>NC_134210.1:121728280-122410065 GCF_965140235.1 Caretta caretta
TCTGGGAAACCACGTAGAATAGAAGTATTCTGTCATTATTCAAAGAGCACTGCCCCCCTTTTCGGACACCAGCTCATCTTTGTAAGTGTGACAGAGTGCTGGGAATTAACCAGTAAGCCTGCACTCTGCTTAGTCTGGCCCCAGTTATTCCCCCCCCCCCAGCCACTCCCACCGTAAGAAGGCTGATTGGGGTAATGGAAGTTAATTATCTAATCATGTGGGGGACCTGGGGGAGATAAAGAGCCAATTAGCCCATCAACTCAAGGCTGATAGGAAGGGTGCAGGAAGGAAGTGGGGAGAGAGGACTAGCTGAGCCCAGTCTCACAGAGATCTCAGAGAAGGGGGACCTCTGCTCCTCTCAGGCCCTGGGAAAGGGCCAACAGCACAGGGGACAATGCGAACAACATTGCTGCAACGGGCTGTAAAGGTGTTGGTGGAGGGAAGATAAATAAATGGCACCGGTGGATACACAGCCAGTGGAGTCGGCGCAGTTTATTTGAGCAGATCTCAATGGACATGTGGACAACTGCCAGGGAAGACAAGGCTTTGGAATCAGAAATAAAGCTGGTGAGGATAACTTACAATTAGCCAGAGCCCATGGGCTTATTGTTGCCTGTACATGCTTTGTAAAGAGGGAGGAGCACTTAATTACATACAAGAGCCATGCCAGCAGGTCCCTGGTTGACTAACTCCTGACAAGAAGAAGAGATCTAAAAAATGTGAGACTGTAAAGTGATTTCTGGGATAGCACACAGATTGTTTGTAATGGACTTTTGGGTGAAAAGGGTTTAGTGGGGACAAAAGATGTGTTGTGGAACAAAAGATAAAGTGGTGGAGGCCCGCAGCTAGGGAACTTAGTCTGAGATTTAAGGATGAAGTTCTACGAAGGTTGGATAACAACCAAACCAAGCATGAAGACACCAGTGAGGTGTGGGGAAAAATACTCAAACATGTTACAGAAAATGCACACATTGTCTGTGGCCAAATGAAAGGAGAGAGAGTTCATGGTGAGGAGACATGGTGATGGTCTGAGGTAGGAGGCAGTAAAGAAGAAGGAAAGGCGTAAGTGGTGGTGGAAAGTAAGAATGTCAGAAAGTTGTAAGGAATACAAACTGGTAAAGAAGAAGGCAAAAAGAGCAGTTGCGGAAGCCAAGAGTCAAGTACTTAAAGCCTTATATGCAGGGCTACTGACAAAGGAAAGGGAGAAAGGAATAGACAGATTAACTTAGATCAGGCAAAGAAGCATGGATGACTTGGGAGCTATGAAGTTTGTCAAAGACAAAAACGGAAGAGTACTGGTGGAAGATGGCGATGGTAGGAAATTGTAGTGGTTTTATGAGAAACTGCTTACTGAAGAGAATGTGAGGAAACCATTGAGGGAGGTGTGGTTAAGCAACAACATCACAAGACCTATCACTGCAGTGGAGACTCTGACAGCGCTAAAGATGATGAAATGTGAGAAAGCAGTGGGATTGGATGGTGTACTAATTGAGGCATTTAAAACATTAGGCCATCAGGGAGTGGTGGTCATGACAAACATCTTCAATGTACTCCTCTGTATTGGAAAAATGCCTAATGAGAGGAGGAAGAGTACATTTTTTCCTATCTTCAGATGCAAAGGAGATGTGCAAGAATGTAATAATTAGCAACCCTTCAAGTTAATGAGTCATATGATGAACTGGTAGGAGAGAATTATTGAGAGAAAACTTTGTGAGGAACTGGAGCATGCAATAAGCAACAACCAATTCAAGTTTATCCCAGGAAGGTCAACAATGGATATGGTTCCAGAGGAACAGCCGTGTTAGTCTGTATTCGCAAAAAGAAAAGGAGTACTTGTGGCACCTTAGAGACTAACCAATTTATTTGAGCATGAGCTTTCGTGAGCTACAGCTCACTTCATGAAGTGAGCTGTAGCTCACGAAAGCTCATGCTCAAATAAATTGGTTAGTCTCTAAGGTGCCACAAGTACTCCTTTTCTTAATGGATATGGTGTTTGTAGTCCAGATATTGCAGGAGAAATACAGGGATAACACAAAGAATTGCATTAAGTATTTGTGGACTTAGAGAAGACAGAGTTCCTAGAGAATTGATATGATGATGCCTGTGGTCACAGAATCTGCCAGAGACATATGTTCAGATTATTATGGACCTGTAAACATGTATATCTAGTAGTATAACAGTAGTGGGAATCAGCTGCAGCTACAGTCATTCACTGTGAGGGTAGGTCTACATCATGGCTTAGTCTTCAGACCATTCCTATTTGTGATTGTAGTGGATATCTTGATGTAGGGGATTAGGGGAGAAACTCCACAGAGCACGCTTTTCACTGATGACGTTATGTTGTGCCACAAAGATAAATATGAATGGGAAAGGGATCTAGAATTATGGAGGACTGCATTAGAAGAAAATGGTTTACGAATCAGCTGGCAAAGGTAGAACACATGCGATGCGTCATTGAGCAGGACAATGAGAAGCCAGTAAAACTAGACGGTATAGAGTTAAAATCTCTGCAGCCATTCAAATACTTTGGTTAAGTGCTGAGCCATGATGGGAACGTGGATGAGGAGGTTGGACATTGCATGAAGAGTGCTTGGTGCAAATGGAGGGAGTTGATGGGAATTCTCTGTGATAAGAATATACTAAGTAAGCTAAAGAGCACAGTGTATAAGACCAGGATTAATTCAGTCACGACGTATGGGTCGGAATGCTGGCCTGTGAGGAAGAGAGAACAACTACTACTTCACACTTCTGACATGTGTCTGCTCAGGTGGACATGGGGCAAGACAAGAGCTGACAGGCTATGCAATGAAATGGTACAAGCCACAATGAAGGAAGCCCCATCCTGGGAAAGCTGAGGGACTATGAACTGAGATGGTTGGATCATAGGAGATGATAAGATGCAGAACATGTTGGCCAGAGAGTACAAGATGAATTAATCACGGGAGAAAGACCATAAGAAAGACCCAGAAAAAGGTGGTTTTGGACACTGAAGGAGGACATGAAAAGGCCGGTATCAGTTTACGCACACAATAGGAATGGTTGGAGATGGAGAACAAGAGCCACTGACCCTGATTAATGGGACAAGGTGAAGGCGAAGAATATAATTTGTATTACCGTAGAGCCTGGGGGGGTCTAGTTATGGACCAGGCCTGTTGTGCTAGGCACGGTACAAACACAGAACATAAAAACAAGAAGCTTACAATATAAAACAAGAGACAATAGATGGACACAGACTGACAGGGGGAGCACAAGTAAACAATGAGACAATATTGGTCAGCAAGACACACCGTAGTAAATAAACAAATAGGTTAAATTGAATGCCTCAGGTATTTAAAAGCCCAAGCTCACTTGCTGCTTAGTCTAATGGTGCTAATTCTAGCTCGTAAGCTCTATGAGGCAGGGACTGAATTTGGTACAGTGCTGAGCACATTGTCTCTGCTAAACAACAATCAGTAACAGTAAGAGCAATGGTATCTCTGATTATTGTTGTTTGTAACCAGCCGTCTTCTCGCACCACAGAAACTGCGCCGATTCTACTGGTTGTGTATCCACTGGTGCCATTTATTTATCTTCTCTCCGCCAACACCTTTACAGCCCGTTGCAGCAATGTTGTTCGCAGTGTCCCCTGTGCTGTTGGCCCTTTCACAGGGCCTGAGAGGAGCAGAGGTCCCCCTTCTCTGAGATCTCTGTGAGACTGGGCTCAGCTAGTCCTCTCTCCCCACTTCCTTCCTGCACCCTTCCTATCAGCCTTGAGTTGATGGGCTAATTGGCTCTTTATCTCCCCCAGGTCCCCCACATGATTAGATAATTAACTTCCATTACCCCAATCAGCCTTCTTACGGTGGGAGTGGCTGGGGGGGGGGGAATAACTGGGGCCAGACTAAGCAGAGTGCAGGCTCACTGGTTAATTCCCAGCACTCTGTCACACTTACAAAGATGAGCTGGTGTCCGAAAAGGGGGGCAGTGCTCTTTGAATAATGACAGAATACTTCTATTCTACGTGGTTTCCCAGAGAGCTGTCTGAAAGGAGCGCAGCAGGTGGCTGTGTAGGTCTGACATCTGTGATTATTCAGATAGTGCCCTCGGTGCAAGTGGTGCTGTACAAACATGCAAGAAGCCAGGTCCCCATAGTAGCTCACTATCTAAATCAGAGCGGTACAGTTTGCACCTCTGGGCAAAGGTGGAGCAGTCAGCAAGTAGGAGGGTGTTGCCACATCTCTAGAGTTTAGAATTCGAGCATTTAGAATGGGAGGACAGGGTTGGGTGCCAGTGTGTTCCCTTTCCTCTTTTGGGGATCTCTTTAGTTTCCTGCTCCCTCTGCTGCACCACTTCTCGGCACTTGCAACGTGCCTCCGAAGATCCTGCACGCGCTAATGGCCTGCCTGGCCACCGGTGCATGCACCCTTGCAGGCTTGGTGCTTCTTCCCACACTCCCGGGCAGTGGAAATGACTCTTGTGCTGTGATGAACAAGTACAAAACCTGCTGGGGAACGTCAGCTCAGCTAGAGAAGCTAGTGACTGGGAGCTGGTCAGTCACGCAGGAGTTCCTTAGAGATCCTGTGAAGGGGCAGGAGTGGAGGGAAAGGCAGGGTAGGGACCTACTCTCTGGATGAATGGACAGGCTGTGGAGACCTGGGCCCAGATTCTCATTTACCCCCTTCCTGCACGTGGGACAGTAATAGGTCTGGGGAAGGGTGGGGCTTTAAATCACCTGTGGAATCTCCCTGTTCTGGGGGTACACCAAGGCCTGCCTGGCCCCCGCTATAAACAGCCTCAAAGCTGTTCTAACTTCTGTTCTGCTTCCCACTGTTTGCGAAGAGTGATGCCGAATGCTGGTTAACTTGAACAAGTAGAACTTTATTAAACCCTCTGCTCTGCTCTGTCCAGGTGGCAGAATTGCTTCCAGCAGTTCTATTTCCCTGGTGTGCCTTCAATAACATTCCCTCCAGGGCACATGGGCCCTCTGACTCCTGTTCCCCCAATCATGATACACCCATGACCCTCTCTGAGTCCTGGGAAGCAGAGAATAGCTGTAATACAATACACTCTGGCTATGCCCTGATCTGTTCCCTATGCCAGAGGCTGGGATCAGGGCCAGTACAGAACCTTTAGCTAGCAAGGGAGGCCCCACTTGCAGAGGGTATCCTCAGAGGTCTGGTTCTGGCACAGTGGTATGAAAGGCCCTTAGAGTCTAAGGGCATGGCTACACTTGCAGATGTAGAGCACTTTGAGTTAAACCAGCCTTTGTAGAGTGCAGTAGGGAAAGTGCTGCAATCTGTCCACACTGACAGCTGCAAGCACACTGGCGTGGCCACATTACCAGCTCTTGCAATGGCCACAGAGAGCAGTGCGCTGTGGTAGCTATCCCATCATGCAAGTGGCTGCAACGTGCTTTTCAAATGGGGGGTGGGGTGGGGTGGAGTGTGACAGGGAGTGTGTTGTGTGTATGTGTGGGGGGGAGAGAGCATGTCAGCATGCTGTCTTGTAAGTTCAGACAGCAGCAGACTCCCCGCCCCACCTCTCTCACACACACAGCATTCCACAGTAATGGTTGCTTTGTCTCGGAGCAGATAAGCAGCCGGCTGTCAGAAACGGAGCTTTCAAAGGGCATTTCTGCATTCCTGCAGCAATTCCAAAACAATGACAAGAGTGGCCAGTTCACTTAAGGGAATTACGGGACGTTTCCGGAGGCTGATCAGAGCGCAGTAATGCAACACCTCGTTCACACTGACGCCCGGGTGTTTCAGCCAAGGCGCACCAAGCATTAATCTTCTTGCCAAGGTAGAGAACCAGGAGCGCTCTAGCCGTGGAGTCAGAGCGCTCCATGTGCCTTGCCAGTGTGGACGTGTACTGAGCTAGTGTGCGCGGGGCTGCTTTAATGTGTTCTAACTCTCAAGTGTAGCCAAGTCCTGAGAGAATCAGGCCCTTACTATATAAGTTGGCAGCAGTGCAGAGGGGGTGGGTTTGGCTCGTTTTGTAGTAGGGATGGGCATATTGCAAAACTCTTTGTTAGGATAAGCTTTGGATTGTTATCTCGCCTAGTCAAATATTTTCTGGTTTCAGTTCTCACTCCCTCTCCCCTTTCAGTGCTTCCTGCCTTTCTCACACCTTCCCTCCAGCTCAAACAAGTCCTTTTTCTTTTCCTAGGAGGGCACCCTCTCTTTGATCCCATGGCCTGCTCCCTGCTTGAGCAGCCTCACTGACAAGCCCCACTTCCCCGCCAACTACTCTATTCAAACCTTTCCTACTGTAAGGCTTCTCTGGTCAGCTCTGCCTTAGAATCTCTTCCCAGCCTTTGGCTGTGAATCACAGTGCCCCAGAGATTTGAGTGCAGCAGTCAGCTTATGGCTCAGCAGAGAGGTTATTTGGGTGGAAATCCCATTATGGGACCTTAGAAGTAGAGAAGCTGTCATATATAAAAGATCAACGTGTTGTTAAAATAGGCAAGCAGTGTGGAGAACTGAGCCTGCTGGAAGGAAAAGACGTTTCCAGACACTTTTGACCCTTTCACATGACAGATACTTTGTTAATCAAGTGTTGTACTGGTTTGACCCTGTCCACACCAGCAGGGAACAGAACTGCACTTGAGTATAGAGTAAAGGGATCTAGAGAGAATACAATTGTCTGTATTTTCTGGTGTAGACAGGACCATAGCCGCATTGAAGTTAGTTTGTCCCTGGACTTAAACCAGGGATGAACCCAGTTTCTTTGCCTGGGAAGGACATCCGTTATTTTACATAGACATTCTGTTTGTACAGAGCTCTTTATTCTTCATCGCTTGTTTTAACAGTAGTTTCACATCTGCAAATTACTGTAACAGGAAATGAAATCAAAAGAAAAGTGCATGTCCTTCTTTGTTATGATTTTAACAAGTGAAAGGCAAACAGCATTCAGGCTGCTCTGCAGTTAACAGTTAGTCTAGAGTCTCTTATGTAGTGAATGTACAGAAAATGTTTTGTGGTTTTCATAGGAAAAAGGGCCCTTGAAGTTCTTAAGTCTGGACTGTTTTTTTCTATTTGGAGAAATGTTGCGTCTCAAGAGACATTTCAAACAGCTACACTTCTGATTGTGAGAGTTTGACCTGAGTACGAAAAGAAAGGTGACATTTTAACAGCTTGTATGTGTTCTGAGGACAGTGGTCTCGATCCAGGGCTGATGGGTGTGTTACAAATGCAGAAGGTGACACATCAAGAGAGTGCTGATTCTGGCAGGAGGCTTTATCAAAAAGGGGTATTTATGGTCTGAACATCATCAGGGTTGGGTTTGGTTTGATTCCTTGTAGCAAGGAATGGAAAAGGTGCCATATTGTTTCCAGAGGCTGATATTAGGAGGTGGAACCCTTAAGTGGCAGTTGGTTTAGAATCCAGCAGCTCGTTTTCTCAGCAAAGCAGGCTGCTGAGAGCTCTCACCCCGAGCTCTGCTCGGTGCACTGATCCCCATGGAAAACAGGATCAAGTTCCATGTCTTGGTTCTGATTTCATTAGATTTTAAGATTTTAAGGCCAGCAGGGACCATTATGACCCGCTGGTCTGACCTCCTATCACAGGCCACAGATCCTCACCCAGTGATTCCTGCATCAAGTGCTTAACTTTTGCTTGCTATTACAAGGCCCTCCAGGCAATTAACACATGCAACCTGAGGGTCATTCCTGACACCTCGGCCTCCCACAATAGGTAAGTTCCACTGAACAACTGAACTGTCAGCATCTTCAGAACAGAAAACCAAACTGCCTTTGACCCAGCCTGTGGTCAGCAACAACAGAAAATCTGCCACCAACAGGGGAAGGAGAGAGACAAAGATAAGAATGTGAAATATGTATTTTTGTAAGGTGCTCGGATACTGTGGGGATGAAGAGAAAGTCAGTCTAGATCTTTGAATAGAAAATACCAGTATTTATTTAAACTTTATTTATCCAGCCCAGAGACTCAGATCCCAGAATGAGTTTGCAGGAAAGGCAGTTAGAAAATCATCTCACTGGCAAAGGGGGCAGGTTTAATCTGGAAATCCCTGAAGACAATAAACATATGAGTTCGGGCTTCCGCTTTTACACAGTGACTCTTCAGGATAGGACCACTCATTAAAGGTGCACTACCTCTGAAAATCCCTGAATAGGGCAGCAGGGCCTGCTCCCCCTGTCTTCACGGGGGCTGAGTCCCACCTTGAATGTGAGAGCCCTTAGCTGGCTCAGGGAGTCTAAGGGTGGCATGGAATCAACCAATCTTACTTTAGCAGGAGTCTGAATCAGTCTTCCTTTTATACTCCCTAAGGCGGAGAGCATGGTTTAGTGATCTTGAAATCACTTTTGAAATTCTCACAATCCCTGCAACCAAACCTCAGCAGGGTCTATTCAGCCTTTGCTCCTCCTCCTAGATTGCATTCCAGGCAGCTGATTGCATTGGGGTCTCTCACTGTGGTCTTAAAAACTGAGTTCCTGTTGTTCCACATACACTTTGAAGTCCCCTGAAAATTAAAATCTGGGGATTTGGCCCACTGTCCTTGGCCCACACCTTTGTGCAGCACCTTTGATTGTAAGCTTCTTGGGGGAAGGACCATATTCTTGTACAGCCGCTACCATGGTGGGGTCTTGCGCCGTGACTGGGGTTCTGACATGCTACCAAACTGCACATAATAAATAGTAACGATGTGTTCTAGTTGTCCAGGGAGCTGCATTTCAAGGAGTCGTTTTTATGCCTTTCTGGAATCCTTGCACTACGTAAATGGGAGATCTGACATCCTTCAGGGTTTTGCCTACACGGTAACATTTTATTGTTTTAATTATTTAATTTTAAAGACATCTATGAGCGTTTGTAAATGGCAATGCTTTGTCCAGATCAAATTTGGCAATAAAACTCCACAAAAGCATCTGTTCCCCGCTCCAAATGCTTGGGGACAGACAATGGTAGTTCTCCACAGCTCTAGTGTCAGGTGACTCCTGTCGTGGCAGTGATGATGTCCAAGCCCTGACAATGTTCATGAGACACACTTGATGAAAGAGACTGCGCCAGCAATGCTTCCTAAGACACTACTGGGCCCTGCAGGCACAGTTCCTAGAAGCCCCTCAGTGGCAGTCGTTTGCTGATTTCACAATCCAGGGGAAAGGGAGGAGGGAGAGAGTGTTAGTCCCCTGTTTAAATGTTTGCACAGTGCTCTATGAACTTGACCCAAAGCCCAGTAAAGGCAGAGGAATGACTCACACTGACTGATGGGCTGTGAATCAGGTCCTCTATGACTTTGGCCCAGTTCCGCCAAGGGAGGAAGCAAAGTATTGTTCCGGGATGCAACTTGAGTTCAATGAGATTATTGTTATGTTTTAAATCTACTCATGTGAGTCAGTGTTTCCAAGATTGGGGCCTGTGGGTGGAACAGATTTACAGTGAACTGGAATCTGCACAAATCCCAAATATTGAGTTTATGGCGTGTTAATGCGAGACACAAGTAATGAGGGTGAATGAGGATGAAATTGTTTTTTTTTAAAAGACAAGATTGTGAAACTTTAGGTATTTCAGTGGTTCTGACAAAGTTAATGTAGTAGTTGGGAACAGACAGACACCTCACATAATCTTTATAGTTCCCATAATATAGGCAGCACAAAAACATGGGTTGGAGACAAGTTCCCCTTTACATTTTTGCTTCAAAAAATTTTTTTGGTTGAATTCTGCAGCAATAAAGAATGAAGTTGATCAGTTCTGTCTCACTAGCAGATGTTGCTATGGAAATGGGTAAAATATAATAGCTCCTAAGGATTACAAGGCTGCACTGAACAACAGAGGAAAAAATAAAAGGAGTACTTGTGGCACCTTAGAGTAGTCTCTAAGGTGCCACAAGTACTCCTTTTCTTTTTGCGAATACAGACTAACACGGCTGTTCCTCTGAAACCTACCTGCCTTGAACCAAGGTGCTAAACAATAATGTGGATACACAGCTAATTTAGAGGGGTCAGTCTGTTACCATTTATTTGTTGCACTATAGTTCTTTAATTATGACTGTTCAAAGCATTTAGAGAGAGAAAGAGGGAAGTGATATCTTTTATTGGACCAACTTCTTTTGCTGTGAGAGAGACACACTTTCGAGCTACACCGAGCTCTTCTATGGGTCTGGAAGCTTGTCTCTCTCACACCAACAGAAGTTGTTTCAATAAAAGATATTATCTCACCTACCGTGTCTCTCTAATATCCTGGGTCCAACATTCTGCAACGACACTGCATAGTTCAAAGCATTATCCATTAAACAACTACAAAACAAAGGCGTCCATTCAGTAGTGCTCAGTCTGTAAATCCTTCACAGCCTGAAGCTTCTGTGTGAGCTGTGTCTCTCAGATGCACATATAAGGGAAAAGGCAAGATTTACAGAGCTTGGCTGAGCAGGTGTGGTTGACGGCAGAGACTGAGGGGCTGCAAGCTGCTAACTTAGCTGAGTGCGGACAGCCCCAGGGTAGCTTTAGCAGGAGACAGGATGGATGAAGATAATGACTTGTTACCAAACAAATCTGCATACAGTAGGCCGTGCAGCAGGAGATGGGGATGAGTTAGGGCTGTTAGCATACAGGTTCTTTTAGGGCAAAATTCACTCCAGGCTGAAAGGCACATGTAATGACTCCACGTATCACTGAAAGCCAAATTAGGGACAACAGTTACTTCACTGCATAAACTGCATGAAATAAGGCTCTGTGTGGGTAGAGTGCTGCTGTCTAGGAGGTAAAATCCATACCTAGTCCCTGGCCAGAGTGTGGGGCTGCTGTCACTACTCCAGCCTACATCCTAGGCCCTCCCCCATCATACTCCCTTTTTGTCAGCCTATGTGGTGCCCAGGCAGACTGCCTTCTCCATCACACAGGGACTACTGTCCCCCCAGTCCATGGCAGCTTTGCTTCTGCTCTCCCTCCATAGCACAGCAGTAAGGCTGGGCCTGCATACCGGTGGTAAACTTTCACCCTGAGGGAGCTACAGTATTGCACAGAACCTTGCGAGGCCCTCTGCACTGGATTGAATTTCCCTCCTAGTTAAGCTGTGGCTCCAAGGGTATGTCCACACTGCAATCTGAGGTGCTACTGCAGCACGTGCAGACATATCCTTGCTCAAATAATAATAGCAGCAAAGCTGGCCTGCAGTAGCAGAGGCTCGCCAGCTGCTTGAGTATGTACCCAGGCTTCCAGGCGGGGTTTTACCGTCCAGGCTGCTGTGACTTCACTCCTATCGTTGTTAGAGCTAGCCAGATCAAAGTTACCTTGGGTATAGCTACACATGCTGCAGTCACACCTCTGACTGCAGCCTACACCACCTCAAGAAGGAGCAAAAGACGCTCCAAGTATAGTCCATAAACAACTCCATGGGCTGAATCTGTTTTTATTTTAAGAAAAAAAAATTACTCGAGTGCTGAGATCACTCATTACGATAGAGTATGTCTAATGGGCTCAAATAAGTAGATCCTGGAAATTTATAAGGCAGTAATTATTCTACTTGGAAATTAGAGACCACAGTAAATGTTGAAGAGTCTGTTCTCTCAATGTGCCTGCCACACTCCCATTAATGTTAATGGAAATTACACCAAGAGGGTATCTAGAGTGTTGATGTTTTCTTAACTGTGTTGCCAGGTGCTTAGGTATATGAAAATTCAAGGTTAGTACCCTGACCCCTTCCCCCATAAAGTCTTGAGTTTTCCCCTACGATCCACCACAACAGAATAAAATCTGTTTGAATATAGTGCTTTTCATACTGGCTGTATCTCAAAGAGCTTTAGCAAGAAATATGTTTGGTAGTGATATTGCAATGCTTTTTTTGGCACCAGGAGCACCTTTGGGTGCAATTTCTCACACAGAGGTTTGGGTGTGAGACCCTGTTTACTTGAGAGAGGGACTGTCAGCCAGGACGTCAGAGCTATGGTTCCTCTAATGGTTGTCATGATCTAGATTAGGTGATTTCTATAATCAAAGTTGCACCAATTTAGCTAAGGGTGTCATTTTTAGACTGGTTTAGTTAAAACTGTGCAAAGCCCTTTCACTGATTTAAATCTGACTAGTATTCCTTTAATTTAAGTCAATTCCTTATCAAGTTAAAGTGAATGAATATAAACCAGGTTTAAATTGAGTGAAGATAATCCCATGGGATTTTGCACTGGTTTAATTAACTTGTTTTAAAAATCTATTTAAATTAAGCCTTTGTTAAATTAGCTTAAATGCAACTTTGAATATAGACAAGGTCTTATTTGCTGCACGGCATTGGGCAAGCCACTTAATAGCTTTATCAATTATCCCACCTGTAAAATGGGCCTAATTGTACTACTTTTCCATACCAGAGTGTTGTGAAAATGAATTAGTTATTGTTTGCCTTGAGGCTGAAAAGTGCTAATCCTTATTATCATTCAAAAAGAGCTTGGGAAACTTTAAGGCCTTATCTACACTACCAAGTTTTGTCACCAAAAACTGCCTTTTGTCAACCAAACAGTGCATGCATACATTCTGTGATGTTTTTTGTTGGGGAAAATGCCCACTTTTGGCAACTAAATACATCCACCCTGATGAGAGACTTATGTCTTTTTCCTCTACATTTTTCTGGACAAAGTGCCAATGTAGACACCACTCTTGATTTCATCGCTTTTATTGGCCTCCAGGAGGTGTCCCCCAATGCCCATTGCGACCGCTCTGGTCAGTGGTTTGGACTCCACTGCCCTGCAGCCAGGTAAACGACCATCCCACCCTCCCCCTTAGAAGCCCTGAGAATTTTTGAAAGTCCATTTCCTGATGGCTCCGCGTGGAGAGGTCTACACCACTGATGGTGATGTTTGGCTCAGTGATAGTGGTTGATGGAGCTGGCTGGAAGTGGACTTTGTTTTTTTTCCAGGCTGATGGTGAGTCCAAACTGTTTAGGTGCCTTTGAGATTGTCAAGGATGAGCTATAGGTCATTATGACTAAGTAGACACAATTATCTGCGGAAAGTTCCTCAAAAACTTCAGAGACACCTCTGATGGTACACATTCTGCCAATCCAATACAGCAGTTTCTCAGGACAGAAAAAACAAGGCATATGAAATTAACGTTATGACACTCGCTGACAGAACTTTCAGCCCCCACCAACACCACCACGCTGGATGCTTCATCGACTTGTCAAGAACACTGTATGCACAATAAAAGGATGTTTTTATAGAGAAGCTCAAAAGTTTGGATCCTGAAGCAGAGAAGCGAGTGCAACTCATTTATTTACAATTGCATAACAGAGTAGGCTTGTGCAGTATCTCTCCAATGCTTCTTTGAATACACCGTGGCACCTGAGTGTTTTCATATGCAGCAGTCACAGGATGCTGTAGTCAGTACATACTTCTTGGCAAGCTGTAGGAACATATAAGACTCCAAAGGTATATGTATAGTTTCATATGTTATCAGGTGAATGGGCATGATTGTTTCAGATGTATGAATAGTAAACATGGCATGTAACTACATCTCCACAGGCACTGATTCATTAAGGAACTGGATGGTGATTCTAATGCCACAGTTAAAATCCACTTGCACTCATTCATAAAGTACAAGAATGTGATAAGGAATAGATTTACAAAATGTCCCCGTCAACATGTTAAGGACACTGTACAACATAAAGACAATATAAAATTAAATGTACATATTATAATAAGAAACAACCCTCTGAGAATTCAATCCCATAAAATACTAATGTCGGCAATGCTGTGCTGTAGGTACTTAACAATCTCAGCTCAAGGAGCAAACATATTCCACTTCTAGGACTCATATCATGGGCGAGGATTAGAAAAGACTCTTGTTGAGATGACAGAAACCAGGTCTGGAGTATGTTCCACATCCTCTGGTACAGTCCTGGAGCCAGGGGGCATACTAAGGCTCCAGGAGTATAAGGTTGTTTCATTACCATACATTTTCTATGATGGTGAAATGTTTCAGAGATTGGCTGCTTGTTTCCTTGGTATTGGCAGAACAGTCACGCTCCTGTTTCAGTCTTATATTCATCCTGCCCAGAGTGCAGCAGCAAAATCAATGGAAAAGTGGGTACTTTCGATATAACCCTAACACTAGGCCTTAGCATGTGGATGGAGAGTAGATAGTCTAGTGCACACTGGACTGGGAGCATCTCAACCTTGTCTCACTTCTGCAAGCTATTGTCTCTCTAGAAACTGGGCTATTCAGGAGCATACAGCTGGAGCAGGAAAAGGAACTTATTTTGCTATGAACACAAGGAAACACATGCAGGTAGTGTCCTAGTAGAAGCTTGTTTAGATACTAAGCTATTGAGAGTCGGGGTATTGGACAGTATTTTGTGCCTTTTACAGCACTGAACATGTTGTTGCTCAGCAAATGAATAGTAATTAATAATACTTACAGATATGTAAGTGTCCACTGCAGATAGTCTCATCTCAGTAAAACACTTTTGTCCGATGTTGACTTGCACTACTGCACGTTGTTACATCAGCTGAAATATGTAAATCAGTGAGTCACAAACTCTGTGTTCAGACGTGCAGCTTTATTGTTGTTCAAAAAGGGCAATGGAATCTTTAAACTTTCACCTCCGTATTCCCCAAAACCTGGGAGCGATGGATCAGAACGTCGATAGCACAATGACATTATCGAGCCAGCATGAGCAGGCCATAGCAAAAGCAAAGAAAGCCAAGGAGGAAGGAGAGGCCCAGCTCTCATAAGTGTACCCACCTGCATGCCCAAAGGCAGAACATGGTTCAGTGTGTGGCATATCTGTTTGGCAAGCAGCATGCACAGAGCTTATCACAAACAAAACACATGCCCCTTTGCTTTGTAAAAATGCTTGCATGCCAGTGCCCTCTGGTCTATGCAGCAAACAGCGGTCAAGGTTTCCAGTCTATCTTCCTCGGTTTTATTTTCTGTGACACAGTCATCCTATTTATTCTGGCCACTGCCAGGGCTTAGGAGAAGTGGGGCTCTCACTATGGTCTACCCATGCTGGCTCTCTAATATCAGGGTGCTATCAGCATTCTGAGGTGAGCCAGGAACAGAGGCAAGGGAACGCCGCCTGCCTGTATGCTTGGACCATATGGCTAAGGGATGTTTATAGAGTGGATTGAGTCAGCCAGCCAACCAGCCAGCATCTCTCTGCTTTCAAAAGCACCTCAGGCTTTCCAAAGCTGCTTTTTATTTATTATTATGACCTCTGCTCTCTGTATGTTTATTGTTACCCCTCCCCCCCCGTTTCCATTTTATCATCTGGTTGTACTGGACTGCTCCTGTCCTTTTATTTCTCTGGGGTGAGATCGTCACTCTACTCTGACCCCTTTAAAAGGGCCTGGGAGGTATAAAGGGGCTCTAAAAGGGCCTCTCCAAGGGCCCTCTCACAAGCCCTCATGGTGTGGGCAGGGCCAGTGACGGGAGGGCAGGTTGGGGACTCCAGCATCCAGCACTGTGGCCTATAGGGCAGCCCAGAGAGGCTGCTGTCACTTATATAAGCCCCCAGGATTGTCTAGGCCCTAGGAGCTGCCCAAGCTTTAAAACCACCAGAGTTCTCCATCTCCCAGGACTGCAAGTTCTGGCCTGCCCCTGAGGCTCAGAATGTCACCACTGGATTTTAAGCAGGAGTTTAAATGTGTTTCACTGTATTTCATAGGAGCCAGAGTGTCTTGACTGGCTATTTTAAAAATGAGTTAATATCATTATAACTTTTGTTGTTTGTAAATAAGAACAATAGGCCATTGTTATTTCACTTTGGGATTCACAGTTATGCTGGGGAAGACTGTATCCAGTCCTAGTATAAGTGCCTATGAGGAATACTTACCATGTTCACCGCACTAGGAGTACTGAGGCCGTGTGTTCAGCACAGCATAGGACTACATGGGTCAGATTCAGTAACGCTTTGTTTACTCATTTAAGGCCTGATCCAGATTCCACTGACTTCAATACGAATTAAAACAGTTGGAGGATTAAGCCTAGAGGTCTCTCTGTCTCTTCTCTGAGGCTTGGTCTTCACCAGAAAATTAGGTTGGCTTAACTACATCAGTCAGAGGGTGTGAAAGTTGAGCTGGGCTCAGTCCCCATGTAGACAGTGCTAGGTCAATGAAAGAATTCTTCCATTGACCTAGCTACTGCCTCTCTAGCATCTTAAGTGTAGATGAGCCCTTTCATATAAGATTTTAAGGAGCATCATCTCTCCTGTGCGTCGTGTCTCTGTGCAGTTTAGTGGCTGTAAGAATCAGTAATGATTTGGATACCCTATGGAACCATTGACTGTGTGTGTGGGGGAGCATGTACTGTGGGGACAGGCTGGGTTCAGCTTTGGGAGAGGAAGCTTATACAAAGAGCAGGTGGAATGTAGGGCAAGAGCCTTTCTCTGTCCTTGCCTACAACATACCTAGAAAAATATCAAAGAAAAGTACCAATTCGCTTGGTACTTTGTGAGTACCAGATTTCAAGCAAAGGTGGCTTTTTGTCTTTCTGGCAATTTTAACACACAGAATAACCATTTCCACCTGAAATATTGCAGAAAGAGGCAATTTCAGGAAGCCCAAATAACATGACAACATCTGCTCCATGTCTTTTTAGTGTTGTAATTTCCTCAGCAATTTCATCCTCAAGTAAAGTATTTTTATTTCTTGCACTGCTGCTCTGAGGAGCAGTTGTCACTGAGAAACAAGGCCTTAGCTCATCTGCAGAGTGAGTAAGGATGATACATGAATAGGATGGCATGCAGCGCTACGGGGTTGCAGAGATCTAGGGCCCTGAACCACAGTCCATTGAAGTCTATGTGAGTTTTTCCATTGATTGTGCTGGGCTTTGGTTTAGGTTTTGAGAGACTGCCCCTTTTCAAATTATTGCTTAACCTTTAGCATCTTTTAGATTTTTGTTTCTCTTTTTTCTATTCAAGCTTTAAAACATTTATGGCTGGATGTTGAAAGGATTACAAACAAATCCTTTTGTCCGACAAACCTGCATGTGGAGAAACATTATGTATATGACTGGAAAACTTGCTATATCTTCACAGTATGTATCTGGCACAAATGGAACAATTGCAAATCTGGCTTTCTGCTTATGCAAATATGCATGTTACAGTAACACAAGGCACTTCCTATATGCACAGAGACAGGTTCTGTGACTTTAGCTCATGGTGAGTAGCACTTGCTCGCTTGTGAGGGATCTTCCTGAAATTTTGTCATCTTCCCACTCCTTGAAATTTCCCATTTATAGACTGAGGGCCCATCTGAAGCACATACTCAGCCTAAGTAGCACTTACTATTGCAAATAGTCCCACTGGCATTTTAGTATTCATTGGTGTGACGGGCTGGACCTCCTGGGATGTCACGTGAGGTGCTGGGACGCCACTGAGTCAGACTGTTCTGCCAGCCTGGGCTCCCTTCTACCTGGTCTTGCTGGGCTAGGCTCCCCTGCCTTTTCCAGCGAAGCACACAGGCAGGGCCACACGCAGCTGCACAGAGAGACAGAGATACGCTCTGAGAAGGCTCAACTTAAGGGGCCTGCCACAGCACCCAGATGTCCACCTCCGCCACTCCCACCCTTGGAATACAAACCCCAAATTATATGAAATTCGCCTCTTCCCTCAATGTAGAGGACAGTATGCACACTTCTTGCCCCCCCCAGTTAGAAATCACATAAACTGGGTTATATTGTAAATCAGAAATAAATTTATTAACTATAACTATAATTTTAAGTAGTTAAGGAGGTAGCAGAGGCAGATTACTAAGAAAATAAAACAGAGCATGCAAACTAAGCTTAATACACTAAAAAAACCTGGTTACATGTAAGTTCTCACCCTAAATGTGGTTCTAATAATCTTCTTCACAGGCCAGATGCTCTTCCAGCCTGGGTCCAGTTCTTTCCCCCAGTTCAGTCTTAGTTGTTTCCAGCAGTCATCTTGGGTGGGTTAGCCGGGGAGAACTGATGACCTGGATTACCTCACTCCACACCCTTAAATAGGATCTCCATAAGACGGGAGTCCTTTGTTTCCCCCCACCCCCAGCTTCTCATGAAAAAGTACAGAATTCAAGATGGGTTCCAGTATGAGGTGAATGGTCACTTGCCTCTGTAGGGCCCCTGTAGTCATTCTTCACATGCTGACCCACATGTTCACAGGAAGACTAAGCTTTTTTACAGTCCATTGTTTCTTGATGATGGGCCATCAGCACTGTCCAGCTTTTTCATTGTTGTACTTGAAGTGTTAACAGGGGGCATCACCCAAAGTAGCAAAGTTGAAATACAGATATATAGTCAACATTCCTAACTTCAGACACAGAAATGATACAGGTTTCAGAGGAACAGCCGTGTTAGTCTGTATTCGCAAAAAGAAAAGGAGTACTTGTGGCACCTTAGAGACTAACCAATTTATTTGAGCATGAGCTTTCGTGAGCCACAGCTCATGAAGTGAGCTGTGGCTCACGAAAGCTCATGCTCAAATAAATTGGTTAGTCTCTAAGGTGCCACAAGTACTCCTTTTCTTTTTGAGAAATGATACAGGCATACAAATTGGATAATCGCATTCAGTAAATTATAACCTTTCCAATGATACCTTACAAAACCCATTGTGTATAAAGTACATCTCAGTTATGTCATATTCATATCATAAGCATATTTGCATAAAGAATATGGAGCAAAGCGTCACAATGGGATATTTCAGATTTCTATGGGGCATTTTTATCAAACCTCCTTTTAGCTTTCAGGAGCAAGCTCCACATACAGAGCTGGAGACCAAACCACCAAAAATGACAGCACCATCTACGTGTTAGCTTGTCACATGCCCATCTCTGTGTCTTCTTCCTCAATGCCCCTTATGCACAGAATACCATTCCGGAAGTGATCTGTAAGGTCACTATTCTCGTCTCCTTCAAATCCCTCTTCAAGACCCACTTCTGCAGGAATGCTTATGAGAAATCAGCCTAAAAATGATGGTTTGGTTGAGAGGCAGTTGGAGATAATTGACACTTGCTTTATCTAGTTATAATAATGATAATGAAAATGCAGTGGTGGGAAGTGAGCTGGGGAGTTTCCGGGATGGAGTGCCAAAACCAAGATACAGGTTTAGACAAGAAAGATATAGGTAAAAGGACGGGAATACAAGCCTTGTAGTTAGAACCCTGATAGTGGAATTGGTTCTGTGGAGCTTTGCTGCTGTTTATGCTGTCTCTGTTCAAGATAAGCAGGGCTTGTCTGCATAGCATGTGTTTCATTTACCATGTGTTGGGTAATACCATTAAAGGACTCCATGCTTGTAAAACTAAACTGGCTCTTTAATATGAGAGCCATTTACAGAGATTCTGCAGGAGCAGCTAGCATTCTGGCTGTGTGCATACAGACTGACTTTCTGGTGCTGCTTCCGAACACTTCCCTCCTGCAACCTGTAGTCCTCCCTCCAAATCCCATGCAGGTTGTAAATTGAACAGACTAGGAGGATTATGCTAAATCTCTATCATCAGTTTCTCTCCCACTGAGGAACTGATATGCCCTGAAGTCCCATACTTTAATATAGGACTCCCCACCTTCTTTCTTCGATCAAGCTTAATGATGCCCATTGGCCCTGTGTTAGAGCTCTTTCACCCTCAAAGTGAGCATTGAACCTGTGACCATGGATGTAAAGTAGCATGGTGACCGAGGAGATGGATTTGCAGTGTGCTCAACCAGGATTGGCAAGTAATAGTTAGTTGTGGGGCAGCATCAGCCTGAGGAGACAGAATGGGAAGTCACTTCCAAGATGGAAGGACCTCCTGCCGCATCCTGGAACCAGTAAATGTGAGGGGCTGAGCTTCGTGAAGAAGGTAGCAGAAAAGAGCACAAAGACACTAGGAATAGTGAAATATTTAGGGAGAGATGATCACTGTAGAGAACATCAAAAGTCTCTTAGGTGGTCCAACCAAAACCTGGATCAATATATAACATACAGTGTGAAGTACAGAAGAGGATTATTGTTATTGGCATCAATTCACAAAGGATGACTCTTGGGAAGAAATTACATCTCCACTCCATTAAATTTGATGGCCTGTCCTCTGGTGGGTTTCTTCCCGATACACACCCAGTTGTAATTGTTACATAGTCCATATTTCTAACTTTAGCTACAGAAACGATATATGCATATTAATTGGATAATCATATTTAGTACATCATTACCTTTCCAATGACACCTTACAAGACCCATCTTGCATAAAGTACATATCAGTTATGTCATATTCATATCATAAGCATATTTTCATAAAGAATATGGAGTGAAATGTCAATCATATCTGAGGGACTACAGGAATTACTGGAACTAGAACCATTAAGATATGCATTGTAGGTATGTGCAGAACTATGTGATCTAGACTGCAAAATCTGGGTGTTTCCTACATGTTTGCAGAGCACTTAGCAAACTGGATACTCTACTGAGGCCTCTAAGCACTAATTTAATATAAATTAATAGTACTTTTGTAATAATCTTCATCCTACGTCTCCCTTTGAGCCTCCTTTTCTTTGTTTGTTGTCCTCCCATGTTGTGCCATATCTGAAATCTAGACTGGAAGTTCTTTGAGGCATGGACCAGTCTGACTTGTTCTGCAAAATGTGTAATACAGTTTTGAGTAGAATCAAAATACATAATAATTACAATGAACTCAGAAGATTTGTATACCATTAGCATATTTGTTGCAATAAATAAAATTTGAGATCACATTTATCAAATTAGGCTTATTGTATGGACTTGTGAATTAGTTTCCTAATAGTCCATAAAAACTACAAATAATTGAAATTCATACATGAAAAGCTGAAAGTGTTCACTGTCAATAAGGAAACGGCCTGATCTGTTAAGTGAAAGGTCATTGTTTAATTACATTTATATGGGAAATTGATTTTTAATTGTTATTAATATAGCTGAAGTGGGAAAGGATCACAAAAAGCTATAATGATCAATGCTAGATACAGATGAGGACCAAATCCTGCAGTTCAGATACTGACCTCAGTGGGAGTTACAAAAGCAGGTTATGGATCTACTGTGCTTTAAATGTATCCCTAGAGCATATCTACTGAAGGTTTTTTAAAACTTGAGAGGATGAAACCAGAACATTTCAAAGGGATGCTCTAGGTCAGTGGTTCTCAAACTTTTTTTTTCATGGACCACTGGAAAATTGCTGAGTGTCTCGGTGGACCACTTAATGATCTTTCCAAACGTTGTTTGTACCGTTAGCTAACTATTGTAAAGCACTTTGGATAAAAATGCTATATTAAAAAAATAATAATTAAAATGCTTTTGTTCTACAAGTAAAAGCACACAACTCATATATTAATATCAGTATTCTTACCTTTCTAATGCGATGGAGGTGCCCTCTCTCCCACACCGCAGCAGTCCCTGAGCTGGGGCTGGGAAGGAGGCGGGTCTCGCCCCGGCAGCCTCAGCCCTGGAACTGGGGAAAGTCACCTCTTTCTCTGGCCGCTTCAGCCCTGCACATCCCAAATTTCCCCCACCCCATCTTCTCACCCCACTTTCCCCTCCCACCTACCTCCTATTCCCCCCAAGGCCACCACCTCACCTTACACGTGCATCTTCCAAGGGGCCAGGCACCTAATTAGTGGAGCCATGCCTGTGTGGCTCCACTAATTAAGTGGGTGGCCCTTCATTCTCTTGTGTGCAGCCACCCAGGCACGCACCTTGGAGGGAACTATCTGTGGACCACCTGAATGGAGCTTACGGACCACTGATGGTCCACAGAACACAGTTTGAGAACCTCTGCTCTAGGTGCATGGTTTGGGAATGCTTTTTTCATTTCAATTTTTTTAAAAAAATTTGGGCCAGATCTTTAGTTGATATAATATGACATAGCTGCATTGGAGAAAATGGAGTTGCATCAATTTACCTCAGCTGAGGAACTAGCCCATTGTGGTTAATATTCTCTGTAATCAAAAAGAGCATTGATTCAGCTCTCGAGTCATGTTTATTAGGTATTATGAATAACATCTACTAAGACTCTGTGCTTTGACTTTTGGCTTTGCTGATAGTCAAACATTGGATTGCTCTATATTTAATGCATAGGATACCCTATCACAACCACTCCTGCATTCAGAACTTGGTTAATTGCCCTGATGGCTTTTAAAAAAAAATGATCTGGTATGGGTAGCCATATGAAAATAAGGGAGAGCTACGTGTTCCGTCTTTTCTGGAATTAGGGGAATACTGCAAAAAATTATTCTTTCACATTTCTGAACCAAATTTTCTTTGACTGTTCAAACAGGAAAGGCGTGTGCTGTCCATTAATATTTTAGTGAGCAGGTTTATGAGCCAATCAGCAAATTGTATTCAAATATGATTGAATTACTGTGGACACAAGTTTCAAATGTGTAGCTAAGAATCACACTGGAAACCTGTTTTTAATAGTTACACTCTTCCAGTTAGGGAAGAGATCCATACGATGTGTCCAATCCAAACAGCTCCC
Organism: Caretta caretta; assembly: GCF_965140235.1. NCBI lineage: Eukaryota > Metazoa > Chordata > Testudines > Cheloniidae > Caretta > Caretta caretta. Next base: position 121,750,661 of record NC_134210.1, read on the forward strand.
TGGGAGTGGACCTGTCTGGGTCCACAGGGAGAATGCAAGCTTTTTGCATTGCGACCCCCATTCCTAGACTTACTGAGCAACAGCTAAGTTAGAATCAGAGCTTCTGGCAGTTTGGTTCCATGCTATGATCCCATCCCACCTTTTTTCTGCCCCACACCTGGAGGAACCTGCACTGTGTCCCTGTTCACTGGGGAGCCATGGTGGACAATCATTTCTGGAGCTACCTTAAGCACACTGCCACTAGTGTGTAAGTCAGTGGTCAAATGCCTGAATCTGGCCAGACAGCTTTGGGGTTTTGTTACCTGTTGAGAAAGCCCATTGCTTCATTCTGTTCTCAGCAATATTGCCCAATGACCGTCAGTTTACTAGCTCCACTTTCAGGATGTAGCTTGCTCTGTGAGCAATCCCATTTTCATCAGTGGAAACACCTGCAGAATAAAGTACTATGCCATGTGATTAAGGGTGGCCATATCTGACCCTGAGTTTGCAAAGCTCTTCAAATAGATCAGTGTGGTGTAAATGTGAAGTAGAACTAGGGGCTCAGAAATATTGTGGCTGGTTATTTTTAGAATTTTGCATGTCTAGACCAAATGCTTACTTGTTCCCTTCTAAGCCATTTCACTCTTGCCAGTAAGTCACAGTAATTGTACATTCAGATGAATAAGGAAATTTGTTCTATTACGTAACATTGAGTTAGTTTCAAGATACCACAGGAAGTCTCAATAGTTCACTGAAACTTCCTGTAATCATTAGGCCAGATAAGTCACACCAGCTCCAGTCAGTAGGACGTATTTAGGTGAAATTGACATCCTGTGCAAAGTCAGAGCAAGCAGATACTGGAAGGGCCGGTCTCAAGGATGAGCCAATGGGGTGGCTGCCCAGGGTGCCTGGTGGTCAAGGGGGAGCCGTGCGGCAGCACAGAGGTGTGAGGTGCCAGTGTAATGTCAGAAACTGCTCCTTGGGGAGCGCCACTTGGAGAAGCACCCAGATTTCTCCCTGCTTCCTCCTGGCGGAGGAACATGGGGTGGGAGCAGTGACACTCTGGTGACAGATACTGCTTGCCCCCCCTCCCCCCAAATATTTTTCTTCATCCCACTCAGGGGCTGGGAAGGGGCAGAGCGAGGAGTGACATCAAGTGCTCCGTGCATTCAGGTCATTTTCCCCACCTGGGCTGGGCTGTGAGGTGAGCATCAGCAGCTGCTGCTCTGCCGCCCTGCCCTACCCTTATGCAGACCAGGTGGGAAAAGTGACCTGGGTGCAGGGAGCCCTGATGTCACTCCTCGCTCCCCCCTCACAGTCCCTTAGAACTGCGGGGAGGAACAGCATTCCGAGTCGGGGGGGGGGGGAAGCAAGCAGCAATGCTGGTCAGTTTCCCCACATGGGCTCAAGAGGGGGTGCACTGGTTGGGAGGAGGGAGGTGCAGGGTTTGGGGGCAAAGAGGGAGGTGCAGGGGTTGGGGTGCAGGAGAGGGACAGGAGGGAGGTGCAGGACTTGGGGGCTCAGGAGGGGGTGCATGGGTTGCAGGTGCAGGAGGGAGATGCAGGGGTTAAGGGGGGAGTGCAGGGGTTAGGGGCAAAGGGAACACAGTTCAGGGGTTGGGCGGAAGGGGTGCATGGGAGGCAGGAGGGGAATACAGAGGTTGGGGCAAAGGGGGAGTGGGAAGCCCACAGGGGCCCAGGGTAATGGGGGGGGCCCGCACCCACAGGGGCTAGGGGCACCAAAATATAAGTTCGCCTAGGGCATCATTTTCCTTAAGGTTGGCCCTATAGCAGCCACCGCCCACATTCTGTCCTTTGTGAGGTAGGTGGCAGTGTTTTGGCTAACAGCCAAGAAAAGGGGCAGGAACATAGCCACTGGGTCTATTTAGGAGCCACTGCTCAGCACCCAGCAGCGGCTCCTAAATAATAGCTAAAAAAAAATGGAAAAGAAGGAAAGTTGAATGGACCCGATAGTCATAAATACCAAAGTTTAAATCCTGCCCAAGATGTCTGGAGGGAACCCGGGGGGCTGTGGGGGGGGGGGGGGGGAGGGAGGGGTGCAAACTGCCAGTAGACATCCTGCTGCTATAGGACAGGATAGCGCAGGGTACTCCTGGGGAAAATGTGATCCAGAGCTCACTGAAGTCGATGGAAGGGCTCCCATTCATTTCAGTGGACTTTGGATCAGACCCTTTGTGAGCAAGATGGCATTCCTTTATGATGGAACGTCATCCACCCCAGCTTAACACATGCTGCAGCGTACATGGTGAGAGGCTGACTAAGCCTCCCAGACGGCAACCCATAAGCCTTGGGGCTGTGGAGCACAGTGGGTGTAGTCGCCCCTTACTTGCTTCTCCTTTGAGCACAGGGACATAGGAATTGCTGGTCTGGATCAGACTCAAAGTCCATCTCCTCCAGTCTCCTGTCTCTGATACTCGCCAGCACCAGATGCTGCAGAGGAAGATGCAAGAAACCTCTCATTAGGATAATCTGGCCCCACAATTAGGTTTTATTCTGATCCCAAATAGTTAGAGATTGGTGTAAAGCCCAAAACATGAGGTTTAATATCCCTTCCAGAATTTACATTAGCATTAACAATCGTAATCTTGGATGTTCTTCTTATCCACAGATCTAGCCAATGCCTTTTTGAACCTTAAGTAAGTTTTGGCTTCAGCAACATCCTATGGCAATGAGTTCCACAGCTGAATTACATGTTGTGTGGAAAAAGTATTTCCTCACAAGGTGAGAATTGTGCCGTTGTGTTAATTGAGGTGCACTGGGTGGGAGTGGTAGGTGGAGGGAGAAAGGATCTCAAGGCTTGATTGGGTCCTGAAGATATCCATACCACAGACTGTAACACATGCATTGTGCTTGTGAGTGAGTGGGGTTAGTGAAATTCTCTTTACTTTTTCATATAAATTTTTGAATTGGGGAAGTGGGGGGATTTTGTTTTATTACATTTTATCCCCAGGGGTAGGGGGAGTTGGGTCCTGCTCTGGAAAGTGGGAGGCCCTGGGGCCACATCAGTCCTGCCATGGAGGGGTGGGCTGGAGACTGAGCCTGCCCCATTCAAGTGAAGAGAGAAGGACAGAACTCAACCCTGTGGAAAGACCCAGCACAAGGTCTCTGCACCATTTCAAGTCCCATGTAAACCCTCAAAACAGGCCTTTCGTGATGCACAGGTTTTGTGCTAACCCTTGTCTCAGGGATGAATTTCCCCTTTATTGAGGAAGGTTCATGTGAAGGAAAACCTATGTTTTAAAACCATATGTAACCCTTCTGCCCGTCAGAGTTGGCAGCAACAAGGGCCGGGTTCAATATCTAGGGGATCCATTCCAATAACACAATGCAAACTGGCTCGAGCCCCCACCCAGTGACCTGGGACAAATGTATACCACCCCCACTGGGCGCCTCCCAGAGGCAATACTTCCCCTCTCGCAAGCACCTAGTCTGAGTGTAGCAAAAAGCCTTTTAATAACAGAGAGAAACAATGTGGCATTATGTTGGGGACACACCACCAACAGGATTCATAACACAACCCATGAGCAAAAAACCCACCCCAAGCAAATTGGGGCATGCCTTTCCCCTTGGGTTCTTGAGTCCAGCAACCCCAAAGTCCCAAAAGTCCAATGACCCAAAAGTCTCTGTCCCTGGTCAGGGCAGCCCTAGAGTTCAAAAGTTTATCTACAGAGCTTTACCTCCCAACCTGGGTGGAGACGGGGGCGGGGGTAAAAGGCACCTTACATGATCTGAAGCTGACCGCCCCACAGCTCCATAGGCCTTCGCTCCGCTCCGCTCCACCAGCTGCCCCACGAACTGCTTCGCTCAGCTCCGTGGCTCACCAGCAGCTCCCGCCATCCCATGAACTGCTCCACCAGCCTGTCCACAAGGCACTCCAGCCGTCCCGCAAACTTCTCCACAATATATCTTCAGGCTCCCACACTACTTAATACAACACTCAGTGATTTCAGCTCTCAGTCAGTTCAGCTCTTTGGTGAATTCAGCTTGTAGTAGGGGAGCCTCAGTGCTGGTGCACCATTAGCCCAAAGTGAGCTCAGCAGCATGTAACTAGACTCCTAATAAAATCAAAATTAGCTCTGATATTCCTCAGTGGAGAGAGGAGGAAGTGCAATTAGCATGTAAGGCCCTCACCAGGGGCCCATGCCACCAAATATTAATACTTATCCCCAGCCTCTCTCAATTCACAGAGTTTTGGAACCCATGACCCTTGCCTAGCGAGTGCTACGTAGGTGATGGTGAGTCCCTCCATCATAACAAAAGGCCAAGTACAGTTCCAAGCACAGTTCCCATAATCAGGGTAATAACAATTTATTCTTCCTGCCCCAATAACAGAGACACTGGGGATCCCACAGCAGCCAAAGTGACCATTTGCAGCTATGGCCTCATTCTAGGCGTGGTGGGTGTGCCTATGCAAATGAGATCAGCCCTTGAAGTTCTTTTCCACAACTTGCCACACCTCACCACCAGATGTCAGGGTGGAGCTCACCCTGACACTGCTTACACATATGATCACTTTATGTGGGGGTAGAAAAGTGCAAATCACCAATCATTTTAAAATTGTTAAGCATAATGAAAATGGAAAGTTGCTCAAGAAGGAGGAAGCCACCATCTTGACTCTCAGCTGGCAGTTTGGAACAAAGGAATGTCAGAGCAGGAGAGAAGCTAGAGAATTTCACAGATGTTTTAGGTAAATTCTGTCATTTAATTAATTTTTAAAAAAAAATAGTGGTTTAATATTTATATTTTCTATGGATACTTTTCTAGTAAATCTTCCAAGCGAGAAAGTGCTTTGCAAACAATTAATTTACTCTCACAAACACTCCTGTGAGGTATGGCTGTATTATTAGCCCAATTGTGCCAACAAGGAAACTGAAGCACAGAGAAGTTAAGAGCTTAAGTGGAATTCCTGCTTGAAAGCAGCTTAAAATGGCTGCACTCGTTGAGAGACACTAGAACCATTCACATTTTATTAAAATATGACGGTAGCTCAGGTGTTTCTACAAATATTTTTAAAATGTGTGTTGAGATGGATTCTTTTGTGTAACAAATATAATGCCTTGGACAGCCAAATGAATACTGCAACTTTCCTCTCACAACCTTGACAATGTCCTTTTACTTCAGGCTATGTTATAAATTGTCTTTATATTTTAATTAATGTAGGAAAAGCAAAGATTGGAAAACATGAATACAGAAATTTCACAGTGGAGGAAAAAAAGAAGCAAACAACTGAACGCACTTATTTTGTATGCAATATTCTGCCATTACCTGCAGCTGACGCATAATGTCCCTGTAATTCTAGGAGACTTTTATTCAGTAACTGAACGATTTAAAGCCCTTAATAATAACAATAACAATAATTAATAAAATGCTTATTTAGAAAGCACATTCTGGAATGCCCATCTTAGAACTTACTAAAGTGGATGTAGTCATAGAGACAAATTCAGTGCACACACATCTGCAGAATTTTAAGAAAAATATTTAGCATGTGAATGTTTATGCTCCTAAAGGGCGCATACATTAACAGTGCTAATAAATGGCAAATCACAATGACAGGATGATAAAATATCGATCGCTATAAAAGAGAACGATGTTAAATCCAGTGATGCTATGTCCAGCCATGTCACCACTTCTCTGGACCCACACTTGATCCTCCCCTTTCAGTCCTTGGCCTTTCCCTTCAGTTCACCCCTTCTAGCTCCTGATTCTGTGCGTGGAACCACCCCTTTCCATGCTTGCTCCCAACTTTGTTCTTTCCTCTGCTGGTGAATGGCCTCAGCCCTTGCCCTCTTTGTCCTAAGCCAAACCCCCATTGGCTCCCCTTCCAGCCCTTGTCATACCCCTTTAGTTCCTGTCCCCATGACCAAGCAGAAGACCTTCATTGCAAGAGGAAAGTCAGTAGATTTGGAGGTAAGGTTCTTGACTGGGTATTCAATTGGTTAACCTCAATGGGATAGGTTCAAATCCTGGGCAGAAAAAGCTCAGAGGGGCCAAGAGCCAGGAGAAGTGGGATCAGGAGTGGGCCTCCTATGAATTTGAGTGAAACCCATGAATTTGCTTTGTCAGGGTTAGCAACCCTTTTAATTTGTTTTCTGCAAAAGTTTATATGTGTGATTTTGTTTGCAGAAATGTTTGCAATAAGTGAAAATCTCACAAATACCCACATGGATATTTGAGTCATCCAGCTAGGGAGTTGAAACAATATCACGTGACTTATGTGATCAATCGCATGGCACAAATAACAAAAAGCCAATGGTCAAAGTGAATAATTCATGGATAATCCATATTAGGCTGGACACTGAATAGTGTCAGGTAACAAACAAATGTTTTTAAAAAAATCAAAGACTGTTCTTTAGCTAATTCATGAACAGAAATAACGAACTGAATATATTATGTGCAATGAATAATCCCCCATCTACAGCAATTGCTGCAAGGTTCAGCTGCCGTCACTTTTCCCCCCCAAAGTCCCTTTTTGGTTTCACAGCTCTCCCTATAATCAATGTAAATGCTTTGTGATCACGAAAGGAAATAAAATAGAATTACATTTTCTCATATGCTCTTCTCAGCATTCAAACTTCTATGGATACACCTGCAAATGGACCTAGCTATTAAAGGGACTGTTTGCTTTATGAGCCTTAAACGGACAAGGGTCAACTTTTCAAACTTGGGGAGCAAGGGAATGTTTTTTAAAACTTATCCCATTGACCAAAAAGCGAGAGAAGGAATAGTACATAATGTTCTCCTATTCTCCTTAGCCTTCATCTCGTATCCAGCTCCACAGTTCGGGTCTGATTCTTTGCCCGTGAAGCATTCACGTGAAACTCATGGGGAAAAAACAACCAACCAACCCTCTCACATGGAAAAGATTAGGACTCTCTGGCAGTCTCTACCATGTGATTTAGATTACTACGTGGAACTGCCCGGCCCAACCTCTGGTTCACCTCTTTTCTCATTGTGCTGACTAATGAACAAGTTATGCTGGCAATAAAGTGAGGCTGCAGAAAGGTGTTCTGTTTTCTCCCAGGCTGGGTTTTGTGTGGGGCTCGTCGTTTGCTGCAGAGGATGATGAAATGATTTAATAAGAACATTTGTTCCTTACATTGAGCTTAAGAGCAAAATGAAACTCATTTTATTGAGTCTATATCTTTGAGATGATAGTGAAGTAATTAATGCATCTGTCTGGGAAGGAAAACACTGATTTCTTTTCAGCTGTTCTTGGAAATGGGGAATAAAGTATGGTGATGTGTAGGTACAGCAGCTATTTATGGATGCTAACCTTCAGAGGGCAGTGTTTTAACAAAGGTCCTGCCTATCATGGAAAAATGACTCGTAGGGCTGCTCCTGTTCCCCCATCAACAGAGGTTGGAAGTAGCTTGACTGCTGTTGACAGAACTAAACCTTATAAGACCCTTTAATAACAGTAATAATAAATAATAATAATATACATGTTTGAAGTGCAAAAATGGCAGTGCTTCACATAAGTTTAAAAAGAAGCCATGGTCCCTGCCCTGAAGACCTTACAGATTTTATAAAAGCAAAGCAAAAGGAGTAGGGAAAGGTGAGATGAAGGTTAAATAGATGTGTACACACATCACCTTACATAGAACGCAAACCATAAACTTTGTGATGATTTTTTAAAGCAGAAACTTAGGGGCAAGAAGGGAGAAGACAGTACAAGAGGAGTAGTCAGCAGTGGGCAGCAAGCAAGGTGGAATTAGACTGTTTGGAGGAACGATTTCAAGAATGAGCATGCTTGGTACACAAGCCAAGGAATGTAGTACCAGGTATTGGGAGCACCATGATAACAGGCAGGGAGGGGAGAGTGGAAGGAAATACAGGGACCGAGACGATGTAAAGATTGGGCAAGCTGGAGAGTAATGGCAAGGGAGTTATAGGCAGGACCAAGCCATACAAAGCCTTACAAAAAACCCCCCCAAAAACGGTGCTTGAACTTTGTGTGGAAGGAATTGGGGAAGAAGCTGGAGGAAGAGTTTACACGACAGCAATTGTACCAGGTCTGATTCTCTTCTCATAACAGTCTTACACACATGTAAGTACTCTGACTTCAATGAAGTTATTTCAGATTTACACCAGGGTAAGCTCAGAATTGGACCAACGGTGTCTAGCCTGCTTTCCCCGAAGGCTGCCCAGCACAGTTTGGTGCTGTCTGCACTAACAGCCTGTTTTCAACACCAGTTCAGTGGGGCACAGCGCTCAAGGTTGGCTGCAGCTGTCAGCGGGTCATTTTGCTAGCATAAACATAGCCAAGGTGGTGGCTCTGTAGCTACCCCATTATATCCCAACTTGTGGATTGTTCATTAGGTGTTCTATAGCCCCTTGCATGTGTTTAGGGCCCACTGAGTTTTTCTTATCCTAAAGGGAGGGGTTTTCATATGGGAGCAAAGTTGGAGGAGGGAAGGGAAAGGACATTTATACAAAAACAAGTATATTTGACCAGAATATCTATATTCCTTTGATTATTTAAGAAATATGGTTTAATAAAGAGTTTCGTATACTGATGCAAATTTCTGCTTGATCTTTGTGGTGGATGCTTCAGCGACAGATTTCTTGTTTTTTAATTTAATTTCAAAGCAAAGACAAAGTTAATTCTGATGGATGTGTGGTATCTATATAACAAGATACAATACAGAGCAGCTTGAGAGTATAGTTTTGGGACTGGGGCAAGCACCAGTTATATTTAGGACAAAATTCTGCCTCTCTTTGCTTCCCCCTATCCCCTTCAAAAGGTAGAAATCAACATGACACAGTGCTAATTTATGTCTGTATTCTGGCTACCCACAACCCTATGCACAACTCCTACTGCACATTATTCCCACCACAAGAAGTAGTAATATATGGAAGCAGTTGTGGAAACACAAGGACTATGGTATGTTCCAACATGGCTGAATAGCACCCTGGAATGTCCTTCTACAACCAGAGGTATGGAGAAGCTGTGGAGTGGTATTTCCCCAAGTGTGGAAGGGAGCCAAAATGGGGCAGGGGGATGTGGGGACCATTCTGCCCCACCCACAGTTCCTCGTGTGGCTGCAGATTTACAGACATATGTGAAACAGGAATATGACTCATTGTGATAGGTAAAGAGGAACCTGGAAGGACCAAGATTCTGAGCATCCCACAGAAAAGTTAGCCAGGGACGTCAGTCACCCAAGTCATTTAATATATGTGTATATTCATCTACACATACACGATTTTTTTGCAGTGTTCTAAGAATAGTTTTCTTATGAATTCAAAGTCCTACAAGCTTGTTCAGGGTCTATAATTTGCTTGCTCCCATATATGCACAATCCACCATTAGGGTGGCTGCATGGGGGACTTCCATCGGATTTAATATTTCTTTAGGCCCCAACAAAGCTATATTCAAACATTTCTGTATTTAATTAGGAATAGTTCACCTAAACAATATACAGGAGGGACAAGGCGGGGAGGTAATATATTTTATTGGCTCAACATCCGTTGGGGAGAGAGAGAGAAGCTTTTGTGCTTTCACAGACCTCTTCTTCAACAAAGATACAAGCCAGGAGTGGCAGCTGTGTCCAGAGAGCTGCTAACAAAATGGAATTAACATTCCATCACAAAGAACGAGGAGTATTTGTGGCACCTTAGAGACTAACAAATTTATTTGAGCATAAGCTTTCGTGGGCTAAAGCCCACTTCATTAGATGCATGCAGTGTAAAATACAGTAGGAAGATATATATATACAGAGAACATGAAAAAATGGGGGTTGCCATACCAACTCTAATGAGAGTAATCGATTAAGATGGGCTATTATCAGCAGGAGAAGAAAAAAACACATTTGAAGTGATAATCAGGATGGCCCATTTCAAACAGTTGACAAGAAGGTGTGAGTAACAGTATGGGGAAAATTAGCATGGGGAAATAGTTTTTAGTTTGTGTAATGACTCATACACTCCCAGTCTTTATTCAAGCTTAACTCCAGTTCTGCAGTTTCTTGTTGGAGTCTGTTTTTGAAGATTTTTGTTGAATAATTGCAACTTTTAGGTCTGCAATTGAGTGTCCAGGGAGGTTGAAGTGTTCTCTGACTGGTTTTTGAATGTTATAATTCTTGACATCTGATTTGTGTCCATTTATTCTTTTACGTAGAGACTGTCCGGTTTGGCCAATGTACATGGCAGAGGGGCATTGCTGGCACACGATGGCATATATCACATTGGTAGATGTGCAGGTGAACGAGCCTCTGATAGTGTGGCTGATGTGATTAGGCCCTTTGCTGGTGTCTCCTGAATAGATATGTGGACACAGCTGACAAAAGGCTTTGTTGCAAGGATAGGTTCCTGGGTTAGTGTTTTTGTTGAGTGGTATGTGGTTGCTGGTGAGTATTTGCTTCAGGTTGGGGGGCTGTCTGTAAGTAAGTCCTCGCTGGGTTTCTGAACATTAAACTGCCTCCTTGACATGAGATACAATTACAGTATACTCTCAGGTTTCAGAGTAACAGCCGTGTTAGTCTGTATTCGCAAAAAGAAAAGGAGTACTTGTGGCACCTTAGAGACTAACCAATTTATTTGAGCATGAGCTTTCGTGAGCTACAGCTCACTTCATCAGATGCCTGGTATGCATGGTATGCATCCGACGAAGTGAGCTGTAGCTCACGAAAGCTCATGCTCAAATAAATTGGTTAGTCTCTAAGGTGCCACAAGTACTCCTTTTCTTTTTGAGTATACTCTCAGTCATCCAAAACCCTATAATCCAAACCTCTGCATTATCCAAGTCCCTTCCTTGTCCCCCACCATGAGATACATGCCCTCTGCAGCATATATTTCATGCTGGAGGATAATCAAGGGATTTGGATAATGCAGAGAATCGGATAATAGAGCAGAGACCTCCAGCCAGGATGATAAGCAGGAGAAGGGAAATGCTGCACCACTGCTGAATGGCTCCTGCTCTTTCAATTAGCTGAACTCCCAATTATGCAAATAAAATCCCCCATTCTATTCAGATAATTGGAAATATACTGTAGTGCTGTTGGCTCCATGAAGAACTGATTCTTCACCCATTCTTATGTCTGGAGTGAACAGCTTTTAATTCTTTTAAAAATAAATTCATCTAACCAACCTTTCTCCTGTCAACACCACATGAGATCCCTTTTTTATATATATATAATAACTGTGAAATCTCTGCTTCCTAGTTCTCATTAACGATGAGAACATCTTTAAGTTTCATCCGTGCTAAATTTCAAAGTGTTATGGTGCCTAGCTTGAAAAAAAAAACCCTTTGAAATCAATATACTATATTCTTAAACCTAGCTGAGCTCTTATGCAGTATTTATAGGTACTCTTTAATCTAAATTAATAATTGAGGTCCCCAAGATGACAAAGGAAAAATACTCCTAGAGAAATGGAAGTAAAAAAAAAACCTCATAACTTTTAGTTTGTGGTTCTGGGCCTGAGTGTATATTTTGTAAATACAACTCTCCTCGGGCTCAGATTGTAGAAATTTCAAACCTAAAGTTCTAATGGGTGGTTCTACTCTGACAAGTATCTCTGTACAAACAAGAGAAAAAAGGTGGGTGAGGTAATAGCTTTTATTGGACCAACTCCTGTTGGTGAAAGAAACAAGCTATTGAGCTATGCAGAGCTCTTCTTCAGGTCACAAATAGGGTTGCCAACTTCCTAATTCCAGAAAACTGAACACCCTTGCCTGGTCCACTGCCTTCTCTGAGGCCCCACCCCTTCCTGAGGCTCCACCCCTGCTCACTCCATCCCCCTTCCCTCTGTCGCTTGCTCGCCCCCACCCTCGCTCATGTGCTCATTTTCACTGCAAGGCCCAAACAGGCATATATATTGTTTTGACAGATGTATTATACTAAGTTCAGGTTTAATTTGTTACAGGACGTTAGAGCTGGCAGCAAAATAGTCAAAAAGGGTAATTTTAAAAAAAATGAAATTTCACAACGTTTTTCATGATTCTTTCCCTCCCCTCTTCCCATTTTTCGTAACCAGCTCCATGTTTTTTGTTCACTAAAGTTACTGTAATTTTGTGTGTGGAATTAGGACCACACATTATCACAGCTACAATGGGTCCATTAAAGGCCCTCTCCTGAAGCCCAAATCCAAATCCATAGAGCACAACCACAGAAATGCACACCTGTCCAGATACCTATATAATTAAATCTGTAGAAACTGACTCTCACACCTACATGCAGATACACACATGTACTCATGTGTACACATCTAACATGCACTAACACATGTACTTCCACATTATTTATTAATTACAATGGTTGTTTAGAGCCTAGAGACCCCAACTAAGCTCAGGGCTCCAGGGTGGTAGGTGCCGGACATACACATAAAAAGAAAGAGTTTATAATGTAGCTAGACAAAGCTGGGGAGAAATGTATGATACATTGGCTCTTCTGCAATTACTAGTCAACAACATTCACTTTTTAAGAAATAATACATTTCTTTTGGAGTTCCCTTCTCTTTTAAAAACTTGTTATGAAATGAATACACACACATTTTATGTCATCAATTTTTTTTTTGCGCAAGCCAGCAAAAGGAATAAAAGTCAAAGAGGTAGGCTGCAAATTTTATTCACACAGGTATACACACATGTGGCAATACACGCACCTCCCGACACAAAGATACAGTCTCTTACACACATACAGTGCATGCACACACTTGCCTACACTTTTCCAAGGGCTGCCTAAATCACCCAGCCAGGAAGGGAGGAGGGTGGGCTGGAGGGGAAAAGATGGGGGCTGGAGGTGGGGTGGAGGGAAGAGGCTGGGGAAGGAAAGAGGCCAAAGATGAGAGCAGGGTGGGGGGTGAGAGGGAGCAGTGAAGGAGAGAGGAGGGGCTGTGGGGGAGTATGTGGGGTGGATCGGGATGCAGGGGGAGGCAGAAGGCTATAGGTGCATGAGGATGTGGAGGGCACAGGAGTGTATAGGGACATAATGGGAGTGCAGCAGTGTATGGAGGTGAATGGGGTGCAGGGCTGTAGGGGGTGAGGGACATGGGGGTGGTGGCTCTGGGAGGTGGAGAGGATGGTGGGAGAGCGCTGTAAGGGGTACAGGGCTGGGATGTGGAGGACGGGACGGGACGCAGTGAGGGGGATGGGAGTGCAGGGGGGTTGGGATGGGAAGGGATGCAGTGACGGAGGATGGGGGTGTAGGGCGTGACAGGGAGGGATAGAATGACGGGGGATGGGAGTGGGGGGGTTTGGGACAGGGAGGGATGCAGTGAGGGGGACGGGAGTGCGGTGGGGTTGGGGCGGGGAGGGATGCAGTGATGGGGGGCGGGAGTGGGGGGGGTTGCGGCGTGGAGAGATGCAGTGAGGGGGTGGGGGTGGGTTGGGACGGGGAGGGATGCAGTGAGGGGGATGGGCGTGCAGGGGAGTTGGGCGGGGAGGGATGCAGTGAAGGAGGATGGGGGGTTGGGGTGGGGAGGGATGCAGTGACGGAGGGATGGAGGTGTGGGGAGGGGGGAACAGGGAGGGATGCAGTGACGAGGGTGAGGGGGTTGGGGCAGAAAGGGATGTAGTGAGGGGGATGGGGGTGCAGCCCCATTCTCAGCACTTGGAGATGGGTATGCACATACCTCGAACTCCTGGGTGCCGGCACTGGGGTGACAGACAGACTGTGGTTCGCCGCAGGGCACACGCCGCAGCTCGAGCCCAGCCGCGCGAGGAGAAGAGGGCCGGACAGCAGTGGGAGAGGCGCATGCCACACGACCTCTCAACATCCACCTGCTGCACACTTGTGAGTCGCGCTTATTCTTCCCCTACCCTGAGCCAGCCAAGGGGAGCTGTGCCTGTGGCCGCCCCTAAGGCTAGGAGCTGGACATCCTGGCTGCTTCCCAACCTGGGTGCCACACGGCACGGCAGCTAGCAGGGAGCCTGCCAGCCCTGCTGTGCGGTGCCGCCAATTGGACAGTCAACGGCCCTGGCTGCCAGGACCCCTTTTTGACTGGGTGTTCTGGTCGCAAACCGGACACCTGATCACCGTAGTCACAAACGATACCTTCTTAGTCAACGAACCTGTTCCCTATATGTATCGCAGTCATCGATCAAGCATAGTGACAAAAATAAATATTTACTGCTTTTTACTTCTGTGAACGCTTTAGTACTAACACAGGTAAAGGAATGCAAACTGAAGTCTGTTCCTATGTGTGCATCATGTTGATTTCATTTGAATCAGTTTGAAGACAATGAGGGTGAGATTCTGTGCTGCATCTCCAAAAAATGCTTGCAGACCCAGAGAAGGAAGTGTACCCTCCTGGTTCCAGACCGCTCTGGCGGCTGCAAAGGCCCCCTGTGTAAATTATGGCAGCCTGTATTGGATTGTAAATAAGCAGCACGGCCGGTACCACCCACAATCCTCATAGTGCTACTCACAACATGTCTCTGGGCCAGGGTTTGCAATGGAGCCTGTGAAGGACTGATAAGCCTGTGTCAGGAGAATTATTTCTGGTTGACTGCAGGGCTTTTACAGCCCCTGTCTAATCCAGCACTAGTGTTCACGGGCTGTCACAGGACTCACAATCTCACCCTGGGATTCTACAGGTGCATGTGAATGCTTAGTTCAGCCTTAACTGTTATTACTGGTGATGATGTGTGAGAAGGAAAGAATCCATCCTGAATCATTCTGAGTTTCCAGGGCTGGTAGGTAGAAAAAAAAGTTACTTTTAAATTGAGTATGTTTGATGTAGAAATAATTGAGAAACAATAACCAGGGAACCCAACACTAACATTTTTACATTATTACTTTGCCGAGTAATACCACCTATTCATCTATATGGTCCTTACCACGATGGTAGCTGAGTGTCTCACCAAAATGAATTAATTTATCTTCACAATACTGTATCCATGTGACGCTGGGTTGTACTATTATCCCCATTTCATAGATAGATGGGGAACTGAGACAAAGGGAGACTCAGTGACTTGCCAAAAGTCAGAGAGGAAGTCTATGCCAGAACCAGAAATTAAACCCTAATTTCCTAACTCACAGTTCAAAAGACCATCCTTCCCCCTTTTGCATTTTCTAAGGTTTCAAGTTGCCGAAATTATACCAAATAGGGCCGTAGCTCTGCACCTGCTCATTCAGTGTGCCACGTTCAGTTTATCTCCAAAGGGCACTCTCCGACCTCAGGACCAGGAAGCGAATAAAGGTTCCATTGTCAAAAATAACATTCACTGTATCAATCATGTATAAATGTAAGTATATGATATAGATACTGATTAGCTGTTGGGTGCAGAATAAAGACCCCTTGAAAAAGATATAAATTACAACAAAAGAGGGAGCAAATATAAATACTGTCTACAGGATGGGATGGAATGGATGGCCCCGAGGACCAGTATTGTGCTAAAGTGCCTTTTACCTACAGGGTACCAGTTCAAATCTAGCCTAGGCTGGTAACAGCCATATGTTGTGACTAGGCCTGCCAATTAATTGCAGTTAACACCTGCAATTAACTGAAAAGATAATTAACATGTTAATTTCATACCTCTGGGTGGAGAGGGAGGCATTGGTGGCAATGGGGTTGAAGAAGCCCAAGTCCACAGCTCTGCAGGGTGGGGGAGAAGGGGCCCAAACCTGCAGCTCAGTGGGTGGGGCTGGAGCCGTGTGGCCCAATGGAAACTGGAGTCCCGAGGCAGACTGGAGCCCCAGAGCGGCTGGAGCCCAGCCCCTTGGGCCCCAAGCCGTGTACCCTGAGGGGGGCTGGAGCCCCGAGCCCCACAGCGCACACCCCGGGGGGGCTGAAGCGCGGCGCCCTGAGCCTATATTTGAAACAATAGAAAATGTCCAAAAATATTTAAATAAATGGTATTCTATTATTAACAGTGCGATTAAAACTGTGATTTTTAATCGCTTCACAACCTTAGTTGTGACTCTATAAATTAATAGTGTAAATAAAGTTCTTATTTGTCCACATTATAACTGACATCTATTTTCACCCTTGTTAGAAAAACCAGCAAATCTGAAGACTTAAGTTACCCTTCAGAACCAGGATGAGACATATTGACAGGATGGCATAGGTTAGCGAATGTCTGGTTATTTCCAGGGGTATTTTGTTTGAATAATCTCATAAGCAGAGTTTAAAATTTGCTTTCAAATAAAAATCTGTCATGTGATCTGATGACATCAGCGATCATCCCATTCACTGAACAAACTCGAAACCCTGGTGTTTGCATAGCACCTGTTCTATGCGTACAAGCCTTTGCTCTCCCAGTTGCCAAGGCAGCACCTTCCGCTTGCAATAAATGTTGTTTTAGAACCTCCTATAAAGATTTTTAAAAGGTCACTTTACAAATGAGTAACATGCCGTAACTACCTGCTTGAATATCCTTCACAGTCACACCTACCCAGCTCTCTCTCTTTCTTTCTCTCCTTTCTCAATCTCTAGCTTCCCACAGCCTGTGTCCCCTGCCTCCCCCTTCCATTCCTCTATTTAATACTGGTTTGTTCACAGGTTTTGCCATCCCTGTCCCCCCCATATTAGAGCACCAGTCTAGGGCCCCAGCTATACACCCCTCCCTCCCTCCAACCATCCCTTCCCAGCTCCCCCTTCTTTGCTTCCTCTGGCCCCTCTCTTCCCAGCTTCCCCTACCCCTGCCTTCCCACGTCCACCTCCTCCGCTCACTCTGCTCCTTGCCTCTACCCCTCTTCCCAGTTCCCGTTCCTCTGTCCCTCCCTTCCCAGCTCTCCCTCTCTCAACTAGGGTTGCCAACTTTCTACTTGCACAAAACCGAACACCCTTGCTCTGCTCCCTGCCCTGGCCCTTCTCCAAGGCCCCACCACCTGCTCACTCCATCCCCCTTCCCCCCCCACCCTCACTCGCTCTCCCCACCCTCACTCACTTGCTCATTTTCATCAGGCTGTCTCAGGGGGTTGGGGTGTGTGTGTGGGGGGGTGAGGGCTCCGGCTGGGGGTGTGGGCTCTGGGGTAGGGCTGGGGATGAGGGGTTTGGGATGCAGGAAGGTGCTCCGGGCTGGGACCGAGAGGTTCAGAGCGTAGGAGGGGGATCAGGTCTGGGGAAGGCAGTTGCGGCATGGGGGTGAGGGCTGCAGATGGGGGTGCAGGCTCTGGGGTGGAGCTGGGGATGAGGGATTTGGGGTGCAGGAGGGTGCTTTGGGCTGGGATCAAGGGGTTTGGAGCGTGGGAGGGAAATCAGGGCTGCAGGATGTTACAAGATTTGCCTGTTACTTTGGGGTACACTCATTTATTAGGAAAAAGAAAAGGAGTACTTGTGGCACCTTAGAGACTAACCAATTTATTTGAGCATGAGCTTTCGTGAGCTACAGCTCACTTCATCGGATGCATACCGTGGAAACTGCAGCAGACTTTATTACATTTACAGACTTTATTACATTATTACTGCAGCAGACATTATTACAGATTACAAAAGTCAGATATAGAAAACTATACCTGATCACACAAGTCAGGGTTAAAAAAAGTCTGCTGCAGTTTCCACGGTATGCATCCGATGAAGTGAGCTGTAGCTCACGAAAGCTCATGCTCAAATAAATTGGTTAGTCTCTAAGGTGCCACAAGTACTCCTTTTCTTTTTGCGAATACAGACTAACACGGCTGTTACTCTGAAACCTGTCATTTATTAGGGTTACTCTTCTGGGGGGGGTCCTGTAATTCTATCAACGTACTACTTGTGTCACTTGTGTTTTCATATGGAGCTCTACTTCTCCCTTCTGCAAGTCCCCTCCCAATGGAGCTATCCTGCAGGACCTAGCTTCCCCAGGACTGGGTTCCTCCCACCCCAGAATCAGAGGAACACAAACACACACATACACACACTAACAGAGCAAGCACTCTCAAGCTGACCCCTTATATGTCCCTGGACTCAACAGGCTGGGCCAAGCAACACTTTCAAGCTGCCACCCTTATATGCCACAGGTACCACACTGGAATAGAGAAAGCCTGAGCAGACTGGGTCAAACAGCACTTCCAGGCTGCCACCCTTATATGTCCCAGGTTCAGCATGTCCCTATCCCCACTTCCACGTTATGATTGTTCTGGTAGTAACCCACTTGATGAGCAAACCCCACAGTATTTGGGGGCGCTATAGGGATCTTTAGCTTAGGTAAGAGAAGCGTTGCTGCAGAGTAAATGGAGAAGCCAAAAACACAAAAGAGTAAAGTTCAGAGAGAGAGAGAAGGAAGGAAGCAACCAGCTTAACCATAAAAGTTATTTATTGAATAACAGTAATAACCACACAAGGGGAGCCAAACAAACATAACAGTTACATTATTACAGATTACAAAAGTCAGATATAGAAAACTATACCTGATCACACAAGTCAGGGTTAAAAAAAAAAGTTATACCTGAGGTAGAAAAGAAAACAGAGAGAGAGAGAGCTGGGGTCTCACCACTCCACGAAGATTGAACTGGTTGGGGTTCCCAGGTGCTGGTGGTAGCTGAGGGCCCTGAGTGCTGGAGCCAGGCTGAGCCCCCCAGCATGATCAGTCAGAAGATGAAGTCCCAATGCAACTCACACAGAGTTTGGATCCAGGCATCAGAACACTTACTTGAGCATGGGTAGGGGTTTTTGTAGGGAACAATGGTTCAAGGGAGAACACTAGATTTGTTTATGGATAAACTGATGACTCAAGGGTTTTCCTTAGGCTAGACAATAGGAACTGATCATTACTGGCTATGGGTAGTATTCCTTCAAGGGAGCTCACAATGTAATTAGGTAGCTTCCGTATTTGGATATCAACCAAGGATTCATTACTAGAATTGGTCTGATAACTGCTGAGCTGAGTTTGTGCAGGTTCACTAACATCTGGAGCAGAGATGCCCCATCATTCAATGCTTCCCTGCTTTTCTGGTCTCAGAGTTCAGCGAGGTTCTTGCCTTGGAATCTCTGTTCTCCATTCTGTATGCTAATAGAGATGCCTCCCTGTCCCATCTTTGATGCAGATGAGGCTAGGGGAGTTGCCTTAATCCTGTCACCCTTGTCAGGAGGCATTTAGGTGTGTCTCCCACCGCCTTTTCATTGCTTTCTGTAAATCTTTCTTCTGATCAGTTTTGGTTCAAGCAGAGGCTGGGGGCGTCCTTCAGGAGTCAGACAGGCTGGACACTGCACCTTGGTTCCCCAAGAACACAGAGCTGACTGCTATCAGAGAGGGGATCAGGGCTGCAGGCCCTGTGCGCGCTTACCTCCGGCAGCTCCACGATTCCTGGCCAATAGGAGCAGTGAAGTTGGCACTTGGGGTGGTGGCAGCGCACAGAGCCTCCTGGCTGCCCCTACGCATAGGAGCCAGAGAGGGGACATGCTGCTGCTTCCAGGAGCTGCAGCAGGCAGGGAGCCTGCCTTAGCCCCGTTGCGCTGCCGACTGGACTTTTAACTGCCCAGTCAGCAGCGCTGACCAGAGTCGCAAGGGTTCCTTTTCGACCAGGCGTTCTGGTCGAAAACCAAACACCTGGCAGCCTGACTCTCAACCTCTCCCTTCCCAGGTCCCCCTCCCAACTCTTCCTTCCCCACTTCCCCCTCCTCTCCTTCCTCTGTCCCCTCCCAGCTCCCCCTCGCCAAACCCTCCTTCTCCAGCTCCTCCTCCTTCCTGTCCCCTCTCCCCTCCCAGCACCCCCTCTCTCAGCCCTCCAGCCCCAGTTCCCCCTCCTCTCCTTCCTCTGCCCCCTCCTCTCCCAACCCTCCTGCAGCTCCCCCTCCTTCCTCTGTCCCCTCTCCCTTCCCAGCTCCCCCTCTCCCAACCCTCCCCCAGCTCCCCCTCCTTCCTGTCCCCTCCTCTCTCAGATCCCCCTTCCCAACCCTCCTGCAGCTCCCCCTCCTTCCTCTGTCCCCTCTCCCTTCCCAGCTCCCCCTCTCCCAACCCTCCCCCAGCTCCCCCTCCTTCCTCTGTCCCCTCTCCCTTCCCAGCTCCCCCTCTCCCAACACTCCCCCAGCTCCCCCTCCTTCCTCTGTCCCCTCTCCCTTCCCAGCTCCCCCTTTCCCAACCCTCCCCCAGCTCCCCCTCCTTCCTCTGTCCCCTCTCCCTTCCCAGCTCCCCCTCCTTCCTCTGTCCCCTCTCCCTTCCCAGCTCCCCCTCTCCCAACACTCCCCCAGCTCCCCCTCCTTCCTCTGTCCCCTCCTCTCTCAGATCCCCCTTCCCAACCCTCCTGCAGCTCCCCCTCCTTCCTCTGTCCCCTCTCCCTTCCCAGCTCCCCCTCCTTCCTCTGTCCCCTCTCCCTTCCCAGCTCCCCCTCTCCCAACCCTCCCCCAGCTCCCCCTCCTTCCTCTGTCGCCTCTCCCTTCCCAGCTCCCCCTTCCCAACCCTCCCCCAGCTCCCCCTCCTTCCTCTGTCCCCTCTCCCTTCCCAGCTCCCCCTCCTTCCTCTGTCCCCTCTCCCTTCCCAGCTCCCCCTCTCCCAACCCTCCCCCAGCTCCCCCTCCTTCCTCTGTCGCCTCTCCCTTCCCAGCTCCCCCTTCCCAACCCTCCCCCAGCTCCCCCTCCTTCCTCTGTCCCCTCCTCTCTCAGATCCCCCTTCCCAACCCTCCTGCAGCTCCCCCTCCTTCCTCTGTCGCCTCTCCCTTCCCAGCTCCCCCTTCCCAACCCTCCCCCAGCTCCCCCTCCTTCCTCTGTCCCCTCTCCCTTCCCAGCTCCCCCCTCCCAACACTCCCCCCCACTTCCCCCTCCTCTCCTCTCCTTCCTCTGTCGCCTCCCGTCCCAGCTCCCCTGCCCCCCTTCAGGGCTCCCAGCAGGGAGGAGCTTCTGCGAGCGAGTGCTCCTCGCGGGGCCGTGACATCACCGCCGCCCTCGCCGTGACGCCCGCCTCCCCCGCGAGGATCCTCGCCCCTCATTCCCGCCCCGCCCTCCTCAGACCAGACACCTCGCGGCAGCCTGCAGACAGGGAGAGGGGCAGGGCGGTGCGGGGCTGCCAAGCGGATGGCGTCACTGCGGGGGAGGGAGGGACGACGAGCGGGGGCGTGGCCTTGGCGGGTGACAGAGGGGCGGGGCGGCGCGGCGCGGCGCGGCCCAGGGGTGCCCGCGCGAGGCGAGCCGTTTCGCTCAGTGCGCGAGCAGCGGCCGGGTGGAGCGCGGCGCGGCCTGTCAGGCAGGCGCGGACCGAGGAGGGAACTGCGGGGAGTCGGCGCCGGCGGAGGTCGCAGCGGCCCGGCCAGCGCTTCTCGCGGCGTGCGCGGCCCCGGGGAGGGGATGGCGCTACTGGCCCTGGCCTTGGACGGACTCGCCGTCTTCGGGCTCATCCTCTTCGTCGTGCTGTGGCTCATGCATTTCATGTCCATCATCTACACGTAAGTGCGGCCGCGGGGCTGAGCCGGGGTCCTCGCCGCTTCCCCCGGGGCGGCGCCGCCCAGCAGCGAGGGGGGCTCGGCCCGACCGCCTGCCCCTGGGAGCTGAGGTGGACTCGCCGCAGCTCGCTCCCCGCTCCCCGGCCCGGTGGCGAAAGGGCGGGGGCATTGCTGGATGATTCACTTCCCTCTGGGGAGCGTCGTTTGCCTATCGCCTGGGCAGCCTCCCTTTCCCGGTTCGCGGGGAACCGCTCTGCCCTGCCCTTCCCCCCCGCCCACCCACCCACCAAACCTCCCCCACCGGCACATCCACCCCCCCCCGCCACTGGCTCCCCTGAGCCGGACCCGCCCCCGCCGAGCCCCCCCCCCCGCCACTGGCTCCCCTGAGCCGGACCCGCCCCCGCCGAGCCCCCCCCCCCGCCACTGGCTCCCCTGAGCCGGACCCGCCCCCGCCGAGCCCCCCCCCCGCCACTGGCTCCCCTGAGCCGGACCCGCCCCCGCCTAGCCCCCCCCCCCCGCCACTGGCTCCCCTGAGCCGGACCCGCCCCCACCTAGCCCCCCCCCGCCACCTGGCTCCCCTGAGCCGGACCCGCCCCCACCTAGCCCCCCCCCCGCCACCTGGCTCCCCTGAGCCGGACCCGCCCCCACCTAGCCCCCCCCCCCGCCACCTGGCTCCCCTGAGCCGGACCCGCCCCCACCAACAACACCCCCCCTGCCACCTGGCTCCCCTGAGCCGGACCCGCCCCCACCTAGCCCCCCCCCCTGCCACTGGCTCCCCTGAGCTGGACCCGCCCCCACCTAGCCCCCCCCCCGCCACCTGGCTCCCCTGAGCCGGACCCGCCCCCACCTAGCCCCCCCCCCGCCACCTGGCTCCCCTGAGCCGGACCCGCCCCCACCTAGCCCCCCCCCGCCACCTGGCTCCCCTGAGCCGGACCCGCCCCCACCTAGCCCCCCCCCGCCACTGGCTCCCCTGAGCCGGACCCGCCCCCACCTAGCCCCCCCCCCGCCACTGGCTCCCCTGAGCCGGACCCGCCCCCCACCTAGCCCCCCCCCCCCGCCACCTGGCTCCCCTGAGCCGGACCCGCCCCCCACCAACAACCCCCCCCGCCACCTGGCTCCCCTGAGCCGGAACCCGCCCCCCCCGGCCCCCCCCCTTCACCTGGCTCCCCTGAGCCGGACCCGCCCCCCCACCTTGCCCCCCCCCTTCACCTGGCTCCCCTGAGCCGGACCCGCCCCCCCACCTTGCCCCCCCATGACACCTGGCTCCCCTGAGCCGGACCCGCCCCCCCACCTTGCCCCCCCATGACACCTGGCTCCCCTGAGCCGGACCCGTCCCCCACCTTGCCCCCCCCATGACACCTGGCTCCCCTGAGCCGGACCCGCGCCCCACCTTGCCCCCCCCCCGACAGCTGGCTCCCCTGAGCCGGACCCGCCCCCCCACCTTGCCCCCCCCCCCGACAGCTGGCTCCCCTGAGCCGGACCCGCCCCCCACCTGGCCCCCCCCCCGCCACCTGGCTCCCCTGAGCCGGACCCGCCCCCCACCTGGCCCCCCCCCGCCACCTGGCTCCCCTGAGCCGGACCCGCCCCCCCCCCGGCCCCCCCCCGCCACCTGGCTCCCCTGAGCCGGAACCCGCCCCCCCCCGGCCCCCCCCTTCACCTGGCTCCCCTGAGCCGGACCCGCCCCCACCTGGCCCCCCCCCCCGCCACCTGGCTCCCCTGAGCCGGACCCGCCCCCCACCAACAACCCTCCTCCCCGCCACCTGTCTCCCCTGAGCCGGACCCGCCCCCAACCAACAACCCCCCCCCCCCCGCCACCTGTCTCCCCTGAGCCGGACCCGCCCCCCACCAACAACCCCCCCCCCCGCTACCTGGCTCCCCTGAGCCGGACCCGCCCCCCACCAACAACCCCCCCCCGCCACCTGGCTCCCCTGAGCCGGACCCGCCCCCCAGCAACAACTCCACCTGGCTCCCCTGAGCCGGAGCCGCCCCCCACCTAGCCCCCCCCCGACACCTGGCTCCCCTGAGCTGGACCCGCCCCCCACCAAGCCCCCCCAACCCTTACACCTGGCTCCCCTGAGCCGGACCCGCCCCCACCTAGCCCCCCCCCGACCCTGACACCTGGCTCCCCTGAGCCGGACCCGCCCCCCACCTAATCCCCCTCCTCCGACACCTGGCTCCCCTGAGCCGGACCCGCCCCCCACCTAGCCCCCCCCCGACACCTGGCCCCCCTGAGCCGGAGCCGCCCCCCCCAGCCCTCCGACGCATCGACTCCCCCCGACAAGTGGCTCCCCTGAGCCGGACCCGACCCCCACCTAGCCCCCCCCCGACAAGTGGCTCCCCTGAGCCGGACCCGCCCCCCACCTGGTCCCCCCCCCCGACACCTGGCTCCCCTGAGCCGGACCCGCCCCCCACCTTGCCCTCCCCCCGCACATCAACCCCCCCCCCGACAACTGGCTCCCCGAGTTGGACCCACCCCCCCACCCAGCCCTCTGACACATCGACCCCACCCGACACCTGGATCCCCTGAGCCGGACCCGCCCCCAACCTAGCCCCCTCCCCGACACCTGGATCCCCTGAGCCGGATCTGCCCCCCACTTGCCCCCTCCCCGACACCTGGATCCCCTGAGCCAGATCCGCCCCCCACCTAGCCCCCCTCCCGCACATCGACCCCCCCCCTCAACACCTGGCTCCCCTGAATCGGACCCGCCCCCCACCCTGCCCTCCGACAAATCGATCCCTCTTGACACCTGGATCCCCTGAGCCGGACCCGCCCCCCACTTAGCCCTCCCGACACATGGAGCCCCCTGAGCCGGCCCCGGCCCCCCCCCTTAGCCTCCCCGACGTGAACCCCCGAGCTGGCCTCCTGATGTTTGGATCCTCACAAGTCAGACCCGCCTTCCCACCTAGCCCCCCACTCCAACCCATGGATTCCCCATAAGCCGGACCCCCCTCCCTGCACACATGTGACTTGGATCCCCCGAGCTGCACCACCCCCAGCCTGCCCCCTCCTGACACCTGAACCCCCTTGAACCTGACAGCCCCCTTTACATGCCCTCCCCGAGCTGTCTGCCTATTGACACCTAACACATGCACACCCATGATACGTGCACACGCGTAACCCTGCTGCTACACCTGCCCTTTCATAAGATATACACACACACCAGTGAGTCTGCTCTCATTGTTTACACACACTTTAGCCTACACCTGCAGAATACACACTCACCCACCCACACCCACCCATGAGCCTGCCTCTTCTTGCCCTAACACATCTCAATTGTTAAATATGTGAGTTTGCCTTTTGTTTGGGGCTCTATTCCATGCAACTCTTGGCCTTCGCCACCGTACTTTCCTTTCTTATGTACTGACCTTACAGTGATAGGTATGTGATTTTTCATTCTCTTTTTTTGTTGTTGTTACATTTAAAATTTTTGTTTGGTGGCATAGCCTTGTGGCAGGAACCTTTGGTTTCTTGTGTGGGTCTCTTGGGGACAGCAGTCATAAAATGTTATGTTGAGTATTCTTTAGAAGGATGCAAACAGCAGCTCAGTCTTAAATAGCACACAACATTGAACAGTCTTAATTTTAGTGGTATGTACACTGACAAGGTTTCTCAAGATAACTTATAATGGCAGGTGGAATGAATACTGGTCTGGATCTGCCTAGATAACTAGCTCTGAAGAGAAGAGGTGCTTAAAAAGAGCTGCCTGCTACTGTTTATTTCCTTTTTATTATTATTATTATTTATTATTATGATTGACCAAGCATTTTTGCTGGGGCTTTGTGCAGAAGTTGATGTGTGTATGTAAAACAGGGGAGAGAAAATTAAGAGATCGGTTCCTTTTGAATGCAATCAAATTATTCTTCAAATAAAAGTCCAAATTTACCTTATAATGACTGCAGCAATGTATTGGTTACTGCAGTTAGATTTTCCTATAGCTGTTGTAAAATATACTGTAAGAGAGTATCAAAGGTTCTGATGGTAGTAAATGATGCAAGTGTTCTTTTCTTGTTTTTGTTTCATGTTTTGTGATGTTTGTGCCATCAAGGACTCCTATTTTGCTCACTCAGCCACACCACAGTTAGTTGTCTGGGGTAAAATCCTGGCCTCAGTGAAATCAGTGGCAAAATTCCCATTGACTGCAGTGTGGCCAGGATTTCATTTCTGGCTAACTGAATTATGAAAACCCTCATAGAATCATAGAATATCAGGGTTGGAAGGGACCTCAGGATGGGTCATCTAGTCCAACCCCCTGCTCAAAGCAGGACCAATCCCCAATTTTTGCCCCAGATCCCTTCAAGGCCCCTTCAAGGATTGAACTCACAACCCTGGGTTTAGCAGGCCAATGCTCAAACCACTGAGCTATTCCTCCACGCTATGAGCATTAATAATTTTATTGTAATTCAATTGCCTTTAGCTTCCATATTCACTCAAGAAACCATACCTTTTTCCTTGAAAGTTAACTGTACAGAAATGGTGTGGCTGTTCTCTGAAGTTCCTGCAGGAGCCAGATACTTTCCTGCAAGACTCCCATCAAAGTCAGTGAGAGTTCTGAAAGCAAGGGATTGTAGGATTGCAGCCTTAAACATCAAACACCAAATGGTTTCAATCTGTGGAACTGAAAGTTACTTAAATTGAACCTGGGAGGTTGGGGAATGTTCATAGTCTTGTTTGGACAGAGTTAAATTTCTGTTAAATGTATCTTTGATTGAAGCACTCTACTGTGTTTCTCTCCTCTTTCCCCCTTCCAAAAAACAACAACAAAACCCAACCAACCCACAACAGCCCTTCATCCTGTAATTCTGTAGTTGTAGTCAATTGGACAGTCTTTCACTCTGATTCAACAAGATACTTAAGTACATGCCTAATTTACAGCATGTGAATACTCCCATTCCCATGCTTAAAGTTGCATACATGCTTAAGTACCTTGCTGAATTGGGGCCTCTTCTCCTAGTGCCTTCAGGAATTGCCTGTGTAAAAGTCCTGTCAGCAGGTTTCCATTACAGGGGTTTTTGATGTGGCTTCTTTATAAACATGTACGTGTGTGTGTGAGATATCCACAGGGATGAATTTTGGCATACAGGATTTGAGTCAGGGAACAGTTCTAATACACAATATTTGGTGAAGTGAAACTAGAACAATTTTCTCAAATTTGAGTGGCTTTCTTTCTTTCTTTTTTTTTTTTAAATCAATTGTGTCACACTGTGGCCTTATAGCTCTTGAAATTAAATAAACCATCAAAGATTAAAATCTTAAGTAGCCACTGCTGTTGTCATGGCAAATGGCCATTTTTATAAAACTACTTAATACATGTGATTATAAAATAATAATGGTTTGTTAGGACCATTGAGGTAAGCCCAGTCCTCAGGAAGACTCCCAAGGTTTGGCCCCCAAGGGTTGAATATAGTCTGCATGTATTATTTTTAGGCAGGTTTAAAGATGTGAGCCATTTCAGTCAAGCCCCATGCAGAGTTATCTGCCATGAATCCCTTGTGCCTACCTGGAGACTATTTGAAGTCAGTAAAGACTGCACATACAGGCAGGGGTCCAGCTACTGATCCAGTAGCAGGATTGTGGTCTACCATTGTAGACTACCTAAATATGTTAATTTGAGAGACTAAAACATGTTGCTTTTGAAATAACTTTTTAAATTATGAAGCTATGTGATGCTATGTGTAGATAAGGTGGACATATTTAACAGAAAATGAATGCATAGCAAAGGAGAAGTTAGCTTCTGCAGTGTGTATGATGTAACGATGAAAAATGCGAGTCTGAGTAACATTGGATTTATAGTTGTACTATTTTAATGCTAATTACTTACATTGATCGTGATTGAAATTGTGTATGCATAAATAATGTTCTTTTAACATAGATTTATTTATTTATAAGCATATGGTTAAGAAATGCTTGAATTAAGATTGCCAGTGTATCCTTAATTTGCCCCCCCTTTGTCCCTGTGTATTTGCATGATGATAGTCTTTAATTACATGATGACATACTATTTTTTAAAATTCATTCCTTCTGTCACTGTTGTTGGTAAGACGCCTGCCTCATTTGCTGCAGAAGTTGGAAGATGTGTGGTGAATGAGGCAGGGGATTGCAGGAAGAGATTGGATGGTCTTGTGGGTAAGGAAATTGAATGCTACCCTGGAGAATTGGATCTTATCCTTGCCTGAGCCATAGAGTACCTGTGTGGTGCTGGGCAAAATCACTTAAATGAAAATGTTCACAATAGCTGCTCATTTTTTGTATACCCAACTTGAGAGACCTGCATTTGCAGTTTTGAGTTCTCAGTGCTCCGGCAACTGAGTGCAGTAGGAGCTCTGATCTGAACATACATTGTGCCATAATATGCTACATATTCTGAAAAATTGGGTCCTAGTCTTCTAAAATTGGGCACCCAAAATAAATTGGCACGTTCAGCTTTAAACTGTGTCTCAGTTCCCCATGTGGGAAATAGGGATAACAATACCTCCTCACCTCACAGCGATGTGAAGATAAATGTATTAATCTTTGTAAAGAACTGAGGTCCTACAATAAGAGCACCATGAGGAAATGAATAATAATTCTATATTCAGTGTAGGGTTTCAATGTAGTGCAATAAATAATCCATGAGCCCCTGCAACTGCGTGTCTGTGTATGTAATTGAGTAGCTATCCAGTCAGTGAGCACTGTCCAGCCTGTGCATTGAATAAGTTAGGAGTCCTTTGGAAAAAATAGTATGTGATCATGTAATTAAAGACTGCATCATGCATATACATAAGGGGCCAAATTTAAGGTTGCATGGGTTCTTCCAAACTTCTGAGTGCTTGACTTTACAACCTTAATGTTATTTTTAAAGTAGTGTTTTATTTAATGTAAAAGCTTAAAAATCGAAAATAAATTCCATCACATGGAACCATATTGACTCCGCATGTTTCATTAGTGAGGCTGGAATCTTTAACTGCATGGCACAGTCCTCAAGCATGTGAGCTACAGAGTAACTGGTAAAGCTGTTATCTTCTGTGTGGACCTGCCTCTAGAGGGAGATGGAGACGCACACTTTGCCTTTGGCTTTCACAGCAGTTTGGTAGGCACCAAAGGAATGTTGAAATTCAAGAATAATGGTTTTGATTCCAGATTATGTAGGGGAGTGATCTCTAGTGGTCACAGCCCTTCAGTTCCTGGCTTCCTCCACTCCTGCCTGATTCATGCCCCTGTTCCTGACTGCCCCAGCTCCTGCCCCTTCTCATCTTGATCTGTTCTTGACCCTCTCCCCTCCCTGCCTTGCATCTCTTCCCCCTCACCCTTCTGAATCTGAGTCAGGCCACTTATTCCTTCTCCATGTTGCCTGGGCACCAGCAAGGAAATCATTGGCAGCACAGGAGAGACAGTTCTGGTGCCACAGCAGCTGGCAGGGAAAATCCAGCTCATCCTCTCATACTCTGGGGTGGAGCACACTCTTTTGCTCTGCGTGGATGGTGCGTGTGCAAGTTGGTTGCAGATAGAAGCTGTGAGGGGGTGGAACATTCTCAAAGGAGATGGAATCTTTGGATAATTTCACTGCCAGATCCAAAGTCTCTATGAAGCATGCATAAGATAAGGAGTACTTGTGGCACCTTAGAGACTAAGCTCAAATAAATTGGTTAGTCTCTAAGGTGTCACAAGTACTCCTTTTCTTTTTGCAAATACAGACTAACATGGCTGTTACTCTGAAACATGCATAAGATGAGATTCTCTCTCCCCCCCACCCCCAGTTTTATAATTTGTTGAAATCTGGACAGATTTTCTTGGGGAAGCAAAAAGGCTTATCTCTGTCACCCAGGTGACCCCCTGCCAAATTTCAGGCCCTTGCATCAAAGTAGGCAGGCAATTGAGCATTTCAGGGAAATGGTTGAATTTTGGGGCTTATCTTTTTAAGGACTGAAACAGTGTATCCTTCTCTAACCTCATTCTTGGATACAGCTGAATTTTTTCCAAATTTAGGCTCAAATTTTCCATGCTTGTTTGCCTCAGAGTTTTTCGGCAGTTATATGTAACTGAAAGCAGGGTTTTATAAAGTGTCAGGCAGCCTTTACTATAGATGTTGTCACCTGTAGTATTTTCTTTCATTCTTCAGTGCTTTGCTGCAGAAATTTTGAGAGAGGTGAAAGCAAGGTAGGAAGGATAGACTTATGGTTAAGGCAATGGACCAGGACTTTAAAGACTTGCATTCAGTTCCCAGCCTTTCTACAGACTCCTTGTGTGATCTTGGGCAAGTTGTTTAATATCTGCGCCTCAATTTCCCATCTATAAAATGAGGCTGATACTAAATAGAGGTATTGCAAAGATAAATTCAATAATGTTTATAAGGTGCTCAGATAACTGTATTGTGGCCGTAGAAACTGTGACTATTGTTGGTGTGTATACCTAAAATAACTTAAAGGGGAAGATTTCCCTACCACTGAAATTTGATTGAAGTAGTTATCCTACTCTTAGACTAGTTAGTATAGGTATGAAACCTGGTTTATTAGTTCTCCAGGCTCCATGCAACATTAAAATATAATGGAAATACATTTAGGGCCAAATCCTGCTCCAATTGACTTCTGTAGGAGTTTTTTGCCCCTGATTTCAATGGAAACAGGATTTGTCCCACTGTATCTAACTCTGTGTATGCACTAGAGCTTAAGTCGGTGTAAGTTTGTCACTCAGGGATGTGAATAAGCCACCCCCCTAACGTAAGTTACATGGGCCTAAGTGTTGGTGTGGACAGCGTTATGTCAGCGAAAGGACTTCTCCCGCTGACATAGCTGCCACTACTCACGGATGCTGGAGTAAAAGTGATATGTTCTAAACACGTACAGTCTGCAATTTACAGTGGAGCTTCCTGGAATCTAGAAATTGCTATAAGAAAAAGAGCATGGTAGACTTTCAAAGTGGCATGACGCAGCATTGCTATGCCAACAGAATTTGTTGGAAAGCACATTATAGCAAAATGAAAATTAGTGACGTTTAAAAGGAAATAGCTGGTCGTGTTAGTATATCATTGCAAATAGTCTTTCTCTGCTTGGGGAAAGCAAAGCTAGATTATCATTATTAGCACTAGTGCCACTACATAAGGCATTGATGCAAATATTGCCAACCTTTTCTTCCCTTCCCCCTCTCAATGAAAACCAGCCAACTAAACAAACCCTTTGTAGTGCAGCTACGAAGTGTACTGAGCGATTGATTACTGTATTTTGAATCCTGGTTGAATCCAATGTACTTCAAATACAATTAGATATAAAGACCATTGATCAATTTACTACAAAACAGTCGCATGTATAGATTATTAAAGCAGAGTTAATGTGGGATATTGAAACTTAGAATTAGTAGCCATCTACATTCCCAAGCGCAGAACTATTTTGCATAATCAGTTCATTGGTGAAATTCTGAATTCTTTACAAAGAAGTCTTATAATATCCCCACTTTTGCTGTGAAAAGCAGCTATTGCAATTATTACTGCAAGGGATTCTACAGAAAAGCCATCCTTAAGCAAAATCCGAAGTTAATTTCAAGTTATGGCATCAGGGTGGATTTGATTTAAATCTTAGTTTAAATCACTAGTCAGGAAGACTCGATTTAATCATGGATTTCTACATAAGTGCATTCTTGTTGGTTGTTATTGCCTTAGTACGTATTCATTACAACTCAGAGATAGATGTAGAAGGTACACACATTCCAAATAAATCACATTTTTAGAAGGTACACACTATAAATTTTTAATGTGATTTATTTGGAAAACTTTTCAGATTAGTTTTTTAGTTATATCAGAAAATGAATGATTGTTTCGTTATTTCATTTACCAAAGGTAATTGAAGCAAATATTTATGAAGTCATTGGGAGGTGAGCTATCTCCGATTCAACAGGTTAATCATCATTAATATTTGGAAGATTTTCTTGCCATGCTGTGTTAGGAGGAGAACATCACCAGACAGACATTTAAATTTGTTTTAACTAAAACAACAACGTTATGTATTCTGGATTTTTTTCTTCAAAGCAAACATAATATTTTAATAAAACAAGCATATGAATTTTTGAATTTAATTAAACATTCAAGTTTTTTAAAATCAGGTTTGTTTTTATTCAAATTGTTTAACTAAAATAGTTAAATGAAATATTTAAAAAAACAGAACAAAAATCAAATCAACTATGTCAGCCCGGTCAACATGAGAAACTTAAAATATTGGCTTCTGCAACTAACTCAGTTGTTTTCACCTTCATTTTCCTGCTTGTTCATAATCTTGAAAAGAAAAACAAGCTTTCCTGCTTTTTCAGGTCCCAAACGATTTCTCAGTTTGGAGTGAAATAGTCTTTCTACACCAGCAGAAGAAGCTACTGCTGTTAAAAGTGAGATTATCACTTCAATAGTCTCTGAATCCAAGTGCTTAAGTGACTTCCACCAGTTCACTGTTGTGACTTTCTTTAAAACATCATCAGCAAACATATATTTCTTGAATGGTTCTTATTCCCAAACTGGGTCTCTTTTAAGGCCTGCTGCCATTATAGATTTTCCCTTCTAGTGAGAGAATGGAATGGTAAATCTCAAATCAATGAAGGCTAGTCTCAGAAAGACCTCAAGGCTTCTGGAATATACTGCTCAAACAGTTTCACTTTTGTTTCTACTGCCGTCCCTCCCTTCTCACATATATCTCCAGACTTCTCCTTGTCGAGATCTATTCTGCCCCAAAAATCTTCTATTCACTGAACTTTTTGAAACTTTGCACTTTTAGAAAGAGGTAGGGGATTGACCCTGTGTACACAAATTTGCAGAGGGACAATAGGATTGAGGTCTGTTATTTCTCACCTCTCTCTCTATATTTATTTATTTATTTTAAAACATTTTTGCTGTTAACAAGCTTGTTATCTCTGAAGACACAAATCCATAGTTTGAGAACTGCAAAACTAAACATCTCTGATGGTATCTTCTAGACTGAGCACTGAGTCCCGTTGGGTAGATAGAAAGATTAACCTAAATAATCTCTACAGAAGCCCCTGGAAACCCCATAAGATTGGGTCCTAATCAATGAACTATTGGAACTCATTTACAAAACTTTTCTTAAACATTACATGACTACATTCTTTCATACTATAGAATTAGAATTTATAATCCCTATTCCATCATGCGATATCTTTGAGCTATAATGTATCTTAATTAAAACTATCTTTAGAGAGGTTTTTTCCCCTCAAAAAGCATTTTATTATAAATCCAATTTAAATAAAAAAAAATTTTTTTAAGTCATTTATTTTTGTCCACCCTGTATGGTATTGAATGTGCATTCCCAATTCAGTGCTCTTTATTCCCTGGCCCGGTAACATAGTGCATTTTATGAGTGAGGCATGTTAGAAGTACTACACATGTAACTCTGAAAATACTTCACTTTGTTGTTGGGTACCTTAGCGATTGAAAATAAATTCCATCACATGGAACCTTATTGACTCCCCACATGTGAGCTACAGAGTTACTGGTAAAGCTGTTATCTTTTGTGTGGACCTGCCCTAAACCCTAAAACTTCCAGACCTTATGCTAGTAGTGTTATTGATATCTTGACATTAGTCGACAGATGCTTGTAACTGTTCTTTAAAGATTATTTGCCAAGCATGATAAAACCATCTGTATTTGGGTAATTTCTGAAGGAATAGTATAATTCTGTAATGAAAATTCTCAAACATTTTAAAAGTATCCTTATTAAGGGCATGTAGGTTACTACTTCAGCTGAAAGACCTAGCAGCCATTGTGCTATGGCAAGTTTCTAACATTTGCCCCAACAATTTTTTCCATTTTTATGGACAAGCATGTTCTGTTAGACTTAAAATGGGGATGTTAATTCTAGACTTTTTTTGTTGGGATGGCTTGAGTAACATTTAGAAAGAGAGAATTCATTGTGTCTTAGACTGGACAGTGGTATCTTATTACCCAGACATCTGCCCTCAAAAGCATTTGTCCTTTTTCACTCTCAGAAAAGGAAAGCTACTTTAGAGTCAGCAAGATGAGTAGTGGTTCCTTCCATAGGCTAAGACAGGGGTTAGGATAAATGTTGCAGATGTCGTTACAATAACATGCCCAATAGTAGTGTTTCAGGCATCTCAATGTTTCAAATCTTCTGGCTCTTAATCAGAAAATCTCATCAACCAAGAGGAATTTCAGTACTCAGTGCAAATGAATATAAAGTGATAGGTACACTATGCAAGCTTCATGAGAGGATTGGTTTCCATTATTCCAACTGTTTTTGAACTGTACTTGTCAAAAACTTGTTGTCATGAGAACTGCTGCTAAAGTGATAAAGAATGAATTTTTTTAAGTTGGAGAAAAAAACAATTACAGAAGATCTGTTCTTGTTTTCTTGGATGGATTAAAAAGTCTTTCCCATCCCTTGGTTTTTCTTTCTGAACTAAGTTACCCATTAAGAAAGGGATAACATGCTTGTTTGAAACACTGTCTGCTCATGTGAAAGTAATTAGAAAGCAACAAATTAAGGAATAGTTGCTTTATGTGCAAAGATGCTATGGGAAACAGCAGATGTCCTCAGATTCAATTCTGTGGTCACCTGATTGACTCGGACATTTGTACACCTTCTGTGACTGAAATTCAGATAACCTCAAATAGGTCAGGCCATTGCTGCAGCTTGGTAGGAGTTACTTGACACCCTCTTCCACCCCCCCCCCCCCCCCCGGTCCCCGAAGCAATGAATAGTATTGGGAGGATGGGTTTACTGGACACCTGTTGGCAGCCAATGCTGCTGCAGTAAATTGCCACTTCATGGGATTGACAGTGTGATTTTACACAAAAAATGAGACACTTAAAAACTAGAAAAGATCTGTCTTTCAAACACTGTGAAACTGAGATTTGAGGGCTTGGGTTTTTGTTGTTGAGCAGTCAGCAAAAGGAAATGAAGTTCACCATGTGTGCTGTCTGGTATACAGAGCAAACAGTGTATTAAATTTTGGACTGTGGCTTTTTTAATATGGAGAATCATGCCGAGTGTTTGGCTTTGTGAATAAGATGTCCAGGAGAATTTGTAGATGTGGTATAGACTTGTCAAAGACCTGTGGCATCTATTTCAACGGAATGCTTTAGAGATTGATTATACAGGTATTAGTAAAATACTGTATATTGGCTTGGGAGAAAAGAAAAACGACAGAATTACCTTTGGCGGAGGGGAAGACTATTTGTTGACAAGGAAAAATGATGAAAAGCCAGCCTGTTCTTCCAAAGCATTCACTTCACACCGAGGAAAGTATCTAATCCATAAAAAGAAAACTAGTAACCACTGAAGTAAAAGCTTAAATCCAAAATTCTCAGAGAATTACAGTAATATGTGCACACAGTGTCCTTGGAATTAAGTCATTTTTTATTCCCAGATAATATTCCACAATAGGCACCTAGGAAATACTGCATTACGGAAGGAGAGCAAACTTGGTACAGCCCTTGGTATAGGCACTGAGAGTTGAGGAAGGTAGAAGAAGGTAAATACTTACTTTAAGTATCCTATCTAAGGAGAGAAAAATGATAGCTTTGTGAGAGTATTAATTTAAAAAAAAATAGCAAGCAAACTTAAAGAAGTTTGTCAACTTTTACCCTTACAACAGCAGTTCACCACTATATATCACAAGGAAAAGTTAGCACCTAAATTTGATTAGATATAGACTTGATATATAGCTAGATATTCTTGTGGTAGTGCTCAAAATGCAGCAGCCATGTTCTCAAACTGTTAAAAAAAACACCATGCTGGTCTCAAAGAGCTTAAAGTTTTAGACATAGAACTTCATAGCTTTTTACAGTTAGCAGCCGCCTCCCCCACCCCCCGTAAATCTGAGTCTTTCTTTGCAGTCAAAGGCAATGGGTAGCCCTACTATGGCTAACTTAATAGATGTCAGTTCTCATAGTTGTCGCCTAGTGGGTAAAAGTGTCTGTTTCATATTTTAGAGAAAGCATGTTCAAATCCAATTAAGTTTCTCCTGGCACTCTTTTCTATAAATGTGACTAAGTTTAAATCTTTTTAACATTCTAAAATGCACAAAACCTGATCCAAAATACTTTTAAAAATGTAAATATTGCCTAATCGCCCCAATTGTCTACACTCTTCTCTTTCAATAGCTAGTCTTTAACAAGCCTGTTCTTTTTTTTTTTCATATGGCCAGAGTGTTTTTATGCCATATTTTCAATAAAAAATTCAAAAAAATTACTACATTCTGAAAATGACAAGCTTTCCCCAGCATGAGCAGTTCAAATCTATTGTATAACATATTTCTTGTGCTACATAACTGGGAAAACCTGTGTGTGTGGTTATTGGCATGGAAGTCAACATGGCATTTTAAAATCACTAAGTATTGTAATAGTAGTGCTGTTTGTACGTTCATGACATTAACATGGCACTGACAGTAAGCCATGAGGCTTATACTAGAACAGTGTGCTCCAGACTCTTTATCATCCAGCGTGCATGTGCATGCTTTTTACAGTAGTATTAGCAATCAAGTAATTTTAGCTTCAACAAAAGAAGAAGCTGCCTCTTCAGATGCCTTCTGTCTCTGTTGCTGTCGTGAGGAGCCTGTCAATATTGCAAGCCTCATGCCCCTCATAGATATGGTATCCACAGTACCTCCTGCATCTACTATTATATCAGGAACTTATTTTCATAATCATCACAAAGGTCTGCAGTTTATCATGTACTTTGGACCATCTCGTTTCCACTCTGCTCTAATCCATCCCTCTACTAATTCTAATAGTCCAAAGAACCACCACTTTGTTTTAAATTAACCTGTCCTAGAAAGATTTCCTCCCTCTCCCCAAAATGTGTAATTTTCTCTGAAAGTACTCTCCCCTTTGCCCCCACAAGCCAGGTCACAGAAGATTGAGTCCTGGGCCACTGTTGACTTTTTAGTCCATAAAAATAACTACTTCAAAGCTGAGTGTATCGTGGTCCTGTAGGGCTAGAAATTTGAAATTTATCTCAGTGGGGGGGAAAAAAAAGAGTAATTTGCAGTTTTAAGAAGGAAATGCAGCACTTTCGTATAGCTGTGGAAGAACATGAGACATAGGAATTCAAACTCATAACAGCTTTATGTACAAAAAGGTGTAACTTAGATCAATTTCCCCCACTCCCCGGTGTAGACCAGGCCTCAGAGTCTTCATCCCAATTTCAGATGGGCACAGCCCCACCTCCTTGAGGGACTGTCTTTCTGCTTCCCAGCATCTTCTGCCTTTAGTTTGTCCTTCTCCCCTGGCCTTTCCAGTTTCACCCCTGCTTGCACAGGGTGGCTCTCAACTGTCATCACTCTCTCCTGCTTCTTAAGCTTTTTCCCCTACTGACTGAGGGCTCTGCTGAAGCCTTCTTGCTCCCTGCAATGTCTACAGACATAACTCTAATTTCCTGGATTTCCCTACTTCACTGCAATTTCCTACTCCTTTTGTAAGGGAATTACATAATTCCTCTCAGGTGGGGCTCATCCTGTAATCAGTGTTGGCTTAGCCCCAGGCTCTCCAGCCCACGGGGCAAGCCATCCTATTACACTGTATGTAGTCCAATGTACTCCATAGCAATGTTTTCCCCCCTTCGTTATTTGGGATTTCTTTTTTCCTTCTCTTCCATCTTTCTCCCACTTCACAAAATCTCTCTTCCTTTTCATGACCCTTCCTTCTTTTATTAAAACTATTTCCCACTCGATCTTCTCTGCCCCCTTCTCCTTCCCTGGGTCTCCTGTCCTCACTTGTCCTTGCCTCCTTCCTCCAAATGTGCTGTCCCTGCACCATTTTCTTTCCTCATCTACCTTGTTCTCCACCTTCTAATTTCTTTGAGTCTGCCCAGGTGCCCTTATTCTTGTGTTGCTAAGCATCTTCCACTCTGTTCTGTCCTGGATGCTCATTGTTCTCTCGCTCCTTACTTTCCCTCAATACTTTCTCCAGTTCTCCCAGGGTTCTCTTTTTTTCCACAGTCAAATTGTCCCTTCCTACTCCTACTTGGGCCCCAAATCTAGTCCTTCAGACTCGCTAAATCCTGAGTGCTGTTTCCCTGAAACTCCTTATGGAATCCTTGTCCCCTCACTCCCCTTCTCTCCCAAGTTGTATGAGCCACTGCTTTCCTACTCCTAGTCCTTCTGTTTCATCCTTGCATAGTTGGTGTAGAACGGCATAAGGTAGCTTTGTATATATAGCTGGCCCTTAGCCCAGGAGCCTTTGACCCCTCACCAGGACCAATTGGGTACTGAACTGCCTATGGAATGTCTACAGTACAATAAAATGCATGCAGCTGGCTCATGGGGCTTGGGCTGTGGGCCTATAAAATTTCAGTATAGATGCTCAGGCTGGATCCTGCGCTCTGTGACCTTCCCCGTCCCCGCCCTTGTGGGGTCTCAGAGCCTGGGCTGCAGTCTGAGCCTGAACATATACAATGCAGTTTTATAGCCCTAT
Source organism: Caretta caretta (assembly GCF_965140235.1). Lineage (NCBI taxonomy): Eukaryota > Metazoa > Chordata > Testudines > Cheloniidae > Caretta > Caretta caretta. Next base: position 121,788,299 of record NC_134210.1, read on the forward strand.
AGCCTGAGCATGAATCAGCTGGCATGGGCCAACTGTGGGTGTTTTCTTGCAGTGTTGACATTACCCATAATGGCTTCAAGAGATGAGCCTCCTGATCATACTAGAGATTGACATCTGCAGTTTCTGCAGTAAATGAAGCAAGTGATGACAGCCTTGCTTATTACACAAATCTGATTTGTCCCCTGAGCACCATCCATTTTGTGCACTGAATAAGGAGGCACGGGCACTGGGGCAGAGGGTGGGGGAATACTATGTGATCGAGTACCCAAAGAGTGTGTCGTCCTGCATGCACACAAAGCGGCACAGTAGCACTATGAAGTCAGCCACTTCCTTTTAAAACTGTCTGAAGATGGGACTCTGGTTTTTGAATACCCACTTGAAGTGGATTACTTTACCACTTTTGACATCTACACAGCAGCTGACTATCTTTGTCAACACTTTCTTGCTTATGCTGTAGCTATTAAAAAAAAAAAAAAGGCAGGGGGAGCAGGTTTGGGAGTGGGTCATACACCTCGGTTTTGTCTATACTGGCACTTCATTGTCAAAACTTTTGTCATTCAGGGGTGTTAAAAACACACACACACACCCCGAACGACAAAAGCTTTACCGATTAAAAGTGCCAGTGTTAACAGCATCTTTTAGCTACACAGCTGTGTCACTAAAAAGCTCTGTAATGTAGCCATAACCCTAGTTTCTGAAGGGTAGGTGGCCCCAAGGGCACCAAACCCTATAGTGCAATCCTGTGTCGTTTTCTGAAACAATTCTATGTTTTGGATTATTACTATTCTTAGCATAATGTGCTAGTAGGTTTCTGGAAGGTCTCATTTAAACAGCTTTTCAAAGGAATTGGGTCGAGCTAAATGTATACAGTAAAACTACAGTATTGTTATCTGATGGAATAAAACTCTACTTAAAAATCTTTGCCCCTACTCCACTGTGCTGTTTACTTTCTGTATTTTTTGCTCAGCTTGGACAGTGAAGTAAACAAGTCATTTTCACACTTGTTTGTAGTCAGTTTCCCTTTCTGATTCTTCTGCTGAAATACTGGTGGTCTCAACGCTTTAAGGGAAGATATACTGGTAGATCTCAAAAGCCATTTTTCTTACAATTAAAAGGCTGTGTTACTACTCTAACTATCTTCTAGTAAGAAGTGTAACTTGTGGAAAATTAGGTTTAGCTCTCCTGTAAAATTTCTGTGGTAATTTTTCATGGTGTTTGCTGCCTTTTTATTTAAAACTTTAACTGGTAAGTTACACTATTACAGCTTTCAGGCTGTGAAATTTAGACATAGTGTGTTTTGATATAATTATTTCCCCTAGAATATGCCTACCCTTATGAAGGTGTGTTAGCTTGGCAGCCATGTGTTGTAAAACTTCATAGAAATATGGTTCAAATTATAACATTTTAACTCTCATTAATAGTTCAGTCTCACATGCTTTGATCCTCATTTCACTCTGTTGCTTTACAGGGACAGTGACTAGATTGTGATGACAATTTTTTTAAAAAGAACTAGTTTCAAGTGCACATCTGCTGTAGAGTCCCCTGCCTTTTTTAATTCTTACATTTATATAAGTAGCTCTTTTTCTCTCACCTCTCTTGCTGTGTGAAAGACCCATACAAACAGGGGAAACTGACGACACAAAAGAACAGAGAAACTGATTAGATAAAATCAAATGCACAAAATAAACAGAAAAATATGGACACTAATGTGACTTTTATAAGCTGATTTTGTGAACTACGTGGTGTTCAGACTGATAGTTTCAATGCTTCCTTGAATCAAACTAGATCAAAGATATGAGGTTTGGTGTGTAGTTCACCTGTAAGACCAGAAATACTTTCAAAGGTGGCTATACATGTATATAATATTATTAATTTTTTTGCAGACGTCTCCACCTCAACAAGAAAGCAACAGACAAACAACCCTATAGTAAGCTTCCTGGTGTCTCACTTCTAAAGCCATTAAAAGGTGTAGATCCTAATCTCATCAACAATTTAGAGACCTTCTTTGAACTGGATTATCCAAAGGTGTGTCTGAGTTTACTTTTTTCACAAGTTGAATTGGTGGTCTTTGCTAGAGCTATCAGAGTATACTGTGAATTTTTATTTTTACACTGGCAGGTTTCAGAGTAACAGCCGTGTTAGTCTGTATTCGCAAAAAGAAAAGGAGTACTTGTGGCACCTTAGAGACTAACCAATTTATTTGAGCATGAGCTTTCGTGAGCTACAGCTCACTTCATCGGATGCATACCGTGGAAACTGCAGCAGACATTATATACACACAGAGACCATGAAACAATACGGGAGGAGGTATTGTTTCATGGTCTCTGTGTGTATATAATGTCTGCTGCAGTTTCCACGGTATGCATCCGATGAAGTGAGCTGTAGCTCACGAAAGCTCATGCTCAAATAAATTGGTTAGTCTCTAAGGTGCCACAAGTACTCCTTTTATTTTACACTATAGATGGAGGCAAACAACTTATGTACACCTTATGTATTTCATGACCTCTGTTTGTTACCTCGCCTTGTTCCTGATATCTCGGACACAACATCCCTACTCATTATTCTGTCAAACCATCTTATCTTGTACTAGATTGGGGTATATTTGTACTAGCCTTCTGCAATATATTTATGTAACTATTTAGTGCACACTAAACTAGCAACAACTTTGCTAAGTTTATGTACCGAACAGTGTACTTGTAAGCATTTACTTTAATACATGGCTTGACTTCGATTTACAGACTGTTTCAGGGCTCAAATCTTGCACCATGCCCAGTGCTTCAGGCTCTCTCTCTCTACTACATTCCCTGCCCCCCCCCCCTTTTTTTTAAATGCAGAGGATGTTTACCCATCATTTTGGTAAAGCATAATGCATGAACTGAAAATGATCCAGTGGGCTAAACACTCTTTCGTGGCCATGTTACCATTTTTGTTCCATTTGTACTTTGGTTTGCACATTTTTACATACAACCAATAGACATACTATATCTTAGTTTTTAATTGTTTTTATTTTTATATAGTGGGCCTGGGAATGTTAGGTTTGGGCCTTGAATTGAGAGGTGTAGTCTTAGAGTTGTTCTGAAATACTGGGATAGGCATTATTACAGTGTGTTTTACAATGCTATGTATATAAGAAGTAAAACACAAATTTTATAGTGACATTACAAATGAGGCCTTGCCGGGACTCCCAGTGGGCATAAAAGGCTGTCTGAGGATTCCTTTCCAGGATCAGGCAGGCCTTCAAACACTTTCCTCCACAAGTACTTGGCAAAGTGTTCTAAGTCCTTCAGGAAAGGGACCAAATACAACATTGCTCCTGCAAGCTGCGTTGTCAGGAACTCAAGTTTTTGGTGAAAGGCAATGTAAACGCTTAAGCACAATAGCTGGTTTCAGTCCTATTGTAGTAATAATTGAAAAAAATATTTGATAACTTGCAGGTTTAAAAATATCCTTAATATTTTGGGGTTCTTAAAATGTAATTGCAAAATAAATTTGTTTTTTGTGTGTGTGAGGGGGAGAGGGAGAGAGAGAGTCAAACATTTAACTTTTTCTGTACAATAATGTTTGTTTCCTGCATAAAAATACCTTTCCAGTAACACAAAAGAAAATTATTTAACGTTTTACAAGTACAAAAATGTTCTTTGGGGCTGAAGGCTAGATGTCTTTTCAGAAGTGCTGATAGTATACTCTGACTACAGCATTCTTCACTGATAATACAGTACTTGTAGCTATCTATCTGTAAAAGCAAATCCTTTAGTTCTGTAACACTGCTTCCTCTGTCAAGTTTTGGTAAAGTTTTTTGGACTGTAACTATTTCCTCCATTTTAATAAGTTGTACACCAATTTGCATGAAATCTTTTTTTACTAGTATGAAGTGCTCCTGTGTGTACAAGATCACGATGATCCAGCTATTGACGTGTGTAAAAAGCTCCTTGGCAAATACCCAAATGTTGATGCTAGGTTGTTTATCGGTAAGTAATGCAACTGCATGGCACAATTCATGCCTTTATAAATGGATCGTAAAGAAGCTAACAGCAAAAAAATGTGTGGAGTCTTCCAAACTGGGAAACGTGTGTTTGTCTGTGGATGCTGGTTCTGTAGTAGGACAGCCTACTCAAAGGGAATATAAGTTTCTCATCGACATCCTGACACCAGTTAAACAAAACAAACTCCAAGGAGGATAATTCATGCAAATTAATATTTGCTACTCTCTTCTACCCCAGAATCACTCCTCACAGCGCTAGGGCTATGCAGCTTATCAATTACTTCAGCCTTAAGGGGGCAAAAAAACAGTTGTGTGTTGGGCCTCGATGCCAGTTGGCTAGGCCTGAATACCCAGAAATGATTTTAGTGTCTTACCACGTACCTTCATGATAGTAAGTCTGCTGTTAAGAAATTTTCCTACTCCACACCCTTGTAGGACAGGGCCACCTCCTCTCCTCTATGTGCCTTGTGTTTAAAGGAGGGGAAAGGATCTTTGGTGCTCAAAATCTTTAGTGCTCTCCCTGCCTAACTTTGAACAAAGCTGAATGATGTCTGGTACTTGGCTAGGGACAAAAATGCCGAGTTTGTTGTTGTTTTTTATTTGTATTACCATAGTGCCTAGGAGCCCCAGTCACGGCCCAGGGCCCCTTTGCGCTATCTGCTGTACAAACACAGAACAACAAATTGGTCCCTGCACCAAGGATCTTTTAATTCTATTCTCCCACCCAGTCAAAAAAATCCTACCCAAGAGAGTCATTGCCATATATAATATAAATTGAGTTGGCAAAATCAGGAGAAGGGGACACTAACCCCTTAGAATGCAGTCTCTAAACCCCAGCAGATAGCTGAGCTCCTTTTGTACGTACAGGGCCCTTAGTGCGATAAACAGTAATTTAGTGAGCTTATAATAGTCTCTTCAATACAAAATTTAATAAAACTGTTTTTTGGAAAAAACTACAATATCTGTTAATGGGAGGAATATATGTCACATGTAGGCTTCAGCTGTCTTCTTTGTTTGGCTAAGACGACCTGAATAGATTTTCAGAGGTGTAGGTTAGCATTTACCATTATCACCCTGATTTGGGGGTGGGGAGAAGGGGTATGGAGTCTGTATTCTATTACATATTTGTAAAATAGCTTCTGGATTTTGGAAACATGCATGATGCATATAACTGTTTTTTATTTTTAATTTTAAGGTGGAAAAAAGGTTGGCATCAACCCAAAAATTAACAATTTAATGCCAGGGTATGAAGTTGCCAAGTATGATCTCATATGGATCTGTGACAGTGGAATCAGAGGTAGGTGTATGGCAGTGGTTCTCAAACTTTTGTACTGGTGACCCCTTTCACATAGCAAGCCTTTGAGTGTGACACCCCCCCCCCCCAGTAAATTAAAAACAGTTTATATATTTAACACCATTATAAATGCTGGAGGCAAAGTGGGGTTTGGGGTGGAGGCTGACAGCTTGTGACCCCCCTCCCCCCCAGGTAATAACCTCATGAGCCCCTGAGGGGTCCTGACCCCCAGTTTGAGAACCCCTGGTGTATGGTGTAATGGTGGTGTTCGAAATATTCTCTTGAAATCATTTACTTTAAAAATACAGTACTACTTACTGATTGCTTGCTTCTTGGCTGTACCTCTAGGCAGACAATTTAAATTCTTATAAGACTATACATTAAGATTGACTTCCAGTTGACTTACAACTTGTAAAGGACACTGTCTGTTTTAATTTGGGATCTTAAATTATATGGCTTCTGAATTCAAATATATGAAATATAGTCTTTACTCCAATTTAGTGGATTTTTGTTTGATCACGCCAAACCTAAATTACGCTGCACCTGTGTGATTAATGCTCAGTGTGTAACTCTGCACAGACACAGGTAGTAAATGTCATAGCATTGGTCTTGCCAATTGAATAATTGATTGGTGGTTTTGTACACACACATTCTAAGATGAATAAGTTAAAAAATAAGAGACTTCAATCCTAAGTAATGTCTTTCAGTTAAAGTAGCAAGTCCAGTTTTTAGATTTAGAGGACGTTTGCACTTCTAAAAATGAAACAAATATTTTGATACTTCTAGTGATTGAGTTACTAGTACTCTGATGTCAGGTCTCAATCATAACTATTTCTGCCTTTGTAGAAAATCCAATTTTAAAAAATTGGTGTCAGTTTTTATTGTCCCACTGCTGCCAGTCTGCAAATTGTTAGAAACCTATGCTAGACTGTAAATGTTGACAGCTCCAGTCTTAGTGGAATTTTTTGTTACACAAAAATATAGTTCACCAAATTTGTGGCCAACCTTTTCTGCACTTTTAGTAGTAGAATATGAGTTTGAATATATCTTTATAGAGTGAACTTCACGATCAATAATGAACAAATGGTTTCATAGAGTGCAATGTTTGCATACTAATAATCTATTTATCATTTATTTAGTAACACCAGACACCCTAACTGATATGGCCAATCAAATGACAGAGAAAGTTGGTTTGGTCCATGGCTTGCCCTATGTAGCAGACAGACAGGGCTTTGCTGCCACTCTAGAACAGGTGAGTGCAATATTGCTTTCTTTTGTTGTGGTTTCTTTCCAACAATATGTTTTACCTTTAATGAGCTTTTAAAAAATTTATTTATTTATAATGTTTTAAAAATTATTTTGACATTCGCATGCGTATTAAGCCTAGTTTACAGGAAAATGTAACAGTGTTGACAGCCTGTGGTTCAGTGTCTAAGGGTATGTCTACATTATAAAATGAGGTCAAATTTATAGAAGTCGATTTTTAGGAAGCGATTTTATACAGTCGATTGTATGTGTCCCCACTAAGAGCATTAAGTCGGCGGAGTGCGTCCATGGTACCATGGCTAGCGTTGACTTTTGGAGCGTTGCACTGTGGGTAGCTATCCCACAGTTCCCGCGGTCTCCGCTGCCCATTGGAATTCTGGGTTGAGCTCCCAATGCCTGATGGGGCAAAAACATTGTCATGGGTGGTTTTGGGTACATGTCGTCAGTCGCCCCTCCCTTATTTTTTTATTACGGTACATAAAACCTTTACATTTAAAAAAAATGTATTTTTTAGTGAGAGCAATGTGATTAAATATGCTTTTATTTTTGAAAATCTTAGTTTAACACTTTGTGATACAGCAGGCGCTCAGGGTGGGAGTGCGGTGTCTGGGAGGGAGTTAGGGTGTGGGGGGGAGCTCAGGGTGGGGGTGCGGGAGGAGGCTCAGGGCTGGAGCAGGTAGGAGGTGCAGAGCACTTACCTGGGGCAGCTCCTGTTTGGTGCAGGGGGTGTGCAGATGGCTCTGCGCAGCGCAGTACCACCCCCATGCCCACGATTCTGGGAGCTGCGATTCTGGTAGCTGCTGCCTCACCCCCTCCCCCCCCCGAGCAGGCAGGACCACCCGGAACACAGGGGTTTCAGGGGCTTCAGGGCCCTGGGCTAAGGGGGTCCCGGGGCCCTGGCCTGCAGCTCTAAAGCTCCTTTTGGAATGCGGCCCTGCGAGCATGGGCCGGAGGAGCAGGGGCAGCCGCACAGCCAGTGGCCAGAGAGAAGCGGTGCTTTCCCCTTCAAAGAGCTGCTTCTCTCCAGCCGGCTTTGAAGAGGAAAGTGCTGCTTCTTTCTGGCGGCTGGCTGTGCGGCTGCCCCTGCTACTCCACGGGCCGGAGGACTCGGCCACCCTTCCCCCCCCCCTTTTTTTCCTCCTCCGGCGGTGCTCCTCCTGCTGCGCCCCCCACCCCTAATCAATCATCTTGCGCGCACCCCACTTTGGAGACCACTGCTCAATATGACTGTTGTCATCCGCCGCTTCCGCTGCAGCTCTGCTCTTGTCTCGCCATACCACGGCAAGCGTGCAGCCCGCTCAGCTGTTGTGTCCTGGCAGCAGACAGTGCAGCAGGTTTGCAAAACTGGTCATCCAACCACTGCTTCCCCTGCAACTCCGCTCTCCTGCAGACGCCATACCACTGCAAGCATGGAGCCTGCTCAGATCTCCGCAGCAGTTATGAGCATTGTAAACACCTCGTGAATTATCGTGCAGTATATGCAGAACCAGAACCTGCAAAAGCAGACGAGGAGGCGATGGCAGCACAGTGGCGAGAGTGATGAGGACAGACTTCTCTCAAAGCACGGGCCCTGGCAATTTGGCCATCCTGGTGGCAATGGGGCAGGTTCATGCCATGGAATGCCGATTCTGGGCCCGGGAAACAAGCACAGACTGGTGGAACCACATAGTGTTGCAGGTCTGAGATGTTTCCCAGTGGCTGCAAAACTTTCGCATGCATAAGGGCGCAAATAATGGAACTTTGACTTGCTTTCCCCTACCCTGAAGTGCAAGAATACCAAGATGAGAGCAGCCCTCATAGTTCACAAGCGAGTGGCAATAGCCTTCTGGAAGCTTGCAATGCCAGACAGCTATCGGTCAGTCGGGAATCAATTTGGAGTGGGCAAATCTACTGTGGGGGCTTCCAAAGCACCACATAACTGAGAGATGCCTCTATGTAGTCCAGAAACGCTGCCCTGAATTCTCCATCACATAGTGAAATGTGTAGTCCTATGACTCAGTCCACCTTTCACACTATACATATATTGACTTGGATATCTATCTTTCCCCCTTTTCCTTACCCTCCTAATACAATATTACTAGTGATACTGTGCATTGGAGATAAACAAAGATCTAGCTTAACTCGTGTATGCTCACTCTTCTAAAATATGAATTTGTACTCAACAACTTTGCGTATTTTTAAATTTACATGACCCTATAGATTCATTATTGCTAGGATATGGGTACCAAAGGCCAAATATCCTGATTCTCAAACATTTTTGCTTGCTTTTACAGAATCCAGGGAATAGGTTTTTAGGATAGATTTCAGCTTTAGTGCTATCTGATAACATGCTTTAATTTCGTAACTTCCACAACTTAGTGTTTTGGTTTTGAAGAACTATAATCGCAATATTAATATTTTGTCAAGTAACTTTAATGATGCTGTTTTTTTTTTCACATTTTAATTGATGCTGGCAGTTGGAAGAGCAAAGTTCAGTTTACAAACTGATATTTAATTGCTTAGTTTCTGACATGCTATTGATAAGCTTAGCAGAACTGGTTTTTGTTGTTTTTTTAATAATGTCAACAGATAATATAGATTTTGTTTGTTTTTAAGCATTTTCTATTTTTATTGATTTTGATTTTCACAGTTATGGAAAATTTTTGTGGGGATCAGACAATAATTATTTCATTACAGACATTGAGATGCTAAAAATTAAAGCTTTATAACCGTTTAAGCACAAATGGTCAACATCATATGTCAAAGTATACAGCATAAATATCCTTAAATCAAACTAAGTTCTCAAGCAACATTTTTCTTAATTGAAATTTACAGATAGGCAAGTGTTATTGACAGATATTTTTGTTGGTTGTGTACAGTGTGTGTACAGTGAAATTGATATTTGGGAGTGTACAGTGAAATTGACATTTACGACCTAAAAACCTAATCCTTCCAAGCCTAACTGTTGACTACTGCGTGTGTGCCTGTCTGTCTGCAGATGAGCACAAATGGTGGATAGGGCTGGTGACGCGAGCTCTGCTGGATTCCTCATAGGCCCTTGGAAGTTCTTCTAAGATGATTATGATGTTTATAAGTGAAACCTCAGCTTAATATTTTTATAATAAATAACTCCAAAATTCTCCATCTACCCTTATTAATATCAATACTGTACACCATTCTGATTTGAGGACTCATGGGACCACAGATTAATTTTATTCTAGATCAAGTAGTTTTTAAGACAGTTCATCAAAATTGCTTGTTCTGTGTTCTGCACTAGTGTTATAGATTCAAATGGATAGTTGCAGAATTCTAGAAGGGGTAATATGTTGTATATGTTCTGGTCTCCTGTGTCGTAAAACCTTGTTTTATCTAAGTCTGAGTTCTTGGACTATGTACTCATAATAGGGCAGTGAAACACAATAAATACTTTAAGTGGGAATGAGACAATTTAAAGCAGTAAGAATTGATAACAAATATTAATACATTAACAAGTAAACTGCTTTGTGCCTAATATAAGATGGGAGATTGACATTTGCATTTTTAAAGTGAATAACTTTTGAAACAAAGCTGCTTTCTTCAGTTTAGGACAAGAAGTGAAAGTGTAGTTTTTGATTCTATCTATGCTGTTCTGTACTGTGCAGGCAGAGGAGTTTCAAAGCAAATAGATAGCACAGTACAAAAACGATAGCTGCTTGAAAGGTTTCTGCAAAGTTTCTTTTAGTGAAGTCAGCCACCTCTAGCTAGCCATTGTCTTGTCAAAATCTTTTAGAGAAATAAATCTGATCGTAAAAATGCCATAAGTGAAGTAGAAAATCATTTGACTAGAAAAATAACTTGCACAAATTGTCTGCATAGTTTTAATGCCCAATTTATTACTACTTTTATCTTTTTGTAGGTATATTTTGGCACTTCACATCCCAGGTCATATATTTCTGCCAATGTAACTGGCTTCAAATGTGTAACAGGAATGTCTTGCCTGATGAGAAAGGATGTATTAGACCAAGCTGGAGGACTGATAGCTTTTGCACAGTACATTGCTGAAGATTACTTTATGGCCAAAGCAATAGCTGACCGGTAAGATAACTTCCAGTGAGTCTCCTTTAGACAGTATTAAGTTTACAGTGTGTTCTATACTTACATTCTTTGTTTTTGTAAGATAAAATTAATGCCTCTTGGTTAAATATTTGATTTGAGGCACATTCACTGTGTATGTTTAAAACTATGGTAGGGGTTCCCATGTGGTGTATAAGTAGCAGCATAAGCCCCCTACTCTTCTGTCCCCTGTGCATGAAATGTCCTCTCTGAATTAATCTGTAGGGCTACTGCCCTCTACTCCTGCAAGTACCTCCTGAAGAGCCACTTCTTCTGGGACCTCTGCAAGGAGTTAGCAAACAGGTGATGGCCAGGTTGTGCAGCATTGAGGATATATGATTTTATTGTTTTAAAAAAACCCTTTCAGTTGATTTGGAACCCCCAAGCTATGCACATACTCTCCTGTGGAAACTTATTTTCATTACTGTGCTCATCCCTTTTCTCCTACTGTTAGTCACATTCTTTGCATCTTGTTTCACATAAGAGTGCAAGGTCTTTTGTGGGAAGGTACGTGCCTACCTAGTGCCGTGTCGGCCCCAAAGAGATTGTGACTGATTCTAGGCACTGCCACAGTGCAAATAAGTAAGCATAATGGTGGAAATGTATGTCTATCTATCCTATATGAATAGATCCTTTGAGATATAATTAAACTTGCATCTCAATTTCAGAAGTCTACAAGGGATCAGTTTTTCTGTGAACACAGCACAAACATAATCTGTGGTGTTGCTGTTGGCTCAAGTTTTCTGAAGTAGTAATATGTGACTCCTTTTTCAATTATCAGTCTCTCTTGTGTGTGGAGAGAAATTATTGCTTATATTCAACATGGTAGTTTAACCGTTTTTATTACAGCATATATGACCGTGATAACATGTCCTTCAACCGTTATACTTGAGTTGTTCTTTACATATGTTGTTTGGAAGTTACTTATGACGTGCATTCATTTTCAGAGGTTGGAAATTTGCAATGGCCACACAAGTTGCAATGCAAAACTCTGGTTCATATTCCATTTCACAGTTTCAATCCAGAATGATCAGGTAAAAATTCCAACTATATAGATTTTTCTCCTGTCTTTCTGTGTCATTGCCTCCAATCAGTTCTCAATTATAAGGTATAATGCACTTTTCTGAACCAGTCATTTGACCTAATAGCCCAAATAGAACTACTAAAGTACAGTAACTCCTCTCTTAACGTTGTCCCGGTTAATGTTTCGTTGTTATGTTGCTGATCTATTAGGGAACAAGTTAGTTTAAAGTTGTGCAACGCTCCTTTATAATGTTTGGCAGCTGCCTGCTTTGTCCACTGCTTGTGGGATTCTTGGGAAGAGCAGCCCTTCCTTGTGGGGATTAGAACCGGGGGGGGGGCCAAAAGCCCCCCCATCAGCTCCCCTAAATTCCCTGTAAGGTATGTGGCTTGGTAGCTGCCCAGCAGCCGTTCAGATGGCCTTCCCCTCTGCCTTAAAGCTGCTCCTGGGAGCTTCCAGCTTGCTGGTGAACAGGGGTGCTGATGTCAGGATGTCCCCCTGCTCCTCTCTCCCCGACCCTCTCTCCACAAAACAGAGGAGGGGGACAGGGCTCGGGGACAGAAAGGCGGGAGCTTCCTGGAAGCTGTTGCTTCCAGTCTGAACTGGCTGATCTGCTTAAAAGGGCAACATACTTAAAGGGACAATGCACATCTCTCTCTCTCTCTCAGCCCTGGTGAGGATGGCGGTGAGTCGTCTGCTGCCGCTCCCCTGTTGACTCCGCTTCCGCCTCTTGCGAGCTGGAGTTCCGGAGTCGATGGGGAGCGCGTTTGGGGATCGATCACTACCTGCCGGATCAGAATTTTAACTATGTATTATGCAGGAAAGCTTGTCTGGTATTAAAAATAGACTTTATATTTTTAATTTTAGGTGGGCCAAGACCTGCCCTCACTCATGCATGCACCTCCCAGCATTTTGGAAAGTCAGCACCTGTGCAGCCCTGCACATGCTGTTAGGAGGAGGGAGTGGCGCACTCCAGCTACATAGCATGGGCTCATCATCATGTTCAGTTTTTGCAGGGTAGTGTTTTCAGCTACTGCCCGGCATCTATTGTGTTGCCTCCCTCCTGCCTCTGTCCATGGGGGAGAGATAGCTCAGTGGTTTGAGCATTGGCCTGCTAAACCCAGGGTTGTGAATTCAATCCTTGAGGGGGCCGTTTAGGTGTCTGGGGCAAAAATTGGGGATTGGTCCTGCTTTCAGCAGGTGTTTGGACTAGATGACCTCCTGAGGTCCCTTCCAACCCTGATATTCTGTGATTCATGCTGCCTTGTAGAGTGTGAGGCTACATTAACAACAGCATATTAACCCTTGAGGGCTCAGCCCAGTGCTAGTTCATCATTTAGCAGCAACGCATTCCCTGGGAAATATTCCACTCTCTTTCTTACTCCACCATCTCAACCAAGCTTCACAATCATTCATTGCTGTGTACAGTATTAAACTGTTTAAAATTGTTTAAAACTTATACTGTATTTGTGTATAATGTCTTTTGTCTGGCAAAAAAAAATTTCCCTGGAACCTCTCTCCTCCCCATTTACATTAATTTTTATGGGGAAATTGGATTCGCTTAAAATCGTTTCGCATAAAGTTGCATTTTTCAGGAACATAAATAACTACAACGTTAAGTGAGGAGTTACTGTATCAGTTTACATTTTTATGCAGCTTTCATGCGGGAGATCTTTCTAATGTATTCTTGAGAGAGAAATAAACACTGAAGAGCAGATAGAACAAATATATAAAAATGTAAGCAAGCATTTTTTTAAATACTTCAGTACACTCCGGTAGAGAAGTTTTGGACTTTATGTGCAATAACCATATAACAGGTATTGTTTATGCCAATATTTGCTCGAGTGGGTATTGAGCAAAAGATTAGAAGAGTGTTTTATTGAAAAGCAACTTAAAGCACAACTTATTGGGGGGAAAGGGGAGGAAATGGAAACAGAATTTTAACTATGTATTATGCAGCAAAGTTTGTCTGGTATTAAAAATAGACTTTATATTTTTAATTTTAGGTGGGCCAAGCTGCGAATTAACATGCTGCCTGCTACGATAATTTGTGAGCCAATCTCTGAATGTTTCGTTGCTAGTTTAATTATTGGATGGGCAGCTCATCACGTTTTCAGATGGGATATAATGGTATTTTTCATGTGTCATTGTTTGGCATGGTTTATATTTGACTACATTCAGCTAAGGGGTGTCCAGGTATGTAGTTGGAGTCCATATTGTTCTGTGTCTTATACTGAAAGATATTGCTAATTCCATTATTTCTGTTAAAACTGATTTCACTTGAGAATCTTGTATAAAACACCATCCTGGGAGACAGGATAGAATTTGGCCTCCTGCATTTGCTGCTATCTTACATTCATGCAACCCGAGTTTAAATCGGAGTGTAAGGCAGGACAGAATTTGGCTCTCTGCTCTAGCTTTGTTCTTTGTAAACACTGCCTCTCTGCAAACTTAGGGAATTTTGAAATATGATATTTGAAAGACCAGCATCTTCTTGACATTTGCTTGCGTTTGCCTGCCCTTTTCCCTTCATGTTGTTATGCACTCAAATGCCCAGGGAGGGAAAAGGTATGAAATACTTGTGGCCTAAAACCTAGCTTATTCATGGTGATAAAAGAGGAGATTAGTGGTGTTGTGTTTTTTGGGGTTTTTTTTTAACCTGCTTTAGCTGCAAAGCCTGTGGGTATGTCTCTGGGGTGAGCTGTGGTGGTGATTCCTAGCTTGAGGAGACACGAGCTCTGATTGAGCCAGCACTCTAAAAATAGAGTGTAGCTGCTGCGGCATGAGCTTGGGGGAGGGACTAGCTACCCAGAGTACAATCCTGTCTAAGACCATAGGCATGAAATTAGGATGGCCAGCCCCTGCCACCTCTTGCATGGCCACGGCTGCACTCTATTTTAACATGCTAGTTTGATCAGAGCTAGTGCCATCAGAGCCCGTGAGCTGGGAATCACACCCTTAGCTCTAAGTGTAGGCATATCCTGTGACTTAAGAAAGCTGAACTGTTTATACATTCACCCTGACCTGAAAATGGAACAGAAAAATATAAAATCAGCAGTAGAGTTGCAATGAGGGGACTTAATATTGGGGGAAGGGGGTGGCAAGAGGACTTCAACAGAATTTCAAATGTGGGAAACCACTACATGGATAATAGTGTTCTGTTCTCAAGATGGCACTGCAGGAATCTTTCAAATTGCTCCTTTCTTTCTGCACCACCACCACTCTCCCTCACTCTTTTTTTCTTAAAAAATAAAAAAAAAAATCAAAAAAAAATCTTAGAATGGAATAGCAGTGAAATCTTGCTTTTGGTCTTGTGCCTTGTCCTTCTTGCAGCACACTTAGTGGTGTGAAATTGATTCAAAATCAGTTTAGTTTTACTACTGGAGGCAAAAAACCAACAACAGTACCACTGCTTCAGAGCAGAGGCAGAATTGGAGATTCTGGACATTTTTACCCTTCTTCAGCTTGCCATCTGACCTTTGTTTTGGTGATGCCCATCCAAATCCTCAGGGGCATTTCACCCTCCTTGCACCACACTGTCAGTGTACTATGGCCCAGGGAGGAACATCTGGTATAAGGATGATCCTGCAGTGGCCTTAGGGGCTCATTCTCTACACACCTTCTTTGCTGTTGCTCTAGTGGAGAAGGGAGAGGCAGAACCACATGCCCCACTGCGCTTCATAGACCCTGGTGTAGGTGCCTTGGTTCCATGTGGCCCTTATAGGCTGATGGGACTTAGAAACATCTCTCCGGCTGCTCTCACACGGCGTCTGGTGGAATGCATGCACCATGAGCAAGGCTAGCATTGGGTAGTGCCAGTGGGAGCTCTGTGCCAGTTTTGCACTCCCCTCTCCCTCCTCCTCATCTTATGTGCTTTTCGTTTGGAATGAAATACACCCCGTGCAGAGGGACTAACAGGGTCTGGGCATCATTTACATCCTCCTTAGACCCGGTTTTGCAGGCTTAAATGGTGCATAGGTCTTGTGCCATGCTCTCTGTATAGGGTGGATTTCACTCTTTGGGAGTACCCAATTATCTGGCCCACTAACTACTACGTTAGTGTGTGAGAGAGGTTTTTCCAACTCATCTGTTGCCTAAATTGGAATGTCTTATTTGAAGGCATCTTCAAATGAAGACTATAAAGAGACGGCTAACTGGCTCAAGTTTCTCATTAATCTCCTTTCCCCGCGCGACCCCCCCCCCCATCTCCCCCTTCTGTACACAAGTGATTTCTCAAATCCTGCTAATCATGCTGTGATCCTATCATTTAATGTGTAGCATTCATCCCGGCAGGTGAATAGTTAACTTTGTTCAACAAGTACAACAATTTTCAGACTCTGCATGTGAAAATAATAAAAGCTTTCTTTTGACCAAGAGTACTTTTGAAATTGTACCTTCTTGTTTCAGAATAGCAGCTGTGTTAGTCTGTATTTGCAAAAAGAAAAGGAGTACTTGTGGCACCTTAAAGACTAACCAATTTATTTGAGCGTAAGCTTTCGTGAGCTACAGCTCACTTCATCACTGTTAGTGTGTTTCTAAGTGTCAGAGCCATCTCCTTGTAAAGTTAATGAACTTCACTGGGTGTTGAATCAAGCCCCAAATCATTCCACTGTGGCTGAAACACAGTACAGTATTGAAAATACTTACTAAATGGGTTGCTTTGAAATTGGGCAGGCTACAGAATGTTCGCAACATGGATGCTGTTGTATATTTAGAGGATAATTGCTTAACCAAACACAATTTAATTGATAAGACTGTACACATGTGATAATACACTTACTTCTCTTTAGCCAAGATGTGCCCATCAAATAAATATTGAATTTAGTAGTTGCATTAAATATTAATGTCTGCTTTATTCCCAGGGTGGTGGTCTGTGTTTTTCAAAACTTGATTATGCAGTAGCTTGGTTCATCAGAGAATCCATGACGATATACATTTTCCTATCTGCCTTATGGGACCCCACTATTAGCTGGAGGACAGGACGCTACAGATTACGCTGTGGAGGCACTGCAGAGGAAATCCTTGATGTATAGCCCCAGCTTTGTGACTGTATTTCAAAAAAAGAAAAAAAAGGAGGGGAAAAAAAGTATTATAAATTATGTTTATATAAATGCTTTTAAAAAAAAATCTACCTTCAATAGTTTTATTACTTGTATGTTTTGGTATTTGTTCTTTAATTTATTTTGCATGGCACTTGCATCTGTGAAAAATACATCTGTAGTTTTGGCCAAATGGTACCTTCTTTTTTTATGTATAAAAGGAAATCAAGAGAATTGGTCCCAGGATCCATTTTCTTTATGAACATTCTGCAGTAAACTCTAAAGACAGTATCCTTCAGTACAGGAAAAGCTTCTTGCTCTGTGGTACGCTATCTTAATGAATTGAGAGGTAAAATGGCCTGTGTCCACGGGATTGCAGCAGATTGGAGAGTAACATCGCTACAGGAGTACAGCAGGCTTCTGCGCGTTTGAAGGGTGGAGCTGGGAGAGAAGTCCTTAGATGCTTTATGCCTACCTCTTGTACCTCTTGTAGTTGCTGCAGAGCAAATACAAACTCATAGATAACTAGGCCTTGCAAAAAACAAAAGCTGGAGTCTTGTATTTATATGTATATATTAAAACTATTTTTTTGTCTCATTGCAGTGAACCAAAAGTGGACTGAGTTTGTTGGGGTGCGTGGGTGGAATTATTAGTTAGCCATGTGTTGAGGGCATCTTTTGGCCAGCTCTGATTGGTTCTGTCTTGAACCGTTGTTATCACTGTGCTGTAATTAGCCTAGCTAATCCCCTGCATCATTCCCGTCCTCTTTAAGGAGTTTTTTTGTTTCTGTGAGTGAACGTTTTGATAATTGTATGTGGGGGGGGATGCATTTCAAAAACATTTCACACATGAGCTATTTTCTTACACAATGTCTTATTGTTAATAAGAATGTAATTTCATGATGCAGGTATTTAATATCTTTTTTTAATTGAGCATATAATATACCTATACTAGTCATGAATAAATATTAAATTGCAGTAGATATTGTGAGTATATCAACGGGCAGGATGAATTTGCTGTTACTGATTACATTATAACCTTAATTTAACTGAGTCTACACTCTTGGCTTTTTGCCTTCTACTTTTAGTCTAGTCTTTTAAATTGGATTTTTTTGTATTCCAATGGTATGATTAAGGACTAGATTATAATCAAGCTGTAAATGCATGCTGTACTCTTTCCCTCTCTGCTCCTATGAGCTTGTTTTCCTCCCCCATTGTGAGACTGGTCTTAACTTGTGGTGAACTGGACTTGTTTGGTTTTTTGTTTAAATATTTAAAAAAAAAATTAAAACCGTACGAAGCAAAATTGGAGAGGGAGATTGCATAAGCCTTATGGTTTTTTATAACTGTATACTGCTTCTTCTTGAGAATGGGATGAATGCTGCTAAATGCAGGGCTAGCATTGTCACTATGGCAGCTTTAAATCCTAATTTATACGCCACGCCACTCCTACGTCAAAGCATAATGTGTAGCATATTAGCAATAATTATATGTATTTATAAAAAATGGACATTTTTTCACCTTACTGAGCCAATCCATTACTTGTCTATCTGATATACACACGTGTGTGTACATATCCTGGGGCAAAATGCTTCACCCAGCTTCATATTCTTTTGCCTTATGACATCACTGAATTTGTTTTTGAAGGGCATTTTTTCTACATGAAAACAAAGGCTTTTTGATGCATGTTCCATTCTTTACATGTGAATCAGGGAGAAACTCTTCCTGAGGAAAGGTGCACACTGAAAACCAGTCTAGTTGTGACCCACAAAAAGGTTGCTTTTTTAAATCACTACTATACAGCTGAATTTTGCTGACTGTGTATATTTTATTTGTTTCATGAAGTTTGGTTGATGCCATTCGTTGCACTGCTAAAGTGAAGCCAAGCTTGTTACTTAGCTTTATGCTGTTCTCCATGTGGGCAGCGTAAAAGAAAAACCAAAAAGGCTGAACAGACTTCATTTTTTAAACGTTTGTAGGTATGAAGAATAACTGTTCTGATGTGCTTTTTTGCATCGGTGGAGCCTTCGTCACTAAAAAAAGACGAGACTTCACTTAAGCAAACAGCTTGATTTCTTGTATTGTTAGAAAGTTGAGTTGACGAAATGGAAACCAATACTTTTGACTATTGCAGAGGGCACTGCAACAGAACTGCATAAAAGTTAGGGTTAAATATGGTTAGTTTTAAGTCTTGATCAACAGATGTCTAGAATATACCATGTTTATTATTTAAAATCATTGTCTTGTTTTTGTTTAAAAAAATAAATTTTGAATAAATCAAATGTTTGGAATATAAATCTGTTTTTACTTTATTCAACTGAACTAATGTTGCCTTAAACACACACACACACACACACACACAACTTGTGTTACGTACCAGTAGTTGTCTTGCAGTAAAATAAAAATGTAACTTTAATTCATAGCATTTCTCTGGTGCTATTCTCTGTAATAACTGAATCCAGATTCCTACAACAAATATGATCCAGTTACTTTTGGTAACTGTGCATGGCAGATCATTTGTAGAAATCTGTCCATACTACAACTTTGAACTACTTTAAGGAACTCCACATGGCTTCTAATTAACAAAAGACAAAATTTAGAAAAACCAATCTTCTGAACACATTTCAACCTAACAGTTCATTTGTGGAGGGTTTGCTGCAGAAACATGGTAGGTTTCTTACAAGCCACTCAATTCTTCAACATGGTGTGAAAAAGGTACAGGGTTGCAAAGTGCTTACTTCCCAACCAGAAGGTAAACAGAGATTTAATATGATCATGTATTAAAATAAGCACGCCTTCAATTGCTAAAATTAGATGTTGACTTCAGAGATACGGACCTGTGGTTTTGTGCTGTTGGACATTTTGAAGCTTACATACCTGTGGGGTCTGTTTATGATGGCACATTTAATTAAAATGCTTGTTTATTTGAACGTGATCATTTTAATACACTTCTTAAAACATCATTGTTTTCCTCTAGGGGGTTTAGGACAAAGGTCACAAGTTATGGGACTGAATAATACCCATTATTTGTCCCATAACTCCATGTGGACATCTGTGTTGGTTCCTGGAGTAGTTTTGTGATTAGTCCTGCTATTTTCATACATGTAATTGAACTTGCTATAGTCTGATTGCTGTACAGTAACTCCTCACTTAATGTTGTAGTTATGTTCCTGAAAAATGCAACTTTAAGTGAAGCGATGTTAAACGAATCCAATTTTCCCATAAGAAAATTGCGGGGGGTTAGGTTCCAAGGAAATTTTTTGGGGGGGGGGGCAGACAAAAGGCATTATATTCTGTACAGTACTGGGAGTTGGGAAGTGCCCCTGGCTTACCTCACACAGGCACAGCCCTCTGCAGGCAAGGATGCTTGGAAGCTCCTTTGCAGTAGCTGTGGCAGCTTACCCGGAGAAGAACAGGCACCAACTTTGCTGGGCGATGCTCCAGGCCCACCTCTTCCTGTCCCCACTCCACTCCAGACCCACCTCTTTCCACTCCCACTCCTCTCTGGAGCACGCCGCATCCCCGCTCCTTCCCTGCTCTGAGAAAGCCCTAAGCGCCGCCAAACAGCTGTTTGGTGGCGCTTAGGACTTTCAGGGAGGAGTGGAGACGCAGCACTTCCCTACTCCTCCTCCTCCCTCCCAGAAAGTCCTAAGCGCTGCCAAACAGCTGTTTGGCAGTGGGGGAAGTGCTGGGAGGGAGGGGGAGGAGGCGGAGAAGAGGAACTTGTGCAATGCTCCCTTGTAAAGTCGCTGCTCTTCCACAAACTCTTACATGCAGTGTACAGAGCAGGCAGCCAAAAGACATTATAAGGGAGCATTGCACAACTTTAAACGAGCATGTTCCCTAATTGAGCAGCGACGTAACTTTGAAACAAGGTTAAGTGGGAGGATGTTAAGTGAGGAGTTACTGTATTGTACCAAGGTGGGTATCATCCCAATAGAACACGTGGAAATCGAAGCAGAAAATGCTCCTCTCCCCCCCCCCCCCCCATTAGTACTTTAACACACAAGTATGTCTACTCTGCAGTTGGGAGTGAGCCTTCTATCCCAGGGAGGCAGAGTTGTGTTGGTGGGGCGGCTGCTAGCGCGCTAAAAATAGCTGTGAAGATTGTGGCACTGGCAGAGGCTCAGGCTAACCACCCAAGCTCAGTCTTGGGGGTAGGGTAGGCTTGAGCTAGACACTATCCCAAGCATCTGCTGGTGCACACGGCTATTTTAGTGAGCGCAAGAGCTGTTATCAGAACTCTGTCTGCCAGGGCTGGGAGGCTCACTCTCCGCTGCAGTGTAGACATAACTCCCTAATATTGTGCAAGTGTGCTCAAGGGCCTATGTGTAAATAGAGTGGAGCTAGCTATTGCCCACTACTGTAAGTATAAATAGCTCTTTCGTTGTCCTGTATTTTGAGGCAGGCTTCCCCAGGTCCCCTGCCAACTTTTGTTTTCTTTTTCCCCTCAACCCTCCTTTTTGTCCATGGAGTTGGCTTTATAGTTGGAAGTCCCTCCTATCCTTTCTGGGGGCTCTAATTATGATGTTTGGACATGTGTATTTTTGGTGCAGTCTGCCATTTTGAAAAAACATTGTTTTTAGGGTATTTAAACTACTTAAGTGGATACAATACAAATAAATGACTATAAATGTCACACCTCTTCCTAATTTTAGAGGATTTGTGCAATTTGTACAGTTATTTAGGCCTGGTCTACACTAGGGGGGGGGGGAATCTATCTAAGTTATGCAACTTCAGCTATGTGAATAATGTAACTGAAGTTGACGTACTTAGATGGACTCACCACGGTATCTTCACTGCGGTGAGTCGACTGCAGCCGCTCCCCTGTCGACTCCACCTGTGCCTCTCGTGGTGCTGGAGTACAGGAGTCGACGGGAGAGTGCTTGGGGGTCGATTTATCACATCTAGTCTAGACACGATAGATCGACCCCCACGCTGAATCGATCGCTGCCTGCCAATCCAGCGGGTAGTATAGACATACCCTTAATAACTTCATTTAGAAATGTTTTGTTTTGAATTACAATGAAATAAAGAGATGTTAATACATATAGTTCATGCATATGTAGAGAAATATGCTTTTTATGCAGTTAGTACATTTCTAAATCTAGTCTGTTAAACAACTGCACAAAGGCTGCAAAGTATTAGTGATAAAGAAATACATCCTAGGAGTTAGTTACATTGTATGGGGCCCAGTTGTTTTGTGTTCCACCCTATATCCAGAGAGTTTGTGATTCACTCTGTTTAGTCTGGTTTCATTTAATTTTGGCTGTGAGCAAACAGATCATTCTGCATATATATTGTATACTCTGCTTAGGCCTGATGGTCCCTTCAGGCTGCTGAGAGCTCTTCGTGCACCCGGACTTCAACGGCTCTTCGGCAGGAGTGGAGGGAATTATCCACTGATCGAATAATGGGAACATTTCGCATTAAACTTTCTGCCAAAAAAAAAAAGTGTCCCTTATTTTTAAATATATTTTTTCATTTTCAACCAAACCTATTCAGTCCCTTTGGGCACATTCATCACCTCACAGGATCAGACCCTGGAAGTAAGGAGGTAAAGTGTTTCCTTCATTTCAGAAGTGGAAGGAATGCCCACCCATCCGCTACTGTATTCCAGCACATGGATAAAAGCAGTGATGTTACACTTTTAAGCCAGTTAGGTGTTTTAAAACACCTATCTCTGACAGTTTAATACTGTTAGGAGCTTTTAAAGGATTCAGCCAGCCCCTCACAACCAGGAGATGGCCAGTTTTAGCAGTGGCATGAATACTGCAATGTTGCCTGCAAAATACGTTACCACAATTTAAGGGTTGGTTTTGTGTTTGTGGGAAATTGCGTCTTCTGAGAAGATGATACAGGTTGTCAGCCTCATGACCACAGGGTAAAGTGTCACAATACGGGGAGGGGGAGGAAATTACAACCACCTCCTATATTGTTGTGTGCTCACTGTGACGCAAATCCTTCCAGCTGCTCAAAGGTCCAGTAAACAGGCGTTGCACATCAGAAGGGGGGAGAGAGACAGACAGACAGACAGACTTTGTTCCCAAGCTCATGAACAGCGTTGGAGCTTCTCCATAGCCATTACTGCAACCCAGGGGTGCTGAAACTAGGGATGCGGCAGAACCCCCAGCTTGCAGTGGTTTCCATCGAATGCAGGGTTTATAGTTTTGTTCAATGGCTTTCTGCACCCCCCACTATAAAAATTATTCCAGTGTCACTGCTGCAATCCAAGGGCTACAGCACCCTCCGTGGCCACTGTAACCTGCCTTTGAGCTTGGCTACTTTCCACTAGCGTCCTTATGTCTGTGGAGAAGCAACAATGGGAGCCTTACCCGTGATCCACAAGGATTATGGGTAGACATAACAGCAGCCACCAGAGCCATTGACTATTGGTAGTTCGCAGTGTTGACTTGTGTCATGTGACCGGGGCCAGAAGGAAATGGAGGCCAGTTTTTTTACTAGCATTTCCTGTGTTCAACAGCTTTATTAGGTGGTGTTGGAGGAAAACCGAATCACTGGGACAGCGGAGCAAATGAATCTGCCTGAATCTCTCAGTCTGGCCGTGATCCTAGCAGAAAACTGCTGGAGGTGGTTGCTTCCAAATTTTCCTGGAAGTAAGCAGTACTGAAAAACCACCAAGGACAGCATCATCCACATTCAATGATAATCCTGAGCCAAGCCAGAATTTTAGTCAGGAATATCACATTTTCTTTAAAAAACAAAACCAAAACCACCAGCTGCCAGATGAGAGCATTGACCATCATATTATAGAGTTGCTCCATGAGAACAGTTGAGGAGGTCATATTTAGACTTCAGAATGCAAGAGTGTTTCCCATTGTGATGCAATGAAAAATGCGGTCAGGTCTGATGTGATACCGAAGTTTCAAAATTCTGCGCATTCAAATGCCCTTCTAGTAGATACATCTTTAAGCAACTTCCTTGTGAGATTGCCTCAAATCTGGAATATCCTGTCCCAGGTGAAAATCTGAACCCAGGTCAAAATTTTGCAAATACTCCCTATCTTTGCCTGCTATGTATAGCTCTGATTCTTTTTCTGTGTATTTATCTTTCCCTGTAAGAAGACTGCCCATCTGTCTCTGAAGTGTCCCTAATCTCTGTTTGCCAGAAGCTGGGAATGGGTGACAGGGGATGGATCACTTGATGATAACCTGTTCTGTTCATTTTCTCTGAAGCACCTGGCATTGGCCACTGTCGGAAGACAGGATACTGGACTAGGTGGACCATTGGTCTGACCCAATATAGCTGTTCTTATGTTTGTAGTAAACTACCATCCACTTAACAGCTTAAAGATTCTAAGGTGGTGTGATCAGCATAGTTCCTTTGAAGTCAATAGTGCTATGATGATTTGGCCCTTAGATTTATAAGCAGTCTGCAAAGAAGGGATAGAACTCAGGTTCTTTGGCTCCAAAAAACACAGGATCCAACCACTTGAGTTAAGACGCTCACTTTTAGGTATGCCAGTATTAAGACTTATAGTAACACTGACATCCCATAATAGTAGATGATAACTGTACACATGTATCCCCACACACACCATTACAAGTTGCATCAGTGACTAGAGGTGTTTAGGAATCTATTCTGCTCTGCACAGTGGAATTTAGCCACTACTCAATTTTCAGTTTCCATAAATCTGCGTCGCAACTCATCCTGGGCACAGCAAAAAATGGAAGAATTTGACCCAGATTGGATTCATTCAAGTACCTGTATCTTTTTGAGGTTGTTTCCTCTGCTCAAGTTGCATCAGTGAACACAAATATGACCTCAAGCAATGGAATATTTGCTACCTGCAGTGAATGGTCCTCATTACTCTGTTATACATAAACAAAAAATGATCTAGCACATCCACTAGCTTATGCAGGCTAGCTGCCCTGAGTCCAACTTTCCCCCTTTCCCACTGGACCCCATAGGTAGGTAATCAGGGTAGCTTGTCCATGCTGCCACTCACGACTGCCATGGTTACACTACTATTTGTTGTGTGTTAGCTCAATGAGAGTGAGCACAAGTATGATGACAAGCTTGGAATCACACTCCAGCTCCAAGGGTAGATGTAGCCACCATGTGGCTTAACTTCTCCCTTTCCCCATGTGGGATAACCCTTGCCTACCTCACAAGGATGTGGTGAGGATTAAATGGTTACAACATAAAGACCTTAGATATAAATCTCTTCCCCTTAAAACCCCACACTGGGAAGAAACATAATAATGGATGGGAAAGAAGAACAAACTTCCACATAGAACAACTCCAGCAGGTGCTCTTCACTTCTGTATAACTGTGTACTTCTGCCTCAGAAGAGCACAGCTTAGCAGGGCCATTTTCTAGGGCTGTCAAGCAATCAAAAAAATTAATCGTGCAATTAAAAAAATTAATCGTGATTAATTGTGCTGTTAATAGAATACCATTTATTTAAATATTTTTTATGTTTTCTACATTTTCAAATATATTGATTTCAATTACAACACAGAATACAAAGTGTACAGTGCTCACTTTATTTTTTATTACAAATATTTGCACTGTAAACAACAAAGAAACAGTATTTTTCAGTTCACCTAATACAAGTACTGTAGTGAAATCTCTATCATGGAAGTTGAACTTACAAATGTAGAATTGTGTACAAAAAATAACTGCATTCAAAATAAAACAATGTAAAACCTACAAAAAACTCAGTCCTACTTCAGCCAGTTGCTCAGACTAACAAGTTTGGTTACAATTTGCAGGAGATAATGCTGCCCGCTTCTTGTTTACAATGTCACCTGAAAGCGAGAACAGGCGTTCTCATGGCACTTTTGTAGCGGGCATTGCAAGGTATTTACATGTCAGATATGCTAAACATTCATATGTCCCTTCATGCTTCGGCCGCCATTCCAGAGGACATGCTTCCATGCTGATGATACGCATTAAAAAATAACATGTTAATTAAATTTGCAACTGAACAATTAGGGGGAGAATTGTATGTCTCCTGTTCTGTTTTACCTGCATTCTGCCATATATTTCATGTTATAGCAGACTCAGATGATGACCCAGCACATGTTCGTTTTAAGAACACTTTCACAGCAGATTTGACAACACACAAAGAAGGTACCAATGTGAGATTTCTAAAAATAGCTACATCATTCGACCTAAGGTTTAAGAATCTGAAGTGCCGTCCAAAATCCGAGAGGGACGAGGTGTGAAGCATGCTTTCAGAAGTCTTAAAAGAGCAACACTCTGATGCAGAACCTACAGAACCCGAACCACCAAAAAAGAAAATCAAACTTCTGACTCAGATGATGAAAACGAACATGCATCGGTCGGCTCTGCTTTGGATCATTATTGAGCAGAACCTGTCATCATCATGGACGCATGTTCTCTGGAATGGTGGTTGAAGCATCAAGGGACATATTGAATCTTCAGCGGATCCAGCATGTAAATTTCTTGCAACAGTGCCATGCAAACGTCTGTTCTAACTTTCAGGTGACATTGTAAATAAGAAGCAGCCCGTAAATGTAAACAAACTTGTTTCTCTTAGCGATTGGCTGAACAAGAAGTAGGACTGAGTGGATTTGTAGGCTCTAAAGTTTTACATTGTTTTGTTTTTGAGTGCAGTTAATGTTACAAAAAATCTACACTTTTAAGTTGGACTTTCATGATAAAGAGACTGTACTATAGTACTTGTATGAGGTGAATTGAAAAATACTATTTCTTTTGTTTATCATTTTTAAAGTGCAAATATTTGTAATCACTTTGTATTCTGTGTTGTAATCAAAATCAATATATTTTAAATTGTAGAAAAACATCAACAAATATTTAATACATTTCAATCAGTATTCTACTGTTTAAGAGTGCGATTAATCGTAATTTTTTTTATTGTGATTAATTTTTCTGAGTTAAGGGTGTGAGTTAACTGCGATTAATCAACAGCCCAACTATTTTCACTTTCATTTTTACCCTGGGCTGGGAAATGGCACCAGTTCATTTATGGACATAAAGATAATCAGGAATGCTCCCTCTCTCTCCCCAGTGCCCCTGTCTGACTTCTCCATAAAACCCTGCCGCAGCCACCTCATTAGCACAACACTGATGGCTGTGGATGGTACTTCCCTGAGTTAATAGGGCACTTATAGTTTGAGGCATATAGAGAATTGGTGGCCTGGGTGGCACACACACAAAAAGGGCCTGAATATTTGCAATGCCAGCAAGTGAAGAATTTATTTTCCTAAACAGGGAGGTCTGATCCCAACTCCAGGTCAAATCTTTCCATTGACATCAATGGGAGATGGATCAGGCCCTGAGATTCTCTCTTTCTCAAGTGACAGAAGATTAATAACTTATTAAAACATCCTGTGTCACACGTCCACTCTATGCACATTGCCAGGCGACTTTGCCAGCTGGCTTCTATGATTTGTAATCCCATGTGCAATTCTAATCTTACACCATGGTTGAAACAGTCTTGCACAAAAATTGCTCAGGACTTTTCATTTCAACCTTCCACTGAGAATTCACTAAAACAGTCCATTGTGCCATTTGTTCAGCAGAACTCTGGATCGCTATCAGCTTGGAGGGCATCAGCACGCTTCAGATGGGCAGTGCTAATCTGATTTGGCCTTTGCCAAATTGAATTAAATTCCCTGTTTAGTAATACAAACGAAATGATCAACAGTGCGGCTACATTCTCTGGTACGGCAGCTGAACGAACGTTAAAGGGCGGTGACACCAATATCTTATAGCTGAATTCCAATTATAATTTAAATTTATATTACATACACAGAGACAGCATTTTTGTTGTTGTCAGCTTGTTTCTGGTGCCAAGGCTGGGGAATGGCAGAGGACTAACTCACTAACACACACATTTGCCTGCAGCAGATCCTCAGCTGGCATAAATTTGTGATAGCTTCATTGAAGACAATGGAGCTAAAATAGCCTCATCTGGTGCAAATTCTGCGCAAATTATTTATCCCCTTAGAAATCTAAACTCATCTCTCCATGTTCCTTTCTGCTTCTCCTATCTCTGTTGTATCCTCCTCTTGTCTCTCTCATCATATGTGTAGATTGTAGGCTTCTTGGGGCAGGAAATCATCTTTTCATTCTATAGCGCCTAGCACAATGGGGCCTCAGGCACCACCTCAATGCAAATAGGTGGTTAGTGTGGGAGGGGATCATCTAGACCACCCTGTGGGTGGTATTTTTCTGGTAAATGCTTTTTAATGGCAACCAAGTCCTTCCACGTGGGGTAGAAGAAATCAAGAATTCTCATGGCAAAACCCACTCGTTGGATGGAGCTACCCGACCTGATAGTTGCCAAACAAAGAGCTGACTATAACAAGGGAATTTGATGATTAAGGATTTGAAGGCATAAAATACACTTATACCAAAATAACCCTTAATTAGGGGGTTGTCTTCCTGGTCCCTCAAATATGTTTTAGTAACATTTTTTCAGGTAGTCGGGTAGGACCCCTTCCCTTAATGTTTCTTAGATTTCGAAATAGACAACACCAAGTGAGGGTAAAAAGAAGAACAACAAAGTTATTCATACATTTAATTAAAATGATTGGGTAAGTTTTTGACAGGTTTCAGAGTAACAGCCGTGTTAGTCTGTATTCGCAAAAAGAAAAGGAGTACTTGTGGCACCTTAGAGACTAACCAATTTATTTGAGCATGAGCTTTCGTGAGCTACAGCTCACTTCATCAGATGCATAAGAAAGGGACCCAAACTATACTCTAAAGACGGAATCAAACCGTATCTTGGGTAGGAACAATACTCAGAGTTTCAATCCAGATATGAGCTTCCCAGTTTCAGAATGTCTCTGCTACAGTCAAGGCCTTGAGTCCTATGAGGCACATTAGACCATAGTTATGGAGTGTGAATCACAGTATTATGCAGCAGTGACTCTGAAGTAATGTGTCACAGCCCCTACAGGTCCTTGTGTGTTTGTGGAACAAAAGGGCCTGAGTTTTCTTTCCTTTGCCAAATCGTGAAGTCCAGTCAGGTACTCAGTCATTACCAGCAACATGTCCTGAGTTCTATCCCCCCACGCCACTTGGTACAGTGACCAGGTGTCTGGTTTTTGACTGGAACACCCGGTCAGAAAGGGATCCTGATCCAGTCAGCACCACTGACAGGGCCGTTGACTATCCAGCTGGCAGTGCCGCGCAGCAGAACTGGCAGGTTCCCTTCTAGCCTCTGTGTGGTGCGGCTCCAGGGAAGCAGCTGGCATGTCCCCCCCTTGGGTTCCTATGCATAGGGGCAGCCAGGGGGCTCTGCATGCTGCCCCTGCCCCAGTGCCAACCGCGCAGCTCCCATTGGCCGGGAATCTGCGGACAGGGCAGCGTGCCGAGCTGCCTGGCCACATGTTTGTGTAGGAGACAGAGGGGGGACATGCTGGCTGCTCCCAGGAGCTGCTTCAGGTAAGCACTGCGCGGAGCCTACACCCTTGACCTCCTCCTAGGCCCCAACCCCCTGCCCCAGCCCTGATCCCTCTCCCACCCTCTGAACCCCTCAGTCCCAGCCTTGAGCACCCTCCTGCACCCCAAACCCTTCATCCCCAGCCCCACCCCAGAGTGAGTGAGGGTGGGGAAAGCACACAACAGAGGGAGGGGGGACCGAGTGAGCGGGGGGCAGGGCCTCGGAGAAGGAGCGGGGCAGGGGGTGGGGCATGGCTGTTCGGTTTTGTGTGAGTAGAAAGTTGGCCACCCTACCACCGGGGTGCAACTTAGTTCATGTCTGAATATATACTGCCACATGTGCTTCCAAGGGCCTTCCTGAAGCCAGGTATTCATTCTTTCCTGTGACAATATCCAGAAGGTTCCGTCCAAGCTCTTAAGCGTGAACCACCTCTGTGCCCAGAGCCTGAGACTATACAGAGGAAGAGGCATGAAATTTTGCTCTCTCTACTGGGCTGACACTATGGCAAAATCGGTGAGTGCGAGGTACACATAAGCAGAGCTAAATCCAGAGAAGACTCGGGAAAAACATAAAGCCCCGAGGAAATTGAATTTTGATCTTAATGGAGCCATTAGTTAGGAAACAGCAATTAAAACATTACGTGACTAATTTTAGTATTATCTTTAAAACTCGACATAATGGGCCCAATTATCCATTGCCCTGCACGTCACGAAGCCATCTACACCAGTGCAAAGTAGATATAAAATGCAAGCAGATCAAAATGTTAGCATTTTGCACCCACTTTGTGCTAGAATAAATTGAGGCAATGGGGAATCCAGCCCTGTGACTTCTAGAAGAATAATGACCCTACTCGACTTGGAGTGGGACAAGCCACTTTTTGTTTCTTTGAACACATCCCAGAATAAGGTCTCCGTTTGCCTGTAGTTCTAAAATATCTAGCACACTGCTGAAGGAATATTGTGTTTGAACAAAAGGTCTTTATTCTGAATAGGGTGAATAAGATGTAAGCACTCAAATACCAACACAAGTTTCAGGTTTATAGAAGGTGAACATTTTCTGTTTCATGTGGACACACACACTCCTTTACTTTTATTTAAAATGAAGAGCACCTAAAATAAACTTCTGCTATTAAGGAAAAAATGGAGCATTTGAAAATTAATAGTAACTACTGTCCATATGAACATAATAGGCTTCTCATTGTGAACTTTGCTTAACTTAAAGCTAAAATGTAGTTGAATATATAACCCAAATTCAACAGCTTAAGTTATTACAGCTAAAATACATTCTCTAATCACAGCAGTGTAGGGCTGGAAGAGACCTCAAGAGGTCATCTAGTTTACCCCTACTCTGCTGAGAATAGCTGTGTGTGGCTCAAAAGTCTGTCTCCCTCACAATAGAAGTTGGTCTAATAAAAGTGCCTCACCCACCTTGCTCTCAGACCATCCCTGACAGATTTATGTCTAACACATTCTTAAAACCCCCCAATGAGGGGGATTCTATAACCTCCTTGAGTAACCTGTTCCAGAACTTAACTATGGGACAAATGTCACAAAAGATGACAGCCCAATATGAGGACTGCAGGGAGGGACTCTCCTAAAGAGTGTTTGAGATTTTGGCGGCCTAACCAAACCAAACCATTTGAGTGCAAATAGCTTGTCAGCTATAGGTACCTTGAATTTTCTCTCGGTTGTTGTGTTTGAGTCTATGGCTCCTATGCAACAAAACATATTTTCTTTCCTGCCCTAAACTGCACTGTCAGGACCTTTTGTTCAAACTAGATATGCCTTGGCTCTAACAAAATGCCAGTAGATGAAACAATGGAGATCAGTGTGTCTGGAGTACCTCCTGTAACAGGCATGCTTTATCTAGCGCCTCTTTCTTCAGCGTGTTTCAGCTAACAGTTATAACTAATGCACAGTCAACAGAGAAAACCAGGGTCACTCTCCTCTCCTCAGTGCAAGCCAGTCCCTATAGTCAAGGAAGTCTTTATGCAATTCTCCATTACAAACCAGTCTCCTCTGTTAAGGTCTGTGCTGCACTAGGTGTTCCCAATTACCTAAGATCCCCGTTGGGTACACAAGAAAGACAAAACAGAAAGGGACAATTCAGTGCACAAAAGATCAGTTGTTCTTCTACTTGCTATTAAAGCTGTCATTCAAAGAGAGAGCAGAGCAGGTGAAAACACCTTCCTGCTCAGGACATTGCACCTGCTCCTTGTGCATAGTAAGCATCCCCACAGTGGTACGGCACCCTGCTCTCCTCTGATGGCTGCTAGCATGGTGGGAGTAACACACACTCACAGGCAAACGCTGGAGGGGCTCCAAGCACTAGACTCTTCAGGCTCTAGCCCTTGGTGGGTTCCCATAAACACTCCCATTCAGAGGCAGCAACCGAGGATTCTTTTACCAGGGTTGGCAGAAATGACAATAGGTGGAAATGCAATAGGCACAATGGCATTAACGGGTACAAGAGATTAAAAGAACAACTCTCAGCCCCCAAGTCTTATAACTTCTCTGCACCATCCTCCTGCCGGCAGCCACCTCCCTATCACAGCTGTCGCTGCCTCCCTGATGATAACAAGATGGGTCTCTGGCCAAATCCTGGGCTGCTGCTCTTACACATGCAGCTTCTGGCTCCCTGATGAGGCTGGCCTCTACTGTTCTCAGGATATCACTTTCCTTTTCCTGTATCATGGGGATTATGAAGCCTGCTACTGACCATATACTGGACTTGGAGGCAAAGTAGCTAGTAATATTGAGAGTGAGCTATTCCACCCCATGATACTTTTTTTAATAAATATACTTTGTGTATTTTAAAGGAAGATTATCCATTTCCATGTAGTCAACCAATTCAAATGGGAAATGCCCCTACTCTATTTAAAATAAACAGGTTCCAGCTGAGAGTACAAAATGGAGCCTAGGATCTAAACACCTCTCTGTAGACCGTACGCCTAGAGGGAATGAAAGGCTGTTTCACTTTGGGATACTGGAATACCATGCTCGCTGCAGTGGTGAGCGTTTCCATCCACCCAGCCTATATATTCCTGCAAACTGCTCCGTGCTCACTTTTTTTTTAAAATGCCTTCTGAGATTCTCCATTTCATAACATCTGGAGCATATTTTCTTCAGCAAGAGCATGCCACACATTTGCTGTGTCCAAGACACAATACCTACTTCACGTGCTACAGAGGGATAACATATACCAACCTCAATCTGGGCCAGTCCATAAGTGTTCCTTAGAAATGCTGATTGGACTCCGTACCGCCCATGTCCTTCCCTTATATTAGAGACTGACAAGCTCATTCATTTATCCACAAGTTATAGTATTAAAAACTGTTGACATGGGTGCTACACAGAAGTTAAAAGTGGCTGCAGCTTACAGCTCAGGCGAAAGCACGTGAAGGCTCTCAGGGATCAGCACGTGGCAGTGAAGCCATGGCACTGCACAGCAATGAAGTCAAAACCTGTGGCCCATAGAGGTTTAACCCTGTGATGCAGGAAGCCTGAATTTCCTAGCAGTATGACAAACCAAGGAAAAATGAATCCAACACATTTCCTGCGAGAACTTCAACCTCCTGGCATGATACATATTTAAATGACTGGGAGAAAACGAAAGGTCAGCTGCCTGAGGCACTGAACTAACAATTCAGGAACTGCCTCTTATATAAAACCACAGTACATTTTTTTGGTTATAAAATATTTTGTCTTAAGATTTAATCAGTGTATGTGCAGGACATCAGCATATCCAGGAAATTGCGTTCACATGGAGTAAGACTGCCTAATTTTCTGGAGAATCAAGCTGCTTTGGTATGGCTCTGCAGGCACTCCTATAAACATATGGGGCTGTTATGTTGAAAACAATTTGTTTCCTCATGACAGCTGCAGCATTTTTGATCTGAGCACTCACTATCAAGACTCAGCACTGGAAGGCTGCCTGGGGGATTGCCTGCCAGAGCTCGGTTTCAAATTCCAGTAAAGTCAGCCTCAGACGGATCTTGCATATGTGATAGGCACCTTGTGCTTCAAGACACAAATTCCTTTTCCTGTCAAAGAACTACCATGCTGTTCGACACTGATAGACAACCTCAAGACAGAAAAGCACAGATTCTTAGATTTTTAGATTCTGAGGCCAGAAGGGACCATTGTGATCAGCGAGTCTGACCTGTATTTTGTCATAGAACTTTGCCCAAATAATTCCTAGAGCAGATCTTTTAGAAATACATCCAAATCTTGATTTAAAAATTGCCAGTAATGGAAAATCCACCATGACCCTTGATAAATTGTACCAATGATTAAATAATTACACTCACCATTTAAAATGTATGCCTCATTTCCAGTCTGAATTTGTCTAGCTTCAGCTTCCAGCCATTGGATATGTTAGACCTTTGTTAGCTCGGCTGAAAACCCCATTATTAAATATCTGTTCCCTGCCATGTTGGTACTTAGACTGTGATCAAGTCACCCTGTCACAGGGTCCACTCACCATTGGTGGCGTCTCCCCCTTGCCATCCTGGGGATTAGCTCTGCCAGGCTTTGCACTCTCCTCTGGAGGTGTTTTCACCTGTTCTGTCTTGCCCTGTGGTCCATCTCACTCCAGGAACCACAGCCTCCTTTCCATGACTCAGCCCTCTGGCCGAGTCACCGTACGTGGTCCTCTCTTCCAGGGTATCAAAGTCCCTTTTGGCAAATGGGCTCAGGCAGTTTTCCTGCTCACTGCTGGTGTCACTTCGCCAGTGGCTGGTAGGGGCACTTGGGCCTGCCCTCTAATCATAGGTGGCTGTGACTCTTGTGTTTGCGGAGGCTGGGCACGTGCACCGGAAGCTCCCTCGAAGTGAGGGGGGGGGCCCCCACAGGTGCCTGGACAGTGGGCTCCTCCGGCTCCACCCAGAGGCCCCACTCCAGCTTGGCCTCCTCCCCCGAGGCCCTACCCCCATTCCAGCTCCAATTTTCTAATCACACAAATCGGAACACCCCTGCCTCACCCCCTCCACCACGCCCCCTTCTCAGAGGCCCCACACATGCCCCACTCCTTCTCTGAGGCCCCTCCCCTGCTTGCTCCATCCCACCTCCCTCCATCAGTCACTCTTCCCCACCCTCACTCACGTTCACTGGGCAGGGGGTTGGAGTGCGGGAGGAGGTATGGGCTGTGGGATGGGGGTGCAGGCTTTGGGGTAGGGCTGGGCATGAGAGATTTGGAGCGTAGGAGGGGACTCCGGGCTGGGGCAGGGGGTTGGAGTGCGGGAGGAGGTATGGGCTGTGGGATGGGGGTGCAGGCTTTGGGGTAGGGCTGGGCATGAGAGATTTGGAGCGTAGGAGGGGACTCCAGGCTGGGGCAGGGGGTTGGAGTGCGGGAGGAGGTATGGGCTGTGGGATGGGGGTGCAGGCTTGGGGCTGGGCATGAGAGATTTGGAGCGTAGGAGGGGACTCCGGGCTGGGGCAGGGGGTTGGAGTGCAGGAGGAGGTATGGGCTGTGGGATGGGGGTTCAGGCTTTGGGGTAGGGCTGGGCATGAGAGATTTGGAGCGTAGGAGGGGACTCCGGGCTGGGGCAGGGGGTTGGAGTGCGGGAGGAGGTATGGGCTGTGGGATGGGGGTGCAGGCTTTGGGGCTGGGCATGAGAGATTTGGAGCGTAGGAGGGGACTCCGGGCTGGGGCAGGGGGTTGGAGTGCGGGAGGAGGTATGGGCTGTGAGATGGGGGTGCAGACTTTGGGGTAGGGCTGGGCATGAGAGATTTGGAGCGTAGGAGGGGACTCCGGGCTGGGGCAGGGGGTTGGAGTGCGGGAGGAGGTATGGGCTGTGGGATGGGGGTGCAGGCTTTGGGGTAGGGCTGGGCATGAGAGATTTGGAGCGTAGGAGGGGACTCCGGGCTGGGGCAGGGGGTTGGAGCGTGGGAGGGAGTGTGGGGTCCCGGCAGCGCTTACTGCGGCTCTGAGGAAGCGGCCGTCAGGTCCCTGAGGCCTCTAAGTGCATAGGCAGCCAGGTGGCTCTGCGCGATGCGTGCTGCCTTCATCCCCACATGACAGTTCCTGGCCAATGGGAGCTGTGGAACCGGCACTGGGGCAGGGGCAGCGCGTGAAGCCTCTCAGTCCCTGCCTGGCCGCCCCAGCACCTAGGGGCCACAGGGACCTGGCGGCCACTTCCAGGAGCAGCGCCTTAGCTGCCTGCCACTCGCTCCTCTCTGCTCACCCCTCCCCCGAGTCCCCCCACCCGCCGCTTGCTCCTTTCTGCCTGCCCACTCCCTTGAGCCCCCCCCCGGCTGCTTGCTCCTCTCTGCTCACCCCTCCCCCGAGTCCCCCCACCCACCCCTCACTCCTCTCTGCTCGCCCCTCCCCCGAGCCCCCCAGCTGCTGCTCGCTTCCCCCCTCCCCGCCTTAAGGGCGAGCGACGGGGGGTGGGGGGGTGGAGAACAACAAGTGGTGGGGCCTTGAGGGAAGAGGTGGAGCTAGGGAGGGAAGAGGCGAAGTGAGGGCGGGGCCTTGGGGGGGGGGAGAGACTGACCGGGAGCGGGGCCTCGGGGTGAAGCGCGGGTGGGGACACGGGGGAAGAGGCCAAGTGGCCACATGGGCAGGGCCATGGTCCAGGTGCCAGTGGCCCCCCCACTTCTTGGGAGCTGCTGATGGCAGCACTCCAAAGGCGGCAGGCTGGCACACCTCCAAAAGGGGGTGTACGGCATCCGGCATTTCTTGCCCCAAGCCCCTTATATCTGCCGCTCATGCCTCTACTCTGCGTCCCGGCTCAGGGCCCTCTCAACAGCAGCCCAGACCTCGCTGCTTTTCCCACCTTCCTGGCTTCCCCCCTCTCTGGGTTCACCAGCATCCTAACTCCCTCCTACCTCCCTGCAGCCCCCTTCTGCTCTCAGCTCCTCAGCTTTACACAGGCCCCACCTGGTAGGGTTGCCAGCTCTGACTCAAGCTATTCCAGGAGACTTTTTTCCGCAACATGACAATGTCATTTTCTTAAAATATCCTATTAAAATCTCCTGGATTGCGTTCAATAGTGACCGGGAGATGGATGCCGATTCCGGGAGGCTCCAAGCCGACCCTACCTGCTGGGCCTCATTTAGTCAACCCCTGCTCCTAGGTCCTCCTCTAGGTGCAGCCTGGGGAGGTAATTGGCCTGCCTGCCCACCTTAACCCCTTCCAATCCTGTGTGGGAGGGACATGCCATCATACATCCCTGAACCTTCTCTTTAATAAGCTAAATAAATGAGTTCCTTGAGTCTATCATCACAAGGAAAGTTTTCTAATCCTTCAGTCATTTATTGTAACGCTTTTCTGAACCCTCTCAAATTTATCAACATCCGTCTTGAACTGTGGGCCCCAGAAATGGGCACAACATTCCAGCAGCAGTCACACTAATGCCAAATCCACTGGTCTGGGCATGGAACTGGGAGCCATGTCACCCAGAGTCCTAATTCCAGTTCTGACACTTACTCAAAGTAGGGAAATCAACGAACCTCTCAGCTATTGGATGAGGTGTTAAAAAACTATCACATGACATACAGAGAAATGCCATGAAGTTGCGTGTAGGCCCTCCCTTTGCTTGGCCAATAAATCCTCCTAACTGTAACCACATAGGAGCCAGATACTAAACAAATGCTGGGTGTAACATATGGCTGTGCACTTCTGTCAGAGTTAAAACCTCATTCTCACCAGCTGTAACATTTTCTTCTGTCCACATAGGCAATGAGATATCTATTTACCTAGGCACATACACACTCCAGCTATGGTCTGGCCGCTGCCATGCTATTTGTTCAGCCATGATCATAACTGCAGTGTGGGTGGTGCCTAGGATAACCTTAACATTTCTGGATGATAACGAGAAACTTTCCCTTCTAGTATCAGGACGTAATAAACTTTATACTCCACACAAACAGGATTAGATAGAGTCTGCTTTTAGGACAAAATTCTCACTCACATGCACACAGTGGATCTTCCCTCCCCACACAACTTTATGTACACTCTACGGATATGGAGTTCATGGAATCTCTGCACATAGAAAGTAGGCTATCAGAGTTAAAAAATTGCGAGTAAGGATTTTAGAGGAAAGTTTTGGCTTTAGTGTCCTTTGGCTGGTGAAAACAATATCTGCTCTATTAAAAATACTTGTATTAGTAACAAATGAAAGGATTACTAACGTCACTCTTCACAGAAAGCTACAAGACTAGAACTGCTAATATTTTGCTCTGAGGTAATGTTATTATCCAAACCAAACCCACAAATTCAAACACTCCCAAACTTTGGGAAAAGTCAGAACTGAATCCAGACCCAAGCTGCAGCTCAGGCCTGTATTCTGGGGAAAAGGGTTGAAAGTTCTGGGTGTGACCCAAATTTCTGGAGCTTTTCAAACATTTCTAGAGACTTCTTTGAAATATAAATAGTCTCCCCTCCCCACTCTAAACAATAAGCCTTACATACTTCTCAGAGCTCCCTTTTGTAGCTACTGTTTAGACAAATATATTTTAGCAAGTCTGTTTTAGAAAATGACAAACGTGCACAATAAATCCCCAACTATGGGCACTGGAGCGAACCTCTCCTGCTTCGTGGATGGAATCAGTAGACTGGAAACAACCCAAACTCTACTCTATATGGATGTGTTTTCCATCATGTATGGAGGGGAACCTACTGCTGCAAAAAGGCAGAAGTTCTGCCTCTGGGGCATGCTTCTGCCTTCCCTAAAAAAGCCCCTCCATTGGAACTCCCTGGAGTTGGAGATTGTGGAGTCACAGGAGTTAGCCGGGCTCAGTCAGATTCTTCATCCATCCAGACACCAATGGTATAAAACACAGGGGGACCTGAAGCTGTAAGGACTTTGATTTTCCTCCCCCCACCCACACCTTTGCATTTTGGAAAACCCACGTAGAAGGGAATCCACCCAGGCAGCCAGTCAAGCCAACCCAGAGGAACACAGACTGTATAGGGTTGGAAGACAAGTGACAGTCACACAGATGCTCATTGTCTCCCACAGATCTTAGTGGGCTGCTAGCTAAGGAAGTGGAGCCTCTAGATTCTTCCATGGTGGGAGATTGCCAGAATAGATCTTAGCCAAAAGGCTGAAATGATCAAGTGTTGACCGTGTATTAACTCTTTATCTATAGTTATAAGAGGACGCTGTGCTAAATAAAAGGGACACAATTAGCTCAGCAATACAGTCTAGTTATCAAGGCCAAAATATGTTATATAATTATTAACCACATGAAACTTACATCCTTTCACTAGGCAAGTTACTTACGAAAATCAAGAAAAAGTTACACTAACGATTCTCTATAGGTAAGCTCTCCACTGTTAATCTGCTGGAAGAAGGGGGTGGGGAAAATAAACTTCTTAATACATGCAATATGAATATCCAACCTCAATAGCTTAAGACAGTGGAGGTAATTGCATGTAATACTTATAAGGTACAAAACCCCCAACCCAACAGAATGGTTGCTTTAATAAATCTTGTGCCTAGAAAAACACCAGCACCACCTACCTCCTAAGTTCCTGGTATAGCACAGGGCTCTCTTGTCTCCTTCACAACATTTCTCCCGGTTTTATATTGGTGCCTCTTTACAATGTAAACCCCTCCACATTAGTTACATTGACTTACCCAGGTCAGTCTATTGAATCTTTAGCTCTTCCCTCTTTTTAAGTTAAAGGGAGCTCTGCATAATGCATTTTTTTATTTATACTATATTTCATTCTAGACATGAAATCTTTAAAGGCTTCTACTCTTTGGGCAGTTGCC
Organism: Caretta caretta; assembly: GCF_965140235.1. Classification (NCBI taxonomy): domain Eukaryota; kingdom Metazoa; phylum Chordata; order Testudines; family Cheloniidae; genus Caretta; species Caretta caretta. Next base: position 121,827,098 of record NC_134210.1, read on the forward strand.
AGCATTCTAGCTCCATGAGGGAAACAGATAAACCACTGCCATTGAAAGCAATCACTGCTGAATATATGTAAAAGAAAGAACGGCTTCCAAACAGCAGAGAGACATAAAACAGAGGGCAAGGCTGCTTGCCAGTCATTCTGTAAAAAGAAGAAAACCAGCAAAGGTTTAATATTTCTTCCAAGGTCACTTAAGTCTCATTAGCAATCCTAAGTTTAACCCAGTCCAAAGGACATAGAACCCAAGTCAAGAACAGTATCTCATTTCATGGAGACAAACATTTCTTCTCACAATTCCTACAACAAGCTTATCTGGTTTCCTGCAGCACCATAAAAATGTAGGCTTGCCCTCTGTCATTCACCCACAAGCTGGCTGGATATAAAATGGCCACAGAAAAACCCATTAATTCCAGCTGGCACATGGGTTTAGCTAAGGCTTTTCTGGCCTGTCAGCTGAAAGGAGAAGAGTCAGAAAAAAAGCAATTGCTAATTCTCTGGGCATGTTTCAGAATTTGGTTTCCAGTTTAGAATATTTCTCAGTCCACTGGCACAGTTCTAGAGAAGCTTCCTGAAGTCCATTGCCTGCTTTCCTAAGGTTATTTGAGTTCAGCACAACACTCTGGAATCAGCCGGGTTAGAGACTCTTCTCTTCTTTGTGTAGATCCATCTGTCTGTTGGGTCCAGATGCTTCGGTGCAAAGTTAAATCTTGATTTTAAAATCACCAGTGATGGAGAATCCAGCACAACCCTTGGTCAGTTGTTTCGACAGACAACTACTCTAGCTGTTAAAAATTTGCCCCCTCTCCCCCCAAAAAGTCCCACAAATGTTTGAATTTTTTGCTTCCAGGTTTTCACCCCTTTTAGGTTGGTTTTCTACAAAAATTCAAATCTTCCACTTTATTGGCACAATTGGTTATGGCAGGTGAATAACCAAGCTTTGTGTTCTCACCAGAAGCAGCTACATGCTCATCCAAGTAAATTGAAACATCGACTTCTGACCAATCACAATTAACAATTAACAATAAAAAGACATAAAATTAAAGAATGCATACAATAAAGGAAATACCATTTGGAGGGTAAGTTAGTCAGATGTTGTTTGCTACAATTTTTCCACTTCCATATAGCTCTAATAAGCAGCTTGCTGTATTTTGACCCTAAACTGGCCCATGTTCTAGGAGTAGCTTTTTACCAAAGTTTCTGTAAGTTGCAACCTCTCTTTTTGTAGGCCGATCTCATTATGGTGATCCATAGCGAGGTGACCTTTAATCACACTGGGTTGCTCAAGCTGTTGGCCATGATTGCCACCTTTCACTCAGGCTAAATGAGGCAACAATTAAATCCCTCTTTATTTAGTGATAGTTGAAATGATGGAAAACCACTGCCCAAGGATGAGACAACACACAAAGCTGGACAGTGGCTGAGCCATGTTGTCCAAGGGGTTTACCAGTGCAAGGGCTGGTTCCAGGCACCAGCGAACCAAGCAGGTGCCTGGGGCGGCAAGTGCAAAGGGGCAGCAATTAGCCCTTGGTGGCGGCGGGAATTCGGCAGCCGCTCCGTCACAGCGTGTTTCGCGCTCGGTGGCAATTCAGCGGTGGGGACGTGACTGTTCTTCGGCTGCACCATCACTCCGCCTCCTGCAAGTTTTTTTTTTTTGCCGCTTAGGGCGGCAAAAACGCTGGAGCAGACCAGTGCTCTGATAACAAGTGCTGGGGTGGGAGACTGATTTGATTTCAGCTAGGGGGGGAGAGAAGAAGTTACAGAAACACCACAGAAGCACACAGAGAAAACAGCAACAAAGCCAAGACACAGCCAGAGCCACAGTTATGGTGTGACTCTGAGAAAAGTTGAGCAAGCTTTTGTGCAGAGTGTTAGAGGGCTTTCCCTCCACCCTCCCACATCCCTAGTTCTTGTCAAGCAGACAGCGAGCAGAAAAAGACCAGAAGTCCGAAGTGCAGACAATGCGATGTTTATTGGGGTTAATTTCAAGCAAGCATGATTCCAATTTTCCTACCTACTTCCTGTTTGATCCCATTTTATATAGTAATATTCTCAGCTATCCCTTAACCAATCATTTTACTGAAATCTATCTAACCAATCCTAACGTAACTTAATTCTCTAACCAATTATATCACACTACCCTAAATAAATTACATCTAGCAAAATTAATTATACAGCAGACAGAAACAATTAGAGAACCCGACAGATTAACAATAGAAAAGTGGGGGCCATAAAGATAAAACTATACAGAAATGAGGGTTTCACAACCACAACTATTGATAGGTGATTTCTTCCCAGACAGGTTTCTATCAAACTAAGTTTTCTTTAACCATCTTAAGATCTGTTTCTTTATCTGGGGGTGATGGGCACTATCAGGACAGGATCGTCTTCCAAATAGCCCAATAACACCTTATTTCAATGTGACTTGTTTGGAATGTGAGGATGTGACCATAGGCTTCCCAGTTTATGGCTTCCCCTGCTGCTTAGCCAAAGGCCTTAGCCTAAGAACAAGGCCTCAGACTATCCTAGTGGGAGAAGGCCCATACACAGGCAGACTTGTGATTTTGCTTCTTTGTTTTATACCTCTGTAACTAGCTAAGTGATAAAAATACACCTAAGTTCTTAAAATATAGGCCTTTACAGGCAGGCCTGCATATCTATATTCTAACACAGATCATTGGTTAGAAAGAGCCTTGGAACTGTGAGCAAAAACCGTCCCCCACTGTTTGATTCCTACTGTGTTCAGAAAATAGGACTTCAGAAAATACACAGGATTGCATCAAAGAAATACCTGACTCTTTCATCAATTTCTCCCAGCAGAAAAATGGCCAACTGCTCAAGTCCAAAGGGAATAACACTTAGACCAGATTACTACAGTGTAGTTTTGATCTACGACTACCTTTGAAACCCTGAGTGTAGACCATAGCAGAAGTGACTTGCCAAAAGTTTGCAACTGTGAGAGCTAGTGATGCCCGTGCTTCATGCATTGCTCTGGTTAGTCTGTAATTCAGCAAGTGCATTTGCTAGGTTCAAGTTGATAAAGCTGAATATAGGACTTCTCTATTTGAGGGGCCATCTACTGCTCTACCAGCTGCTGCAGGGTTGTCAACCATTCTCCAAGATGCTATCTGAAGAATGAAAGGCAAAAGCTTCTGTCAAGGGTCTGTAATAGAGTTAATTTGCAGCATCCTTCTGCATGAAACAGAAGGCTGGAGGTCGAGGTGGCTGGAAAGCCTGAAGTGCTGCATTAAGGGTCTATTCTGGCCTGGAAACACAGATTTTGCTCCCAGCTACTAAAGCTGCTCAGATACCACGGTGATGGGCAGTGTCAGAACCTACGTAGAACAGAATGATTGGCAGTTGGCTGTGGGAGTTTGTTTTGGGGTGCTGCCAAGTGATTTTTCCCATTAAACCTCCTTTGCACTAGTTCTACAATTTGAGGCTTTTTCTGTTAGTTACTGATTTTAAATGCAATTTGCTTAATAAGTCTATAAATGTCTAGAACATATATAAGCCGATGTTACAAATTAAATGGGCAAACAGCACGCCCTTCCCCTGCCCATTTTTTAAAATTACACAACACAGACCAGCCTTAATATTCTGTTCTTTTGGCCTGAAACAAAGAGCAAACCTTCACTCCCTTTGAAGGTTAAAAGTGGGGAAGAGCTGTCTGGAGCTGCTCCTGTCTGATGAGGGGAGGGGGTAGGGGTTGGGGATGGGGGTTGGGGGTGGGGGAACATCCATCCATTAACAGAAGCTATTATAAAGCCCTAGATAAATACACTTCATTAAGTGCCTAGCGCTCTGTATAAATAATCAGCAAGAGGAACAATATGCAGTTTGCACACAGCAATTTGGATCTTTGGGCTTTGGTCTGATGTGTTAGAACTCTGCCATTTACCTTGCTCGTTAAATCTCACCTATCTTCGTATCTATGGGAATCCGTATGTTGAAGCTTGATTAGGGGAATGTTTATCTGGATTTCCACCCATTGCTTCATGTTCTCTATGTATATAAATCATAGAATCATAGAATATAAGGGTTGGAAGGGACCCCAGAAGGTCATCTAGTCCAACCCCCTGCTCGAAGCAGGACCAATTCCCAGTTAAATCATCCCAGTCAGGGCTTTGTCAAGCCTGACCTTAAAAACCTCTAAGGAAGGAGATTCTACCACCTCCCTAGGTAACGCATTCCAGTGTTTCACCACCCTCTTAGTGAAAAAGTTTTTCCTAATATCCAATCTAAACCTCCCCCACTGCAGCTTGAGACCATTACTCCTCGTTCTGTCATCTGTTACCACTGAGAACAGTCTAGAGCCATCCTCTTTGGAACCCCCTTTCAGGTAGTTGAAAGCAGCTATCAAATCCCCCCTCATTCTTCTCTTCTGCAGGCTAAACAATCCCAGCTCCCTCAGCCTCTCCTCATAACTCATGTGTTCCAGACCCCTAATCATTTTTGTTGCCCTTCGCTGGACTCTCTCCAATTTATCCACATCCTTCTTGAAGTGTGGGGCCCAAAACTGGACACAGTACTCCAGATGAGGCCTCACCAATGTCGAATGTCGAAATCTCCCCTCTGTATTTTCCACTGAATGCATCCGATGAAGTGAGCTGTAGCTGACAAAAGCTTATGCTCAAATACATTGGTTAGTCTCTAAGGTGCCACAAGTCCTCCTTTTCTGTTTGCGGATACAGACTAACACGGCCGCTACTCTGAAACCTAGCTAAGTGTGTATTTCTTAGATAAGCCCCAGCGGCACGCGCTTGTAAATCAGACTGAATTGGGGTGATGCAATTGAGTTGTTCTATTCTGAGCCCTTTGGTTTCTTTTGACTTAAGAGTGAGAGTCCTAGTGTCATGGGCTCCAGTTATGGCTTTTGCAGGGACTAGATTAACATCAAGTGCCTGTCGCCCAGGTCCACCTTAACATGAGGTGATTAGAGATTAGTTGAGAATGGGTGGAATGGGGAGAAGAAAATGAGAAGCCATTGCTGGAAGAATGTAAAAAGGGATAGGAAGGTGAAGATTGTAAAAAGGGATAGGAAGGTGAAGATAATAGCTGGCAGATAAGCACAAACTGCTCCAAGTGTAGAGAGCAGCACAGGAAGTAAGAAAGTTAGAATGGGAGGAGATGAAGGCAAAATAAGTCAAAAGTATTTGAAGAAGGAAGAGAGAAAGGAAGGAACGTGAAAATGAGAGCAGAGCTGTATGTGAAAGAGATTAAAAGGGTCTCAAGGGCAAGAGCAACGAGTTTGAGCATTGTCTGATAAAAGACAGGAAATAAATTTAAGGATTCAACAGAAGGAGACAGGTTATAGAGTCAGACTTTTGAGCTGAGCACTTATGATACAGAAATGAAATGCTCTTACATTTCTATAGCCAGACTTCAAATGGTTCCAATGTTCATTTGTGTTAAAAATTCCATTCCTGGGAACCCTTATTCTATTCTATTGATAATTAAACTGCACAAGGTAGAAGAGAAAAAGCATCTCACTCCACAGACTCTTTTTTTCCTTTGTGCTTTTTCAAAAGCTTATGTGGCAGCTCTGGCACAGTTGCCAAGGAAAGCCCTAGAGACACTTCAGTAATGCTGATGATAGCATGGGATTGCTCTGGTGGGATGTGGAAAGCCAAGGATGGTGGGATCAGCATGATAGACACCTCATGATGTGGGATGATGGGACTTTATTTTAATGGTTGTTCCCCTGTTTGCATGAGGCCAGATGTAGACTGACAGGACCACAGGCCAGATTTGCATTCTATAAGCACAGCCCCTATAGACAATGCCTTCTCCTTAGTGCAGATCCTGCCCTTCCAGTCCTCAACCGGCTTCCTCCCTACTGCTGGTACCCAGCTGGCCGCTTCCACACACCCCAAAATTTCAAGTGGCTAAAGTAGGATGCAGCGCCATTCAGGTTGGGCCCATCCACCCCTCCATAGATGGAAGCAGAGGGGCGGACAGGACAAATTTGATTAGTGTGAGACCCTGTGCACCAGATTGCAACAATGCCACTCAAATTTGGCCTGTCCGCCCCTCTTTAGCCAGACATGGAGGTGTGGCAGGCCAAACCTGAGTGGCACTGGCGACCCAGTGTGCCAGGTCACAAAGCCACTCAGTTTGGAGGCCCGCTCAGATGGGGCCCTTTTTCCCCTCACACCCACCCTGGATGGCCCTGATTGCAAAAAATGAGTACTTCAACCAGGACGGGGGAGAAGACTGGGGGGGCAAAGCAGGACCGTCCTGTGAAACCCTGGACTGTTGGGATGCATGCTCTTCATCTGTCTTGTAAATGACACTCTTGTAAATGACACTATACTTTTGACTGGCTGGGCACATTTTTTTAATTGTGCCCTGTGTATTTAGGCGTCCCTTTAAGGCCATCATCTTGTAACCGGAGAACCCCTGCCCTGCTGGCAGTGACTGTAGAGCATGAGCTGTTAGGGTATGGAGCAGACAACTGGAGCTCTGCTAATGAAAAAGCATTGATCTCCCAGTTGTGTGTGTGTGTGTAGGCATGGATTTGCTCCCATGTGCATTGCACCCCGCCACCAAATATACAAGCTCTATGCTATAGAGGCTTGGACACTCCCAGCGTCTGCAGGACCTTGGACCAGCCTGCCACTGTGTTAAGCAGAATGGCCTAGCAAACAGTGATGTGTGTTGGAGGTGCTAGAGGATGGAATTGTGATATTAGATGTATATTTGCCATTCTGAACTGATCTGGTAGAACTCCTATTGTACAGCTACTGAAGAAGATATACTGGGTATGTAGCAGTGCAAGGAGCTCTCAAGATTTATGTTATTTCCATGTGTGATGCATGGCTAGAAAGGGTTAAACATCCTGCAAAATAAATAACTCTCAAAAGACATGTGGGGAGATAATGTTTGTGTTTCAGTGTATTTACATATGTATGAGTAGGGTCAAGGATGTAATCAACAGTCCCTGTCTATGCTGTATTCTGATAATTCAGAGGTCAGAAGAACATCCTATCATTTAAATGAATTGTAAACATGGGATATCTCTATATTCATCTCTCTTTGAAATGTATAGCAAATAATCTGTGAATGGTGGAGGAACAAGCAAATTGCCTTATGTTAATTCTTTAGCTAAGTACCGGTGATGGACCTCCTTCAAAGTCATGCTAATTACCTGTTGAACTCACAGCTTGTCAAAAGACCTGAAATTGTATGAAAGATCCTTGGGTCTGATTCTGTCATCTCAGATCTGCTTAGGCTTCATGGGGGGAAGTTTGAGTCACAAGACTGAGGTCCCAGTTATGCTGGTACACCCTGAATATAAGATTTGGACTTTGGACTATGACCTATGAACTATTTCTGAAAGAACTCTTTGCAGCTACAAAGCTCGCCATCTATGCTATGAATCTGAACCTCAATGAATTGAACTCATGTCTGGATGTATATTGATCTTTTAACCATATTCTCTCTCTCTGTTGTTTTTTAATAAATTTTAGTTTAGTTAATAAGAATTGGCTGTAGCATGTATTTGGGTAAGATCTGGAATATTCAATAACCTGAGAGGTCATATGTGCGATCCTTTGGGATTGGTAGAAACTTTTCTTTTATATGATGAAATAATATTTACAGAAATTTTCATCATATTTGATGTGGGTACCTGGAGGGATGCCTGAGGCTGAATCACTTTAAGGGAACAGTGTTGTTTGGACTTCTGAGTAACCAGTAAGGTAATAAAGAAGCTGTTTTATGCTGGCTTGGTAAATCTAAGTATTGAAATATCCACCAATTTTATGGGGATTACCCACCCTAATCTTTGCAGTTCACCCTAATTGAGTGACCATAGCTGGCTCTCCACTAGGACCCCGGTCACACAGTGTTACACAAAATAGCAAGACTTTGGGGGGGAAATAGCTGGCAATTGTAATAATGTGAGCCAGTAACCTGCTGCATGGCTGGCATGGCATAACACTGATAAACTGGTTCATGTGCATGTCCGATATGACCTTCTGTGAAGTATTGATTCATACATTGCAAGTCAAACTAGAATTCCATGGGATTTGTTTAGAACACTAATAAATTGTTCCTGTGTCTGAGAGTTTGACCTGCTGATCACTTGAGAAATTTAGAAAATTCAGTCTCCAGCTGGACACTCCCACCTATCCATTATTTTTATCACTCTCTTCCAATCTGTTATTTTTCTTTCCTTATTTTTTGTTTTCCTTCTTGGATTATAATGTTTATTCTAGGTTTTAAGAGAGAAGGACCTACTAACAATTTAAAATGCAAACTGCAAGGCTGGATAAGGATATATTTTATGTCCTTATGTAATTCTGTATATAATATTATGGCAATAAAGTATTATTCTTTAGGTATACATATATATACACACATATATACTCCCCATACAAAACAGCACTCAATTTAAATGGTTTAGGTAGCAACTCAGCAGTTGAATATAGAATTTATCACAAAAGTAGGTAACCTTCAAACAATGGCTAGCATATCTTTGCACATGTGTAATGTGTGCATGAATCTAAATGACTGGGCATGAAAATATCTGGTGTACGAGTGCAAGGACACCTAGCTGGCCATGTTCTCCCTGCACAAAAACCTGAGACCAAAGTCTGCAGCCCTTAGACACTCTCACGTCAGCAGAGAAGAGTCTGAGATTGGCTTTCTGATTTGTTCTTGTCCACAGTGGTTTTGTGTATATAAATTGCTCATAGGTATGTATGCAATAGTGCATGACTTTTTTTGAAAATGGGTGGTTATGTGAGGTCCCACTGATCATTGCAGAATCCAATGATTCCTTTCACTTCTTGGGCACAAACTGTTTTACTTGTAATAAACAGAAGGGGAAGAAATCAAAGTCCATAGCTGAGCCTAGCTCACATACAGCAGCTCACACAACTACTGTTACATTCCTGGCTGGTGGAGTCTTTTGAGTAATTCTTTTGGCTTTCAAATGCCTTCCTTTTTTCTCCCCTTTGCACTTTGTGGAACAGCTTCTTTTCCCATGAAAGCTACAGGAATGCATAGATTATATATTTCTCTTGATAGGCGCTGCCCGCTTACAATACTGAGGCAGAATACAGAGTCTGTTTATCATCTTCTTCTGTGGCCATAAACTTTACAATGCCAAAGACCATAAAAACATAATAAATATAAAATAACAAATGGTCACACTAAATTTAATTCCATAAATTGCCTTCCGTAACATGTATTGTGAAATGCTTTACAGACTCAAAGATAACAAGATATTACATTATTAATGATAAAATAACAATGAATAATCCACTGTCAGCCACCGCCTCCCACTTTCAAGCCCCTTATTTAGGTGCCGGAGTATGGGTGCAGAAAGCCTACTTATAGGCAGCCGCTTTATAAAAGAATCTCAGCCAGAGAAGGTAGAAAACATTCAGTGGTAATTGCCATTGTGCTCTCATAGGCTCTCTCTGCTTCACAGACCAGTGGAAGGATAGTACAGTGGGAAGGAAGGTGGGTCTAGTGGTTTAGGCACTAGCTTTGGCATTGGGAAACAGGGTTTCCATTCTTGATTTTGCCACATAACTCCTGTGTGACTTTCAGCAAGTCATCTAAGTCACAGATAAGTGCCTAAGTTAGATCAAGACTAGAAGCTGGATAAAAGGCTGTGATTCAGCTCATGCAGGGGCCACCTAGCCTCTGACGGAATAGAGGAGACTATATTTATTTACCCTCTTGACTAAGCCGGCATACCCACCCTTGGCCAAAATCATTCGCCGTTCCAGGCTCGTAGAGCCATCCCCACTCCTAGATTCCTAAGGGCCCAATCCTGTAGGGGGCTGAGCATCTCCTTCAATGAGAGTTGAGGACATTCAGCACCTCGAAGGACTAAGTGCTTAAGCTGCATCAGTGGCTCCTAGTGAACTTTCCCAAGCGTGGCTTGCCAAAAGGTGGCCTTCCTTCAAGGTGGGCCTTAGTGTTGGCTCAGCCTGGAGCTATGTGCTCTGTTTCAGCTGCTGCAGAATTCTGCTACCCACTTCCTGGCTGAGGAGTTTGACTGCAAGCTCCTTAACACCAGTGTTCTGCACTGTCTATCCCTTTAGTTGTTGTGGGTGCAATCCAGGGTTACAAGCCAGGCCTTCCTGAATGGTCCTGATCCCATTCATTGCCTGTCACAGTATATTCTCCCCCCTTCCCCAAAGGCCAAGTCCTGAGAGATGCTAAGCATGTGCAATTCCCACCAGAGTCACTGGGAGTTGCAAGGGTTTAGCACTTCTAAAATTTGGCCCTAAAACCGGGTGGTAGAGCATTTACACCACTTGCCCCTCTTGGTGCTTTAGATCCAGTTTGGTGGCCTTCAGGGCACACTGCACGGTGCATTTTTTTCCAACAGGCTGTGAAATGGGGTTTTAAATGTAAATCTTCCATATGGCAGAGATGGCTCCTTAAAATTGCTGGGGATGCAGCTTTTGGGCATCAGGTAGTGAGGTCTGAGAGCCAAACTCCTGATGGACTTCAGCTGAGCTCTGCATAGGCCCAGAGTTGTGCCCATGGGGGAGGAGCTACAGTATCGGGGCCACCATCCCTGAACGTAGCTAGGAAAAACAAGTTCTTGCCCTCATTCACTCACACTCACATCACCCACACTTGCTCTCTCTTTCACTCACCATCACATCCTCACTTGCTCTCTTTCACCCACTCACCCACACATACTCTCTTTTTTTCTCTCTCTCACACACACTCACTTCTTTCTGATGCCTTTCTTGTCCCTTTGTTCCCTGTTTCTTTGTTCTCTTTCCCGTTCATTTTTGTCAACCTCTGCTCTCAAGGAAGTGTTCTGTTTGCCTGCTTCAAAGCGCTGCCCCTCAGATTCCGGGTCAGAGGGCTGAAGCAGAGAGGAGCTTCTTTGTGAAATCCTGCTGGTTAGCGCAGGCCCTCATGGCCACCTCCGCTAGATGTCATCTACACAGAAAGATGGCAAATTACCTACCAGAGTATAAAGGCCCGGACAGTTAAGATAGAATGCATGCCTCCCCTCCCCTCAGCTATATCTTTCTCTCACTGCATCAAGTCCAAATAGCTGAGCTTGGAGCAAGGGCTTGCCTTTATTATGATTTCTATTACAGTAGAGCACACAGGCCCTAACTGAGTTCAGGGCCCCATTGTGCTAGGGGCTGTACATACACATAGTAGGAGACAGCCCCTACCCAGAAGAGTCACACTCTAAGTAGACAAGCCACATGAAAGGAGAGGAATCAGAAGCACAGCGAGATGAGGTGACTGGCTCAGCGTCACACAGCAGGTAGTGGCAGAGTCAGGGTAAACCCCAGGTCTCTTGAGTCCTGACCTAGGGTCCTATCCATGAATGAATGCTTCCCAAGATTATCAACCATTCACTTAAATTGTGACCATGCAACTCCCATGGACTTCAGTGGGAGCTGTGCACAATAAATATTAACAACAAGGGGGAAGGAATACAAGCCAAAATAGGGAAAGAACAGGCTAAAGAACATTTAGATAAGTCAGCTGTATTCAAGTTGACAGGGCCTGATGAAATTCATCCTGGGTACTTGAGGAACTAGTTGAAGCAATCCTGGAACTGCTACTGATTATCTGTGAGAACTCATGGAGGATAGATGAGGTTCCAGAGAACTGGAGAAGGACAAATGGTACCTATCTATAAAAAGGGAAACAAAGAGGACACAGGGAAGTATAGACCACTCAGCCCAACTTCAAAATCTGAAAAGAACTGGAACATATAATTAAATAATCAATTTCTAAGCACCTAGATGACCATGGGGTTATAAGGAATATGGAATATATAAGGAATATATGGATTTATCAAGAACAAATCATGCCAAACCAACCTAAGTTGGTTCTTTGACAGGGTTACTGGCCTAATGGATGGGGAAAGCAGTAGATGTGATTTACCTTCATTTTAGTAAGACTTTTGACACTGTCCCACAGGACATTCACATGCGCAAACTTGGGAAATGTGGTCTGGATGAAACTACTGTAAAGTGGGTGCAAAACTGGTTGAAAAACCACACCCAAAGAATAGTTATCAATGGTTCGCTGTCAAACTGAGAGGACATATCTAGTGGGGTCCCGCAGGGGTCAGTCATGGGTCTGGTACAGTTCACTAGTTCCATTAATGACTTGGATAATGACGTGGAGAGTATGATTATGAGATCTGCAGAGGGACTGCTAGCACTTTGGAGGACAGAATTAGAATTCAAAAAATCATGGTAAATTAGAGAATTGCACTGAAATCGATGAAATTCAGTAAAGACAAGTGCAAAGTACTACACCTAGGAAGGAAAAATCAAGTGCATAACTAACCAATGGGGAATAACCGAGTAGGTGGTAATACTGCTGAAATGATCTGGAGGTTACAGTGGATCGCAAATTGAATCTGAGGTGACAAAGTGATGCAGCAGGAAAAAAGCATGTATTCTAGGATGTATTAAAGGAGAGTCATATCTAAGACATAGGAAGTAACTGCACTGGTGAGGCCTCAGCTGGAGTAGTGAGTCCAGGTTTTGGTGCCACACTTCAGGAAAGATGTAGACAAACTGGAGAGAGTCCAAAGGAGAGCAACAAAAATGCTAAGTTTAGAAAACCTGACCGATGAGGAAAGGTTAAAAAAAGCGGGCATGTTTAGTCTTGAGAAGAGAAGACTGAGCGGGGACCTGACAACAGTCTTCCAATATGTCGAGGTCTGTTATAAAAAGGATGGTGATCAGCTGTTCTCCATGGCAGCTGAATTTAGGAAAAGAAGCAACTGGATTAATCTGCAGATTTAGGTGAGATAATAGGAAAAACTTCCCAACTATAAGGATAGTTACATGCAGGCACAGGCTTCTAAGGGTAAGGGAGGTTGTGGAATCCCCATCACTGGAAGTTTTTAAGAACAGGTTGGACAGACACCTGTCAGGGATGGTCTAGGTACACTTGGTCCTGCCTCATTGCAGAGAGTTGGACTAGGTGCCCTCTTAAGGTGCCTTCTAGCCCTACATTTCTATAATTCAATGCTGCCCACAGAACAACCTGACCCCCTAGAAAAATAGCAGGGCAATGCATGGCTGCTACTGACCCTTAAGACTGTTATAGCCCCTGTTAATTCTGCTACCCCTATCTCCAGGGGGCAGTGGCGGGTGAATCAACATAGCTGTTAGATCTGCACTGCCTCCCTCCTAAAATGTGTGCTGATATGGGGAGAATAACCCCACCATCTATCAAAGATACTTATGATGCTGTAGTAGCTGAGCACCTCACAATCTCTTCTAATATGTTTACCCTCACCACACCCGTGGTGGCAAGGTGACTTGCCCAGGCTCCCGCTGGACATCTATGGCAGATTAGGGAATTAAACCCACATATTTGATTAGTGTTCCAACTACTTGATCATCCTTTCTGGCTAGGGCTAGGTACCTCATTCTGTGGTCTTTAAAGTTATTGGGACTCTTTAAGTGACATCGGGGGCAATTGGATCGAACTCCAGTTGTGCTGCCCTCTCTGGAGATGGAGAAGCAGGCAGGATTTGTCTCTGTCCTTCCCACCTCCCCACGGTTTGTGAAGGTAAAGGTCTCTTTCTGTCTCTGTCTGCAGCACCCTGCACATTAAACCATTGGCCATGGTTTCAGCATTCACAGAGCCATGCGTCTCACGCTTCCCGTGTTTTGGAGCCACTCTCCAGCCATGATCTATTTACAGGTTCATCTCCACTTCCTGTGATTAGCTGCACTGCAGCAGCTCACATGCCTGTATTTCAGCAGGGGATTAACAGGAGTTGTGAAAGGTGGAACTCGGGCTCAGTCTGTTCCATTACTTGTGTCAAGTCAGCATGCCGCCACCTCGATCTTTCAGATTGCTCTGTAACGGCAATGCATCATGATTATCTAGGCAACTGAACTGTGGCAAATGCTATTAGGTTCTCTCTTCTTAATGGGAGCTGTGTGTAATTAATTCCCCATGTGCCATCTGGGGAGAACACAATTTCCCCCTTCTATCACATTTCCTATTCAAAAGAAGGATGGTTACGTGTTTAGTGCACAGCACTGGGATTTAGGAGATCTGGCCGTGTTCCCTTTCCCTTAGCAAAGATTCCCTAGTTTGTTCACAGACTTGGAGTGCTTGTGAGTGGGGGAGTCCTGACTGCTAAGGGCACCCAGTGAGGGTGCATTAGCTCTCCCAGGTTTCTGGGTCAGGGCTTGAGCCGGTTTTGTTCTTTGTCAAGTGGGACCCTAGATCTATTGAACCCGGCTGAGGCGACTAGTGGGAGGGACACAAAGGGGGCACCAGCTAAAGGGGGGCATGTGATCTCCCCATGTGACTCGTCCCCACCCCCCACATGACATCATCATGTGACACCCCCCACTCCCCACGTGACCCCCCCCACGTGACTCGTCCCCGCCCCCAGCCCAGAGGCCCCATGTGCTCCCCGTCCCCTCCCCGTCCCACGTTACCTAGCAGGGTGGGGGTGGGGGCTCTGCTCCAGTCCCCCTGGCATGTGTGGAGCCACTAATGCATTCTCCCAGGGAGCCTCCAGCCACGCTGGCCACTGGGAACGCTGCCCGTGGTGTGGCATGCAGCGGCTGCTCTCTCCCAGGCAGCCTCCGGCCACGCTGCCCGCCGGGGACGCTGCCCGTGGTGCGGCATGCAGCGGCTGCTCTCTATGGATTGTCCCAGGCAGGCAGCGTGGCCAGAAGAGGAGGCCAGAAAAGGAGAGACTCTGGCCCCCCTCTTCCTTTCCAGCTGTGGCCCTGCTCCTTCATCTCCCCGGTTGCCAGCTTTGCTCCCCCACCCCTTGGTGTTTTGAGGAGGGTCATGTGACCCTCCCCCCCCACGGGTCACCATTGGCTGTCGTTAACACCCTGGCAAGAGGGTTAGACCGGTAAAGACTGCCTTCTCCTAGGTGTAGGAACAGTGCCTGGCACAGTGGGCTCCCAGTCTCAGTAGATGCTACCATAACACAAATTCAGAAATGAATTAAGAGTTTGTCTACAAATGAAAGTAAATCCACAATTAAGTAGGGTATGAATTTAAAGCGGATTAAGTATTCCTGATTAACTCTGCGTGCTCGCTCTTGTTCTGGAAAAGAGCATCCACACAGGGAGATAATCAGGAATAACTCCCGGTCTAGGCAAGCCCTTAAGCAGCAGGAATCCAGCCCACCTGTGAGGGTTGTATAAATCCCATAGGGTTGTATAAATCCCATCTGGTATTTACGTACCACTAGCTTACGGTAACTGCAGTGCACATAACGGTGTTAATATGGGAAGTGTGAACAATGACTACTTAAGGTGAGGTGGATTTTGATCCAGGAAGCCAGAAACCATGAGCTGGCTGGTTGTCAGAAGCCGTGGTGGCAGAGAAGATGACACCTGAAAGTGGAGAGGCAAAACTTACTTGCAGGCACAGGACTGATTTATAGCAGCAGTAAAGAGCATTTTGGTTTAACTCAAACAGGGGCCTCCCCTGAAGTGAACCACATCTGATCTCTGGGGAATGCAGACTGTGTCATCCAGAGTTGTTGGTTTTGGTGGCTAAACTGAAGCATCCATTGGCTGATCTAAATAAACAGCTACAGAGCCTAATTCTCTGGTGCCCTGCACTTCGTGTTGTCATTTACTCCAATGTAAGGTGTGTGTCAAACTCTGTCATTCTGATTGGATAGCATTTTAGATTCTCTTTGCACTGATGCAATGGAGAATTGCACCCCAGTCTCCTCCCTGCTTCTCTTAACCCTCTATCTGTGCTACAAATACAGGGCTTGTCTACATGGGGACAGTCAGGAAAATTAAACTGAATTAACTTTCCAAGTGGATTAGTTAAACTGCATTAAGACCATTATCAGAGGGGTAGCCATGTTAGTCTGTAGCCACAAAAACAATGAGGAGTCCAGTGGCACCTTAAAGACTAACAGATTTATTTTGGCATAAGCTTTTGTGGGTAAAAAACCCCACTTCTTCAGATGCATGTGTGCACACTCTTGTTCAAAATTCATAAACTGGCATTGTGAATTAAGCTAAACCAAATTTAGGCCACTTTAATTCTCAATAAGTATCCATATGGGTTCAATGTGGTTTAACGAATCCATTTTAAATGCCCATCCTTTAGTTAATTTGAATTAACTTTCCTGAGTGTCCCCTTGTAGACAAACCCAGTGGTGACAGCCATCTGGTTACAACATGGTTGCCTTAATGATAGGAAGCAGAAGGAGGGTCTTGGGGTTAAGGCACTGAACCTTGACTCAGGTGATCTGGATTCCCTTTCTGACTTTGGATCTATCCTGCTATTATAGAAGCCAATTGGAGAAAGCCGGTATCAAACAAGGATCATGCTAACGCCTCATCAAATGAGCCAGAAATAAATTATGACTTGTCAATAAAACACATTTCATCCAGCTGCCAGCGCAGCTGTTGGCTGGAATCAGGCTGATGTGCCGATGGGGCAGAACAGTCCTGTTAAAATGCCCCTGGGGGGCACAGAAGAAGTGGCTCAGACCACACATCAATCTGCCTTGCAGTTGTTCTGAGTTGTTCAGTACCTGGGTGAATCACTGAGAATGCCATGTCTCCTAAGTTACCCCCAACCTGTCAATTGAGCACATTCATTTAGCAGCAGCCACTCATGGGAATGCCAAAGAATTCAAACAAGCCTATGGAAGGCTATTGCAAGAGTAAATAATACGAAATCAGTGGTGAGAATTTTTGTCTTTCTTGCCAGGAAGAGGAGAGGCCAATTTTGCTGTCACCACAGTTAGCCCAAGGTTTGCCGCTGAGCTCAGTGGTTACAGGAGTGGCCCCTATCTGTAACTCTCCACCCCAAGTCAACTTGGGGCTGAACTGATAACACCAGATCTGTTTTGGGAGGTTTTATCACCACATGGACTGACTTGTTTGCCAGTGCATTTCAGGGAGTGATTTTTCAGATGCCCTTCTGTATCTGCCTCAGCATCTGGTTACTTTAACATGACAATGAATAAAAAACCCAAATAAACCCAAACCAAAGTCTTATGGTCCAGCCTGATATGCCAGCACTCTGATTTGGTCAGGTTCTGATCAGGGAGTGATAACTAAACCCACAGAAGACTGTGTGCTTATTCAATCTTGGACTCAGAAGAAAACCACAAGGGAGAATTGTCTCAGGATGGAACACAGGTAATTCTTTTCCAGAGGTGTTCAGAAAATACCACTGATGTAACATTTAATCTCTGCAAGATCATTTCAATGGGGATACCAATCGCATTGCCCCAGTGAAAGCAGAGCAGCTACTGCCTGAGGACAGCTACTGCCAGATACACAGTCACTTGATGTCTGTCCTGTAGTTTCCAGTGGGAGTGATGGAAGGGGGTGACGGCATGGCCAGTGCGGAAATGCTGCTGAAGCTTGGAGGTCTCATGGGTAGGAGTAGCTCAAGGTATATGGGGATTGTTTTTTAACTGTACATTTTACAGGGTCTCCTCAGCAGCTCCCAGCTGATGGATTGAGCAGGCAAAATACAAATGTGTTAATTGTACCTTTAGGCACAGCCTTGAGCAAGGGTGGGTGTGAAATCCACATCACTCCCCTTCCCTCCACCCCAGTAGCCCTGAGAATCACTGTGCCAAAGAGTCAGGGACACTCCATTGAGGAACAATTCCCTCCCTGCTTCCTCCTTGCTCTGGCAGGGTAATTTTGTGCAGCCAACTGCTGACCTAAACCAGCAGCAAATTACAACACCCACTGCACACACACCAGCTCAGTTGTGCTGGCCTGAGAGTTGGGAGCGAGGGGAGCTGCCTAGGTCATCCATTCCCTGCCCACCCATTCCAGGGCAAGTGAGCAGGCATGCAGCGCCTGTGTACTCCAACTCACCTAAACCCAAGCAGAGTAGCCTGCTCGCACGGGTTTGGGGAGTTCTTATTGCCTTGCTGAGACGTGCAGGCCAACTCACAACCTGACCCCGTAGTTCTTAGGCCTGGTCTACACACAGTTCTTTTGCTAATTGAACAGTGTGTGTTAGGGGTGTGATTTTTTTTTAAATTTACTAGTACATTTAAACTGGTACACTGGTAATTTACTAGTCATACAGTTATACCTGGTATAAGCACCTTTATTTCAGTACAACTGTGTCTACACTGGAGGGGTTGAACCGATTTAACTGTTGTTTTTCTAAACTGATAGTCAAAGTGGTACAAAAACTGGGTGTAAACCAGTGGTTCTCAACTTATTACATATTGTGGGCTGCGTGTACGGCTCACAATGTGTTACCTGGGCTGCAGGGGTCGGGTGGCAGGGCAGCGGCAGCCCGGACCCCGACCCCGGACCCCTGCTGTGCGGGGCCAGACAGCTGCCCGCACTAGACTCCCGCTGCGTGGCTCCCCCAGACCCCAGAGCTCGCTGGAGCCAGGTGGCTGCCCCGGACCCCGCAGGGCAGGCTGGCAGCCCCAGACCCTGCAGGGCGGGCTGGTTGTCCCAACCCCAGACTCCCACCACATCAGGTGGGCTGTACCCCTGCCATGCAGCTGCCCCGGACCCCAGAGCTTGCAGGTGGCTGCCCCGGACCCCAGGCCCCTGACGCCAGCAGCCCCAACCCTAGACTCCTGCTATGCAGGGCGGGCCAGCAGCCCCGACCCGGACCCTGGACTCCTCCATGCCGGGCGGCCAGGAACCTGGCAGACTCCGGTATGCGAGCCGGCCTTTAGCACACAGCTGAGCTGGGCCACAGCTGCGTGCTACCTGGGCCACATGTGGCCCGTGGGCCATGGGTTGAGAACTGCTGGTGTAGACCATTCCTCAGCCTGAAATACAAAGGCAGATTGGGGCTCGATTGTAAGTTTATTTGACTCAAGCTTCAGTGTGACCCTGAAAGTCACTCTTCTTTCCCTGGCTCACGCTTGCTCCAGGGGAGAAGTGGCCTATGGCTGGTCACAGATTACTTCCCTCTCTGCACTGGCTTTGCTGCACACATGGGCACTTTGTGGGCATGGCACGAAGACTCTGCCCATTCCCTACCCACCCACTTGCTGACCACCTGCATGGGAAGAGAAGTGGCCCCGCTGAGGCTGCTTTCCCCCATGCTAAAACCTTCTGGATGCACCGCGCACACGTAGCCCTTACTCCTCTGCTTGGGGAAAAGAGCCAGTCTTGCCTTTAGGTTGTAACTGGGGCTAGGCCTGAACCAAAGCCCAAGATCTGAACACTCCCAGACCTTGTTTTCAGAAAGAGTGCAAGTGAAAACCTACGGCTAAAGCTTGAGGTTTGTGTTTCGATATCACTGTCCTTACTGAGGCAAAACTGCCATCGAAGGGTTAAGCGAAAAGGGAGCGAGGGACAAAGCATTTTCCCCTGTGTTTGTGTTTTCTGAGTAAGGTGTGAGTTAAGTAATTCAGAATTTAGTCTGTAGCGTACAAAATATAGACTGCAGAATATTTCATGCTATAAAACATGGCTTATATCAATTTCAAGTTAAGTGGATATTAGACAACATTTAATTGATTTCAGGGTGTCCACACTGCCTTTTGCACTGGTTTAACTAAATGGGTTTAAAATCACACCTTTATTTAATCCAGTGCCAGTTTGAATATAGACAGGGCCTAGCTCTCCCACAACAATGAACCGAAAGGGAATGGGGAGAAGGGGAGCAGAGATAAGGATCCATCTCATGTATAAAGTGCTCAGGCAGTTCAATGATGGGTGTGGATATAAAGGCCTGAAATGGACTGGAAGATTCATAGATTCCAACAAGCACAGGTGCTGACTTTCCAAAGTGCCGGGAGGTGCTAGACCCCCAGTTCTGCCTTCAGCCCCGCCCCCACTCCCACCCCTTCCACCAAGGCCTTGCCCTCACTCTAACCCTTCCCTTCAAGGCCTCACCCCGCCCCACCTCTTCCCACCCTACCCCGCCTCTTTCTGCCCAGTCCTGCCCCCTCCCTCAAGCGCGTCGCGTTCTTGCTCCTCCTCACTCCCCCCAGAGCCTTCTGAATGCCGCGAAACCGCTGATTGCGGTGGGCAGGAGGCATGGGAGGGAGGGGGAAGTGCTGATGTGCAGGGCCCACAGTCGGGCGGGAGGCACAGGAGGGTGGGGGGCTAATTTCCCTCTAAACTGTGCAGCCACGCAGTTGCCTGTTGAATGCCACAGTGGGGAGGATGTCCAGGACCTGCCACAGCACCCCTCCCCCGGCTCCGACCCAGCCCAGCCCCGGACCTGCCACGGCCAGGAGACAGGCGCCCCTCTCCCGGCTCTGACCCAGCCCAGCCCCGGACCTGCCACGGCCAGGAGACAGGCGCCCCTCCCCCGGCTCCGACGCAGCCCAGCCCGGGACCTGCCACGTCCAGGAGACAGGCACCCCTCTTCCGGCCCCGAACCCAGCATAGAATCATAGAATCATAGAATCATAGAATATCAGGGTTGGAAGGGACCTCAGGAGGTCATCTAGTTCAACCCCTGCTCAAAGCCGGACTGCTCCCCGACTAAATCATCCCAGCCCCTCTTCCAGCCCTGACCCAGCACAGCCCCAAACCTGCTGCGGCCAGGGGACTAGTGTCCCTCCCCCGGCCATGACCCAGCACAGTCTGACCTCCTGTATAGCACAGGCCACAGAATTTCCGCAAAATGATTCCTAGAACAGATCTTTTAGAAAAATATCCAAACTTGGTTTAAAAATGATCTGTGACATAGAATCTACCACGATCCATGATAAATTGTTCTAATGGTTAATTATTTACTGTCAAAAATTAACACTTTATTTCCAGTCTGGTTTTGTCTAGCTTCAACTTCCAGCCATTGGATTGTGTTAGACCTTTCTCTGTTAGATTGAAGAGCCCATTATTAAATATTTGTTCCCCATGCTGTAGCTCACGAAAGCTTATGCTCAAATAAATTGGTTAGTCTCTAAGGTGCCACAAGTCCTCCTTTTCTTTTCATGTAGATACTGTAATCAAGTCACCTCTTAATCTTCTCTTTGTTAAGCTTAGCTCGAGTCAAAGTGCTGTTTATGCATCCAAGGATCAGGTTATCTCTTTTGTCCACAGCATCATGTTGAGAGCTCATGTTCAGCTGATTATCCACCATGACCCCCAAATCTTTTTCAGATTCACTGCTGCCCATCCTATAAGTATGGCCACAGTCTTGGTTCCTAAGAGAAACGTAGTTAACCAAAATAGAGACATATGCTAGATAAAACTCTCAAAGGGCATCTTTCAGAGAATAGTTCTTCAAATGGTAGACAGAGCATCGCTGAGTCACAGCGCAAACAAAAATATCACACCGGCAGCTGCAGCCACCATCATTGCTAACATTAAATTTGCTGCTGTGAAATGTGTGTGATTGCAAATAACAAAAATCTGCTTAAAAGCTAAAAAGCTGATGACTCATTTAGCTGTTAATATGATCACGATTTGCAGTCATGCTTGTGGGAATAGTGTGCATTAGTTACAGTAACTGCTGCTTTGGTGCCTGCAGAACAGTGGCTATTTCTCTGACTCTAATTACAAATCACATTTAACTCATTATGTGCAATTGCTCGCTCTACACAATTTGCATTTGCTTTTACAATGATGGTGATTTGCAGGAGCATTTTAGTTAATGGCTGCTTCAGACAGTAGAATAGCTAGTCTTTGTCTGATTCAAGGGCAACTGTTTTATCTAAACAAAAGTTATGCATTTTAATGATGTCTCTTGATATGGTTCAATGTCGGAAAGCGGAGAATCTTCTTTTAGATCAAGGCTTTCTCTGTGTCATGGACCCAGACAGGTTATTTATTTTTTTAATTAACTGTTAATTTATTTTAAAGCAAAACCTCAACTTAAAAAACCTCACATTTCTGTCTGAAATAGTTTTCCCTATGATTTTTTACAAGAAACACCTCAAATCAGCATAATTCTCGGTAGAGAAATAAAATAGTTCCTCTAATTTTTCCAGTTTGTGTTCATTTGACAACTCTGTGTGCAGTCAATTTCACTCTTGACAGTTTATAGTCAATCAGTTTCCCCTGTTATCTGTGTGAAGCTTTCACATAGCAACAGAGGAGAGAAAACTATTATAAAAAATTGATTGGTGAGAGGACGCCAGGATATTTTAGCAGCTGAAACTCTGAACAATTTTTATTTTTAAAATAGTGACTGGAATTCAAGCTGATGGGTGTCCCTTTAAATATGCAAGACAGGAAAAGTGTAGTGTCTCCCTTTTTGCGATGCAGTGATTCTTTTACACTAGCCACAGACATGTGCCTAATTAGCTTTATAATAATTATTAAATAGGTGTGCATGGTGCTTTCCAGATAAATTAAAAGACAAGCCTTGTGGCTTTGCCATTGGACTTGGATAACATAATGAGAACTGACCATACACTAGAGTGGAAGGGAATCAGTATTTTAACAAAAGGATTGGCAGAATTTTCCCTACACATCTTGTGATAAACCCTATAGTGAAAGCCTTGTCTATATACACACTTACACTGGCCTACCTAAAGGTGTGTTTTTAAACCTATTTAATTAAACTGGTTCGAGTTTGTGTGTGGATACTCTTATTTTGGTTTAAGAGTGACTTATTTAAATTTAGCCTAATCTGTTTTTAAAAAGTGGATGAAACTAAACTAAAATAATAAAAGCATTTCTTAAATCTAAATAAGAGTGTCTGCGTAGGGCTCTGCACCACTTAAATAAATTTAAAAACAGATGTAAGGCCTTGTCTACACAAGTTGCACCAGTTTAACTTCAATCGCTTTTTTAAACCAATATAGTTAAATTGATGCAAACCCCTGTATTGTCATGGACAGGTCATAGGCAGCCAGACCTAGTAGTCAGAGCCAGAGTCGGAGCTTTAGTAGGGCCAGGTAAACAGGATGACCCAGGTAGTTATAGGCCTGGCAGCCTGAGATCAATCCTGGGCAAGATAGTGGAGTGGCTGACACTGGACTCAATTCATCAAGAACAAAAGGAGGGAAATGTAACTAATGCATATCAACATGGGTTAAGGGGTGACTTGATTACAGTCTATAAGTATCTACATGAGGAACAAATATTTAATAATGGGCTCTACAGTCTAGCAGAGAAAGGTCTAACACAGTCTAATGGCTGGAAGCGGAAGCTATACAAATTTAAACAGGAAATAAGGTCTAAATTTTTGGCAGTGAGAGTATTTAACCATTGGAACAATTTAGCTCCATCACTGACAATTTTTAAATTAAGATTGGATGTTTTTCAAAAAGCTCTGCTCTAGGAGTTTTGCTGGGGAAGTTCTCTGGCCTGTGTTAGACAGGAGGTCAGACTAGATGATCACAATGGTCCCATCTGGCCTTAGAATCTATGAATCGATGTGTGTTGTTTTGTGAGCACCTGGTTTTTCCTTTACACATTGTATATATTTTTAAATGTTGCAATTTTTTATTATTGTTATTTAATTGCCATTAGTAATAAGATAGAGAGATCAGACAGTGTCCAAGCTGGAATTAGCAGTGGACAGCAAGCTGAAAGAGGAAAGTTTTGAAGGGGAATGTGGAATGTGTTTGGTACCCAGGAAGAAGAAAGCATCTCTTGGCACTGGGTTTGGGGTGAAAGAAAGTAAAAATGAAGGAAACATTACAGTGAAAGCATGTGGAGAGCATATGGCCCAAGAAGGCAGCTAGGAATTAACAAAAGCTGAGATACAATCGGCAGAGTTATGTAGCCCTAGAATGTTAAAGGAGAAGCTTGAACATGATGCAGAAGCAGTGAGGGAGCCAGGTGCGTCATCAGTGTGGTGGGAAATGATGGTACCCTAGGGATAACTTTGCGCCAAAGTCTTTATTCAGTGAACTGAAAGTCAAACTGTTCATTGCGGGAGAAAAGCGTCCACTTGGAAAAGGAAATGACAGAGATGCCCCGGGAAAGAATTTGATGCATACATAATGATTACCCAAACAGGGGCTCATTTTATTATCTTTGTAGAATTCCACCACTCCTAGAATTAGTGAATTAGTGGGGGAAGCAAAAGTGGATGGGAATCTGGGAGGCAGTGACCATGAGTTGGTTGAGTTCAGGATCCTGACGCAGGGAAGAAAGGTAAGCAGCAGGATACGGACCCTGGACTTCAGGAAAGCAGACTTCGACTCCCTCAGGGAACGGATGGCCAGGATCCCCTGGGGGACTAAATTGAAGGGGAAAGGAGTCCAGGAGAGCTGGCAGTATTTCAAGGAATCCCTGTTGAGGTTACAGGGACAAACCATCCCAATGAGTCGAAAGAATAGTAAATATGGCAGGCGACCAGCTTGGCTTAATGGTGAAATCCTAGCGGATCTTAAACATAAAAAAGAAGCTTACAAGAAGTGGAAGGTTGGACATATGACCAGGGAAGAGTATAAAAATATTGCTCGGGCATGTAGGAATGATATCAGGAGGGCCAAATCGCACCTGGAGCTGCAGCTAGCAAGAGATGTCAAGAGTAACAAGAAGGGTTTCTTCAGGTATGTTGGCAACAAGAAGAAAGCCAAGGAAAGTGTGGGCCCCTTAATGAATGAGGGAGGCAACCTAGTGACAGAGGATGTGGTAAAAGCTAATGTACTCAGTGCTTTTTTTGCTTCTGTCTTCACTAACAAGGTCAGCTCCCAGACTGCTGCGCTGGGCATCACAAAAGGGGGAATAGATGGCCAGCCCTCTGTGGAGAAAGAGGTGGTTAGGGACTATTTAGAAAAGCTGGACGTGCACAAGTCCATGGGGCCGGACGAGTTGCATCCGAGAGTGCTAAAGGAACTGGCGGCTGTGATTGCAGAGCCATTGGCTATTATCTTTGAAAACTCGTGGCGAACCGGGGAAGTCCCGGATGACTGGAAAAAGGCTAATGTAGCGCCAATCTTTAAAAAAGGGAAGAAGGAGGATCCTGGGAACTACAGGCCAGTCAGCCTCACCTCAGTCCCTGGAAAAATCATGGAGCAGGTCCTCAAAGAATCAATCCTGATGCACTTGCATGAGAGGAAAGTGATCAGGAACAGCCAGCATGGATTCACCAAGGGAAGGTCATGCCTGACTAATCTAATCGCCTTTTATGATGAGATTACTGGTTCTGTGGATGAAGGGAAAGCAGTGGATATATTGTTTCTTGACTTTAGCAAAGCTTTTGACACGGTCTCCCACAGTATTCTTGTCAGCAAGTTAAGGAAGTATGGGCTGGATGAATGCACTATAAGGTGGGTAGAAAGCTGGCTAGATTGTCGGGCTCAATGGGTAGTGATCAATGGCTCCATGTCTAGTTGGCAGCCGGTATCAAGTGGAGTGCCCCAAGGGTCGGTCCTGGGGCCGGTTTTGTTCAATATCTTCATAAATGATCTGGAGGATGGTGTGGATTGCACTCTCAGCAAATTTGCGGATGATACTAAAGTGGGAGGAGTGGTAGATACGCTGGAGGGGAGGGATAGGATACAGAAGGACCTAGACAAATTGGAGGATTGGGCCAAAAGAAATCTGATGAGGTTCAATAAGGACAAGTGCAGGGTCCTGCACTTAGGACGGAAGAATCCAATGCACCGCTACAGACTAGGGACCGAATGGCTAGGCAGCAGTTCTGCGGAAAAGGACCTAGGGGTGACAGTGGACGAGAAGCTGGATATGAGTCAGCAGTGTGCCCTTGTTGCCAAGAAGGCCAATGGCATTTTGGGATGTATAAGTAGGGGCATAGCGAGCAGATCGAGGGACGTGATCGTTCCCCCTCTATTCGACATTGGTGAGGCCTCATCTGGAGTACTGTGTCCAGTTTTGGGCCCCACACTACAAGAAGGATGTGGATAAATTGGAGAGAGTCCAGCGAAGGGCAACAAAAATGATTAGGGGACTGGAACACATGACTTATGAGGAGAGGGAACTGGGGATGTTTAGTCTACGGAAGAGAAGAATGAGGGGGGATTTGATAGCTGCTTTCAACTACCTGAAAGGGGGTTCCAAAGAGTATGGCTCTAGACTGTTCTCAATGGTAACAGATGACAGAACGAGGAGTAATGGTCTCAAGTTGCAGTGGGGGAGGTTTAGATTGGATATTAGGAAAAACTTTTTCACTAAGAGGGTGGTGAAACACTGGAATGCGTTACCTAGGGAGGTGGTAGAATCTCCTTCCTTAGAGGTTTTTAAGGTCAGGCTTGACAAAGCCCTGGCTGGGATGATTTAACTGGGAATTGGTCCTGCTTCGAGCAGGGGGTTGGACTGGATGACCTTCTGGGGTCCCTTCCAACCCTGATATTCTATGATTCTATGATTCCTCAGGGCATGGACTTTGCATTTTAATGAAACCCTATCTCCATCTTGAAAATCGTTTATTTACATTTGTTTGATGGGGCAATGACACAATCTGATATGAGTGGCTGCAATTAAGAAACCTGATTGCCTCTCCTAACCTTTGTCATGTTCCAAACAATCATTGAACCAGTGCTTTCCCCACCCAACATTTCTGTTTTGCAGTGTTTCAGATGGTGATATCTTTGCAGGCTTTGCATTTGTATTGTCTGCATACACAATATTTCTGCCCTGGCAACAGCTTTTGTTTTCACTGTATTCTGGTTGGTACATTTCTGCCCTGCATTGTTTTTTCTTGCTAGGTATTGGTATGGAGCCCTCAGAGTCACCACCCACACATGCCTAGCTGAGCTGTCCTGCCACTCCTCCAGAGCCTTACCCCAGCTCAGAGCGCTGGCAGAATGCCCCCAACTGAGAAATCCAGCAAAGAAAAGTGCATAGTGATGTGTTATCTCGCTATGTTAACAATGAGAGCAGCCTGCAAAGAAGCTGACTGTGCTGCAAAGAACACCTGGTTGTATTTCACAGCTGTATGGAAATGGACTCTAACCTTGACAGAGATCAGGACTCCAAGTCAATTTCATTTTCCAAAAGGCCACAAGTGTGGATATTATGAGAAGAGACATCACAGTCTTTCTTTCCTCAATGCACCAGATGGGATTCCTGGATTGAAATGTTTAGCAATGGCATTAGCATGGTGACAACCCAGCAATGGCAACAATAATCAGCCACAATTCAGACAGTGACACTTAAAAAGCATGAGTCTTTTCCTGCCGATTTCAGGTCTGGATGCATGCAAAATATGCAGGCTTACATACTGAATCCTTGCTCTGTGGTCTTCTATGAGCATTTGATCCCTGGAAATTTTATCCAAATACAGATCTAATCAAGGGGAAGGGGCATACTTTAAACCAGTATGTGCTCCCGGGGTCTCTGGTGCTATGAGTCTTGGCGATATTGTAAAGGCAACTCTGCTCCTCTTTTATCCCTGCCATCTTTCAAAGGTTCTGCTTGGCCACAGCTGCCAGTGCCAGAGATGCCAGCTGGAGTTGTGGCTGCTCCATAACTTGTCTCCGTGTACATCTGTGCGGCCATCTCCTCCTGCTCCTCACACGCTGCCCAAGCTTCTTGCCTTAGGGCCCAAGCCAACTCCAATTCAAATCAATGACAGTCTCTCCACTGACTGAAAGGGAACTGGATCATGTATTTTCTTCCTATTTGGCCCCTTTTGCCATGCCACTCTCCTCACACCCTGCTCTAGTGCACACCAATCTCCTTCCATCCCCACCTTCAGGGCACTGCTGAAAACTCATCTCTTCCAGGATGGGCTCGAGCTGTGGCAGCCCCATCCCCACTTTGGGGTGGTCTGTCTTGTTTGTTCTGTAGGGGCCAAATTATGAGGTCAGTTGCACTGGCATAAATCCAGAATAACTCTGTTAGCTTCCATGGACGCTGCTACATGCGAAGCCTGTTTGAAAATCAGGCCACTTACGAAGTTGCTTATATTTGGGGTTAGGAGCCTGTCTTAATTCTCCCAAGTCTGAAAATCTTGCCCTTCGATTGCATGTCTTCCGAGTCAGGGTCCTGGTGTTTGTTTGGCACTGACCAATTGCTGGACAGTGATGTGGACATTTATGATGCTATAGAAATGATGAATAATCATATTTCATGTAGCATTTTTCACATGCAGTTATTTCTTTGGACTTAATTCTCGTCAGCTACTTAATTCTTTCCTAAATGAAGGATTTCTGCAAAAATGAAGTATACTTTGTGCTCTCCAGCAGTCCTAACTGCATCCAATCTATCACAGAGAAAATGGTTCCTACAGCTACTTCAGTTTCTCCTTATTTAGTTCTTCTCACCACTGCAGACAATTCCATATGATCAATTATTTTGTTTACTTACTAGAACTGGTAGAAAATTGTCTCTTATTTTCCAAGAAAAAATTGGAAGGAAATAACTTTTTTTTGTTTTCCTCAACATTTTTTAATGGGATGTTTCAGATTTTTGTCAAAAAAAAAAATCCCCCAAACTGAGCATTTTTCAGTTGTTGAAAATTGAAATAAAGAAAAAAACGAAGAAAAAATAAATAGGATTTTTTGGTGAACCCCTCCCCCTCCCCGAATTAATCACAAAGCCATTTGTTATTTAAAAAACAAGTTGAAATTTTTTCATCCAGCTCTATTATCATTCTTTAAGGCCTAACAGTGTTTACACTTATCAGAAAAGTGAGCCTGTGGCTGTACAATGTACAACTGGTAAAGTTACATGTTGTTAAACCAAAGTGCAAGGTTTTTGTTTTATCAGCCTTCCTCTGTTATTCATGCACCTTGTTACAGCATTACAAGAACAGAAAGAAAGCCCTGAAGAACTCTGTGTAGCTTTCAGAGTAACAGCCGTGTTAGTCTCTATTCGTGAAAGGAAAAGGAGTACTTGTGGCACCTTAGAGACTAACCCATTTATTTGAGCATAAGCTTTCGTGAGCTACAGCTCACTTCATCGGATACATTCAGTCAGCTTCATCGGATGTGTAGCTTGAAATCTCGTCTCTGTCACCACCAGAAGTTGGTCCAATAAAAGGTATTACCTCACCCACCTTGTCTCTCGAATGTCCTGGGACCAGCATGGCTACTACAACTCTTCAGGCAAGAACAGTTCTGTGAGAAGAATCACGACTGCTGTTTTTCTGACACTCTTTAGAAATTTCCACTCATTAATTTCCACTCTGTAATCTCAGTCTCTCTACACACAGACATCACTAAAGCACTGACTTTTGAACCCCAGCAACATTCCTCAGTGATTTTGCTGCCATGACTGACAAACCAACTTTGATTAAGGGAAATCTGAGGATGGTGAAGAGGCGCATTGAGGAAATTAAAATCCTGAGAGTCAGCATGGATGCTACTTAAGCAACCCCGAGCTCTTAGAGAAGACAGACATACTTCCTAAACTGGAAAGGAAGCAAGATGAGAAGTAACAAAATAAATTAAATGGTTCAATGGCAAAGTCTGAGATGTTATTCAAGCCAAAGATACATCCTCCAGAAATAAAGGCAAACACATAGTTGAGCTCCCAATTGCAAGTGTGCATGCAAATTAGACAGGCAATTGCACTCGAGCTTTTTTCAAGTAAATGACTACGCAATCGACTAAAGATCAAAGCACAAAATTGGGAATCAGAGTCTTTTGGTTCTACTCCTGGCATTACCATCGCCTCACTGTGCGATCATAGGCAAGTCTCTTAACCTCTCTCTGCCTCAAGTCCCCCATCAGTAAAATGAAGATAACACTTTACCTCATAGATGTGTTCCACGGCTAAATTAATCAGTGTTGGCAAGTGCTTTGGGATCCACAATTGGCAGGTGGCATAGAAGCGCAGAGTGCTGTATTGTTATTAAACGGGAAGCTGTTCACTTTGCAAGTATAGGAGCTTTGCAGAGATCAAGTGGGGGTGAAAGAAGAGAAAATGAACCATGGAAGAGCAGCAATGATGATGGACACTTAAAGGCACCAACTGAAACATCAAAGGAGCACTGAATTCAACAAGGCAGCTGTAGTCCTTTCATGAAGCCCAAAGCCTCTAGATCTACGCTCATAAAGTTACATTAGATTGTATTTCTTTATATGTACATGTTCTCAGCCAAATGCCATGTTCAAACAGACTTTCAGCTGTAGGTATCCCTGCTAGTTAGCATACCTCTGACTGCATCCTCATCTCCAGCACCTGGTGGGAGCTCCCCAATACAAATAACAATAATTAGCAGGGGTCCCGTGCAGTGGTACTTACTGCTACAGAGGCAAATGCGATCACCAAGCGTAACCCCCATGCAAGGACTAATGTCACACTAACATATGATCAGTTCCGAGGGGGTTGTGCCATTTGTCTTCTACTTTTTGTCTTGGAACTTTGAGATATTAAAGCAGCTGTTTATAAACAATGGCGTTGCGAATCCTAGATTTGGAGGGGAAAAGCATGAGAGTAAAGTCCCAGCTTCTAGCCCTGACCACCATCGAATAATCCAACAGTATTGTCCCACTCAGCAACCCAACAGTCAACTTCTGTCTCTTATTCCTCCTTCTTATTCAGCATGAGTGAGCATATAGGGTGGGCCACAGACTTGCAGAAGCAAACTAACGATTGCACAGTCTTTTGACAGGTTTTTGGTCACAATCGCCATGTTACTCAAAGATTTGTTACTGAATTTGATCGGATGGTGTCTCTGGTTGATCAGCCTCTTCCCCTGCTGCTTTCAGTAGTCCCTTGCCATGTGGGGCAGTAGCCCCACAACCTTGGGATTAAATCTATAAAGTAAGGAGGGTTACCCTGGTCAGTCCTTGGATGGGAGCCTTACAAAGAGATCTCAGGCTTCTCAGAAAGTACTGCTGGTAATTCAGTACGTGCCCACCCTCTCCATTGAGTCAATACGGAACCATACTTCAGACAAGTGCCAGGGATGTTGCACTTAGCAGGTTAGGTGCAGAACTCCCTGTGACAGAGGGCTGAGGCCTAGCAGATGGGTCAGCAAGCCCAAGGAAGGTAGTGCTTTTCCTTCCAGAGCCCTGACAAATAGGGGCTGAAGGTAACAAGGCCGTAGGTACTAGGGTTGTTCCAGTGTGCTCTACAGGTGTCGGGGCAGGGGGCTTGAATAAATTACATGAAGTGAACACTAAAAGAAGAGAGTCTCAGTGGTTTCTGTGGTGAACAAGGCTGGAAGGAGACTCACGCCCTGTGAAATTCCCATTTTAAACCAATGGGAGTTAGGCGCTTAACTCAGAGAGGTACTTTTGTAAATCCCGTAGGCATGTTTGCAGATCTGGCCCATTGTGTGTTTAGAGTTGTCCTCTTTTGGATAAGACATAGAACTAATCTCCCGTTCCCCACTTGTGACCCTTAAAGAGTCCATGTCGCTTTTTGCAAGCGTGGAGGTGTTAGCCAAATTCTCGTTTGGGCAATTACATCCTCCCTCCTCACATTTGCCCTGCAGTTTCAGGTAGACAGGGTGTTCTTCATTTCCTGCACTAGACTATTGCATAGAGATGTTGTGTGCTGTTGAACGGCTGCCACATTCTGTCCTACACGTGACTGTATTTCAGTTGTGAGTGAATAGATACTCGTCTATGGAAAGGTTCTGGGGGCTGTATAAGTGTGAGAGACTATTTCCATAAATGTTTGACTAAGAGACAGCAAAAAGTAAAGAATGACAGCAATCCGAAGAATATGCAAAACTGAGCACTCCCATTTATTATCCACACCAGCTATCCTAGCACAGATTACAGATTACACAAACTCAAACAGCCTCAGCTGGTATAGCCTTTCTCAGGAGGCATTGGTTACTGCCTTCCCACTGTCTACATGCAGAGTCACAGAAGCATCCAATTACATTTAATGAGCAAAGCTATCGGAGCAGTCCCTGCTAAAAGTAACATCCACATCCACACTATTTTATCAAGCAACAAATACCCTATAAAGATACTCACATACATTTATTGGCCATTACAATGCTGCACGGAGGGCTGAGGATGTAGGCGCCTTCCACTGGCCAGCCAAAGTTGCAACGCCTGTACTCATGTGGAGCCCCCGGACCTAAAGCCCATTGAGGGCAATGGAAAGATTCCAGACCATGAGCTGATGTCTACACCAAACCCTGGGACATGGGTCCATACTCATCTTCATGGCGATGGATCACAGCAAATAAAGAATACAGGCAGCGTTATCCTCCTGCATGGGACTTTTCATTTCTCTGGCTGGAATGCAGCTGTATTTTAATGTGCTTGTACTGGATCCTCTTGTGAGGAGGGCTGTGCCGCAAGTACCCCAGTGTCAGAACTGTAATGATGTATTTACTTGCAATATGAGATTCAGTGACTGAAGCAGGAGATTGCAGCAGCCTAATAAGCCTCGACTGATCATGGTGTATGCTTGAGCAACTCATGAATTCCATATGTAGGCACGGACAAGGCAGACAAAGCAGGTTCACTAATCTCTGCATGTTAGAACCTGATCTCCAATTCTTCTGGCACTCTATCTTTTTAAGACGCTAAATCATGATGACGACAGTCCGTGCTGAAACTGTGCAGCCCAGATTAAAGCCAGTTGCTCCAGTATATTTAGGCAATTAAAAGAGCCAAGTTTCAAGACAAAGAGGAGAGCTGAGGTAATTAGCCTTATCTGGTTCCACCCTCAGAAAGGCTATGCAGATCCCATAAAAATCAGTGGCAGCCATGCATGAATTTTTGAGTGAAGAACATCTGAGAGTGAAGGCTTGTGGGTCATATATTGTGCATAAACTCTTAATGACAACACAGCTTTATTTTATAATGCTCACAGTGTGTTAAGCACCTCACACACTATACACAGAGCGAGGATAGGGCCCTCCCTCTAGGAGTTTACAATCACAGGGCCTGTCATGGGCTGTATGGCCCTTTGAGGTGTAAGCAGAGTCAGGATGAGCTCCACCCTGACATCTGGTGGTGAGGTGTGGCAAGTTGTGGAAAAGAACTTCAGGGGCTGATCTCATTTGCATAGGCACACCCACCCTGCCTAGAATGAGGCCATAGTTGCCCAAATGGTCACTTTGGCTGCTGTGGGATCCCCAGTGTCTCTGTTATTGGGGCAGGAAGAATAAATTGTTATTATCCTGATTATGGGAATCAAGGACAGTGGAACTGTACTTGGCCTTTTGTTATGATGGAGGGACTCGCCATCAACTAAGTAGTACTCGCTAGGCAAGGGACATGGGTTCCAAAACTCTGTGAAAGGAGAGAGGCTGGGGACAGGTATTAATACTTAGTGGCATTGGCCCCCTGGTGAGGGCCTTACATGTTAATTGCACTTCTTCCTCTCTCCACTGTAGAATATCAGAGCTAATTTTGATTCCCTTAGGAGTCTAGTTACAGACTGCTGAACTGAATTCACTTTGGGCTGATGGTGGACCAGCACTGAGGCTCCCCTACTACAAGCTGAAATCACTGAGTGTTGTGTTAAGTAGTGGGGGAAACTGAAGATACATGGTGGAGCAGTTTGCGGGATGGTGAGCGGAGCGGCTGGTGGAGCAGAGCAGTTTGCGGGATGGTGAGCGGAGCGGCTGGTGGAGCAGAGCAGTTTGTTGGATGCCTAGAGCAGCTCATGGGGCAGCTGGCAGAGCGGAGAGGTGTGGCCATCAGTTTTGGACCACATAAGGTGCCCCTTTAACGCCCCCCCCCCCCGAATCTTCACCCAGGTTGGGAGGTAGAACTCTGCAGTTAAACTTTTGAACTCTGAGGCTGCCCTGACCAGGGACAGAGACTTTTGGGTCGTTGGACTTTTGGGACTTTGAGTGATTTTGGGTTGCTGGACTCAAGAACCAAAGGGAAAGGACATGCCCCAATTTGCTTGGGGTGGGTTTTTGCTCATGGGTTGTGTTATGAATCCTGTTGGTGGTGTTTCCCCAACATAATGCCACGTTTTTTCTCTCTGTTATTAAAAGGCTTTTTGCTACACTCAGACTATGTGCTTGCGAGAGGGGAAGTATTGCCTCTTGGAGGCGCCCAGCAGGGGTGGTATATATTTGTCCCAGGTCACTGGGTGGGGGCTCGAGCTGGTTTTGCACTGTGTTATTGGAATGGAACCCCTAGATACTGAACCCGGCCCTTGTTGCTGCCAACTCTGACAGGCAGAAGGGTTACAGAAGCAAACTGGGCTCAGCCTTGCTTGTGAGTAAGCAGCTAGCCCTCAGCCTCAGTGATCAGCTGGCAACATATAGGTTAATTAGTGACCTTCACTGGGTGTAACAGGGCTTAATTCGAAACTGTCTCCAGCTGTGGTGATGAAGCAGGGAGCACTTAAATAGAGCTGGGGAACTTAGTAGAGAAAGGAAAACCCTGGAGGGAGAAGCAAGGGGAGTTCCCTCTGCAGCAGGCCCCAGGCAGGTAGACTGACTGAGACTCTCTGGGGATCCTACTGGAATCCAGGAAGTGGGTGGGCGGGCTACTAAAGGACCTCCCCCACAGCCTAAGGGGAGTATCCACAGGTCTGGGATTCCCAGTGAGTTCTGGGGGATGGGAGGCAGCAAGGGAATCCTGCTGGAGAAAAAGCAAGATGAGACAAGCTCTGCAGGGACAAAGGGAATGGGCCAAGAAGCAGAGGGCTTTGGTGGAGCCTGAGAAGAGCAGAAGGATTATTAGTTTGGGTATTTGATTTTGGACTTTGAGTTGAACCTTTAGTTACCCCCAGAGGGGGGTTGAACTGCATGTGACTTGGCTGGAGAGCTAAGCTGCAGAAGATTTGGAATCAGGGGTTGATGGCCAGCTGGAGGCACTGGATCTGAGGATACCGGCCACATTATGTGTGGGTGTTTCAAGGGTGAGTGTGCCCCATCAAAGGGCTGATCCAACTCCCTCTGGATCCTTCCATTGGCTTAATGGGAACTGGATCAGGCCCTAAGTATGAACTGGTGATGAAGTATGGACATATAACCAACCTTGGAGTGGAGGGGCAATGAAGGAAAGGTAGTTAAGTAAATTGACTCAGCCCTTGAGCAAGTTACCTGATCTATTGGCATTATTCCTCACCGATAATAATATTTAACAGGGCTTGGGGAGGATCAATTAGGTACTGTTTGTACAGTGCCTTTGAAGGTGAAAGGGGCTAGGTATTGCTAAGGAGCAGTGCTCGCTGCCCTGGCCCAGAATTCTAAATTCCCGGATTACTCTAATTTCTGGGCATCAAAAACTCTCTATACTCTAACTGTACTAGGGCTGGGGAAAAGTTTGGGAACTCAAATCCCAACCCCTTCCGCAAAAAGGGATTCTATTTAGAAAATAGCTTCTTTGCCTTTCATTCTTATGCACCAAATACACTTCACTGAAGTGTTTCCATCCTGCCCAGCTTTATGCTATTGTAATGGGCATTTTCCTTTTGACAGGTGAGTGGCCTTTTAATTAATTAATTTTAATTTGGCCTTTTAATTAACTGCAATGTGTCTTGGTAGTGATTGGCATGATTAGATTCTTCCCCACTGCTGCACATGGTTCTATACAAACCTCACTCTGTGTAAAGTGACATCCATGTGTTTTGTGTGGAGAACCCAAATAGCAACACAACAAATCCATGTTATCTGACACTCCATTCATAAAAGTATTGGCCCTGCCTCAGAATCAGCCATGTTTCTCCTATCACGGACCAAAGGTCAGCACTATTACCATGGTGTCTCAGAGAAAACACAAGTGGTTCATCCTTTCCCAGTTTAAGTTAAGTTTAATGGAACTTTGGGTGCCATGATACGTAAATTCGTAAATGAGCACTCCGATGATTGGGACCTAGTGTTGCAGCAATTGCTCTTTGCCTACAGAACTGTACCACATCCCAGTTTAGGGTTTTCACCATTTGAACTTGTATATGGCCGCGAGGTTAAGGGGCCATTACAGTTGGTGAAGCAGCAATGGGAGGGATTTACACCTTCTCCAGGAACTAACATTCTGGACTTTGTAACCAACCTACAAAACACCCTCCGAACCTCTTTAGCCCTTGCTAAAGAAAACTTACAGGATGCTCAAAAAGAGCAAAAAACCTGGTATGATAAACATGCCAGAGAGCGTTCCTTCAAAGTAGGGGACCAGGTCATGGTCTTAAAGGCGCTCCAGGCCCATAAAATGGAAGCATCGTGGGAAGGGCCATTCACTGTCCAGGAGCGCCTGGGAGCTGTTACTTATCTCATAGCATTCCCCACCTCCAACCGAAAGCCTTAGGTGTACCATATTAATTCTCTAAAGCCCTTTTATTCCAGAGAATTA
Organism: Caretta caretta; assembly: GCF_965140235.1. Lineage (NCBI taxonomy): Eukaryota > Metazoa > Chordata > Testudines > Cheloniidae > Caretta > Caretta caretta. Next base: position 121,863,068 of record NC_134210.1, read on the forward strand.
AAGGTTTGTCAGTTTACAGCCCAGGGAGGAGATGATGCTGAGTGGCCTGAAGGTATCTACTATGAAGGGAAAAGTGCTGGTGGTGTGGAAGAGGTGAACCTCTCCATGACCCTTGGGCGTATGCAGCGACAGCAGATCCAGGAGCTGGGCACTAGCTACGCACCAGCGTTTTCAGCCACCCCAGGACTGACTGAACGGGCATACCACTCCATTGACACAGGTAATGCTCACCCAATTAGGGTCCAACCTTACCTGGTGTCTCCTCAAGCTAAAACTGCTACAGAATGGGAGATCCAGGATATGTTACAGATGGGTGTAATCCGCCCCTCTGAAAGTGCATGGGCATCTCCAGTGGTTCTAGTTCCCAAACCAGATGGGGAGATACGTTTTTGTGTGGACTACTGTGAGCTAAATGCTGTAACTCGCCCAGACAACTATCCAATGCCATGCACAGATGAACTATTAGAGAAACTGGGACGAGCCCAGTTCATCTCTACCTTGGATTTAACCAAGGGCTACTGGCAGGTACCGCTGGATGAATCCGCCAAGGAAAGGTCAGCCTTCACCACCCATGTCAGGCTGTATGAATTTAATGTGCTCCCTTTTGGGCTGCGGAATGCACCTGCCACCTTCCAAAGACTTGTAGATGGTCTCCTAGTGGGATTAGGAGAATATGCAGTCGCCTACCTTGACGAGGTGGCCATATTTTCAGATTCTTGGGCAGAACACCTGGAACATCTACAAAAAGTCTTCAAGCGCATAAGGGAGGCAGGACTAACTGTTTAGGCCTATTTGACACTTCTCAGCCTTAACAGAGTGACTTACCTTGGACACCAGGTGGGTCAAGGAACTATCAACCCCCTACAGGCCAAAGTGGATGCTATCCAAAAGTGGCCTGTCCCAAGGTCAAAGAAACAGGTTCAATCCTTCTTAGGCTTGGCTGGTTATTACAGGTGATTTGTACCGCAATACAGTCAAATCGCCGCCCCACTGACAGACCTAACCAAAAAGAAACAGCCAAATGCCATTCAGTGGACCGAAGAGTGTCAGAAGGCCTTTAACCAGCTTAAAGCGACACTCATGTCTGACCCTGTGCTAAGGGCTCCAGACTTTGACACACCATTCCTAGTAACCACCGATGCATCCGAGCATGGTGTGGGAGCAGTTTTAATGCAGGAAGGACCGGATCAAAAATTCCACCCTGTAGTGTTTCTCAGCAAGAAACTGTCTGAGAGGGAAAACAACTGGTCAGTCACTGAAAAAGAATGTTACGCTATTGTCTACGCCCTGGAAAAGCTATGCCCATATGTTTGGGGACGGCGTTTCCACCTGCAAACCAACCATGCTGCACTACAGTGGCTTCATACCGCCACGGGAAATAACAAACTTCTTTGGTGGAGTTTAGCTCTCCAAGATTTTGATTTTGACATCCAACACATCTCAGGAGCTTCTAACAAAGTGGCTGATGCACTCTCCCGTGAAAGTTTCCCAGAATCAACTGGTTAAAATCGTCCTTGAGATGTGGAAAATATTGTTAGTCTTTATGTACTTGGTAGTATATTTAGAGGTGCATGTGTCTTATTAACTCTGTTTTTCCTAGAGCTCCAGGAAGAAATCCCAGCCAGAGTTCCACCCTATCTGTGATTTGGGGGGGCGTGTCATAAATATAAAGGGAAGGGTAAACCCCTTTAAAATCCCTCCTGGCCAGAGGAAAATCCTCTCACCTGTAAAGGGTTAAGAAGCTAGGATAACCCCTTGCTGGCACCTGACCACAATGACCAATGAGGAGATAAGATACTTTCAAAGCTGGAGGGGGGGAGAAACAAAGGGTCTGGGTCTGTCTGGGTGATGCTTTTTGCCGGGGACAGAACAAGAATGGAGTCTTAGAACTTATTAAGTAAGCTAGGTAGATATGCGTTAGATTATGATTTCTTTAAATGGCTGAGAAAATAAGCTGTGCTGAATGGAATGGATATTCCTGTTTTTTGTGTCTTTTTTTTGTGTAACTTAAGGTTTTGCCTAGAGGGATTCTCTATGTTTTGAATCTAATTACCCTGTAAGGTATTTACCATCCTGATTTTACAGAGGTGATTCTTCTTACTTTTTCTTCTATTAAAATTCTTCTTTTAAGAAACTGAATGCGCTTTTCATTTGTTCTTAAGATCCAAGGGTTTGGGTATGTGGTCACCTATGCAAATTGGTAAGGATTTTTACCAAACTTTCCCCAGGAAGTGCGGTGCAAGTGTTGGGAGGATTTTGGGGGGGAAAGACTTTTCCAAACTAACTCTTTCCCAGTAACCGGTGTTAAACGTTTGGTGGTGGCAGCAAAAGTCCAAGGGCAAAGGGTAAAATAGTTTCTACCTTGGGGAAGTTTTAACCTAAGCTGGTAAAAATAAGCTTAGGAGGTTTTCATGCAGGTCCCCACATCTGTACCCTAGAGTTCAGAGTGGGGAAGGAACCTTGATACCCTACGTGCCATGAGAGCCTGCTCCTCCCTTGGCAGTGTGCCCAGGGCAGTGCTGTGCCACAGGAAAGACTTGTATCGTTGGGCGATCCCAAGTTATTAAACAAGCATGTAGACAGGTGCAGGGCATCGTTTCAGAGGTGTGTAATAAATACACACGCTGGAGCAGGCTCAAGTAAAGAGTGAGTTACATCACCGTGTATAAACATTCATCTTTAAGGAGCAAACACTCAGCACTCATTCCCTTAGTTCTGTATGAATGTAATTAGAGATGGGTGAACTTAGTGACGCAGCATGGACTGTCTTCTTCATGATTTAGCATCTTAAAAAGATAGTGCCAGAAGAATTGGAGATCAGGTTCTAACATGCAGAGATTAGTAAACCTGTTTTGTTTGCCTTGTCCATGCCTACATATGGAATTCATGAGTCACTCAAGCATACACCATCGTCAGTCGAGGCTTATTAGGCTGCTGCAATTTCCCGCTTCAGCGGCTGCTGTGCCAAGGTGTTTCAGTGATGAAGTGCTGAGTCAAATAAATTTCCCCCCCAAATTTGTCAGGCGTGCTAAAGCAGCCACCAATCTGCCAATATTCCAGTCAATGGCAGAAGAATTCAGACAAGTGGGGAGTGAATCTATACTGGGAGCCTGCAAATGGGATACAGCAGTACCAGCTTTAGTAACTCGTCCAGAAGTGATATTCTCCGTCATGACCAAGGAAGAGGAGATGTTCCAGAAATAACACTTACTACTGGAGTGAGTGGTTACTGAACTCTGCCATGTGACGGAGCATGGATCTCTGTAACACTGACTCAGGTCAGTTAACTAAGGCAAGAAAATAAAGCTTTGTTTATCACTGCACTGCTGTGTTACACTGGATATTTGGATACCTCCGAGTAGAGGAGTACTCAAGGTCCCATAGGGCAGGCTGGATATTTTGTTAGTGGTTAACACAAAGCTTAAGACAGTACAAATTCCCCTTAAAAGTGGTGCCAAGAAGAGAAACATTGAGCAAGTTTAAAATGATAATAGCAGATTAGCTGGTATTGTGATACACTTCCTGCATGTGCTGTGTTTGGGCACTGGTAGTAACATTACAACACATGAGGCAAGGAGTCAAGATAAGGGATACCTGAAAACTTTGACAAGGAGTAGGTGTCTCTGTGGTGGTCAGTTTACCTAGTAGCAGCCTGACTTCATTGTTAATTATCCTGGTGCAGAGAACATGATAATGGCATTGCATTTATGTGGCACTATCCCAAAGATTCCCTAATGAAGTGGATAAAGCCTGAGTAGGTAAAGAGCCTCTTTACCTTTCCTCTTAAGCCACACGCTTCCCTTGGTAGTGTTTCTGATTATATGTGGAATCGCTGCCATCTTAAAAGGCAGGCGTTTATTAAAGAAAACTGCCACAAACAAATAGGCTTCCACTCAGCTTGAGTTCCAGCTTTGTCTCTGTTATTTACCAGACACACCACACTTGGATCTCTAACCATGACAAAGAGACATCTGATCACTGAATCTCATATGGGGGGGGGGGCGGGGGGAGCTGGCTTTGCAAAGCTGATGTAGTTTTGCTTCTCATTTTGTCTAACCCCCAAACTTCAGGGAGTTCATAAACTCCAAGGCTTTAAGAGACCATTATGATCATCTAGTCTGACTGCCTTGTTAGCACAGGCAATAGAACTTCCCCAAAATAATATCTAGAGCAGATTTTTTTTCTTAAAAAAAAAAAATCCAATTGTGATTTAAAACCTGTCAGTGATGGAGAATCTATCACAACCCTTGGTTCTGTTCTGGGCAGTTAGCAAAGCTCGTCAAAGGTGGGTTTGTTTGGCAAAAGCAAACCTCAGATAATTCAGTTCTGGGTCTTCATTTTAGCTGAATCCTCAAGTTTCCCCCTTGCACTTGGTTAATTTCCAGGAGAGAGGACTGGAAGGCTATGGGCTTCCTGCATGGGGCACAAGTGGGTTGGCCTCCTTGCATGTGTGATAGAGGGGACAGTACGCACTATGGCTACGTGCAGCTTCCCCCAGCCCCTGCCTCTTATCTCTCTGTTGCCAAGGCCTGCAATACTGTACTGTCCCCTCCCCGATGTGTCTGACGTCTACCCTTTCTCTTCATTCAAATGCCTCTTGAAAGCTTCTTTATCCTGTGTGGTCCACAAGCGCCAGCTGGCCATGCCAGTAAAACATGGCCACATGTAACAAAGAGTTAGCTCTCAGACCCTGATACTGTAATCGGATGTGTGTGCGTAGGCCCTTATTCCCAAGCAGAGTCCACTGAAATCCATGGTCTCCACATGAACACAGGGATCCACAAGCAGGTTTGGAGCCTAAATTAGAACCATCCACTTGGTCTCCCAGTGTGTTCTTGCATTGTTCATCTATTTAAAATTTAAGCTGCTCAGGGTAGAGACCATGAGTGAAATCCTATCTCCACCGAAGTCAATGGGAGCTTTGACATTTACTTAAAAGGGTGCAGGATTTCACCTCATAACTTTATGCATTATATGGGGCCAAGCACAGTCTCAGAGCTTAATAAATAAATCATAGTTATCGTCATTATTTATAATAATACATAAGACTCTGGAATTCTCTTTTGAGAACACTTGTGACTTTCATTACTATACCCTTGAATATGACACAGCAACCTGAAACCCAAAAGAAAGACAATGGAGGCCTTGTAAAAGTCCCACATAGCTTGGCTTTATTGAAAAGGCAGCGAAAAATAAATAAGCGGGCCGCTGTACACATAGGAGAGGCTTGTAGGATAGAAGAACTGAGCTCCGTGTACAAATCCTAAAGCTTCTGAGCGGCCCATTTGTTTCAGTGTACCTTTTTTAATCTGATCCTTCTGTTAGTCGCTTAGGGAATTTCCTACACATGGCAAAAATGTGTGTATGTTTGTTCCTATGTGAGCAGCCTTTTAGATTCTGAACTCTTTCACCCCTCTGGCCTTTCCAAAGAGAGCAAAATCGACAAAGAAGAAAGAAGTTCGTTTCCTCTGTTCATTCACAGTCCGTTGTTTCTAAAACTAGCACAAATGCAGAGCTTGCTCTGAGACCCAAAAGCAATGTTAGATCTAGATGGGGTTTAGATTGAGGAAAGCTGGCTGAATGATTCATTTCCAAAATCCCCACATATTATTTGTCTTTATATTTTCAAATAGTTTTTTTCATTATAAAATCAGATCTTCTTTAAAAATAGACTTACACCAGATGAAATAAAATATTAGATACCAAAATAATTACAGTAAAATATATTCAGGAGAACCATTAGGTCATTGTTTTATGGTTTGGTACCTGCTCTGGGTCAGGTATCAGATACCCTTGAGTGATATTTCAAAAGCCAACATTTGGCTGCTTTATCCAGCACTTGGATATTAGGGTTATGGTTGCTCTGGAAAGATGGATGGAAAAATGTAAGGGTATTTTAAATTTACTTTTTAAAGTAACCCATTAAAATGACCTGTTGATCTGAAAAGTGCAGTGATCAGTTTCCATATCACTTATTTCTTTCTCATAGAAGATCGCCAGTTCCTTTCTGGTTACTTTTGTTTTGTGGATCTCTACCAGGTACGATAGCTACGGTGATAGTGCACACAGGAGAGCAGTGTTAGGCCATCGGTGAATCTTCATCATGTGAATCCAAAGAAGTGGATGAAACCTCTTCTGATAATGGGAGCTGGCTGACATAGCTCATCACATGATGTGGCAAATTCCAGTTTTCTCTCCCAGTACTGGGAGGCTGTGTTGATGGTGAGAGTGACCTTCTCATCCCCTTGTGATCTTTAGTCCTGGGTGGGGAGTGCCTCACAGGGTATCTGGTACCTGACCCAATCTGTGTGCTGTGTCTCGTGCCCATTCACAATGTGCCACCCTGTGAATGAGTGAGACATTGTGTGTAAGTGAGACCATGAGAATCTAGGCCAGAGAGTGTCTCTGATGGAGATATGGAGAATCCTGGGGGCAGCCCTTGTTGCAACATTTCCTAGGCAATGGTTTTTGTAATTGAAAAATGGCCTTTATTTTTTTTTGGGGGGGGTGGGTGAAATGGAAAATGCAATAATCATTTCACTAATGTTTTCAACAAAATGTATTTAAAAATAGAAAAAGATCGTGAATTCTTAAAAAAAATATTAAAATTGGGTCTTGTGAAACACTTAAAAAAAACCTTTCACGTTTAAAAAAAAATTCATAAATTATTTTACATTTTTCAACTAATTCTCCTCTGGTGTAAATAACTGAAAGACAGCAAGTGTGTGTGTGTGTGGGGGGGGGACAACTTCTCAGCAGGTGAAAATCAGTGTAACTCTATTGATTTCAGTGGAGCTGCACTGATTTACACCAGCTGAGGATCTGACCCAAAGACCTGAAATGTGTGTGCAAGTGAGGACATGCAGGCAGGAGGCTGTGGGGAAATCACTCCAGAAATAAGGACAGTGCTGCTTTTCTACCGGATCAGTGGCTTTGGGTCATGTGGAGCCTGTGGATTTATGTTATGATGAGGGCATCAAATGTGGGAAATGATGCTCCGTGTACATGGACAGATCGTCTTTCATGCGGTGGTGTAATTTTATGCTTCTGAGTTATGAAGAAGGGGGAAGAGCAGCAGCAGCATACCATAATGGGCTTTCTGCCACTGCCAGGATTTACAATCAGCTCCTTGTTTCATGGCAGGATTCCTGCAGCCTTCCCTGACTTAACATACGCAGCTACTCTTTAAATGACTTAGAAAAGGACCAGGTGGCTGACAACAATCCATCACTTTCTCCTCTTGCAAAGAGAGGGGATCTCGGCAGAGTTTTCCTGTGCTATTCTCTATCTGAGCTGGGCTGAGCGTGAGGTGAGAACAGGGCAATCGAGGCAAAGGGCACAATTATGGGACAGCAGAGAGCATTCTGGGAAAGGTCTGTCGCAGAAAGTGTTCTTCTGATTCCTCAGCAGTGCAGAGGGACCACAGGGATGGGGCATCTTTAGGATGGAGTGTTCCAAAGGAACAGGACCATTTCTGGGGGGAGATGCTCTGCACCTGCATCCCACTGGGATAAACCACCCACTTCCTCCCAAACAAATCAGCACATTTTATCATAAAAAAGATGTGAAAATGGGGCTGCCCTCAAGAGCACTCAGAAACGAGGAGCCACATAGACAACCAGAACTGCACATGGCATCCGTGGGTACCCTCCACAAACACCCCTTTACACGGAAAACAACCAGCCCCTGCCAGCATTGCCTAAGCCCTTCACATGAGTTTCATGCTGTGGTGATGGAGCTCTGGCCTTCTAAATCCCTGGTTGTAGTGGCTGGCAAATGGGTGATGTTAACAACCTCTTTGCTCACTGGTATCACAGGAGCTTCTGCTGGGGCATCTGCTCTGTGAAGTCCTAATCTTTCAGTTCATTGGTAAAAATCTTTCCTATGCCACGCAACACTGTAGTTTACTCTTTCTCAGGGCACCAGATTGGCTGCTCCTTTGTTGAGAAGCGTAAGAGGAGCACGGAGAGTTGGAATCCAAGTTATATTTATATGAAATGACAAATATTATGAAATGAAAATATTTGCCATTAAAACATACATGGGGAATTTGTTTAAATCACTCTGACATGGTATGTAAATAATGCCCACAGAAGCCCAAGTAAATTAACTTGGTTCCCATGCATGGGGAATTCAAGAGAAAGCTGGGCTTTTGCCCAGAGCCAGATGTCTCCAGAGTGGCAATATAAAATAATAATACAGTCTCACATGCTTTATGTCCATAGCCTGGGCCCACCATATTTTGACATTACGTGGGGCTGCCTTAAACTGAAACTGATGTGGCCCAAATAATGACTGATGGGCAATTCTTAGGGTAAGGGACTGGGTCATGTTACTACTTGCATTTGTACAAGGCTCGCACAGTGAAGCTCCAGTCCTGACAGGGGCCCTTTCTCGCTTCCACCTAACTAATAAACCAGTATGTGATTATTACTGAGTGATGGTGACAGAGGTGGTGGTGGTGAGTTGAGTCTTATTTGCATATCAGTTAATTAATTGCGCCTCTCACACAAATCAGAATGGAAACCGACACGCAGCCAGTGCCTGCTGCATGCAATACCCCGTGCACGTTTCTGGCCGTTATCAGCCAAAACGCTTTCGCTCGGCCCAGCAACACCACTGCAGCAGAAGAGGTTGCAATTCAGGGCATGTCTACACAGCAAAAGCTGCACATTGGCTAGCGCAGGAAACAATTATGGTGAAGACAGTACAGCCTGGGCCTCAGGGTGGGCCTGCCAGCCAAGTGCACACCAGGGGCCATGCCGCGCTGACCTCCATGCAGCGCTGTCCTCACCACTATTGTCACCTGAGCCGTCTCCGTTCCGACGGCGTAGCTTTTGCTACGTGGACATCTGCTCAGGTTCTCGATCTTAATTTACTGTTCCTGCTGGGGCCAGGAGTGCCATGGAGGCAGTTTGCTCGGGCTCTGTGGGCAGGAAGGCGTGCCCAAGGTGAGGGATTATGGCCGGCTCTCTCTTTCGGAATGAGGATTGTGCCAGCACGTATAGTTTTTTGCTTTGTACTGCCCATTGTCCTGATAATGACGAAGGTTTCAGTTGGCAGCATGAGCACACCCGGCGGCCTTTGCGGTACGCTTTTCAGGGACTGTCTTTTAATCTGTGCTGGTACTGTTCCTAGAAAAACTGGGCCCCAATCTAGGTTGGGGACATCTTGGCACTACTGTAATATGAACACTCAATCTTTCAGACACATACCGAGACCTCTGCGTGTCAAAATTCTCATAGACAAACTTTGGGAAACATCCATGTAACCAAGGAGAACTGAAGAAGTGATCAGTAACAGGCTGCATGAGTGGCACCCCAGCTTTCTTCCATTTCCTTGTGTGGTAAGTTGTCCATACACGAATGGGCCTGATCCTGCTCTCAATCAGGTCTTTCCATTGCTTGCTGTGGGAACATAAGCTGGCCATAATACTTTGCTCTAACACTTTTCATCTGAATATTTCGCAGCACTTCTGTGACATGCAAATTTTATTACCCACTTTTTAGAGAAGGGGAAACTGGGACAGAGAGGAACTATTAATCAACGAGAGCAGAGCAAATGGGCAGCAGAGCTGAGAAAAGAATCCTAAACCTTGACTTCAGGTCTCGTGCTCTAGCCACTAATACAGCGTTCTTGCTGTATTTCACATTTTTGTAATAACGCCTCACACTGCTCTATCACCTGTCAGCCAAGTGTCACCAGGGAAAGGGACCGACAGTTATTCAGAGCTAATGCTTGCCCACTCTGTTGCTCTGAATTCACCTGCAGAGGAATTTCTTATGTAAGCGTGGAATGGCTGTCATGCCTCTGTGTAGAGCTAGTATTTGTCTTTCAAGATCAGTGTTAGTTTATCCTTGGTAGAACGTAACATTCTCTTTCTCTCATTTGGCCATGTACTGAACTTGCAAGTGCTCATAATGTTGTGTTTCACTGCTCAGATTAATAACTAGGCAGGTGTCTCTCTGGGAGCTGTGGAAACAGGCCCCAAAGAAAGCTAAATGTTGATAGAGGGAGGGAAAGACCAGCAATCTTTGTAATGCTGTCATTGGTCATTTTCCGTGCAATTATTTCCGCAGCGAGTCAGCTTATTTGAATGTTTCTTCCTCCATTCAGCCAATCATGTATCATGGGATAGAGATACATCATGAGGACAAATCTGATCTGCATGGCTCTGGCAGGCCAATGACGCTAAATATTTAGACATATGTCTCCATATACACACTGGATTAAAAAACAAATCCTTTTGCCATTAATACACAGATTTACGAGTTTCTTCCTGACAGAGATTTCTTAGTACTTTATGGACCCCTTTTCCAGTCATGGGCATGATGGTACTTTCCTGTTCATAAGGTAGGCTGGGCTGAAAAAACTCCAAGGCCTATTAATAGCAACAAGACTGAGGAGTTTATTCACTCATGAAATGCTTAATACCAAGTCAACAGGAAGGACTTAACTTGATTTTACAAATCTATTTTAGTTTTTATTCCAAGGCTCTTGTTCCTGAGTTAAGGCCCTTGAGCTATTATTATGCTGAGATTTACAAATCATAATTGGGAAAAACAGAAGAGGAAGGGCTGAAAAGGGAAATGCTTTAAAACCCCTTTTGTCCCTTTCCCCCCACATCATCTCACTTTCTCTGCCTTCTCGTTTTCCTTCTACCTTCCCTATTTACTTCTTTTCCTACCTCTTACTGTCCCACCCACATACACTCATCTTCTCTCCCAGAATAACGACAAGATATTTGTTACGATGTTGTGTTTCAAAGCTGAATCAGGAGGGAGGGGCTTGGATTTTCCCAGGGCAGCTACCCTAGGCTGGCCTCCAGGGAGGGACGAGAGGAAGCTAGGGACATAAATCATTCAGGGTTTTAAATTCCTTTCAGTGGTTTCACAGCCCCACTTTCTTTGCTTTTTGATCTCCTGGGGTTTTTCTTTCCCTTTCATGTTCATTTGGGAGATTTTCTGCTTACCCTGAAGGGCATGAGAAGTGGAGGTTTTCAGAGGGCTAGAACGACCTCGGTACAGGAGCCAATCAGAGCAATGATAGTAGCCAGCTAGAATAGAGAGATCTGCATTGTTTGAAACATGGTTATTGGGAAATAACTGTACAGTGATTGTGCATGTCCCTGTCATCTGATTGGCTAACAAAGCTGTCAGTCATTTAGAGCATTGTAAACTGAGTAATAACTGAAGTGCCACTAAGTAAATTGATCCCCAAGAGAGACTATATAAGAGGGAAAACCAGTGACTGGGCAGTGTCCCTAGAGTTCCTAGAACAGAAACCACATTTGCTGACAATCAAAGCATTGCTCAAGTTCTTTAGGAGGCTATTTGAGAGGCTTTGAAGGCCTCTCTTTTCTGGGTAGGTTGAGTCCATCCTTGTTTGACACTCTGGTGATAGAATCATAGAAGATTAGGGTTGGAAGAGACCTCAGGAGGTCATCTAGTTGAACCCCCTGCTCAAAGCAGGACCAACCCCAAATAAATCATCCCAGCCAGGGCTTTGTCAAAATGGGCCTTGAAAACCTCTAAGGAAGGAGATTCCACCCCCTCCCTAGGGAGCCCATTCCAGTGCTTCACCACCCTCCTAGTGAAATAGTTTTTCCTAATATCCAACCTAGACCTCCCCCATTGCAACTTGAGACCATTACTCCTTGTTCTGTCATCTGCCACCACCCAGAACAGCCTACTTCCATCCTCTTTGGAAACCCCTTTCAGGTAGTTGAAGGCTGCTATCAAATCTCCCCTCACTCTTCTCTTCTGCAGACTAACTAAGCGCAGTTCCCTCAGCCTCTCCTTGTAAGTCTTGTGCCTCAGCCCCCTAATCATTTTCATTTCCCTTTGCTGGACTCTCTCCAATTTGTCCACATCATTTCTGTAGTGGGGGGCCCAAAACGACGCAATACTCCAGATGTGGCCTCACCAGTGCTGAATAGAGGGGAATGATCACATCCCTCAGTCTGCTGGCAGTGCTCCTACTAATGCAGCGCAATATGCTGTTAGCCTTCTTGGCACCAAGGGCACACTGCTGACTCCTATCCAGCTTCTCGTCCACTGTAATCCCCAGGTCCTTTTCTGCAGAACTGCTGCTTAGCCAGTCGGTCCCCAGCCTGTAGCAGTACATGGGATTCTTCCATCCTAAGTGAAGGACTCTGTACTTGTCCTTGTTGAATCTTATCAGATTTCTTTTGGTCCAATCCTCCAATTAGTCTAGGTCACTCTTGACCCTATCCCTACCCTCCAGCATATCTATCTCTCCCCACAACTTAGCCTCATCCGCGAACTTACTGAGGGTGCAATCCATCCCATCATCCAGATCACTAATGAAGATGTTAAACAAAACTGGCTGCAGGACCGACCCCGGGGACTCTGCTGCCAACTAGATATTGAGCCGCTGATCACTACCTATTGAGTCTGACAAGCTAGCCATCTTTCTATCCACCTTATAGTCCATTCATCCAATCCATACTTCTTTAACTTGCTGGCAAGAATACTGTGGGAGACCGTATCAAAATCTTTGCTAAAGTCAAGGTATATCACGTCCACCGCTTTCCCCATATCCACAGAGCCAGTTATCTCAACATAGAAGGCAACCAGGTTGGTCAGGCAAGACTTGCCCGTAGTGAATCCATGTTGACTGTTCCTGATCACCTTCCTCTCCTCCAAGTGCTTCAAAATGGATTCCTTGAGGACCTGCTCCATGATTTTTCCAGGGACTGAGGTGAGGCTGACCGGTTTGTAGTTCCCCAGATTCTCCTTCTTCCCATTTTTAAAGATGGGAACTATATTTGCCTTTTTCCAATTGTCCAGGACCTCCCCCAATTGCCACGAGTTTTAAAAGATAATGGCCAATGGCTCTGCAATCACATCTGCCAACTCCCTCAGCACCCCCGGATGCATTAGATCTGGATGCATGGACTTTGGCATGTCCAGCTTTTCAAAATAGTCCTTAACCTGTTCTTTCGCCACTGAGGGCTGCTCACCTCCTCCCCATACTGTGTGGCCCAGTGCAGCAATCTGGGAGCTGACCTTGTCTGTGAAGACTGAGGCAAAAAAAGCATTGGGTACTTCAGCTTTTTCCACATCACCCGTCACTAGGTTGCCTCCCCCCATTCAGTAAGGGTCCCACACTTTCCCTGACCTTCTTGTTGCTAACATACCTGTAGAAACCCTTCTTGTTACCCTTCACATCCCTTGCTAGCTGCAACTCCAACTGTGCTTTGGCTTTCCTGATTATACCCCTGCATGCTCGAGCAATATTTTTATACTCCTCCCTAGTCATCTGTCCAAGTTTCTACTCCTTTTTGTGTTTAAGCTCACCGAAGATTTCTCTGTTAAGTCAAGCTGGTCGCCTGCTATATTTGCTATTCTTTCTGCACATTGAGATGGTTTGTTCCTGTGCCTTCAGTAAGGCTTCTTTAAGATACAGTCAATTCTTCTGGACTCCTTTCCCCCTCAATTAGCCTCCCAGGGGATCCTGCCCATCAGCTCCCTGAGGGAGTCAAAGTCTGCTTTTCTGAAGTCCAGGGTCTGTATTCTGCTCTCCTTTCTTCCTTTTGTGAGGATCCTGAATTTGACAATCTGATGATCACTGCTGCCCAGGTTGCCACCCACTTCTACTTCCCCTACCAATTCTTCCCTGTTTGTGAGCAGCAGGTCAAGAGGAGCATGGCCCCTAGCTGGTTCCTCTAGCACTTGCACCAGGAAGTTGTCCCCAACACTCTCCAAAACCTTCCTGGATTGTCTGTGCACTGCTGTATTGCTCTCCCAGCAGATGTCAGGGTGATTGAAGTTCTGCATGAGAATCAGGGCCTATGATCTGGAAACTTCTCTTAGTTGTCTGAAGAAAGCCTTGTCTACCTCATCCTCCTCATCTGGTGGTCTATAGTAGACACCCACCATGACATCACCCTTGTTGCTCTTGCCTCAAAACTTTGGTCCATGCTTGAGTTGCTTAGTGTATATTTTACCATTCTGTGTGCACCAAGGAAGTTTTTCTGATGGGCCCGTTTTTATACATCTACAGGTTGTTGGCCCCATTTCAGCACAGATGGACAGAAGGATGCTCACCCACAACAGGAGAGTTGATGATCTGAAGGGATTTGTTGTATCAGACAAGCACAGCTTTGAGCGAAACCAAACTGTTCCCAGGGCGAGGACATCAAGAGGCAGGTCCCTCCCTCTCCTAGCTCTCCACTGGGCAGGCTGAATCTGGGGGTGGTGAAGGCTGCTCCTCCAGGTGTGGCTGGCCCATTGTCTGGGCTGCTGTGTGTGTGTGTGTGTGGGGGGGGAGTTGGAACCATTATCCTGCCTCCTCCACATCCCCCCTGCCCCTCTTGGAGTGAAGTTTATCAAGGAGGACACATGGGTGGGGAAGCATTTGAAATTCCCAAGCACGGGGACTTCAAAGATGACCAGCCTTTATGTGTGGAGTAAAATTGGAGGGAAGGGTCTTTGCAAGGCTTGAACCAGCCCTAAATGTCAAACTCAATAGGCTTGATTCTTGTCCCATGTGCACTGGTGTAAAATGGAAGCAATTCTGTTGGACGCAGTGCAGTTACACACATATAAAACTGGCGTGAGCAAGAGGAGAATCAGGCCTAACAGAATTATAGAAGAGGTGGAGGTGGAAAGGACTTGTTTGAGTATACGTGCCCTGGTAAAAACCTCTCTCTCCAGACCTTTGTACCATACTCATCACCAGAGAAGGGGCTGGAGGGAAGAGGAAGAAGAGCCAGGCAGTGGAAATGGACGGGAAAGAGGACCAGAGTGGATGGAGAAAGGGATGGGAAACTGGCAATAGAGGGGAGACATTGGGACATGAAGGTGAAAGGAGGAGAAAACACCGAAGATAACAGTATTATATTATATATTCACACTATATTCACAGGCCAACTGTTTAACTTGTATCTGTTCCTGCTACTCAGAAATGTTTTAAAATCCCGGAATGAATCTGGTTCTCCTTTGTGCGTACACCCTGTATCCCCCACACATGGGGGCTTCCGCATAGCAGTGGGGGAGCATAACAGGCCAGGTGGCAGAAGATGGGTTTCAAAGAGACCAAGCCTTATTTTACTGCAAGTGGGAGGCCTGGCTTAGGGAAGCGGCTGCCAACCCAGTTTCCTCCATAGAGCTCATCTCCTTTCTTAATGCCCAGCACCTTGCACCAGTTTGGTCAACCAGTGCTGATGAGGTTACTCTAAAGTCTGGTTGCAGTGTCATTGTGTGACAGGAAAACTCCTTAAGGGTTGAACCTGTTTGGGACCTGCTCCTGCTCCCACCGAAGCCATAAAGAGACTTGCCATTGATTTCTGTGGGAGCAGAGGAGCATTTTGTTTCTGCAAGGTGCCCATCTAAAGATGTAAGGAAGCCTGTGCTTGGTCAGGCCCATGGCATGGTGGGCCACAGCCACAGCTAGTGATAAAATTACCCCAGTTTACCCCAGCTGAGGATATGGCCCATAGCTTTTAATTTTCAGGGGGACATTATTTCATTTGGAGGTGACATCTGCACATTCGCTGTTGAAAACCAGGGTAAGGAGATGATGCAGATGGGGAGGGGACCAAAGGCCAGAGGGAATGAAGAGAAGAGAGGATCAGACTGGAAAGGATGAGTGGCAGCAGGAAAGGACTAAAATGGAGACTGGTTGGAAGGAGAATAAGGGGTGATGGAGTAAAAATAGAGGGGAGAGAGAAAGCGAGGGAGGAGAAAGAGGAGGGAGACAGGCAATAGCGACATTAGGACACAATGCAAAAGAGGGGAGGAAGAAAACAGTGACTGCTTGTTGTGGTTTCACATTCCAAAGCCTTCAGCCATCCCTTCCCCGTGCGCACGCGGCCTGTCCTGCTCAGACCACGCGTGATTGCTGGCAGTCGCTGCTCTTCCAAACAGCACATCTCGAAGGGGCATTCATCCCAAAAGAAAGGGCTGATTGATTAACAAATGCAACAAGGACTCACTTAACGGGACCATCTGGGGAACCCAAATGGTGGTGCAATTAGCAGTGCGCTGAATATATGAAGAGCTGGGCTGAGTAAACATGATGCGGACACTTCCATCATTACCCAGCTGGCTGGAGCTGCTTTCAGGAGAGATGGGGCTGTAGGTTGTGACAACTGATGCTTATGCAATAAAGACTCCCTCTCTCCAATGCTCTCTTGATTGTATACTGCTGTAGCTAAGGCCATCAGCATGCAGGCACAGGGCAAACAGAGAAATACTGCCAACGCGCTATTTTCCAAATAGGGTGGGATCCTTTGCAGTCCACCCTCGCCCTCCAGTGACTCAACATTCCAACCATTATACAGCCCTGTCCTGGGGTTGAGTGTTGCCGATGTGGCAAAGTTCATGGCAATTATAAGAAAAATGTCATGTCCTAGGGAGCGCTTTCAGGGGCCTTTAGCCAGCTACAGTCCGACACAGTGTGGCATTATCCAGAGGCAAGAGTTTCAAATGGGACACCTTGCCTCAGTTTCCTTATGAGGATAATACTCTTCTTTGTGAAGCACTTTGAGATCTATGGAGAATGTGCTATATAGCATCATTGTCTCTTTATGGTTACATTTTTGACATGAAATCCAGCTGAGTAAGGACCACTGCCAAAGGAGGACAGTGATATCTGAAAATGAGTAAGCGGCGCTGACATGTAAAGTTATGTGCAAATCCAGCTTACAGCAGTGCATAGAGGTCAATATGGTCGTGGTTTCAAATCAGTCTAGGCAAGGTAACTCTGCCTACCCATCGCCAATGACTGCAGGATCAGAGCCTCTGAGTATATCTACACTGCACCTGGGAACGAGCCTTCCAACCCGGGTCCACAGACTTGTGTTTGCAGGGCTTGCTCTAGCATGCTGCCAACAGCTGTACCGATCGTGCAGCTGGGGCTCTCAAGCTCTGCCTCGCTCCAGCCTGAGCTGCAACATCTACCCGGCTATTTTTGGCACGCTACCGCAAGCCCGGCCAGCACAAGTCTGTGGACTCAGGCTAGGAAGCTTGCTCCCAGAGGAAAGTCGCTTGCAAGTGAAACATGGATGAAAGCCACAGCAACAACCAGTCAGAAGCAATACCCGTGAAAGCACTTTCCTTTATCTTTACTCTATTTGCTCAGCTGAGGCAGTGAGTCAGATTCTCCAGCTACTGCTCTGTGATAAACGTTCCCTCCTTATGGAAGGTCTCAGGCGAGATTAGTGATGTCCTCAGTTTGCTTACACTGTAAACAAAACTCAGGAGGGATCTCAGTGCAAAAGTAGCTACTGCAACACCCTTAAAGGAACATGTGAGTCTAATAAGAAAGGTAACGTGGACCAACCAATGCACATAAAAGGCTAGATTCTTAGTCAGTGTAAACAGGCGTGGCTTCAGTGGAGTCAATGGATTTGTGACACCGCACCCCATATTTGTGACAGTAATATTATTATAATATGGTTATGGCACAATTATGATGCATTTTGTAGAGGATAAATCATGTGAGGAGTCATTGGGAAAGTTATGATTTGCTGAATATGATTACTCTTTTTGAATGCTGGAAAACACCCACAGCCAACCTTTCACGTACAACAATGAAGAAACTGGACGGGGCTGCTAGCCCATCAGCAAAGACAATGGACTGTGTAATAGCTTAATCTTCCTGTGAGCATTCTGGCCAGCACGTAAGCAATGGCTGCTATAACACCGCATGTGACCAGACCATGTGTCTCTGGACTCCATCTTGGGATGTCAGTATTTTTCCACAAACTGGTCTGGGAACCAAGTGTTGAAACCAAGGGTTCCCACCATATGCTAAAGCTATATAAGGCAGGGAGTGACATCGTCAGGTGTTCTTCGCTCCCCACACAAGAAGACTCCTGGAAACACCTGAGGAACAAAGACTGAATTGGGGGAAGTGCTGAACCCAGGCTAAAGGGATTTCTAGGCTGTGTATGAAAGATTTGGGATTCCGAGCTGTAAAGTAAGTGCAAGTTGTCCCTTAAGAATCTGCAAACTGCTTGTATCATCAGCCAGGGTGAGAATTTGCTAATTCATATCCTATCTTTCTAGTATGTTAGACTTAGTTGGCGTTTTTGTTTATTTACTAGGTAATCTGCTTTGATTTGTTTGCTATCACTTAAAAACTATGTTTTGTAGTTGTTAAACTTGTTTTTGCTTTATCTAAACCAGTGAGCTGGAGTTAAGTGCGTGGGAAATCGTAGCTCAAGCGGCAAAGACTGTTGCAGATTACTCTCCACACTGGGTGGTGGGGGCGGGGGCGAACTCTATGAGCTTACACTGTACAGTCCCCTGTGCAACACAAGACGGTATAATTTTGGGTTTATTCTCCAGAGGGGGTGCATGCCTGGGGAGCTGAGAGTTACCTTGGCTTTAACTTTTCTACTGTTGGTTCGTGCAGGGGCTAGTAAGAGAGCCTGCATGTAACTGCAGCTGGGTGTGTCCCTACCTGTGTGAATGCTGGCGGAACTGTAGGACCAGGAGCGGGTCTGCAGCTGGTCACAGCAGCACAGTGAGAGAGGAAGCCCAGGCTGGTACCCCAGTTTCAGTTGGCACCCAGCGGGGGGAAGAGACCTGTCACAGGACGTACACTGATTTACACCAACTGATGAGCTGGGGTGAAATACTGGGTCCATTGAAGTTAATTGCGAAACCCCCATTGCCTTCACTGGGGCTACGATTTCACCGCTTTAAAATATTTCATAAGCAAATATATTACATGTTAAATTTATTAATAGACAAATATGATCGGTAGCATTCCCTCTGAATGATCAAGCTACTGATGTCTGGTATTGCCAGTGAACAATGGTTAATGGTTATATTTATTTATTGATAATTCTTGTTTATTTGTTTAACTCATTTTAATCACTGGGAGTTTAGCTCCTGAATTCAGTGAAAGCTGGGCTCATGTATCCAGTACTGACAGAACTGGTCCAAATTCTGCTTTGAGTTGCACTTGTGTAAATCCAGAATAACTCCATTTGGCCCTGATTCACACCTCATGTAAGCAGGCTATATGTTTGGGAAATATTTTGTATCAGATGCATTTAGGTGAAGATACATTTAAAGTTTGTTGAGTCTCTCTAGCTGTTGAGGCTAGTTTATTTTCACTGGAGCTTTTACTCATTACAGCTGCTGGCTGTAATGGATGGCCCTGGGGAAGGAAATCCTCAGTTTAGACTCAAAACAAATGTATTGTGGGTAGTGACAACCCAAGCTTCCCCAACGTGCCCACACCAATCTGAGAGAGAAGGTGGGTGAGATAATATCTTCTATTGGACTGGTGCAAAAGAGGAGCTTTCAAGCTACACAGAGCTGCTTCTTGAGGTCATGTGAAGACCAGGTACTTCAGCTTTACCATGAGGTAAATGTGTCAAGATCAGTCCCATTTGGGAGGCACAGAGCTGTTTACCTCGTGGCAAAACAAAACTGCCTTGTCTTCACTGTGTATTTACCTCAGGGTAGCTCATGCACGTTAGTTATGCTAGAGTAAAAATGGCACCATTTTTAGCAGTGAAGACAAGACTGAGGAACAAACTCTAGAGGAGAGAAGGTCACCTTTCAGCAAGATATTTAAGCAAGTGCTTAACTTTAAGCCTGTGAGTTACCCCTCTGACGTCAATGGGACTACTCATGGGCTTAACGTCACCATATGCTTAAGTACCTTGATGAATCGGGGCCTTAGTTTCCATGGTGCATTCAACCTTTGGCTTCTTTGCTGGGACTGACAAGTGTGTTTTTGTGCTGTGGACTCACTTGACTGAGGCAACCAATAGGGATGTTCCTGTTGGTAACATCCTAAACACTAACCTGGCCATGCTACAGTTTCTGAGCACTGCCCTGCCCCTTTGCCCTCTCCCCTCCTTTGCCCTGGTTACTTGCTTCCTTGGCTGATTTTTGCACTCGCTATGTTACTTACTTCACAGACAGATTTGAAGGCTCACACTTTCAGCACTGCTGGCACAACGGGGATGTCGGTGCCGAATGCTCTGTTTTCTGCCACCCCAATCCAGTTCCCTTGCGGGGGATCTCAGGGGCTGAGTTCTCGCCAAGTGGGCAAAGTTTATACTTGTATCTCTGCTTGCATCTAAGTACCGTTCTGGGTGGTGATGGTGGGGGTAAGATACGCAAAGGAGCTACCTCCAGCTGAGACAAAGCACAGCTGCTGTTTGCTCGGTTGCTAAGGCTGCCTCCTAGCTTCAGCTGAAAAGCTGCTGCTTATGCACATCCGGGGTTCTGGGTTGACTCTCATGAATGGTACCCAGGAGGGGACACGCAATGGGCCAAATTCACCACAAATATAACCAGGTGCAACTCCACTAACTTCAGTGGACTTGTACTTGGTTACGTGAATTGAATACAATGAGTTTGATATGCCAGCGCTGGGCACGCCACTAATAGATTAAGTCAGTTTTACCAGCTGGGAGACTCAACAGTCTGAACAATTAGAAGATATGATTGCAATCAGATATTATAGTTACAATTAAGTTTTCTTGGCTTATAATACTGCAAGGGTTTTAAAAAATGTCGGTATATTTCAACAGATTTAATTGGAATTCCATCAATGCACCATTAACTTAGTGACCCCACTGAAATTTCAGCCCTTGAACGGGTGAAAAATAGACGTAAAATATCGACAAACGGCATGGAAAAATCTCTGCCTTTTTTTGAGTGGGACTGCAGATGGTTTATGCTGGAAAATAGCAGCTAAGTAAGGAGAATGCAGGCTGTTTCTGCAGCATGAGTCTGTAAATCCCACAGGGCAGTGCTGCAGAAAGGGAAGTTGCTGTCTTGCTCTTAGGTGACTCCAGAGGGAAAAGAATGGCTCAGAGGATTGGTAATGGGCTACTAAGCCCTTCTTCTCTGGATCAGCGCTTCAAATCCTGCCCAGATAAGTTATCAGTGAAAATTGCTTCTTTCAGGTGCCTAAGTGAAATGAGTTTGATAATGTAAGTGTGGTTCCTAGAGTCTGGGTCACAGGAGTCTATACCTTCCAGGTTAATGGTTTCAGCAGCGAGGCCAGAGACAGGGATACAGGAATATAGTTGGCCTGCTAAGACAGGGCACTTAGGCACTGTACTGTGCCACCTGCCTGCCTGCATACTGCTAAGGGATCAGCACTCACATAGAAAAACGTCCTGGAGAGCCAAAGGAAACTTCCAAGGGCCAAAAACAACAAGGAGTCTGGTGGCACCTGAAAGACTAACAGATGTATTTGGGCATAAGCTTTTGTGGGTAAAAAACCACTTCTTCACTTCACTTCAGTTGCATCTGAAGAAGTGGTTTTTTACCCATGAAAGCTAATGCCCAAATACAGCTGTTAGTCTTTAAGGTGCCACCGGACTCCTTGTTGTTTTGTGGATACAGACTAACACGGCTACCCCCTGATACTTGACACCTTCTAAGGGCCAGCGTCTCATCCATAGAAGTAGCTCTAAATGTAAATGTACAGGTCTAATTGGACATATACACAGCAGGGGCATTTTGCCGTCAGCTGCCTACCAGTGCACCTCTGGCCCTGGCAGAATACTGTATCTGGTCAATAGAGAAGGTGAACATGTGCAAAGAGCTGACATTTAATACACTAGGAGCTGAGGAATCAGCTGGCTTTGGGAAGTTTGCACTTTCTTCCAGAGATGCCAGCTGTTCACGGTGTTCAAGATTCATATTTCGTACTGAACTTCCAGTAGCACTTGCGACAGCCTGAAGGACTCGGAGTGCAGACAGCTCTGGAAATCAGCCCAGCCTTGTCAGTATAAAATGAACAGGACTTGTGGTTGCTGAGTAGGGCTGTTCATTTGGGTTCTGAGGGAATCCAAATGAAGCTGAATCTCTTGGTATTTAGTTAATCCAACATCCCAATATTTATCATTGTGTTTTTGCATGGAACAATTTTTTTTTTTCAACATCAGGACTCATTTATGGGACTGAAGTAATGACAGATGTGATCTTCTTATTTTATTTCCACTTTCACAGCTGTGGCTGAAACATAAATTCCCCCAAACCAATGCCCAATTGGACTCATGAGACTGGGCAGCTAAGGACCAGATTTTCAAAGGGGCTCAGGGGGTCAGATTGGCAAGTACTCAGCACACACAGCTAGGGTCAGATTTTCAAAATTGCTCAGCTCCCAATGTGCAGAAAATCTGGCCACTTATCTGGGTATCTGAGCAGGAAGAGGGTTCTTTTGAAAATCTGGCATTAAGATGCTGCCCAGTTGGCAAGAGGGCCAATAAAAATAAGAACAGCCATCCTGGGTCAGACCAGTGATCCATCTAGCCCAGTATCCTGTCTTCCGACAGTGGCCAATGCCAGTTGCTTCAGAGGGAATAAACAGAACAGGACAATTATCAAGTGATCCATCCTCTGTCATCCAGTTCCAGTTTCTGGTAGTGGGAGGTTTAGGGAAACCCAGAGCATGGGGTTGTGTCTCTGACCATCTTGGCTAATAGCCATTGATGGCCCAAATATCCATGAACTTATTTAATTATTTTTTTAACCCAGTGCTACTTTTGGCCTTCACAACATCCCCTGGCAATGAGTTCCACAAGTTGACTGTGTTGTGTGAAGAATTACTTTCTTCTGTTTGTTTTAAATCTGCTACATATTTGTTTATTTGTCAGACACCATGAGTCTCAAACCCAGGCCCGCAGAGCGGGAGCCTTACCCTCTGCAATGTGGAGCTGCAGCCTCTGGTACATTTACTTACAGCACATACTGTCACTGGGTTTTTGTTTTTTTCATTTATATGGTTTTCTGAAACAATATTAGACTACATTTTTGATGCTTTGTGTTACCATCAGTCATGATTTATTCATGTGTCTCGTGCTATTTGATATTTTACTTAAAACACCAGCTCCTGGAGTCATGTGAATATGTGAGAATCTCATTTTTATAAAAAGTAAGTTTCTAGCCTTCATGGCAGTGTAGAATAACTTGAAAATATGATTTGAGTCCATCCTAAAGGCTCAAAAACCAGAAGGCAAATAAAAACCAAAGTATTATGATTATATAAAATCTCATGATTTTGGGGACAGGGGATTTTTGAATGTTTGAGGTTGGCAATACTGGATGCCCATATACCTGATAAGTTCACTGTTTTTTAAATCATGAACTTGGTATATTTGGTCCTTTCTCAGCACAGAGCCTTTCTCAGCACAAAAGTGGGAAGCAGATCAGAGGATGAGCCCAGGACTGTCCACTGAGGGACAGCCAGCCACTGGGAGGCTGAGATCATCAGACAGAGACTGCCCCCAACCTGCAGCTTAGGGCAGGATCCAGTCACGAGTAGAACAACCAGTCAGCAAGAAGTCTCAGCCATCCAGCCCTAACTGTAAGGAGAGATCCAGCTACAAAGGGAACTTGGACACTAGAGCAGCTAGTCCAGTGGGAGACAAGGACCTGGCAGCCAGGAAAACCCAATCAGTGGGAGCTATAGCAGGAAGGGAACCACATACCAGGGCATTTGGGGTCAAGCCAGCAAAGGGAGATCAAAGAGTCAACTTGTAGTGGGGATCCATAGCTTGGCCAAACCGGAACAAATTGACCGGCCTGGTCTAACCAGGAACCAAACCGGGACTGGGCAGCCCTGTGAGAAACCAGGTCAGTGGGGCATGTCCAGGACCAGACGTGTACAGGTTAGAATTTTGCCTCCATGCTGGGAAACACCCATATGCCTCCTCTGTAAGAAAATAGAGTATTTTATATGTGCACTAGTAATAGATCTGTAAGCTGCAAAGAGGTGGCCTGGCTTGGGGCAGAGGTGTCTGTCAGCCTGGTGAGTATGCTGAGTCTTTGGGCTAAAAGGGATCAGCAAGTTTTTCAAATTGTTTCGAAATAATGTATTACACCTGCTGTTCAAATAATGCTAATATTAATGTGCTGATACCGTACAGTATATCTGACACTTCATACTGTAAGGAACTAACATGATGGATAATAGTAACAACGGTGAACCTTGACAGAGGTTGTATAACATCAGTGGGACCATATTCCATCCGTGAGAATAAATCAAGAAAAACTAGTTCACATTGGGTAACATTTTCAGAAGTGCCTAGGTCCCATTTTCAAGAGAGACACAGGCCTGGTCTACACCTAAACCGTAGGTCTATTTCACTACATTGCTCAGGGCTGTGAAAAATGTCAAGCCTTCTGCAGTTGTAATTAGGTCAACCTAACCACTAGTGTAGATGCAGCTAAGGTGGTGGAACAATTCTTCGGTCAACCTAGCTACCGTCTCTTGTGGGAAGAATGCTTTCCATTTCTGTAGTATTTGTGTAGTGCAGCGCTGCATCTGTACCACTGTAACACTTAACATAAGAACGGCCTTACTGGGTCAGACCAAAGGTCCATCTAACCCAGTATCCTGTCTTCCGACAGTGGCCAGTGGTAGGTGCCCCAGAGGGAATGAACGGAACAGGTCATCATCAAGTGATCCATTCCCTGTTGCCCATTCCCAGCTTCTGGCAAACAGAGGCTAGGGACACCATCCCTGCCCATGCTGACTAATAGCAATTGATGGACCTATCCTCCATGAATGTATCTAGTTCTTTTTTGAACCCTGTTATAGTCTTGGCCTCCACAACGTCCTCTGGCAAAGAGTTCCACAGGTTGACTGTGTGTTGTGTGAAAAAATACTTCTTTTTGTTTGTTTTAAACCTGCTGCCCATTAATTTCATTTGTTCTAGTGTTCTGAGAAGGACGGTGACCATATTTACCAAGGGAAAAACGGGACACCACCTGGGGTAGCTAAGGATCCCGGCGCTGCACGGGACTGGCCCGAGCTGCTCGCCTGAGCTCCCACCCTCCTGCACAGGGCAGGCATCACTGCCCACCCAAGGCCCCCCTTCTCCCCACGTGGGGCTGGCATCACTGCTTGCCCAAGCACTGCCTGCCCCCCTGACTGAGTCCTGCCTGCATAGGGCTGGCATTGCTGCTCCCTGCCACCCCCAGACCTTCCTCCACACCCCACTTTTTTGACAAAGTGGACCTTTGTCCCGGTTGCTCTTGTCAATTGATCAAGTCAGCAAGAGCAAATGGGAGAAATGCCCCCTTTTGCCAGAAAAGTCGGGATGGCTGGGACAGGATTTAAAAAAGGGATTGTCCTGACCAAAACTGAACACATGGTCACCTTTCCTTATTGACTTTCTCCACACCAGTCATGATATTATGGACCTCAATCATATCCCCCCTTAGTCGTCTCTTTTCCAAGCTGAAAAGTTCCAGTCTTATTAATTTCTCCTCACATGGAAGCTGTTCCATACCCCCAATCATTTTTGCTGACCTTTTCTGAACCTTTTCCAATTCCAATATCTTTTTGAGATGGGGAAACCACATCTCCACACAGTCTTATTATCTATCCCTTTCTTAATGATTCTCAATGTTCTGTTCACTTTTCTGACTGCTGCTGCACATTGAGTGGATGTGTTCAAAGAACTCTCCACAATGACTCCGAGATCTCTTTTTTTGAGTGGTCACAGCTAATTTAGACCCCATCATTTTATATGTATAGTTGAGATTGTTTTCCAATGTGCATTACTTTGCATTTATCAACACTGAATTTCATCTGCCATTTTCTTGCCCAGTCACCCAGTTTTGTGAGATCTCTTTGTAACTCTTCACAGTCTGCTTTGGACTTAACTGTCTTGAGTAGTTTTGTATTGTCTGCAAATTTTGCCACCTCACTGTTTACACCTTTTTCCAGATCATTTATGAATATGTTGACTAGGGCCGGCCCCAGTACAGAGCCCTGGTGGACACCACTATTTACCTCTCTCTGTTATGAAAATTGACCATTTATTCCTGCCCTTTATTTCCTATCTTTTAACCAGTTACTGATCCAGGAGAGAACCTTCCCTCTTATCCCATGACAGCTTACTTTGCTTAAGAGCCTTTGCTGAGGGACCTTGTCAAAGGCTTTCTGAAATTCTAAGAACACTATATCCACAGGATTCCCCCTTGTCCACATGCTTGTTGACCTCCTCAAAGAATTCTAGTAGATTGGTGAGGCATGATTTCCCTTTACAAATGCCATGTTGACTCTTCCCCAACAAATTATGTTCATCTATGTGTCTGACAATTCTGTTATTTACTATTGTTTCAACCAGTTTGCCCTGTAAGCCTTGTACTGAAGTCAGGTTTACTGGTCTGTAATTGCTGGGATCACCTCTGGAGCCCTTTTTAAAAATTGGCATCACGTTAGCTATCCTCCAGTCATTGTAGTATAAGACATTGCCTTAGGCACTTGGGCACCCATGGCTCATTTATTTTAAATGAAATTTAGGCTCCTAAGTCTCTACTGAAAGTGAGACTTTGGTTCCTAAGTCATGTAGGTAGTTCTGAAATGTTATCCATTGTGACTGTCTTCTGCGTTTCTTTTCACACTGGCATGGCAAGCTGTAAAGTTACTATCATGTAGTCGACAAGCAATAGATAAAGAGACCTTCACATATTATTATTCATATTACAGTGGACTTGCAGTACCCAACCAAGATAGGGGCCTGGTCCATTGTGCTAGATGCTATGATACAAATAGTAAGGGACAGCCCTGGCCCTAAGGTGCTTGCATCCAAAACAGACAAAGGAAGTATTATTATCATCCCTCTTTTACAGATGGAAGATGGCGGCACAGAGAGATTCACTGACTTGCCCAAAGTCTCACAGGAAGTCTGTGGCAAAGCTAAGAAATGAGCTTGGATCCCCTAAGTCCTAGTTTGATGCCTTAATCACAAGACCACCCATCCTCTCTACCAAAGCCTTCTTTAGAGCCTTATTCTACCACCCTTCCTCTCCTTAAGTGGTATTTGCTGTCAGGAGTAGTTCCACGGAACTCAGTCCTACAGAATGATTACTGATAGTTTTGCGTGTGAGAGAAAGGACTTCACAGAAAAGCACCCATATAATTAAGGGGTTTAACTACAGGAATACACTGAGCAAAATATTTTTAGAATATATAAACTGATCTAGATAGATGTACATTGATTTGACTATAAAATATACTGATTTGAATATATTTAGTTTTTCTTTGACATGTTATTTCCTTGCCCTAGGACAATTTTTAGTTTTAGATTCATAGATTCATAGATATTAAGGCCAGAAGGGACCATTATGATCATCTAGTCTGACCTCCTGCACAATGCAGGCCACAGAATTTCACCCACCACTCCTAAAAAAGACCTCACACCTATATCTGTGCTATTGAAGTCCTCAAATTGTAGTTTGAAGACCTCAAGGAGCAGAGAATCCTCCAGCAAGTGACCCGTGCCCCATGCTACAGAGGAAGGCGAAAAACCTCCAGGGCCTTCCAATCTGCCCTGGAGGAAAATTCCTTCCCGACCCCAAATATGGCGATCAGCTAAACCCTGAGCATATGGGCAAGATTCATCAGCCAGATACTACAGAAAATTCTTTCCCGGGTAACTTGGATCTTACCCCATCTAAAAACCCATCACAGGCCATTGGGCCTATTTACCATGAATATTTAATTACCAAAACCATGTTATCCCATCATACCATCTCCTCCATAAACTTATCGAGTTTAATCTTAAAGCAAGATAGATCTTTTGCCCCCACTACTTCCCTTGGAAGGCTATTCCAAAACTTCACTCCTCTGATGGTTAGAAACCTTCGTCTAATTTCTAATCTAAATTTCCTAGTGGCCAGTTTATATCCATTTGTTCTTGTGTCCACATTGGTACTGAGTTTAAATAATTCCTCTCCCTCTCTGGTATTTATCCCTCTGATATATTTATAGAGAGCAATCATATCTCCCCTCAACCTTCTTTTAGTTAGGCTAAACAAGCCAAGCTCCCTGAGTCTCCTTTCATAAGACAAGTTTTCCATTCCTCGGATCATCCCAGTAGCCCTTCTCTGTACCTGTTCCAGTTTGAATTCATCCTTCTTAAACATGGGAGACCAGAACTGCACACAGTATTCCAGGTGAGGTCTCACCAGTGCCTTATATAACGGTACTAAAACCTCCTTATCCCTACTGGAAATACCTCTCCTGATGCATCCCAAGATGACATTAGCTTTTTTCACAGCCATATCACATTGGCAGCTCATAGTCATCCTATGATCAACCAATACTCCAAGGTCCTTTTCCTCCTCCGTTACTTCTAGTTGATGCGTCCCTAGCTTATAACTAAAATTCTTGTTATTAATCCCTAAATGCATGACCTTACACTTCTCACTATTAAATTTCATCCTATTCCTATTACTCCAGTTTACAAGGTCATCCAGATCCTCCTGTAGGGTATCCCTGTCCTTCTCTAAATTAGCAATACCTCCCAGCTTTGTATCATCTGCAAACTTTATTAGCACACTCCCACTTTTTGTGCCCAGGTCAGTAATAAAAAGATTAAATAAAATTGGTCCCAAAACTGATCCTTGAGGAACTCCACTGATAACCTCCCTCCAACTTGACAGTTCACCTTTCAGTAGGACCCGTTGTAGTCTCCCCTTTAACCAATTCCCTATCCACCTTTCAATTTTCCTATTGATGCCCATCTTATCCAATTTAACTAATAATTCCCCATGTGGCACAGTATCAAACGCTTTACTAAAATCTAAGTAAATTAGATCCACTGCGTTTCCTTTATCTAAAAAATCTGTTACTCTCTCAAAGAAGGAGATCAGGTTGGTTTGGCACGATCTACCTTTTGTAAAACCATGTTGTATTTTGTCCCATTTACCATTGACTTCAATGTCCTTAACTACCTTCTCCTTCAAAATTTTTTCCAAGACCTTGCATACTACAGATGTCAAACTAACAGGCCTATAATTACTTGGATCACTTTTTTTCCCTTTCTTAAAAATAGGAACTATGTTAGCAATTCTCCAATCATACGGTACAACCCCTGAGTTTACAGATTCATTAAAAATTCTTGCTAATGGGCTTGCAATTTCTTGTGCCAATTCTTTTAATATTCTTGGATGAAGATTATCTGGGCCCCCCGATTTAGTCCCATTAAGCTGTTTGAGTTTCGCTTCTACCTCAGATATGGTGATGTCTACCTCCATATCCTCATTCCCATTTATCATGCTACCATTATCCCTAAGATCCTCTTTAGTCTTATTAAAGACTGAGGCAAAGTATTTGTTTAGATATTGGGCCATGCCTAGATTATCCTTGACCTCCACTCCATCCTCAGTTTTTAGCGGTCCCACTTCTTCTTTCTTTGTTTTCTTCCTATTTATATGACTATAGAACCTTTTACTATTGGTTTTAATTCCCTTTGCAAGGTCCAACTCTACTTGACTTTTAGCCTGTCTCACTTTATCCCTACATATTCTGACCTCAATAAGGTAGCTTTCCTTACTGATCCCTCCCTTCTTCCACTCCCTATATGCTTTCTGCTTTTTCTTAATTACCTCTCTAAGATGCTTGCTCATCCAGCTTGGTCTACAACTCCTGCCTATGAATTTTTTCCCCTTTCTTGGGATGCAGGCTTCCGATAGCTTCTGCAGCTTTAATTTAAAATAATCCCAGGCCTCCTCTACCTTTAAACCCATAAATTCTTCAGTCCAATCCACTTCCCTAACTAATTTCCTTAATTTTTGAAAGTCAGCCCTTTTGAAATCAAAAACCCTAGTTGCAGATTTATTTTTGTTAATCCTTCCATTCAGTTTGAACTGAATTAGCTCATGATCACTTGAGCCAAGATTATCCCCTACCACCATTTCCTCTATGAGGTCCTCATTACTCACCAAGACCAAATCTAAAATGGCATCCCCTCTAGTCGGTTCAGCAACTACTTGCTGAAGGAATCCATCAGCTATCGCATCTAGGAAAATCTGAGCCCTATTATTATTACTAGCACTCGTCCTCCAGTCTATATCTGGGAAGTTAAAGTCTCCCATGATCACACAGTTTCCATTAGTATTTACTTTATTAAAAACATTAAAAAGGGCTCTATCCATATCCAAATTAGATCCCGGCGGTCTATAGCACACCCCAAGCACTATCCCAGGGGAGGCTCTAATAGTTTTCTTCCCCAATTTAATTGTTGCCCAGACAGACTCAGTCATATCCATTTCATCGCTTCTTATTTCTTTACATTCTATCTCATCATTGATATACAGTGCTACTCCACCACCTTTACCTTTATTTCGGTCTTTCCTAAACAGCACATACCCTTCAATACCTGTAGCCCAGTCATGACTACTATTCCACCAGGTCTCTGTTATACCTATAATATCTGGTTTCACTTCCTGCACCAGTAACTCTAGTTCCTCCATTTTATTACCTATTATTTGTCTGTTTTTCTTCCAGTGTATTGCTAGGTTGCTTTGGTTCTTATGCATACTAAGTGTTAATGTTTCCTTTACTTACTATGCAATTGAGCGCATACAAATATAAGAAGGCAAAAGAACATGGGAATTAAAGGATAATAAGCCTACATAAAAAGACACATTTTGAGAAACATCCTCCCTTAAACAAGAGGCAAGTTTTGAGTAACTCCTTGTACATGATAGCATGTATGGACTGTAAATGGTAAATATGGGCCTGCTTCTACATTCCATACTCAAGTTGTCCTGTACCCGTAATCAGATCTACACTGACAGACCCTTGCACCAGGACAGAGCCCATTTGGCTTCAGTAGAACTCAATGCAAGCATAAGGGTCCACCTGTGCAGATCTGACTAAAAGTAATCTCAGGAACATAAGAATTGCCATTCTGGATGAGTGGTCTATCTAGTCCAGTACTTACACATATCAGTTGGAGCTTGGCTTATGTCATGAAACATGAAAATTGATCTCTTCCAAAATTCTAGGGCTTTTTGTTTGTTTTTGTGCTTATTTTAATCCTGACTATTACTGTACCTCTGGATGTTCTCTCTACGCATAGATATGTCCAATTGTCTTCCTTTTTTTGTCTTTTTTTTACGCCTGCTAAGCTCCTGGTCTCAGTACTATATTGTGGCAATGAGTTCCACAGTCTAACTGTTTATTGTGTGAAAAAGTATTGAATGAATGCTATAGAAAGCTTGCTAGTTCGATATGTGTTAGAAGTAATTTCACAGGTGAAGCCTCAATGTAACTTTATGGAGGATGTTTCTTAAAATGTATCTTTTTATGTAGGTTGACTATGATTTGTGGAATCCCCATACTCTTTTGCTGTCTCATATTTATTGGCTCTCAACTGCATAACAAGTACAGGAAATATCAACACCTAATATGCATAAGAACCGAAGCAATCAAGCAAGCCAGATGAAACATTGCCCAAGGGTAAGGAGCTAACACTTCAAAAAAGAACTAAATATAAATATATTTTATATTCAAATCAATGTACATATATCCAGATGAGTTTATATATGCCAAGCTAATATTTTGCTCAATGCACTTTTGTAGTTAAACTCCTTAAGTTATACTGATACTGCATCTGAGGACATGTCTACGCTGCCCTACAGTTTGGACTACAGGGATCTGAATACAGCACAGTACTTTGGTGCGTGCTGCTAATGTGTCGACCCTGCTTGCATGAACGAAAAGATTCTTAGTTTGCATTAAGAAAAGGAGGACTTGTGGCACCTTAGAGACTAACAAATTTATTTGAGCATAAGCTTTCGTGAGCTATAGCTCACTTCATCGGATGCATGCAGTGGAAAATACAGTGGGAAGATTTTATAGACACAGAGAACATGAAACAATGGGTGTTACCATACACTGTAACGAGAGTGATCACTTAAGGTGAGCTATTACCAGCAGGGGAGCGGGGTGGAGGGGTGGGGGAAAACCTTTTGTAGTGATAATCAAGGTGGGCCATTTCCAGCAGTTGACAAGAACGTGTGAGGAACAGTAGGGAGGGAAAGAAGCATGGGGTAATAGTTTTACTTTGTGTAATGACACATTCAATCCCAGTCTTTATTGAAGCCTAAGTTAATTGTAACCAGTTTGCAAATTAATTCCAATTCAGCAGTCTCTCGTTGGAGTCTGTTTTTGAAGTTTTCTTGTTGAAGAAGTGCCACTTTTAGGCCTGTAATCGAGTGACCAAAGAGATTGAAGTGTTCTCCGACTGGTTTTTGAATGTTATAATTCCTGACGTCTGATTTGTGTCCATTTATTTTTTTATGTAGAGACTGTCCAGTTTGGCCAATGTACATGGCAGAGGGGCATTGCTGGCACATGATGGCATATATCACATTGGTAGATGTGCAGGTGAACGAGCCTCTGATAGTGTGGCTGATGTGATTAGGCCCTGTGATGGTGTCCCCTGAATAGATATGTGGACATAGTTGGCAACGGGCTTTGTTGCAAGGATAGGTTCCTGGGTTAGTGTTTCTGTTGTGTGGTGTGTAGTTGCTGGTGAGTATTTGCTTCAGGTTGGGGGGCTGTCTGTAAGCAAGGACTGGCCTGTCTCCCAAGATCTGTGAGAGTGATGGGTTGTCCTTCAGGTTAGGTTGTAGATCCTTGATGATGCGTTGGAGAGGTTTTAGTTGGGGGCTGAAAGTGATGGCTAGTGGCGTTCTGTTATTTTCTTTGTTGGGCCTGTACTGTAGTAGGTGACTTCTGGGTACTCTTCTGGCTCTGTCAATCTGTTTCTTCACTTCAGAAGGTGGGTATTGTAGTTGTAAGAATGCTTGATAGAGATCTTGTAGGTGTTTGTCTCTGTCTGAGGGGTTGGAGAAAATGCGGTTGTATTGTAGAGCTTGGCTATAGACAATGGATCGTGTGGTGTGGTCTGGATGAAAGCTGGAGGCATGTAGGTAGGAATAGTGGTCAGTAGGTTTCCGGTATAGGGTGGTGTTTATGTGACCATTGCTTATTAGCACTGTAGTGTCCAGGAAGTGGATCTCTTGTGTGGACTGGTCCAGGCTGAGGTTGATGGTGGGATGGAAATTGTTTTTGCAATAACACTCACCCCTGTAGTCCCACTCACTGCTGTAGTCCCACTTGCAGGGCAGTTTAGACGTGCCCCGAGAAGTTTTTTCATATAAGTTTCATATAAGTTTTTTCATATAAGTTTTATATATATATATAACACAAAAAATCAGCAAACATTCTATAGGGATGGAGGATAGCTTTATTTCCTTGCTGTTTGCTTTGATTAGGGCTAACTAATGTGATTAGCTTTGTTGGTAAGGTTCTGGACTAGAATCTAGAAGACTTGAGTTCAGGTCCACCAAGAGTTCAACTGTGGTCTTGAGTAAGTAATTTAAAGCTGGTGTCTCACATCCTATTCTGTACAGTAGGGGGTGATAATTACGTATGTTGTCTATTTAGATGGCTAGCTCTTTGGGACAGGAATTATTTTACTATGTGTTTCCCCAGTGCCTAGCACAATGGGCCTTGATTTCAACTAGTGCTTCTATGTGCTGCTGCATTGCTGCTAAGAGTAACCACAGTGGTACAAACACCTGAGCCCAGTCTACTCTCCAGCCTCCACCTTTGTTGCCATCAGGGGAGTAGCACTGCTGAAGCATTACAGTTCTGATTGCACATCAGTTTTATAGACCTAGATCTATAACTCAATAGCTATGCAGGCTATCTTTAAATTCCCTTTGTTTTATTGTTGCTTCATCAGTGAAGTTCCTTTTGTCCTTCTGACACATACATTGAAAACAGCAAGCACTGGGGGGAAAAAAAGTCACACTTGCATCAGGAATTAAAGAGAGTTAATTTCTGGAATCATTGAAATGATTCTTTAATACAATTGGAAACCTGGTTCCTGTGGAAAAAGCCTAGTACAATGCACAGTTAAATTGCATTGAACTGCAGATGCTGTAAGAGTGACAATTCATACAGCGAGGTATGCTTAATGCGCTGATACATAAATACTCATCTTTGTGGCAGTGAAAGCAGAGCACTCACCAAGCTAGTGGATTGATGCAAGTATGCACATAAATGTGCTTATAAGCTGCGTCGTACTTTTCTTCATAATGTTTTGCAAAGGATCTTATTTATTGTTGGTACTAAGGTAGAACCTAGAAGTCCCAGTTGTGCACCAGGAGCCCTTTGTGTTAGGTGCTGTACAGATATAAGCAGAGTCTGAATGAGCTCTCCCCTGACATCTAGTGATGAGCTGTGGAAGAGGACTTCTGTAGCTGATCTCGTTTGTATGGGCACACTCACCCTGCCTAGGTACTCAGCATGATAGGATTGCTTGCCCAGATGATGGCTTTTGGCTGGTGTTGGATCCCCAGTCTCCTTGTAATTGGGGCAGGAGTAACAAAGGGTTGTAACTAGGGCTGTTAAGTTAAAAACGTACTCTTGATTAATCGTGCAATTTAAAAATTAATCACAATTAATCGCACTGTTAAATAAAAGAATACCATTTATTTAAATATTTTGGGTTGTCTTCTACGTTTGCAAATATGTTGATTTCAATTACAACAAAGAGTACAAAGTGTACAGTGCTCACTTTATATTTATTTTTGATTACAAATATTTGCACTGTAATAAACAAAAGAAATAGTATTTTTTAATTCACCTAGTACAAGTACTGTAGTGCAAACTCTTTATCATAAAAGTTGAACTTAAAAATGTAGAATTATGTACAAAAAACCCCTGCATTCAAAAATAAAACAATGTAAAACTTTAGAGCTTATAAGTCCAATCAGTCCTCCTCCTTGTTCAGCCAATCACTCAGAAAAACAAGTTTGTTTACATTTGCAGAAGATCATGCTTCTTGTTTACAATGTCACCTGAAAGTGAGAACAGGCATTTGCATGGCTTTGTGGTAGCCAGCGTTGCAAGATATTTACATGCCAGATGCGCTAAAGATTCATATGTCCCTTGATGCTTCAACCACCATTCCAGAAAACATGCATCCATGCTGATGACAAGTTCTGTTCAATAATGATCCAAAGCAGTGCGGACCAACACATGTTCATTTTCATCATCTGAGTCAGATGCCGCCAGCAGAAGGTTGATTTTCTTTTTTGGTGGTTTGGGTTCTGTAGTTTACACATCAGTGTTGCTCTTTTAAGACTTCTGAAAGCATGCTCCACACCTCATCCCTCTCAGATTTCGGGAGGCACTTCAGATTCTTAAATCTTGGGTTGAATGCTGTAGCTATCTTTAGAAATTTCACATTGGTATCCTCTTTGCATTTTGTCAAATTTGCAGTGAAAGTGTTCTTAAAACGAACAACATGTGCTGGGTAATCATCCGAGACTGCTATAACATGAAATATATGGCAGAATGTGGGTAAAACAGAGCAGGAGACATACAATTCTCCTCTGAGGAGTTCAGTCACAAATTTAATTAACACATTATTTTTTTAATGAGTGTCATCAGAATGGAAGCATGTCATCTGGAATGATGGGCGAAGCATGAAGAGGCATGTGAATCTTTAGCGCATCTGGCACGTAAATATCTTGCAATGCCAGCTACAATAGTGCCATGTGAATGCCTGTTCTCACTTTCAGGTGACATTGTAAAGAAGAAGTGGGCAGCATTATCTCTTGTAAATGTAAAGAAACTTGTTTCTCTTAGCGATTGGCTGAACAAAAAGTAGAACTGAGCGGACTTGTAGCTCTAAAGTTTTACATTATTTTTTTCTGAGTGCAGTTATGTAACAAAAAAACCTACATGTGTACATTGCACTTTGATGATAAAGAGATTGTACTACAGTACTTGTATGAGATAATTTGAAGAATACTATTTCTTTTATCATTATTACAGTGAAAATATTTGTAATAAAAATAATATATAGTGATCACTGTACACTTTATAGTCTGTGTTGTAATTGAAAGAGATATATTTGAAAATGTAGAAAAACATCCAAAAATATTTAATAAACTTCAATTGGTATTCTATTGTTTAACAATGCGATTAATCACAATTAATTTTTTTAATTACGATTAATTTTTTGAGTTAATCACGTGAGTTAACTGCGATTAATCGACAGCCCTAGTTGTTACCTTGGTTGTGTGAATAGAGGGCAGCAGAACTATACCTGGCATACCCCAATGGAGGGACTCACCCTCAATTAAATGGCACTTGCTAGGCAGGGTATATGGTTTCCAAAGCCCAGTGAGTTGAGAGAGGGTGGGGACAAGTATTTGTACCTGGTGGTGTGGGCCCTGCTTAAGGGTCCTAGACACCATTTGACCCTTCCTCTCTCCACAGTGTAATAAAAGACCTAATTTAGACTCAACTGAGAGTCTTGTTACACGCTGCAGAGCTGAAATCACTGATTCATAGGTTTAAGTATTAGACCTGCTTTGGGACAGTGTCTCTGATGCAAGAGACTGCCCAGCGTACACCAGCAGTGAGGCTTCCCCACTAAAAGCTAAAATCACTGATCTATGTTAAATGTTGAGCACTGAAGACATCTTGCCAAACAGCCAGCAGGGCAGCTGGTGGAGAGGGCCAGAGCAGAGCCCCGCAGAGAGGCATGGCAATTGGTCAGCAGGGTGGCTGGCACTGAGGGGTGGCGAATGAGTGAGCAGCAGAGCATGTAAGGTGCCTCCTTACCCTCCCCTTCCCCCTGACCCAGGGTGCGAAGTGAACTTTGCAGATGAACCTCTGAACTCTGGGGCTGCACTGACCAAGGACAGCAACTGTGAGTGAGGTGCAGAGAAGGGATGGGCACATTAAAGGGACTTTTGGGTTGCTGGACTTAAGAAGCTGAGGGGAAAAGGACACTGCCCAACTTATTTGGGAGTGGGTCTTTTGCTCATGGTTTATGTTTATGAACCGTGTTTGCAGTGTTTTCCCAAATTAATGCCGAGTTACTTCCCTCCTTTTATTAATTTTGCTACACTTGGACTCTGTGCTTGCGAGAGGGGACGTATTGCCTCTTAGAGGTATGCAATTTTCCCAGGTTACTGGGTGGGGGCTTGAGCCAGTTTTGTGTTGTATTGTTGAAAAGGAACACCTAGATACTGAACCCAGCCCTTGTTGTTGCCAACTCTGATTGGCAGAAGGGTTACACAAACATAGAACAACAAATAGTCCCTGCCCTAAAGAACTTAAAATCTAGACATTGCTCACTCTAATGGCATTTTTATACCAATAACGGTGTTCCTTAATTTGCTCTTGGCAATGTCAACCATACCTGTGTCCACATAGACAAGTAAAAAATACATGCAATGTATGTTGCTATGTAACTGCTATGCTTTTTTCCGTGTGTGCTGCACCTTTACATTTCCAAGAGCCTGCTGTTTGTAGAAGACAGCTGCCCTTGTGGGAGTCAGATTGTATGCAGCCTGTTAAAGAGGAGCTGTACACTGTGCTCCCTCATGAAGATTTTAGTGTTTCTTTTTTGGTTGCTTTTCCTTAATGTAAAATAAAAGTCAAGCAGACTGACAAGGTATGGTTGCTTGTTGTACCTGGAATAGCATAACAACAAGTTACATGGTTCTTCTACAATGTTTTATCTTTTATTTGGTATTCTTTAATTGCTCTTTCATTAGATTAATTTCCATTAGTTATTAGTTAGTTACGGTGAACACTGCAAGGTTGATGGAAATAAGTTCTGTCAGGCCACTTACAGGTGGAAAAAAGTGAGCTCTTGAGCTGAACTGCAACGAAATTTCCAAGCATGATTAAAAATCCACAGCGTGTTTTTCAAAGAATCCCTGCCCGCTTTGGTCTGACCTTTCGACCTTTGTCATAAAGCGCGGAAGCTTGGTCAGTTTGTATTTCTGTTACAGTGTTGTGAACTAGACATGGCGGTGGTATTGCTTCTGAGTCACACGCTGCTTGACTGCCTGTGGTTTTGAGCTGCAGTTAGCCAGGCTCACGGATGCTCAAACGAGATGTGCTGCAGATGCTCACGCATGCCCTGGCTTGACGTGGGTTCCCTCATACGCAGGGCTTACAGTTTGATTCAATGGCTTTCCGCACCCCCACTATACAAATTGTTCCAGGGCCCCTGGCCAAGCTGGCCTAGTATGTCACGGCTGAACTCCAAGTGCCCTGTGCAGCTGTGCAGACAACGTGTTGTACAGGTTGTTATTTATTCTTCAGGTCCTGAGAGGGTAGGAGAGACAAGAAAACCTGACTGATCTCAGCCTGAGCTCTGCAGTAGGGAATTCGGAGGCCATTTTGGAATACGTGCATGCTGCATAGAAATCCTTTGACTTTACTGCGTGTCTGGTGTTTGTCTGATCATATGAGAGATTCCGAAACAAATTGTTAGGTGTATAAAATGCTAACTGGGGTCGGTTGGTACATACTCTGCTCTATGTCACTGGAAAAGATTCTCGCTGTCCTTGAACCTTGCGATTCCTTCTGCCCTACGGAACTGGTGTGTCTTTTTTACCAGGAGCTCATAGTTATTCACTGGAATTCACCCTGCAGGGCAGAGACTCCCTTGCAGCACAAGTGGAATTTTAAAGGTCCAGGGCTGGAATAGCTATTCCTAAAAGTGAGAAAGTAAGAGTAATTTGCCTATGTAGCTGTCATCTTTTGCAGAGGCTCAGGCTGGAGGTAAGAGACACCACACAGCAGTGTGATCTCAAAAGCATGATCCCAGTGTGATCAAATCCTGCTGGTACAGGGCCAGTAGCAGTGGTTAATGTGTGGCAGGTGGCACCATACTGCAGCTCCAAAAAGGAGCAGTGAGCTCCCCTTGCTAGCGCATTGCACCATATGTAATGGGGAGCTGAAGGCCTACCAAGCCTCCCCTGATGTACGGTGTGAGAGCAGGGCCCATGCTCCTAGCACTCTCATGTACTAGGTGGGACTCCTGCTCTGCTGATGGGTGGTTCCCTAAGGGAGCGAAGTGGATTTCTGTGTCCTCTTCTCTCCAGCATACCTGCACAACAGAGGGCATTTGGGTGTCAGGAAGTCCTGCTCACAGATATGAGGATTGAGAATTGGATTTGAAGGTGACATTTCTGAGTGATTCAGAAATCTGGCTGACCCCTAACAGGGCAAATGTAAGCCAGGGCGTGGGCATGGAGAGGAGGTTGGGTAAGAAGAGTTTGTGCATTGTGCCTACAGATATTGCAAGGTCCCTGGCACCGGTTGTGAGTCACTGTGCAGAACTGCTGAAGGAATGTCACAAAACTCCATTTGAGCGCTGGCAGAGGCTATTCCAGGAGCTCCCGTGCACTAGACGAGTTCTCTCCCCCTATCTGTCAAACAGCTTGCAGCTCCCATTACAAGGCAGAAGAACCAGTTATAAACTTTGAGAAAACACAGTTAATCTGTGCACGAGGATGGGAAAAGACACCACTCGTACCAAATCTTAAGGCGACGGTCTCAAGTTCTCAAATTCTCTTTTCAGTTAAAATCTGGAGTATCTCCATTGACTTCAGTGTTTGTTCAGTGACTTCAGGAACAGATTTAAAAATTTTATTAAAATGGTGTTTTTAAAAAAGTGAATGGTACAGAGTTTAAGTGTAGAAGTTTCTGGTTATCAGGGAATAACATACAGATTATCAAGGGGTGTGAAGTTTGGTTTAGGATCGGATGGCGTAAAGAGTACATAATCTGCAATATCCCCGACTGGGGGTAAAAGGTTAACAGGTCGAAGTACAGCCATTGAGATATGGGGGTATGTTGTTCATATGATGGCTATGTTCAGATGTGGAGTATAATGCGTGGGTACGATGATGCGGATGGATTGACCCTCATTTGGTGACATTTAACGTTCAGTGAGTTTATGATTTCAGTTCATATGGTCCAACGGAAAAAGTCTCTCGGTCCCTTTCTCGTGGTCGATGCACGGTGTCACTCTGGCTCATGCCTCCTGGTACTGCCAGTGGCCGGTGATGTGTTCGGTGTAGATGTCCCTGGACCATCGGATGGTGTCTGAGACCATGAGGTGCCACATGAGCCGTGCGTAGCATCGACTGATCCCGCAGGTCCACAGCACACGCTCATTGCAGGGGTCCCAGCGCCCCTGGCTCCTATGATCAGGGTGTCCGTCAGCACCTCGTAGCCCTTTGCTCTCCAAACAAAAATAATAACTACACCCTTTTATACTGAAGTGAATTTTTTTAAAAAAATAGTCAAAATAGTTCAGTTCATGTTAAAGACTTTTTTAAAAAAACAACCCTAAATATGGCCCTGT
This sequence comes from Caretta caretta, assembly GCF_965140235.1. NCBI lineage: Eukaryota > Metazoa > Chordata > Testudines > Cheloniidae > Caretta > Caretta caretta. The sequence goes on from NC_134210.1 coordinate 121,903,026, forward strand.
TTAAGTTAAAAATAACTAGATGACAGTATCCCTTGAATTTTAACTATTCATAGTCTCCTTTTCTAATAAATTTTAAAAAGATGTAATAATGAGGATAGTGAGACCACTGCATTAGCTATAAGATTAGAGTAGTCGTCAGCTTTATAGAATCATAGAAATTTAGGACTGAAAGGGATCTTAAGAGGGCATCTAGACCAGTGCTCTGTTGCGGCCACCCTATCATTCCCCTGCTCCACTCCAGTCTGCCCCACCTGGCCTCTGACTCCAGGCTCTCAGCCCTTCGTTATCTGTCTTGCATCTTCTTCCCTGTCGGGCAGACAGTCATATTGTTTGCCTTTCACTGTGTTTGCCTGGAATCTCTGAATTAGGGGTAATAGTCAGAGGGATGGAAGGCTCAAAAAGGGTACATCGAGTCTTCCTCAGAGTAATGTATTCCATAATAGCATTACCTGTTCGAAATACACACTGTCCTGTGAGTCTGAAAATAGGTCACCGGTGTCTGCAACAGGAATCATCTGAGAAAGTGCACTGTTTAATCTTGCAGAGAGATAGACTGGGGCAAGTGTGAGAGTACATTTGACTGCAAGGGGTGCCAGGATACTTGATTCTGATGTCACTTACTCCAATTTTACACACCTGTCATTGCAGTGGCTTCAGTGGGGGCTGTCTTGATTTACAGTACACCTCGACCCCGATAGAACGCGGTCTGATAGAACGCAAATTCGGATATAACGCAGTAAAGCCGCGCTCTGGGGGGCGGGGCTGCGCACTCCGGCGGATCAGTGCATCAGCGTGTCTGGCTCCCACACGCTGCTCTGAGTGGCGTGTTAAGGGTGCAGGGCTGGGGCCGAGGGGTTGGATAATGGGGCCACGGGGGGGGGTGGGGGAGGAGAACAGGGGTCGATTCAGACATGCAGGGGCAGCACGGCGGGGCTGCAGCAGGGCTCGGCCAGGCTGCAGTGACCCGGGGGGCGGCTCATGGCTGGAAGTTCATGCCCCAGCCCAGGTGCCTGTGGCCAGAGGGAGCGGGTCCATGCTGTAGCCCTGGCCCTGGCTCTGAGCCTCTCACGTCCCGGCCAGGGGGCGCTGCGCGATCTGCCGGGCTGGGCAGTTTCGCCGCCCCTGCCTCCACCACTTTGCTCGGCTCCTGCCTCCCTCCCGCGCCCCTTTGCCCCTCCTAACAAAAATGATTTAGTGTGCAAGTTTACAAACGTTTTTATCCTAACGGAATAAAAATATCTTTCCTAGTAAAATTTCAAAGCACATTATTTCTTTGTACACTCTAATCCCTCTACCCCGATATAACGTGGTTTCACCTATAACGCAGTAAGATTTTTTGGCTCCCGAGGACCGCGTTATATCGGGGTAGAGGTGTACTATCACAGAGATCAGAAGCAGGCTTTCGCACCACAACTGACTGAAGTCTGGTTTTAGAATGGAAAACTCTGCAGTGTTCTTGCTGTTCTCAGCACTCCTAGTCAAGGGATGTGTTCTTTTTCAAACCTTGTGGGGTGGGGAGAAGCAATAGTTTTTCACTGTAGGTTGAAAACTGTGTCCCGCTATTCATTTAATCATCCCTGTAAAAAAATCCTCATGAAATGTAATGATTGGAGGGGCGCCTCTGTCTGATATTGCCAAGGAGGCCAATACATTTCTGCAGCTCTGCTCCAAGCCTCCCAGTATAACAGGCCTTAGAATTAAGCAATTTGTTCAACTGGCTATAGGCTATATAATTTTAGTGGGGTGCCCCTTGGGAATATGGAATGTGGAATATGCCCCCTTCACTGTCTTCCCTGGTAATGTTATTGGCACTGTAATGCAGTAGTCCATAGATTCTTCACAGTTGGGCCTCTGAGGCTAGGCTCACACCTCCTTCCTCATAAATCTCCATCCTTCTTGTCACCTTAACGTATTATAAGGAGGGCTTCAGAAATTCATTCCCAGAATGCTAAGGGGGCTCGCTGATAAGAAAAGAAAATTGTTTATTTGCTCTTGCAGTGGCAGGCAGCCAGAGTCTAAAAGCACCAAGAGGAGACAGGGAAATCCTGCTACCACAAACTAGAAGGACTGGTGCCAAGCAGAACAGTGTTTCAACTGTGCAGGGTTCATGAGAGACCCTCAGATGAGCTAGTGAGAAAGCCTATTATGTGATTCTAGGTCAAACTCGGGAGAGCCCAGCCAGCCTCTCTCAGCAATGAGAAACATTCCCCTCAAGTTGATGGATGGAGTGAGCCATGTGTCTCTCAGCTTCCTGTGCATCAGGCAGTCGTGCTAGTAATATGAGCTGATGAGTAACCTGAGGCCTGGGAGTGTCCTAGGATGGAGTTTCTCAGGCTCCGATGGGAGAGTCAGCTTGCATGGCTCTAACAGCTTGACTATGCAGATGTGAGATATTCCACAGAAGCTTACTGATGTTGTAGATATTCATGGCTGTGATAGGAAAGCATAGACAGCAAGGCCAGAGGGTTAAAACAGGAGGAGAAAAATGCAGCACACAATTACCCTGCAAAAAGAAATAGACATTGAAATTAGAGGAGGAAGGAATGTAAGATTTTCTTTCAGGCTAGGAGAGCGGGTTGAGAATTTTCTGATCACAAATGGTTTGACAGAAAATGGAGTTTTTGCAAAATCAGAGTTTTCTGAGTGAAAATTTCAGTTTTGCCAAAATAAAATAAAATAAATCCGTTTTCTTTGGGAAAATCTAATTGAAATATTTGGTTTCAGGTGGGACCCACCTGAACAGAAACACATCGGTTTGTAGAACCACATCCAAATGTTTCATTTCAGCTCAGGTCAGGGTTAATCTGTGCCTGGCTGAGCTGCCCCGGTACTTAATGGGAGTTGTTGTTTGGGTGTCTCATGTCTCCATTCTTCCTTCTGGGATGGGCTTCATGACAGGACTACTTCTCCCAGGATATACGATGGCCTCCCTTCTGGTTGTGCCACTGTGGTGCATCATGGGTGTCCCATGACCATGATGTAGCGTGGCCAGCTGGATAGCCTGGCCCAGAGAGGAGAATGGGGGCATGAGAAACCGGAACGACCACTTCTGTGAGGCACTTTGAGAGGCCAGGTGGACACCGTTCAATGCTGAACTAAGTCAAAACTAAATGGTTTGATTTGGTTCAACAAAGCCAAATAAACTATCTCCGTTAGAAATTTCTGAAATGTTTCATTTTGATCCAAAATGTCAAGATACACATGTTTCAATGCTTCTGAATCAAAAGTTTTGGGAACATTGCGTTCTGTGAGTGATTTTGATATTTTGACATTTTGTCCTGATTAAGGATAAAAATGTACATTGAAATACCAGAATTTTCTGCAAAACAGAAATTCTAGTTACTAAATTCTGGAACCAGCTCTCCTGATTTGTGACCCTGGGACAGACCCTGTGAGGTTCTGAGAATCCCCATCCCCAATGAGCACAGGCCATGTAAGGTGGGAGGAGGGTCCTTGCACAGTCTCTGCCCTATGCACCCAAATATAAACCTGTCACAATATGGTCTTAATAGTACAATTAACCCACAGGACAATTAAGCAGCAGCAGTGCAAGCCTCCACCCCTGCTCCAGTGTGCCTCACCATGACATAGAGGGCCCACCTCTGATGCCTGCTTGGCATCACCACTGAGAATGTCTGCAAAGGTGCCAGCAGGGGTGATGGCATTTTAGCATACCAAACAAATACAAATCTGCTTGGTCCAAAGGGCTTACAGACTAACAGACAAAACCAAAACCCACAGTGCAGAGACAACACGGGTGATATTATTGAGGGAAAGATCGCAGGGTAGTGCATTTTAACAAGTGATTTGAAGGACGGCACTTAATGGACAAGGGGTAGGAGGCTATGCTAGCCATAAGGAACAAGTGCAACCCTGAGCATGGGAAAGGGGAAAGCAGGAGCTTGTCCACCAGGACCTGAACTTAGGCCATCAAATGTTAAAGAATTTTAGTCCTGCTTGCCATGTGTCAAGGTTCCTTCCCCACTCTGAACTCTAGGGTACAGATGTGGGGACCTGAATGAAAAACCCCCTAAGCTTATTTTTACCAGCTTAGGTTAAAACTTCCCCAAGGTACAGACTATTTTACATTTTGCCCTTGGACTTTATTGCTGCCACCACCAAGCGTCTAACAAATATATAACCGGGAAAGAGCCCCCTTGGAAACGTCTTTCCCCCCCAAAATCCTCCCAAACCCTACACCCCCTTTCCTGGGGAAGGCTTGATAAAAATCCTCACCAATTTGCATAGGTGAACACAGACCCAAACCCTTGGATCTTAAGAACAATGAAAAAGCAATCAGGTTCTTAGAAGAAGAATTTTAATTGAAGAAAAAGTAAAAGAATCACCTCTGTAAAATCAGGATGGTAAATACCTTACGGGGTAATCAGGTTCAAAACATAGAGAATCCCTCTAGGCAAAACCTTAAGTTACAAAAAGACACAAAAGCAGGAATATACATTCCATTCAGCACAGCTTATTTTATCAGCCATTTAAACAAAACAGAATCTAACGCATATCTAACTAGATTGTTTATTAACCCTTTACAGGAGTTCTGACCTGCATTCCTGCTCTGGTCCCGGCAAAAGCAACACACAGACAGAGAGAACCCTTTGTTCCCCCCCACCTCCAGCTTTGAAAGTATCTTGTCTCCTCATTGGTCCTTTTGGTCAGATGCCAGTGAGGTTGTCTTAGCTTCTTAACCCTTTACAGGTGAAAGGGTTTTTCCTCTGGCCCGGCGGGATTTAAAGGTCTTTACCCTTCCCTTTATATTTATGACACCATGGGTGGGCTTCAGACTAATGAGTCCTTCCCTTCAGTCAACCTGTCCCCTAAGAGATTTAGGAATAGTTTTGCAGTAGCAGCTGGAGCTCTCAATCAGGGATCCCCAGTACAAACATGATGTTCTCCTTCTTGGCCAACGCACCAGGGATTTCTAGAGCTACAAGTACAAGCTGCTACAGACTGAGCGAAGCCAGGGCCAGAACAACGCATATCGGCCCTGGATGGGACACAGCATGGGCTCTATAATGCATTCACCAATGGCTTACACAAGCACATCGCGTGAGACGAACAGCCCCTGCCTCAGCGTCTCAGTAATGACAGCTGATTTTGTGTCAGGAATAGAGCTCAGTGATTTCAGCGTACAGTAGAATGAAAAAGGGGAACCACGCAAAGAAAAAATGAGCCAATGGTTATAACATTCATTCAGACAAACCTGAGCTGTGTGCTGTTCCTATCATCACTGCTGCTGTGGGTCCAGCATCAGATGCTATTGCCCAGCATGTACTAAGCATGCTTCACACATAAAGTAATTGCTCTTAACCTGTTTCTGGCTTAGTGGGAATTTTTCATTCCTTGCCTGAGAGAAGCTGAAAGATGGCTTTATTCACCTTTCTATATTGTAGAATACAATCAAAGAGGCCTGCCAGTCAACCTCCATTAAAGCACAGCAACCAATGTGGGGCAGCTTTTGGAGGTGGCTGCAGATTTTGTGGCTTTTGGGAAAACCAGACGCACTGATGAAAATAAAGGGTCACATATAGGTACATGCAAGCCCCAAAAAATGCCCTCTCTTATGATCAGTTGCTCCTAGTGCAAGGAGGAGAATTGTACAGGTCTAAGATTATGGACTGAATTAGAAAGAGAGATTCCCTGCCCTTGTCTTCATATTGACCTTGATTCTGCAAGATGCTCTACAGAGACAGACCCCTGACACTTTACCTGGGCCCCATTTAAGTCAATAGCCCTTGTGCCTAGGACATAGCGGTGTGCCTGCAGGGAGCAACTTTAAGGATCAGGGCTGCAAATGTTTGCCATTACATTTGTGGCAAACCTTAATTTTTTTACTGGGAGAATCTTATAACTAATATTAGGGAAACCAATCTCTGCCATGGAAATGTGTGCTTGATACAGCAATTTTGCTTTGTTTGGCGCATCATGCCACCTAGCACATGAGATAGAAATGCCAAGCTCTGTCCTCTTGGCCCTGTGCCCTTTGCTTAGTGCCACCAGCATGATGCTGCTTCTGCCATCCTCCCACGTGCCAAAATGAATCAGTGCTTCATGAAGCTAATGTTCCTACATCAATCACTGAGAGGAGGAGCTACTGTTGCCGCCTCAGGACCAGAAAGACAGCCTCAGGGCAGCAGCAAGCATGCAAACTGGTTGGGAGTCTTTAAAAATCAAAACTGGGTCAAGGAGAAGTGAGTAGGAAGAAGAGATGGGAACAGAAGAAGAAGGACAGGGAGGAAGTGAGATTGGGGAAGACAAAGGACGAAGCAATAATTTTAAAATCCCTAGCATGTGTAAACCCCAGTAGACAATGTCCAGGCTGTTGTTATATAGCTTTAATCTTGAGCTCCATCCCCAGATCATTATAGCAGTTAAAAACTCCCATTGCATCAGACAGTAGTGCGGAGAGACTGATCCTCTCCTCCTCCCATGGCGGTTTTGACCACAAAATAGCACTTGTGATTATGGGGGAGAGGAGGGAAGAAGGGCTTAAAATCACATTTTTTGAAAAAAATAAATGTCCTTGTGTTATAACCGCCCCTTGTATTACTGAAATGGACAAAAGTTTGAAAATGGACAGTGTTTTTCACCACTAGAAAAGGGTAGCCAGGATAAGACTTGTTCTTTGGCCAAGGTTTTCAAAACTGGGTGCCTAAAGTTAGGCTGCAATGTCCAGAGCTTAGCACCTAATTAAATGTGTCCAGATTGTCAAAAGTGTTTAGCATCCGGCAGCGCCCACTGACTTCAATGGGAATTGTGAGTGTTCAGTAATTTTTATTCAAATCAGGCCACTTTTAGTTGCTGTTGTTATTATTTATTTGTCCTGTAGTAGCACCCAGTCATGGGCCAGGACCGCGTTGTACTAGGCGGGGTACAAACACAGACCAAAAAGACATTCCCCGTGCTAACTTTAGTTATAGGGTGACCATACATCCCGTTTTGGCCGGGACAGACCCTTTTTTAAGCCCTGTCACTGCCATCCAGACTAAAAATGAGCATTGGTCCTGTTTGCTCTTGCCAACTTGATCTGGACTAGAACCTAGCATTAAGGGGGGAAGTGGTTTCCCATACCACCCCGAAGGAAGGAGGCCTACAAGCTGGTTGCTAGGGTTACTGAGCCCAGCAGGGGGCTGCAGGCTAAGCCCAGAACTGAGAAGTTCAGGGTGTGGGTGGGGGCTTCGGACTGAGTCAGTGGGTTGGGATCCGAGAAGGGGTGAGGGCTCTGGCTGGGGATGCGGACTCTAGGGTGGGGCTGGGGACGAGGGGTTTGGGGAGCAGGAGGGTGCTCCGGGCCTGGGATGAAGGGTTTGGAGGGCGGCAGGGGTGATCAGGGCAGGGAGTTAGGAAGTGGGAGTGTCTCAGGGGTGCAGGTTCTGGGCAGCACTTACCTTAGACAGCTCCTGGAAGCAGTGGCATGTCCCCCCTCTGGTTCCTACGCGGAAGCACGGCCAGGCGGCTCTGTCCCATCTGCAGGCACCGCCCCCGCAGCTCCCATTGGCCATGGTTCCCGGCCAGTGGGAATTGCGGGGGTGGCACTTGGGGCGGGGGCAGTGGGCAGAGCCCTCTGGCTGCCCCTACACGTAGGAGCTGGAGGGGGGACATGCTGGTGCTTCTGGGAGCCACACGGCGTGGAGGCTAGCAGGGAGCCTGCCAGCCCCACTGCGCGGCGGTGCCGCCACCCGAACAGTCAACGGCCCAGTCAGCAGTGCTGACCAGAGCCACCAGGATCCCTTTTCGACCTGGGGTTCCATCCTGAAACCAGACACCTGGTCACCCTAGCCCAAGAGAGAGCAGAAGGATGTTGTTTGTGTTAAGGTTCTAGTTTGGACAGTTATAACCCCAGACGGGAAGGCCTTGCCAGAAGGCTGAGTTCCTGGAAGAGAAGGTGCTGCGTTAGGGTGACCAGGTGTCCGGTTTTGCATGTTGACCGGGCCATTGAATATGGGATTCACGCGGTGGCGCAGTGGACCTGGCAGGCTCCCTGCTAGCCACTGCACTGCCGACTGCGTGGCTCCCGGGTCGGGAAGCAGCCGTCATGTCCGGCCATGCAGGGGAGTGGACTAGTTCATACATTGCAATGAAAGGAAATTTCAAAACCAAAACAGAAGCAAAAAATGTTTAAAGAAACTTGTTTAATTGTGGTTTTTGGAATATTCTTTTGGGCCTCATCTATGTGCCAGTATCCCTTTGTGTGCAATTGGTAACTTACCTTTCTGAGTCTGGTGAAGGAAAAAACAACCCAAGAGACAGTGTAGCTAAGATAGCAAGCTGGGTTCTATTCCTAGCCCTTCCACTGATCTGCTGCGTTGTCATGGGCAAATCACTTTATTTGCATGTGCACCTGTTTCCCTCTCACACTTCAGATAGCGACCTTTCTGAGGAAGGCATCGTCTCTCTGTGTGTTTGCACAGTGTGTAATGTATTGGGCCATCTGGGTGTTACTGTGATGCAAATAACAATGAACAATCCGTATGTCAGACACAGCTGAATTTAACAGCATTAATCGCTTGTGTGGGATCACTGGGTGACAACAGACTTCTTCTGGAAAGGTAAATGCTTGTCCTTTGCCATACAACATCCATCAGCCTGACTGGCAATGTGATCTCAGGCTCAAGTATGGTATGGATATTGAAGACAAATCCTCTGATGTTATAGGCTGGGCCACAGGTTGATAGATCAGCTAGTAAGAGCCCATGCAATGGAGTCTAAAAACAGCACAAAAGGGTCAGGGCCCTTTATCTAATCTATCTCGGCATGTGGAGCAGTTGACTGCTGGAACCTGTACCTGGATCTGTACACTCCCAGTGAGTTGCTGGTAAACTTACTGCTCAATCTCCACTCCTTGTTTGCTAGCAGGAGCAGTCAGAAAGCCCAGGTGATCCTAAAAATCTCCAAAATGGGAACTGCCTTGCACCATGATTAATCTAAAAAACAAAATCCAACAACTGTACCAGCTTCCAAATAAGCTGCCAACACTTGTGGAGGTAGCTGCTGGCAACTCCAGATTGACCCTGGCACAGGTCTTGTTAGTCCTTTGCCAATGCATTGTGTAAGTGAACGTCTAGTCAGTCCAGAGACAGATTATACTATACCTTTGGAAACAAAATCCACTGGTAAGCCATTCTGAACTTGTTAAATACGCTCTTAGCTGGGTGATAGAATCAGGAATAGTGGTTAGGTCATTTAGGGCTGAGATAAAGGGCAAACACCTGAAGAAGCTGATTACTTTATACATATGGCTTTTTTGGGGAAGAGGAGGGACAGAAAGGAGAACAGTATTGAGCTCATGTGAGAGGAAGAAGAAACCCTTGTTAATATTTCACCACCATATTAAAGAGAAGTTGGGATGGCTTCCCTGTCTCTGAAAGAATGATGCATTCCTTTCCGTGGTTACAGCTAACTCATCCCCACCAGAGATGCTACTTCTGGGACTTGCAAAATCTCTGAAAAACAAACCTTTTGCCTTTGGAATGCATTGGACTCCCTTATGGAACAGTTTTGGGGCCTGATTCCCTTTTAGATTAAAAATAAAATTTTCAGAAATGCCTGAGTGATTTAGGAGCCTAAGTCCAGATGCGGAAAATTGTACTCTAAGGTCTTTTCCCATCACTGTTGCAGTGCAAAGGGGCCTTTTGAGAACTGGGCCTTTTAAACATCAGAGGCCTGGTTCCCATCACAAGCTAACGGGGAGACATTTTTTGTGGGAACTTCTCTGAATGTTCAAAAGGCTGGTTAGTACAGCACTAAGTCAATGGTTTTACCTTGAAGGTGCATTTTCCTTTTATTAATTAGCCATTTAATAAAGCAATGAGGAAGGCACAGGAAATTTCTTGGATGAATTTCTGACAAGCAGAGGAGGTGAATGACACAAGACTAAGCTGAAGGCCATTAACTTCAGTCAATCACTAATTCCCCAGGCATGGTCTGACCTCTGTCCACTATTGAAGTGGTGACTGCTTTCATTGCTCTATTTTTCATTAACAGACTTCAGTGGGAGTTGAGGAAGCTCAATATCTCCCAAGAGTTGGCATGTAGTATCTTGCAGGGATAGACCAAGGAACGGAATATCTTTAAGATTAGTTCCTTTGCTGGAAGCTTTGAAAATGCCAGAGGTTTTTAGACGGTGGCCTTGTCAGACATAGGAAAGTGAATAACTGCTTTGTATGCCTCAGTAAAATGGTATGTTTCTGTCCCCTTGGTTCACTATTTTAAGGAAGTTTATTTTATTACCTGGGTGCTCCTTTTTACTTTTTGCAGCGGAGACTTAAAACCCAAAGTCCATCCTAGTCTAACTTTGGATGAACCTGTATTTCAAAATATAGGAAAATCTTGCAGTGGGGGGCTGCGAGGGAAAGAGCTGATTAGTATCTCAAAGCTTGGATTCAACATGAACTCAGTGACTGAATGCATTCACATTACAAAGGATTAATTACAGCCAATATGTGAGAATTAGTGCATGGTACTAAAACACTCTGCAGGTAACATTGCTAATGTCAGGTGAGCCTCATCCATAGATAGTTACTAAAGTGGAGGAACCAACCTAACAAGGACAGTTTAGCATCTTGCATCCAAATGTCTTAACGCCCCTCTGTTAGCATACTCACCCATGGAAATTCTTCCATTAATTTGCAAGCAAAAGTAGAAAGCTACAAATATTAGACATGATTCTTCAATGCCTCACCCTTTGTGCGCTGGTTATACAGCATGTATATGAATAGGAACACATTTATACACCAGTGTAAAGTATCACCACAGCAGAATAGGAGCGTGTTACACCCACTGGTCATGGGGGTGGGGGCAGTGAAGAAACAGGATTATTATCTTGAAAGCATTTATCTCTTTGCCTGGGAGTCAGGAGATCCAGGTTCTATTCGTGACTTGGTCAATGGCCTACTGGCTGACCTTGGGCAAGTCACTTCACTGCCCTGTATCTCAGTTTCCCATCTGTAAAATGAGGTTAATACTGACCTGATTTGTAAAGCACTTTGAGATCCATGGATGAAAAGCGCTAGGGATGATGATAACAGATTCGGTACAATTAAAATATGAGAAACTCCTACTCCATCAATATCTACAACTAAAGCAATGTATCACGTAGCAGCTTAGGGCTTTTGGGGAAAGAAGCTATGGAGAGAGACACACACACTCACTGCTAACTTTAAGTACAAAAAGAAAAGCCCACAAGAACATCCAGGCTATAGCTTAATCCATCTTTGTACAGCGCCTAGCACAACAGGGCTCCAGCCTGCCTGGCTTCTAGGTACTGCAGCAATATAAATGTTATAACCTTGTAATTTGGTAGTCCTGTTAGGGGGCTCTTCGCTATCTATTCCAAAACCTTACATCCCACAACACAAGGGTAAAGTATTTAGGACCATTAATGTGGGATTCAATGATCATTCAGGTGTTTAGGTGTTTGAATGAAATATACTTTATTCATTGTTTGATTCCACCAGGCTTTTCGTGACAATAAGAGCTGCACAGCACCCTGCTCAGACTCTCTGGGAAGCTCAGCCCTTGAAGGCATCTGCTCCCAATACCACAATCTATGACACTGAGAATGGGTCCTTTAACACTGATAAAACCAAAGGGACAACAATCCAATATCAGTCTGTGCACTGATAAGTGCTATTTGCAAAGTTCAAACACAAGAAGCATGGCAAACTGATATCTCAGAATCCTGCTTGGCTACCAGCTTATAAATCAAGCAGAGCTGGGCAAAGAGTGCATGTACTTATGAGGGGGGAAAAGACAGGTATGAGGACAGACTCACAATAAATATATAGCCACGTTGCTACTTCTTACTCAGAAAATGCATCTGTTGCCTGGAAGCCATCAATACAATTTTTACAGAATTAGCAAAATAGTTGCCGATTATCTACTATTTTTGCAGGGCAGGAGAACACAGCCTAAAGCCAGTGGTTCTCAACTAAGGGTACATGGACCCCTGGGGGTACGCAGAGGTCTTCCAGCGGGTACATCAACTCGTCTAGATATTTGTCTAGTTTTACAACAGGCTACATAAAAAGCACTGGCGAGTCAGTACAAACTAAAATTTCACACAGACAGTGACTTGTTTCTGCTCTATATACATTGAAATGTATGTACAATAGTTATCTTCCAATTGATTTATTTTATAATTGAGCAGTTTTTCAGTAACACTTTTGTATTTTTATGTCTGATTTTGTAAGCGAGTAGTTTTTAAATGAGGTGAGACTTGGGGTCCGCAAGACACGTCAGACTCCTGAAAGGGGTACAATAGCCTGGAAAGGTTGAGAGCTACTGGCCTAAAAGATAGGAAACCCTGTGAAGTTTCCGTAATGGAGTTTCCTCCACTGCACTCCCAAGGGAGAGGCTATTATGCACTGTGGGCCTCATCCTGCAAGGTGCTGTGAGCTGCTGCACATCCCCAACGCCCAGAGAATTCAGTGAGAGTAGAGGGCATCCAGAAGCTTACCAGCAGTGCCTCCATCACATAGCAAGTGGATCCTGCGCCGTGGTAACTCCTCAGAGAAGAGCAGATAACCATCAGACCATGATCGGGGCTCTCTAGTACCTTGCATAATGCAAATGGGGATAGATGAAGAGACATGCCAGAATAAAAAGGGAAGGGGAGGAAAAGCATGGGGGAACGTTGTTTTAGATGCAGCTTTGAGGATGACTACAGAGAAAAGGATGGTCTAGTTTGGGACTTAGAAGAACCATGTTCAATTCTGTGCTCTGCCATGTGTTTTCCTATGTGAATTTAGGCAAGTGATTTAATCTTTGCCTCAGTTTCCCCATCTGTAAAATGGGGATAGTAGTACTTCTCTACCTCACTGAGGTGTTGAGGATAAATGCATTAAAGATCATGAGGTACTCAAATACTATGGGAACGAATAAGTACCATAGACAATATAGAGGCAGAAGCTTGAAAGCCAAAAGAGTCTCCTTCCCCTCCCCACGTATTTGCATTTAAGTTCTAAAGCATGGTGAGCAACTAAGAAATGTAGGCTTCATTGTGACCTTCAGTTTTAGTATCATGTTTAATGAATTCTTGGTGGCCCAATCACTCTCTCTCAAAAAAGCCCCACCCTCCCTTCATCTCAGGGGTTTGTGTGGCTACCAAAATAACTCATACGTTTACACTTGCTGAGCTTCCATGACTGGAAGGAGTTTCTGTTGTGTAAAAGCCAGAGAAGGAAAAGTCAGATGGCTAAGACAAAAGATGAGGCGAAGGAGACCAAAGTGTGTCCTCCTGGCATCACAATAATTCTAGCCAACGGTAAGAGTTTTCTCCAGCAACCTGAAAAAGATTGTCCAAAATTGTGCTTGTGTTTTTTTTTGTTTGTTTTTTGTTTAAAGAAGGTTTGAAGCGTTTAGAGTATTTTTGTTTCTGGCTTTTAACCTGAGAAGTATCAGGGGCATGTCAGATGCTGTCTTTGCTAAAGAACCCCCAGCAGTTGGGTATGTATCAGCAAACAGAAATGTAATGTCTCATACATCACCACAGCAAAACTACAGTGAATCCATAGCAGAGCCAGGACCAGAGCTGGGCAAATACTTGATTCCCCACCCCGCCTCGTCCATCTCTTTCCCCTCTACACCCCGATCTGTGGCTGAACCAAATAATCCACCCTAAATTTCATTTTGGGGTCCACCCAAAAAAAATGCTCCTTTTTGTTGGTGGATGTCTTTTACTCTTTTGGGTATGGTTTTTAATTAATTATAGCTAAATTTCAAAACTATTTCATTTTAAAAAAATAAATCAAAACATTTGTTTCAAAAAATCTCAAAGTTTGACTTTTTTCAGAATATTTTTCTCCCCCCTCTCCACCCCCCGGCCAAAACAAGTTTGACCCAAATTCAGCAATGGTTTTGGTTGGTCTGAAACTGCCCTTCTTGAGTGAATAAACTACTCACTAAAAATTTTGTCCAGCTCTACCCAGGATTGAGTCGAAGTCCAAGTAACCAGTAAACATGTCCTCTTAGATGGTGGTGGTCATACATTGCACTTTATCATGTACAGCACCTTTCATCTAACGATCTCCTTGCAATTCATACTGGGGTAGGTATTTAAAACTCAGATGGGTAAACTGACTCACAAGGATGCTGAATACTGTGTTCAAGGTCACACCATCAGTGACATACTAGCAAACTGGTCTGTAACATCTTCAAAAGAAATAGTGACTTGAAGATTTTTACGCTGTTAGAGCAATCTTGCAAGAAGGGGAAGGGAAAGGGAGCTGATGAAATTGAAGGCTGGGGCACAATGGGCTGCTGGCCAGAATGGGATGCAGTGATCTGTGGTAGCACTGGAAGCCAAGCACTATAGTCCCTTACTTGTTGTCCAAGCAAAGATAAAGGATTTTTAAAACTTTAAAATGTGGCCAATAGCTAGAGCAAGGGGTGCGGACGGGATGGGGGACAAGTGTAGAAAAAAAAGAGGATGAAGGAGGACAACATGATAGAAATTGTAATGGGCTCCAGGGTAACTTATAACTACTTTATTTGACTTCTATTTAGTACCATAACGGGCACATGTTTCATAACTCTCAACCACTCCTAGAGCAGATTGTGGATGGACAATTGTGCACAGCGCTCCAGCAGATGGAAATCCAGCTAACTCCGAGCATGGATTTCTCTTGAGCTTTGCTGTTGCTAGGGAACTCCCTTTAAACTAGTCTGTTCACTTGCAGACCTGTTATAATGGGCATAGGATGTCTCTGGGTTGTGGAGAGTGACGGGCTAGTTTATTTACTTATGCATAGACCTGTTGTGATCTAAAAAGCCGCCCAAACTATTCTCACATAGGGTAAGGTAGGAGAACAGCTGCTGGTTTTGACAAATACTACAGTGTAGTGGTGTTGAATACTCCCCCTCCTGTGTAGCTTGTTCAGTGAAACAGGAAATGCAAAGGTCTCTTCCCGCTCTGAGCCCTCAAAATGTCAGTCTGGTATTTAAATCAAAGATCAATTGACTCTTCTGCCAGCTAAGTTAAAGCAGGAGGACCATGAAGCAGGATGGCAAGTTTTAGTCCTTCCTCTGCAATGCAATTAATTCCTTGTGAGCATTAGTCTGGTCCTCTGTAATATGGATACAATAACCCTGATACACCTAGAAAGGATACTGGTGAGAATTAGTGCTTGGGGGGAGAATGCTTTCCAAAAGACTCTATATAAATGCAAGGTATTGATAGAAAGTTCTTAAAATGTAAACTTTGCCTTGTATTATGGAATCAAAGGCTGATTCTGGTTTTAAAAGGGTATCAAGAGTGGGATAAAACCTAGTCCTATTAGATCTGCTTTTGATTCTGAGCTGGCTGGCTTTAGGATGCAATCCTGCTTGTATTGAAATCAAAAGCAAAATTCCCATTAGTTTCAATAGGAGCAGACTTTTCAGAGTAGAGCTGACTCCAGCTTTGCTGGATCAGACCTTTAGCCACTAACTGTTTAATGAAAGCTAGCTCAGGCCTTTCAAAACCAAAAGCATCCTTAATTTAAAGTGAGGGTTTCCTGCTTTTCCTTATTTCCAAATTCAAGGGAATTCTTCTTTAGGAGCCAGCGCTGCTGGCTGGGCTCATTGCTAGAACTCTGAGTGGACCACGTATGCACATATCACCCCTCCGCCCCACAACTCCTCCTCACTCACAGCAATGAGAAGAATCACACTTCCAACTGAGTTTGCAAAAAGCAAAATCTCTTGTTGCTTCACTAAACTCAAAAGGCAGATAAGTTCATGGTGGAATTTTCTGTTCTCTGACTGGCTCCAGAAAGAAACCCAGCAGTGATTATGAAATGATGACATGACAAATCTGATAAACATATAGAATAACTGGAAATAAAACATTTAGCCATAGAACAAGAGATGTTATCCCATGGGCAACTCAACAATGAATAGTTGCTTTTGATGGGCTACATAGGATATCACCTTCAGAAAGCATGATCAGCACAAAATTAGGAGCATGATAGTTGTCAGACTCCCATTTACCATAGATGCTGAAAATTTGTAAGTAGTGAGCTTGAGGATCTGTTCTGATCTCAGCCATAAGAGGCCCCTCAGCACCCGACCCTAGGGGATTCCTAGTGGTCACAAGTTCATCAGAGCTTCAGCTCAGAACAAGCATCCAGTCTCATGGGGTCTCAGTAGACCAATCCACCCCTAAGGATTGGAGCCCTCTGTGGACCAGGGGTCCTGTCTGTTTGCTGGATCAGGAAGAAGGTCCTGAGTCAGCTTAAATCCCAGGCTTTTATCCAAAAATATTTCCTTTGTTGGTCTCTGGAGAATCCAGTTTGAACTAGTATATACACATCTCCCCAGGGAGGTGGCTTCAAAGGCTGATAACAGAGGAAGTTCATTAGCATCCCCCCTCCCTACCTAGAGAAGGTACCTACAAAGCCACAACGTATACAACTGCATTTTTAATCAGTAAGGTTAAGCTTAATACCTTTGCGGTACACTGCATTTTTAATACAATGTACCCCAAAGGTGTTAACCTTAATTCAGTAAGGTTAAGCTTAACTTATTAAAACTATCTTAATTTCTTAAGGTTTGTTCAGGATATTATCAGTCTGTCACAATGGTCACATTCATCAGAGACTGAACCTCGGATTTTCAGCTCCAAAACCCCCTCCCATGTGACTTCATGGCATAACATCATTCCATATTTGTAAGCAGGCTGTTATCCCGACCTCAGCTGTTAGAGGTTGATGTGATCCTATGCAATAAATTAGTGTATAGATTTAGTTGAAAGACTGAGGGAAGGAGGGGACTAGTAAGATATTAAACTATAAACATTTTGGTGGCGTTTGTAACAAAACAATTAATTTCAAAATGTAAAACCATTCAACGGTTGCTTGAAAAATGGAGAAAATATTGACAAAGATTTAATCAAACGTTTTGTTTTTGCAATTTTGAAAATTTGGATTTTAAAAAAACTTCAACTAGTTCTGCTAGGGTGCATGCAATTACTTGTGCGTTCACTTCGGACTCCAGCCTGGGAGATGATCAGCATGTCCACCCAGGAGTCAAGGGTAAACAGTTTACTCACTTCTCATTGCGCAATTATGGAGTTGAGGTTAGTTTACCCTCTCCTACCCCACCCCCACTGGTTCCAACTCTTACTGAAGTCAACGCATATTGGTGGTGGTCAGATTGTGTTGAACGTAAAGACTCAAATTTTTATAAATTTGACCTTAAATGTCTTCCTCTTCTCCCCTCTCCCCCATTAAACTCATGACAACTAGGGTATCAAAAGCTGCTTCTAACAGGTAGGGAGTAAAATGGGAGACAGTAACTAGAAACAATGGGACCACTGGCCTAGCAGAGGTCTGTGAAAGGCTACAGCATCTCTTCAGGTTGCTATGGACTACCCAACCTGGAGTGAAAGAGCAGAAGAAAAAGGAGCGAGGATAATCGAGGCCAAACACTGGGAGATGGGAGGAAGAGGAATTATGTCTAACTGAACAATAGCAGTGGAAACTATCTAAAGGGACGGGAAATGGTGACAGATGGAGATGACAGATAAAGCAAATGCTAAAGAGGATGTGTGAGACCTCCCTGTGATTCTGTTTTCGAGTAAATGTCAATATGCGTGAAGGAGAATTGCAGCCCGATTTGCTAGCTGGACAGATACTAGAGGAGCATGGCTGTATAGTGCCAGGGCACACACATGAAAGTATTTTCTGATGAGGCGTATAGGGTGTTGCTTTTAGGAAGCTTGGTCATCATCCCTTGGGGAAGTGCAGCCCAGTGGGAAACAGATGTTTGATGTGTCTTTGAATACATACTTATTATGTATGTATACTTATTACATACTTATTACAAAACACATTCACTTCCTAATCTGCATCTGTGTGCCCTAGTCTAAATCCAGTCTTATAGACTCTGGTTTTAAATGATTCAGCACGCCAGCAAAATTCACCTGTCCTGTTGACCAGCATATCTGGAGTGTGGTCTCTGAAGTCCAGTGTTTCCGTGCTTAATTCTGCATGGAAGCAGTCATGGCCTCCTTCAGTGATACAGTTAATGGCTGGTTAGGGTTAATAAAAGCTTCTTTTCATACTACAGTGTCCCTGTCAGTGTTTGCATTAAGGGGATGTCTTGTTTTCTTTAAGAATCCTTGCAAATAACACATGGGACCAAATTCATCACTGGTGGCAGTAATGCTACAGAGTTTAGAGTTGAATTTGGCCAAATGTTCCATAATCCACTGTTTCCTTTTGCACAGGAGACATGCCAAGGTATCTGGTAATTATGAGGAAAACAAGAAAAGGTGACCAAAAAAACCAAACCAACAACTTTCCTAATGAGTGATTTTTTACAAGAAAATAAGTAGGAAAGCTGAATTTGGGAATGGCTGGCTTATTTACAGGTGTTTCACACTGAGGAAAGAAGAGTTTTGGGGGGTCTTTTTATAGCATGGACTTCCATACAATGGTATGAAATGTTTGTGACTTTGTCCTCACCCACAACTATTTCAGATTTGGGGACAATTTATACCTTCAAGTCAGCGGGACTGCTATGGGTACCCGCATGACCCCACAGTATGCCAACATTTTTATAGCTGACTTAGAACAATGCTTCCTCAGCTCTCGTCCCCTAATGCCCCTACTCTACTTTCACTACATGGATGACATCTTCATCATCTGGACCCATGGGAAGGAAGACCTTGAGGAATTCCACCAGGATTTCAACAATTTCCACCCCACTATCAACCTCAGCCTGGACCAGTCCACAAAAGAGGTCCACTTCCTAGACACTACAGTGCTAATAAGCGATGGTCACAAAAACACCACCCTATACCGGAAACCTACTGACCGCTATACTTACCTACATACCTCCAGCTTTCATCCAGACCACATCACACGATCCATTGTCTACAGCCAAGCTCTAAGATACAACCGCATTTGCTTCAGTCCTTCAGACAGAGACAAACATCTACAGGATCTCTATCAAGTGTTCTTAAAACTACAGTACCCACTTGGTGAAGTGAAGAAACAGATTGACAGAGCCAGAAGGGTACCCAGAAGTCACCTACTACAGGACAGGCCTAACAAAGAAAGTAACAGAACGTCACTAGCCATCACCTACAGCCCCCAACTGAAACCTCTCCCACGCATCATCAAGGATCTACAGCCTATCCTGAAGGACGATCCCTCACTCTCACAGACCTTGGGGCACAGGCCAGTCCTCGCTTACAGACAGCCCCCCAACCTGAAGCAAATACTCACCAGCAACTATACACCACACAACAAAAACACCAACCCAGGACCAAATCCTGCAACAAACCCCAGTGCCAACTCTGTCCGCATATCTATTCAAGGGACACCATCATAGGACCTAACCACATCAGCCACACCATCAGGGGCTCGTTCACCTGCACATCTACCAATGTGATAGATGCCATCATATGCCAGCAATGCCCCTCTGCCATGTACATTGGCCAAACTGGACAGTCTCTACGCAAAAGAATAAATGGACACAACTCTGACATCAGGAATTATAACATTCAAAAACCAGTAGGAGAACACTTCAATCTCCCTGGTCACTCAATAACAGGCCTAAAAGTGGCAATTCTTCAACAAAAAAACTTCAAAAACAGACTCCACCTTGAAACTGCAGAACTGGAATTAATTTGCAAATTGGACACCATCAAATTATGCATGAATAAAGACTGGGAGTGGTTGGGTCATTACAAAACCTAAACCTAATTTCCCCCATACTAATTTCCCCCTGCTGTTACTCTCACCTTCTTGTCAACTGTTTGAAATGGTTTCAGAGTAACAGCCGTGTTAGTCTGTATTCACAAGTACTCCTTTTCTTTTTGTTTGAAATTGGCCACTCTCATAAATGATTTTTCCTCCCTTAGTATCCTTCTGTTAATTGAATTGTCTCGTTAGACTGACCGCCCACTTGGTAAGGCAACTCCCATCCTTTCACGTGCTTATTTATACCTACTACTGTGTTTTCCATGCCATGGATCTGATGAAGTGGGTTCTAGCCCACAAAAGCTTATGCCCAAATAAATTTGTTAGTCTCTAAGGTGCCACAAGGACTCCTCGTTTTTTTGGCTGATACAGACTAACACGGCTACCACTCTGAAACCAGTGGTATAAAAGTGACTGCTGAGGGCTTTTTTAGAGAAGTGTGACTGATATGTTTTCTCTTCCAGGATGCTGCCTGCCACCCAGCCTCTGCTTTGAATCTAACATGCAGGCTTAGTTCCAGCAAGAGAAATATACCAGGGAAAATCTTTGTTTCCACTGACATATAATTTTTTCAGACCTATGCTTCTCACCCCTGACTTCCCTCAGACAGGGAACCAGTCCAAACTGATATCAGAAATGTTAGCTACAATCACCATGTAGACAGAGTTGTAGACCAAGACCCTTGTGTTCTGAAGTGAATTGGACCTAAATTTCATGACACAACCCCCTGATTTTGACAACAATCTGCTGGTTAGTTCTGTGGCAAGCTGGGACTTTTGTGGCAGATTCTGGTATGCTAGACAATGGAGGGCTTTACTGATTCAGATATGAGTAATGCAAACCGTACCATATTTCTCATGTACTTTCATACCAAATTAAATTTATATTAATCGTCACAGATTTTTGCATTGCCAGTACAAAACTGCATCCTGGAAGCTGTCCTGGGAGAAGCTGGAGGTTGACAGACCTTGGTAGAAGAAAACTGGGGAATCTGGTACCCTGAGAAGGTACAGAAAGTCAACTGGAATTTTGGAACTCAAGATTGTTGGTGCTGGGGAGAGGATGTTTGTGGGCAAAGATGGAAGTGACCTGAAATGTTTTGGGAAGCTTAAATTCCGAATTCCACTCTTCAGTATCCCTTGAGACCTGCCTGCCTTCCGACTGCTCTCACACAATATGCCACTGTCTCCAACAGCAATTCATACACACATTCAGTGAATGTTTCTGTTAACTGTTTCACTGCTGATAACTTTAACAATGCTGACATTTTACGCTGTTAATAGGTTTGAGTTGACATGTCATTGAGATGACTGGGGCAGTTCACGCTTTTCAGGGTTGTAGGTGAATGGGTTTAAGGAACTAGACTGGAATTTTGGGTTCAATGTTCAGTTCTGCAGTAAATTCCCTGGGACTTGAGGCTAGTCACTTAAAATGTACGGCCTCATGTGTAAAATAAGGTTGACTTAGACTGTAAACTCTTCAGGGTCTCGCTATGTATATACACGGCCCCTAGCACAAAGGGCCCTGTTCTCAATTGGAGTGTCTACGTACTACTGTAATGCAAGCAAACACTAGAATAATTTCAGTGATGGTTAGTGGAGTCTCTAGAACTTTACTCATCTGCAGAATTTTGCAAAAAGGAGGCCCTAGTAATAAATCACTGCTGTGGTGATGGTAGTCATGTGATGAATGGCAACACCTGTGAAGGAGGTGCCATACATAGGATACAGCTACTGGAATGCTCGTGACACAGGTTCTGTTCCCAGTTCTGCTGTTCAGTAGGTGTGGGACCTTGAGCAAATGTTTTAGCCTCTGTTTCCCTATCTGAATGATATTTACCCACTCTTGTAAAGACTTCTGAGATCTACTGAAGCGAAGTATTACTCTAATCTTCGTATCCAAACACAGCCTGCTTTCAGAGCAAGCTTTCCCTTGGCCCTCCCTGAACTACCACAGAACTTGTAAAGGAAAAGGTGAAGGCGTATTCATTCGTGTATATGTATTTACTCTTGCGCCCTTTGCTTGCTGAGCTGTGGTTTCGAATGAATCAGCAAAGTTTCCCTTTCTCCTGCCTGCAGCACGGAGAGTCTCCTCGCTGTTTGATCTCCAAAGCCCCCAGCGCTAGGGCACTTGGAGCTAGAGTTAGGGTTCCTATGGCTAGGGCTCCCTGCCCTAGAATTAGGGTCCCTAAGGGTAGGGCAGTTGGAGCTGGGTTAGGGTTTGAATGCGTATGGTATTAGGAGCTACAGCTAGGACTCCCTGCCCTAAGGTTTGGGCTCCTATGATACCAGACTTGGAGCTAGGGTTACGGTTCCTATGGGTAGGCTTCTTGGAGACAGAATTGTGACTCTTATGGGTGGGACGTGCCACCCTAGGGTTAGGGCTCCTATGGGTGGGGCTCGCCACCCTATGGTTTGAGATCCTACGGTACCAGAAATAGAGCTACGGTTAGGGTTCCCTGCCCAGGTTTAGGGTTCCTACGGGTAGCGCTCTCCGTCCTAGGGTTAGGGTTCCTACGGGTAGCGCTCTCCGTCCTAGGGTTAGGGTTCCTACGGGTAGCGCTCTCCGTCCTAGGGTTAGGGTTCCTATGGGTAGCGCTCTCCGTCCTAGGGTTAGGGTTCCTACGGGTAGCGCTCTCCGTCCTAGGGTTAGGGTTCCTACGGGTAGCGCTCTCCGTCCTAGGGTTAGGGTTCCTATGGGTAGGGCACCTGGAGCTAGGGTTGGGCTTCCTCTGGGTGGGGCTCCCTACCAATGTTCCCTCTAACTTTTTCCATGTGTGGAATACATTTTGTTACGTGCACCAAGGTAATGTGTGGATATGCGCCACCAGTAGAAACAAAAAAAACCCTAGATATAATATATATTTTAAAAAAGTTACCATAGGGATAATTACTCCAGAAATAAAAATTATGAAATGCATAGACCAATCAAAAAACTAAAATAACACACTTTGAAAGAATATAATTACACAGAATATATGGTTTCAGAGTAGCAGCCGTGTTAGTGTGTATCAGCAAAAAGAACAGAGTACTTAATACATTTTGTTAGTCTCTAAGGTGCCACAAGTACTCTTTTTACAGAATATATGTGCACTCCAGGAAGTACCAAGAAGTAACAACAACAATAATACAAGTATGTGTTGGGAGGTGAGTGTGAAAGACTGTGCAGGAGAGAGAGACGAGAGAGAGACACACAGAGCCTGTACGTGTCTCTGTGTGTGTGTGTGAGAGAGAGAGAGAGACTGTGTGCTTGTGTGAGAGAGAGAGAGAGACTGTGTGCTTGTGTGAGAGAGACACACAGAGACTGTGTGTGTGTGTGCTTGTGTGAGAGAGAGAGAGAGACGGAGACAGAGACAGAGACACTTTGTGTGTGTGTGTGCAAGAGAGAGAGAGACTGTGTGCTTGTGTGAGAGAGACACACAGAGACTCTGTGTGTGTGTGTGTGTGTGTGTGTGTGAGAGAGAGAGAGAGAGACAGAGACACTCTGTGTGTGTTTGTGTGTGTGTGTGCAAGAGAGAGAGACACACACACACACATACAGACTGTGTGTGGGGGAGACACAGCGACTGTGTGTGCTGACGGCTGGGGAATTTTCCGGGAGATGCGGTGCACCGTCTCTTTAAGGCACCCACTGAAAGCTCTCCTGCTCCTGAGCCCTGTCCCTCCTCCCTTGCTCTGTGGAAATGGGGTACATGGGAGAGACAGTGTGTATATGTCAGCAAGAGCGAGAGCACATGTCCTGGCTGCTGGGGACGTCTCTGAGAGACTGTGCGCTGTCTCTTTGAGGCACTCACCCATGGCCCGGAAGGCTCGTTCAGACCTCAGAGCTGCTGCAAGTCCTGAACCCTGTTCCCTCTCCCCTGCTCTGTGGCGATGGGGTGTAGGGGCAAGGGGAAGGGGGATACCCGGACATCAGCGCCCCTCGCTCTGCACAGCCACAGGAGCAGCTGCAGGAGCAACGTGGCTGCAAAGCAGCTGGAGGGAGAGGCACCTGACCACACGCTGCCAGATAGGTGCGGCTCTGCTAACCAAGTGCATAGCACTTGAATCACTCCTGGGCAGCTGCCTGACCACGCAGTTTAGAGGGACCACAGCTCCTCTCCCTAGGGTTAGGGTTCCTATGGGTAGGGCACTTGGGGCTAGGGTTTGGGTTCCTGTGGGTGGGGCAGTTTGTTAGGGTTCCTTTGGGTAGGGCTTCCCTCCGTAGAGTTAGGTACCTATGGGTACCAGTGTTGGAGCCAGTATTCGGATTTGTATGGGAAGGGCTGTTGGAGTTAGGGTACGGGTAGGGCTCCACGCCCTGGGGTTAGGGTTCCTATGGGTAGTAGAATTGGAGTTAGGGTTGTGGTTCCTCTGGGTGGGACTCCCTGCTGTACGGTTAGGGTTCCTCTGGGTGGGGCTCTCACCCTAGGGTTGGGGTTCCTCTGGGTAGGGAACTTGGAACTTTTTCTTGGATGTGCACAGATCTCTGCTGAGCTCTATTCTGCGAGCTCAGAGCCAGCCGTCTCCCCTGCATGATTGAAGGGATGCGATGCAAGGATGTCATGAAGTCCCTGAGGTTAATCCGAAACTGGTGCTTTTGGATTTGGGCTTTTAGTAGTTGGTGGCAAATTCAAACAGACAGCTAAACAAATCCTGCTGTGATTCCTTATGTTGGGAAACCTTGGGGAGAAACCTCTGATTGAGGATTCTTGCCCAATTCCACTTTGGACACTTACATGTGGAGTGTTTAACATTCCCATGGTAGTTTCATCTGATAAGGGATTCTTCACCCTTACTGTCCTGAATGGCTGGGCAACACAGCTGTGCACTGTCAAATGCCAGCTTTGGGAATTCACCACAGAGGTGGTTGAAGCTCAGGGCCAGGAGAAGTGATGCCTCTATAGAATGCCCTAGCAGTCCATGCCTTGTGTGACCTGCAGCATCAGGGAAAGTTGTAAGCCTTGCCAAACGTACCAAATAAAGGCCACTCCCCGGCTCCCACCATACCAGAAAGCACTGTACTGGTATGCCCTTTTGGGGCAATAGTATGAGGCCACCAAGACAATGTGTGGCACTGGGAACCTGGCTGTCATGGCAAACTAGTCTGTATCACACAGGGCACAAGGTAGGTGTTGTGTGCTACACGGCCAGCAGCCAGGGGACCATGTGTGCAATGGGGAGGTGGCTGATGTATGACAACCTATTACCCATCCATTCCCATGCCTGCAGGGTTACTGATTTAAGCATTCTGGGCCAAATTCCCTGCCAGTGAAAATGGACACCGCTGTACCTTCATAGAATCATAGAATATCAGGGTTGGAAGGGACCTCAGGAGGTCATCTAGTCCAACCCCCTGCTCAAAGCAGGACCGATCCCCAATTAAATCATCCCAGCTAGGGCTTTGTCAAGCCTGACCTTAAAAACTTCTAAGGAAGGAGAGTCCACCACCTCCCTAGGTAACGCATTCCAGTGTTTCACCACCCTCCTAGTGAAAAAGTTTTTCCTAATATCCAACCTAAATCTCCCCCACTGCAACTTGAGACCATTACTCCTTGTTCTGTCATCTGCTACCACTGAGAACAGTCTAGAGCCATCCTCTTTGGGGAACCCCCTTTCAGGTAGTTGAAAGCGGCTATCAAATCTCTCCTCATTCTTCTCTTCCGTAGACTAAACATCCCCAGTTCCCTCTCCTCATAAGTCATGTGTTCCAGTCCCCTAATCATTTTTGTTGCCCTCCGCTGGACGCTTTCCAATTTTTCCACATCCTTCTTGTAGTGTGGGCCCAAAACTGGACACAGTACTCCGGATGAGGCCTCACCAATGTCGAATAGAGGGGAACGATCACGTCCCTCAATCTGCTGGCAATGTCCCTACTTATACATCCCAAAATGCCATTGGCCTTCTTGGCAACAAGGGCACACTGTTGACTCATATCCAGCTTCTCGTCCACTGTAACCCCTAGATCCTTTTCTGCAGAACTGCTGCCAAGTCATTCGGTCCCTCGTCTGTAGCGGTGCATGGGATTCTTCCGTCCTAAGTGCAGGACTCTGCACTTGTCCTCGTTGAACCTCATCAGATTTCTTTTGGCCCAATCCTCCAATTTGTCTAGGTCCCTCTGTATCCTATCCCTCCCCTCCAGCGTATCTACCTCTCCTCCCAGTTTAGTGTCATCTGCAAACTTGCTGTGGGTGCAATCCACACCATCCTCCAGATCATTTATGAAGATATTGAACAAAACCAGCCCCAGGACCGACCCTTGGGGCACTCCACTTGATACCGGCTGCCAACTAGACATGGAGCCATTGATCACTACCCGTTGAGCCCGACAATCTAGCCAGCTTTCTATCCACCTTATAGTCCATTTATCCAGCCCATACTTCTTTAACTTGCTGGCAAGAATACTGTGGGAGACAGTGTCAAAAGCTTTGCTAAAGTCAAGGAACAACACATTCACTGCTTTCCCTTCATCCACAGAACCAGTTATCTCGTCATAGAAGGCAATTAGATTAGTCAGGCATGACTTGCCCTTGGTGAATCCATGCTGACTGTTCCTGATCACTTTCCTCTCCTCTAAGTGCTTCAGAATTGATTCCTTGAGGACCTGCTCCATGATTTTTCCAGGGACTGAGGTGAGGCTGACTGGCCTGTAGTTCCCAGGATCCTCCTTCTTCCCTTTTTTAAAGATGGGCACTGCATTAGCCTTTTTCCAGTCGTCCGGGACTTCCCCCGATCACCATGAGTTTTCAAAGATAATGGCCAATGACTCTGCAATCACATCCGCCAACTCATTTAGCACTCTCAGATGCAATGCATTTGGCCCCATGGACTTGTGCACGTCCAGCTTTTCTAAATAGTCCCGAACCACTTCTTTCTTCATTTATACCAGGAGAGAACTTGGCCTTTTGTTTCTGTTCCAAATGTGCCCTTTCTGTCCCACTGCCTATTCCTTGCCTATTCAGACTCCTCCTGCTCCAGCGGATGGGGCCTGAGACTGGAAGTCAGGAGAGTCGGGTTGTCTTCCCAGGTTTGCTGTTGACTTGCTATGTTACCTGGGGCTTCTAGGGACAAGCTTAGCCACCTACAGTAGACCCTGACTTTCAGAGATGTTGAGCAATCTCAGATCCTGTGGACTTCAGTCAGGAAGATTTTGCACATATAAAGGGCACAAAGCAAGGGACAGGGAAGAGAAACTGACTCCCCCCCCCGGCCAGTCCTCTGCACTGATCTCTAGACTACACTGATGGAACATCGCCCTAGTTAAATAGCACAATAACTGCTCACCAAGACATTCGTTGTTCCAATGGCCTATTCGCTGTATTCAAGGGTCCTCTTAAAAACTGGAAATGCCAGTGAGCACCTGCTACCAGCATTGATCAAATATCTACTTTCCCCTCCCCCCCCCCGGTCCATTGCTTCTGGATTACAATAACATTTATTTGTTCATGAATTCCACTGTTTAAAAAGCTTGCCCATGGATGTGCAGGGGGGTTTTGCTAAGGGACAGGGAGCTGGTGTAGGAAGTGCGCTGCTGCATTGAGCAAACAGGCTGTTGGGAGGTCATCTCAGAGCTGTGACTTAGCTTTTGAAGACACTCTTCTGGTCTCTGCATGGAGGAGGGCAGGGGCAGGGAAACCATAAAACTATGTCTCTGTCCTCTGAGAGCTGTGTTGCTGCCAAAGGCTGCTGTTGAGACAGATTGTCATCATTAGATGTGATTCAAATGTCTTTATATGGCCAGAGATTTAAACAGAGAATGGCAACTGTACAGGAAGATTGTTTGATCTTCACTGAAGATGATACACATCACAGGTTCTTTCTCTGCCTCCTGACCTGCATTGCTTGGCTATTCCCACAATTTGAATTTTAAATGTGCTGTTACATGCACTGCTCATTAAGTGTGTGCTGTTGGCATTCTCCAACAGTGCAGCAGATGGTAGAAAACATGAAGGAACTGGCTCTAAACACCAGTTAGGTTTTCTAAAAAGCTTGGAAACTTGACAAACTGGAAGTGTAGGGAGCTGGCACAAGTGCTGAGGACTCACAAGATCAAAATATTGAGCTTCCCAGACAATCTCTAATTCAGTCACTCCCAAACTGGTTTACAGAGCACTTGCTGGTGCTCTGCTGAGAGCTGGTTGGTCACATGGTGTTGGTGCCTCCTTGCTTCAGAGGGAAGAAGCTCCTGGAGGCCTGTATTAGCATCTTGCAACAAGATAGACTTGATGGTGCTTTTGGTAAGAGAAGGGATGTTCATATTGTTGTCCTGATCAAATTCCAGCTCAGATATTTACATTCTACCTCCTCAAATTATCTCTGCAGTTTTACGGGTTACAACTTTCTTCTACACTGCTTACCCAGAAGTACTATGTAACATTGCTGGGACCTGTTAAATCCCTGCTGTGTTCACCCCCACCAGAGACAGATGAAATTTGGTGAAGCAAAGTGATGCCTGTACATGGAGTAAATGTAATGATGAAGGAGCTTCCAAAGGATCAGCAGGAGGGGCTAGCTGCCCACAGTACATGTTTAATGTCTTTGACAGGTAGGTACTCAGGTGGCTAACCACTGGAGCATGAATGGGCTGGGGGCTACACTTCTGTTTTTAGCTCACTAGCTCAATCGGAGCTAGCTTGGGTGTGTCTCCTCTAGGTGGAAATTACACTTCAAGCTGGAGGGGTAGATGTCACTTTAGGTGCTCATCCCACTGCCTCTTCTGAAGTCTTTAGCTGTCAGATACTACAACAAGTGCATTAGAAGGTCCAGATCCTCAATGTTGTTTAGGGGCCCACTCCTATTGAAATCAAGGGGGGGTTTGATCTGGGCCTAAATACTTTAACAGATTCTTCTCTCACACACTTGTTTTACACTGGTGTTATTCCATTTATGTCATTGGGGTTATTTCTAATTTACCTGGGTGTAAATCAGAGGAGATTTTAAACTTGGTGCTTCTATTTGACATCACTGTTTCCCATGATTATAATGCTGCAATGTTATGAACTCAGCAAGAGAGAGGAGCCTCTTTAGGAACAAAGGCCCATTTACAGGCTCATTAATAGATTCAGAACAATGCTAAAAGATGGGCTAAAGCTACATGCTCAGCTGGTATCAATCGGCATAGCTGCGTTGACTTCAATGGAGCTATGTTGATGTACAGCAGCCGAGGACGTGGCTCAATATGCAGAGCTTCCATCTTGCTCTAAGGACATAAGAATGGCCATATTGGGTCAGACCAAAGGTCCATCTAGCCCAGTATCCTGTCTTCTGACAGTGGCCAATGCCAGGTGCCCCAGAGGGAATGAACAGAACAGCTAATCATCAAGTGATTCATCCCGGGTCACACATTCCCAGCTTCTGGCAAACAGAGGCTAGGGACACCATCCCTGGCTAATAGCCATTGATGGACCTATCCTCCATGAACTTATCTAGTTCTTTTTGAATGCTGTTATAGTCTTGGCCTTCAGAGCATCCTCTGGCAAGGAGTTCCACAGATTGACTGTATGTTGTGTTCCTCTACTAGGAAGCCAGTTTGAACAGAACAAAAGGAGCATGACCGGATCTACCTGCTCCATTAGACCTAGCTGTGTGTGCAATCAGCACAAGAATAGCTAGCTCTTTAAAATAATAGCAAACCAAAACTTACAACAGCTACAACAAGCCCTTTGTCTGCTAAAGATGGAGAGCAGGAGTAGCTTTGTGTTCGGTCTCAGTTTAGGCTGGTTTAGATAAAAGCAGTTGCAATACAAAGCTTCAGAACGAGCTGTGCAAACACCAACCTGTTTTAAGTTATAAAATAGAAAAATACTTAACTTATTTCAGTTCATCTTTTTTTCTCTCTTCTGCTTTTCCAAGTTTACGTGGCCTGTTCGTGTATCTAAGCCAGCATGTAAGCACAAGATAAAGATTGGCTCTTTATTTCCCATACAGCTCTGCCAACTAAGAAAATTCTTCCATGTTCTTGAAACTAAATAAGACCCTTTTGGAATCCATGATGCAAATCAACATGTGATCAGCACAGCAATGATCTTATCAGGCTGCATTGTACTTAGCATCAGCTCCAGCAAAGATGGGCAGCTGGGATTTATTTTTAACTTAAAAATAATCATGAGCAAAGGCAGTGTTCTGGGAGGAATTAGTCATGGTTACAAAGATAATCTTTGTTAATGAAGCCCCAAGCAGGCTTGTGTCCAAAAGAGGCAAATAATGAGGTGCAGAAATGTTTATAAGCCCCTAGAGATTCATTAACAAGGATTCTATAAGTCCACGAGCTGAGGGATAAAAGCTGCAGGACTTAAAGAGCAATATTTACAGAGGAGAAGAACTTTAAAATGCTAGACTGAAAATAAATACATGGGTCAGCATTCCTCTTTTAATTCTTGCCATTTTTGGTGACTCTTCTTCCTGAGATAGGGAGAGCAGATGTCCCGATTTTATAGGGAGAGTCCCAATATTTCCTTTGCCTTAGATAGGGGCCTATTTCCCACCCCCACCATGCTGATTTTTCATGCTTGCTATCTGGTCACCCTATTCTGAGAGTGAGGACAAGCTAGTGGTTAAGGCACTGACCTGAGACTCAGAAGATCTGGGTGACTTGCAGTATGACCTTGGCTAGGGTCTGATCCAAAGCCCAGTGGTTTGAATGGGCTTTGGATTAATCCCTGATTGAGCAAAGCCCTTAAGCATGCGAGTAGTAATAATACCACCTACCTGTTACATAGCACATTTCATCAATGGATCTCAAAGCGGGTAAATAGGAAGTGACTTGCCCAACGTCACCCTTGGGGGAATCAGCGGGCGAACCAGAAATAGACCCCAAGCCCCCTGAGTCTCAGTCCAGTGCGCTAGCCATTAGGCTCCAGTTCTCTGGGCCTCAGTTCCCTCTCTGTAAAATGAGGATATTACTGCTTCCTTTGTCTGTCTTGTCTATTTAGATTGTAGTCTCTTTTGGGCTGGGGCTGCTGGTTAATATGTATTTATACAGTGCCTAGCCCAGTGGGGCCCTGATTTTGGTTAGTATCTCTAGGTCAGGATTTCTCAACCAGTGAGTTGTGACTCCAAATTGAGTCACAAGATTGTGTTAAAGATTCATGGTGGCGCAATTCCTGTCCCCAGAGTTGTGGGTGGGAGACCCTGGAGACGGGGTTGCTGAGCCCACCCTGAAGCATCAGGTCCTGCATCTCTAGTCCGGGGGAGGGCTTGGCTTGGTTCTGGACGTTGCGACCTGGTGCATGGGGTCACAATGCTGCTCAGGTTTGGCCCAGCTACTCCTCCATCATGATGATGGAGGGGGGCCAGCCAGGCCAAAGTTGAGGCTTTGGATCTGTGACCCCATGTGCCACACTGCCATGCTACTCACGTCAGTCTGGCCCAGCAAGTCCAAACCTGAAAGGCATTGCTATGCTGGAGTAGTAACATGGCGAGGGGGAGCTGAGCCCAGAGTGTGTCCCCCATCCCCCAGGGCAGGATGCATCACTATGGTACACAAGTATATTTATTTAGTATACATTAATGTAATAGTGTATTATATATTGTGGGAAAGAAATATTTAGTCAGTGTTTATTTTTTTCACTAAAGCTATTTACTGGGTCTCAACAGCCATCAAGATTTACAAATGGGTCCTGAGAGAACCACTGTTCTAGGTGCTACTGGAATACAAATAAACTATTAATATTATGTACCCAGAATGTCTGTGTTCAGAGAGGAGATTTCTCCTTTATACACTGTCCCCCTCCTAAACGATCCACAGGTAAAGTAATCTCTGCAATCACAGTTACCTCCCATGCAACTGTGGGAGTTGCAGTGGAAGATTATGGAGCAAGACAAAGACCAGTTATGATGACAGATAAATATTGGTTTCACATGCAAAGATCTTCACTAGTAGCAAGGGGCATATTGTGCAAGCCAGCTGCTTATGATACTGGTCCTTTTGGCCTAATGGAGGGAAGATCACTTTTCAGGCAATGGAGCAAGTGTAGGTGCATTAAAGCGTACAAGGAAACATTCAGAAAATAAAGTCAGAAACACGTTTGAACGAGGAAGAGAAGAATGGAAAACTGAAGGCAGAACTCTTCTGCTCCTCGAGTTGTGCACAAAGGAGAGGATTCATTCCTCTGCAGAAGCCTAACATAAGCACCACTTAAGTCCCATTCAAGCCTTCAGACTCAGGCCTTAATGATGGCAGTGTGTGTCGCTGTCTTTGGATGGAAGGGGCCAAAGAAGCACAAAATGTTGTTAGTCTAGCTAAACATTTTACACCAGATCTTTAGCTCCCTAAATGCTTTTCACTGAACATGAGAAGCAGAACGTTCCCCTTTTTAACCATCATGTAGGCCCAATGAATGTGAGTAGCCAGAAGGTTAATTCTATTTTTTTAAAAAAAGCATTATATATGGTATGCTTGGTTAATGATGGCAGATTAAATGTTTTATAAAGCTTGTCATAGCCAGCGTACCACAGAAATGATGCTGCTTAGGATCCTGGCTCTCCACTCCATTATTCCAGTTTCACCTTAGCATAGCTGCATGGATTTAACTGGAATCACCCCAAGGGAGAACCAATGTAATAAAGTTGAGTGGCCTATGGGCTGTGAGACTCAGGTCTCATTTCGGTTGTAGAGTTTAGTGTGTGGGTGTTGGGTGACGGCAGTGGCCTGTGCTAGAGAGGGGGCGAGACTAAATGGTCTGGTGGTTCCTTCGGGCCCTAACATCTGTGATTCTGTGAAGTGGAAAATCCAGCCCTGGCTCTTTAGCATTTAAGGGCTCAGTTCTACAAGGTGTTAAACAATCACTCTATTGACGTCAACGAGATTGAAGGCTGTTGAGTATTTGGAAGGAGGTGTTCAGCTCCCTGTAGTATCAGGCCCCTTTGTGTTACATGTAGGACTACAGATTGCTTAGTGGTGCAGTGCCATTCGTTTTTCAGTGCAGCAGCCATAGCTTCTATCTTTGTTAGGCTGCACAACTTAGGCCAAGTTTTACACTACCACTTGCTTCGGTATAACTTGTGTCACGCAGCGGTGTGAATAAACCAACCCCCTTCTGAGCAACGTAAGTTACACCGACCTAAGCGCTGATGTGGACAGAGCTATGTTGGGTGGGAGAGTTGCTACCACCACTCACGGAGGTGGATTTATTTTATGCCGACAGGAGAACTCTCTCCTGTCAGCATAGAGCCTCTTCACCAGATGCATTGCAGCAGCGCAGTTGCACGGATGTAGGACTTCTAGCGTAGACTAACCCTTAATGTGAGTTGGGTAGTCCCTAGGGGCATGGGTCTGCATTACAAAATCATTACACCCTAAGGCACCCTCATTGCTAGAGGGTCTCTAGTTGGAACAGGCAAGGTGGCAGAAGTGAAAATGAGATTCACAGACACAGCTTTAAGTATAATAAGGGACACAGATGCAAGTAGTGTACAAAAATACTGACAAATTATTTGGACAAACCCAACCTAATAATGCTCGTGAACAATGCGTAAAATACTAGCCATGGACTGGCTGCTCCATCCTCCCAATAATCCATGCAATCACTAAGACTCCTGAGGGCAAACAAATATTTTCATTGTCTGGCAGAGTTGTGAACCCATCCCACATCTTGACCCCGAGCTCCCACTCCAGTGATCATAGTAGTTGTGACACTATCTCAATCTATGACAGTTTGCACCGGATAAGAAACAGGTCTCTTATGTCAAGTATATGGGCATGTCTTCACTGCCCTGCAGTTCAGATTAAGGGGGCATGAATAACAGTGCACACCAAAATGTCTTTGAAAAGAGGACTACAGGAGTTGAAACTTGGGACCTTTAAGTCTACAGCTGCAATGTCCTCACCGGAAAGTTACAACGCAAGACTTGGGTGCACAGTGCTATTCACACACCCATAGTCCGAATTGCAGGGCAGTGTAGACATGCCCTATCTTTGCTACGCATTAAGAGTCCGAGGTTATGTAAAACAGTGAGTCTCAACCAGAGGTATGTGTAACGCAGGGGATAGATCAACTCATCTAGATATTTGCTTAGTTTTACAACAGGCTACATAAAAAGCACTAGTGAAGTCAGTACAAACTAAAGTTTCATACAGACAATGACTTGTTTATACTGCTCTATCATACACTGAAAGCTAAGTACAATATTTATATTCCAATTGATTTTATAATTATATGGTAAAAATGAAAGTAAGCAATTTTTCAGTAGTGTGCTGTGACACTTTTTTGTGTTTTTGCCTGATTTTTTTGGTTAAGCAAATCATTTTTAAGTTAAGTGAAATGTGCGGGTACTCAAATCAGACTCCTGAAAAGGGTCCAGTAGCCTGGAAAGGTTGAGAACCACTGATGTAAAATGTAAGGAAATGCATGGATCTCTGTACATCTCATTGAAGAAGCAGAAGTCATGAGCTCATGGGTGGCACATGAACCCCCCCCCCCCCCCGCCCCTTTCGGGAGTCTAACCCCCTGCCCGGCCCCTTCTGCACAAGGCTCCGCCCCGCCCCCGCTCTTGCCGTCTGGGGCCAGAGGAGTCCCCCACAGTGGCCAGAGACGCCCCTGGCTCCCTGAGCCCCAGCCATCCGAGGCGCTCTGAGCCCGGCCCCGGGGTGGGGATCATTAGTGGAGGTTTAGGGAGGCTTAGGCTACCCCCAGCCTCAATTACACGCTGCCCATGCTTGAGTTACTGAATGTTACCTTATAATGTGTGTACATGTAGCCTTCTCCATGCTGCTGGTCTATGCAAAGAGTACTAACAGAACAGCCAGCCCTGCGTTCCTTACTCAAGCAAAAGTCCTACCACAGTCAGTAGCCAGAGGGACGACCGCAGGAGTGGGCCCAGTTTTTGTTATCTAAATTACAAAGGACTTTAGGAATCCATTCCAGAAGAAGCAGCATTGAGCAAATGAGCCAGGCACAGAGAAGGGACATGTAATTTGTTACAAAGTAAAACATTTTCAAACCTTAGCAGCGGAGCAGTCAGGAGAGACTGGTGAACAATGGAGCCTTTGAAGGTACTGGTAGACCCAGGGAAAATTCCTCAAACTGCTGACAGTCCAAATAGCAACATGGGTAACTTGTTACTTTTTCCTGAACAAGCTATCAGTCAATTTATGCTCAATTGAAATGACAATGGGTTTCTTTTCCTCCGGGAAGAGTCTTACTCATCCTTTGCAGGAACTAATTCACTGCATCTGAACAATTACTTAATTCAATTCTCTTTGTGTGTGTGTGTGCTGGCCTGGCAACTCGGAAGGCTGAAATCTTCGATTTATCCACAGCACTGGGCATGGCAGCTACCCTACATTGCCCTGCCCTCTGCCTCCTCCCTGACTTGGAATGATCATTGAAAGGAGCGTGAGACTTGCTCATTCTCCATTCCCAGTCAGTCATTGACTGCTCCACTGGCTCTCCCAGCAGTGGTGCTAACGAGTGCTAATTCCATTTGTGGGTCTTTTTAATGGGTCAGGTGTTCAACAGGAACCGAATCCAAAACAACAAATTCATTTTAAAAACCATTACACTGCTTCAGTCTCTGCCACTCTGGACTGGCGTCAAACCAGTGGCCAGGAGGTGAAAGGCTCTGAATCCCATGAGTCATTCAGTTTCCTTTTCCAAACTTTTACATAAGTCTGTCGTCTCCATGTGTGATCTTAAAAAGACCCAATTAACCCATGAGAGGCAGATACAAACTACAATGGAGGAGGGAAATCTGTGCCAAAAATAAAAAATTCTGTGCACAATATTTTAAAATTCTACATATTTTTATTTCTCAAAATAACATAATAGGATCATTCCAGTTTCAGTTATGTTGGTAATTTATTTCAACATACCTGTTAGCAAATATGTCTGTAACAATACAGACAACAACCAAAAATTCAGGAAACGTGTTTTGACAAATAGATTCCTTACTAGGCATATTAATATAGAACTTTGAGTAATTCATCTAAACTACAATACAGAAACATATTTCCTGCACCCCTAAGAAGCTGTGCAAAGGCTATCATGAGTCGGAAGTAATGTAGGAGCTGAGGGATATAATTGCTGGGAAGGAGCCTGGGAGGTGAACATGGAGGGTTGTTTGGATGTGGGTGGAAGACAGATGGAACAGGTTGGGGGTTTTTTGTTTGTTTGTTTGTTTTTTGAGGGCGAGGGATTGTTAAGGAGTTGGAAGTCTCCCCCATGCAGACCTTGACTGACCCCTAGCCTCTCCCATTCAATCAGGCACATCTGCCCCTGTCCCCATGTGGCCCTGCACCTCCACTCCCATTCAGCCCCGGGCTCAATGCTGTCACCCCACTAGATCCTGACTCCCCCTCCCTCCCCCATATCCCATGTCTCCTCACTGGCCCCACAGGCAGGGCACTGTGAGGAAGGCAGCCTCTGCCCCCTCCCTCTCTGAGGCTGGCTGCTTCAGCCCTGAGCCAGCAGCCCTCTGTGCTGGTGCCACAGCAGCCCCTAGTGTGTGAAAGATGCAACTGCAGTGCCTCGCTGGCAAAATCTATTTTCTGCAGAGACAAAAAATAAAAAATCTGCAGGGGGAATTCATGTCCCAAGGAGTAGAGTGTGTAAGACAATGAGCGGAGCTTTTTGGAGATCAGTGGATGCCTTGGATGGGGAGGGAGCAGATGGGGAGGGAGCAGACCCGGGAGCCCTTGCATTTAAGCAGGAGAGTTCCTTTTGTGTTACATACTGGCCCTAGAGATCTCCAGATACCAGTCCAACACTGATCTTCAGCTATGACCCAGGTGCCTGACTCTTGATTATCAGGCCCATCCAAGCTACGCTCAGAGCATGTCCTGAGTGGGGAGGGGGACAAAGGCAGCTGTGTTACTTATTAGCTTGCTTGTTTGTAATCAGTAGTGCCTGCCATCTCCCCAGCCATCAGATTCTAGGGCTGGCTGGGGGCTACTTTGAACTCTGACATAGACTGCTCTAAATTATCAGTACTCCTCTGGTGCCAATGGGCTGTTCCAGCAATGGGAATAGCTGAAGTATGTCTTCTCTCTCTAGCCAGGTCTCCTTGCCAGGGGCCAGAGATTCAGTAGTTTACAGGTTTCAGTGAAGCATTAATTTAACAGCGTTGCTCTGCTTTAAAGCAATAATGAACTCTGCTATGTCAAGCCTTCTTACTATTTTTAAGTTAGAGGAATTTTCTCCTGAGGGACTTGATGTGCCTTAAGATTTCCAGTAAACCTCCAAATAGCAAAACATTCATAGACCAGCTACATAGATGTACAGAGTCTGTGTCAGTTGGGGGCACTGGAGAAATCTACACCAACTAGAATCCAAACCAGACAAACAGTCCACAGCTAAAAATCAGGGGAAATGAGTTAAGTTCAAGCATCTAGCAGACCTGGTTCTGACCTCTGTTACATTGTACCTTGGGAATAACCCCACTGAAAGAAATGGAGTCACTCCAGTGTAACCCAGAATCAGGCCCAGTCTATCTACAACAACAGGATATGCTGAGAGAAGCAGAGTTCTCAGGTCATCGCATTATAGGACATTGGAATTTCTTTCTGAATATCAGGAAATAAGAATGTGCCTTCAGCAGTCCACAGCAGGAAAGAACAACAACAGGAAAGTTCAGCAGCAATACAGAATCTCAAAGAGCATAGAAAATAATAGAGGCCAGAAAACAAAATCCAGGTTGGATTATCCTTGTCCTTGGTAAATAGCGTTATCTCAGTGATGAACTCCTAGGTTTACCGTATGCTACTGCCTAACGCATATTAAAAATATTATTATAAATTTTCAGTGGTTCCTTCCAAAGTTTCTGGTTTCTGGTTATGTTTTTACATGCACAATGAATGACCACATATTTCCAGTGAGAAGGGCTTTTGTTTTAGATTAAGTGAAACAATTATCAAGAAAGAACCCACGTCCAGTCTCCTGGAGAGAATACATAGTGTGTGCCTCCTCTGGAACTGGCTGCGTCTGAACTGCACCCAAAATGGCAGCTGCCTGCAGCAGATTCCTGGAAACAGAAGGGGGCAGTACACAGAGAACAAAACAGTTACATAACACAAGTATTGTGGCATATGGAGCTAAATGCCAACCGGGTGTAGGGTGCTGTAAACAAATAAGACACAATCCTTACACCAAAAAGTTTACCGCCTAAGAAACACTGACGTCAATGGCGGTATGGCAATTTACATCAGCTGAGGACTGGCGCCATGCGACTGATTCTCCTCTCAGAACCATGTAAACCAGAAGTCATTTCACTGCAGTTGATGGAGCTACACCAGTGTAAAACTGATGTAACAGGAGAGAATCCAGCCCATAGTACAATGTGTATAAATCTCCATTCTCACCATGGTAGCATTTTACACCCACTTTGCACAGATATAAATAACTACACAAGATCCAGAACAATGTAGAACCAGGCCAAACTCCTCCTGTTCTGTTGCAAAATTCCTGCTGCCTCTACAATTAGTTACAGACACAGTCAGGTGTATCCAGGCCTGCTGTGCCACATGGACCTGTATGTTGCCTTCACATCCTGTTGAGTGAGGCTAGTATGTAAGGGAGTAAAATAAAAATCCAACAGAGAGGCTGGCAAACAGTTGTGCCCCATAATGGGATCCTGGAAGGTAAGCCTTATGGAAAAATCCTTTCGTGTGTATTAGAACATTCTTGCAGTGTTGTTATAGCCACGTTGGTCCCAGGGTATTAGAGAGACAAGGTGGATGAGATATATCTTTCATTGGCCCAAATTTTGTTGGTGAAAGGGACAAGCTTTTGAGCTATGCAGAGCCGAAGAAGAGAGCCGTGTAGCTCAAAAGCTTGTCCCTTTCACCCACAAAAGCTGGGCCAATAAATGATATTACCTCCCCCAGTCTCTCAGACAATGATATTTATTCTGCAGGACTTTGGAATCCCGTTGTGTAGGCTTGAGGCGCTCTTCACATAAAGCATTAGATGCCTGTTGTAGAATTCTATGCAATGGTTTAAAAAAGATCCATCAGACTGATTACTCTAACCCTTCAGTTTAGTCGAGAATTTCTATAGAAAACTATCATATATCGTTGCTTTCATCCCTAGTAAATTCTACAGGAATTCTTCAGAATGAGGAGGCTGCTTGGATGTTAGCAATCTCCAACAGGAACAAACAGTCTAGTTCCCTTGCTTTTTTATAGGCAGGTCTGTCAAGATTCTTGACTATGGTTTTATTCTACAGCTGTAAAGTTCACGTTCAGCTCCAAACCGCCCCAAGTGCAGACCCAGGATTTGGGTCCAGATCAGAATTTCACCTTCCCCTAAGTTCAGGAGTGTAAGATGCAGAGTGTCACTTTGACTCATCTCGAATCGACATGCTGCAGCAACCAGTGCTAAATTGTTAGAGCTTTGCTATTTGTTTGCAATTAGGAAACCTCCAGCCCTTGTAGCATCACTAGGGAAGCCCAGGATGTTCAGCCTGTCTTTTGTTCTGGACTCACAGGCATTTGGCTTCCTCAGGTTTTCATGGTAGGAAGCAGAGGTGCCAGGTCCTGGTCTGGAAGGAAATTGTCAGCACTGGCTTTCAATATCATAGAATCATAGAATATCAGGGTTGGAAGGGACCTCAGGAGGTCATCTAGTCCAACCCCCTACTCAAAGCAGGACCAATCCGCAATTAAATCATCCCAGCCATGGCTTTGTCAAGCCTGACCTTAAAAACTTCTAAGGAAGGGGATTCCACCACCTCCCTAGGTAACGCATTCCAGTGTTTCACCACCCTCCTAGTGAAAAAGTTTTTCCTAATATCCAACCTAAATCTCCCCCACTGCAACTTGAGACCATTACTCCTTGTTCTGTCATCTGCTACCACTGAGAACAGTCTAGAGCCATCCTCTTTGGGGAACCCCCTTTCAGGTAGTTGAAAGCGGCTATCAAATCCCCCCTCATTCTTCTCTTCCGTAGACTAAACATCCCCAGTTCCCTCTCCTCATAAGTCATGTGTTCCAGTCCCCTAATCATTTTTGCTGCCCTCCGCTGGACGCTTTCCAATTTTTCCACATCCTTCTTGTAGTGTGGGCCCAAAACTGGACACAGTACTCCGGATGAGGCCTCACCAATGTCGAATAGAGGGGAACGATCACGTCCCTCGATCTGCTGGCAATGCCCCTACTTATACATCCCAAAATGCCATTGGCTTTCTTGGCAACAAGGGCACACTGTTGACTCATATCCAGCTTCTCGTCCACTGTAACCCCTAGATCCTTTTCTGCAGAACTGCTGCCGAGCCATTCGGTCCCTCGTCTGTAGCGGTGCATGGGATTCTTCCGTCCTAAGTGCAGGACTCTGCACTTGTCCTTGTTGAACCTCATCAGATTTCTTTTGGCCCAATCTTCTAATTTGTCTAGGGCCTTCTGTATCCTATCTCTACCCTCCAGTGTATCTACCTCTCCTCCCAGTTTAGTGTCATCTGCAAACTTGCTGAGGGTGCAATCCACACCATCCTCCAGATCATTTATGAATATATTGAACAAAACCAGCCCCAGGACCGACCCTTGGGGCACTCCACTTGATACGGGCTGCCAACTAGACATGGAGCCACTGAGCACTACCCGTTGAGCCCGACAATCTAGCCAGCTTTCTATCCACCTTATAGTCCATTCATCCAGCCCATACTTCTTTAACTTGCTGGCAAGAATACTGTGGGAGACAGTGTCAAAAGCTTTGTTAAAGTCAAGGAACAACACATCCACTGCTTTCCCTTCATCCACAGAACCAGTTATTTCATCATAGAAGGCAATTAGATTAGTCAGGCATGACTTGCCTTTGGTGAATCCATGCTGACTGTTCCTGATCACTTTCCTCTCCTCTAAGTGCTTCAGAATTGATTCCTTGAGGACCTGCTCCATGATTTTTCCAGGGACTGAGGTGAGGCTGACTGGCCTGTAGTTCCCAGGATCCTCCTTCTTCCCTTTTTTAAAGATGGGCACTACATTAGCCTTTTTCCAGTCGTCCGGGACTTCCCCCGGTCACCATGAGTTTTCAAAGATAATGGCCAACGGCTCTGCAATCACATCCGCCAACTCCTTTAGCACTCTCGGATGCAACGCATCCGGCCCCATGGACTTGTACACGTCCAGCTTTTCTAAATAGTCCCAAATCACTTCTTTCTCCACAGAGGGCTGGTCACCTCCTCCCCATGCTGTGCTGCCCTGTGCAGTAGTCTGGGAGCTGACCTTGTTTGTGAAGACAGAGGCAAAAAAAAGCATTGAGTACATTAGCTTTTTCCACATCCTCTGTCACTAGGTTGCCTCCCTCATTCAGTAAGGGGCCCACACTTTCCTTGACTTTCTTCTTGTTGCTAACATACCTGAAGAAACCCTTCTCGTTACTTTTAACATCTCTTGCTAGCTGAAACTCCAGGTGTGATTTGGCCTTCCTGATATCACTCCTGCATGCCCAAGCAATATTTTTATACTCTTCCCTGGTCATTTGTCCAATCTTCCACTTCTTGTAAGCTTCTGTATATCAGACATCACTCAAAATGTCTTTAAAGGATCTGTTGTTTTCCAGTAAGCTGAACAGCCTGGCGATAGACCTGCCAGCATCTTCGGCCTTTTCCTGTTGTGAGCACCAGCAGCCACCTCACCAATGACTGGCTGCAGGGTGTTATTTTTTTAATTGCTACAAAAACAAACACTCTCTCTCATGAGAATTTATTGAGAGACGGAAACAGTGGTAGAGATATCAGGATATTCTGGCAGCTGTAGCGTTAGATTCTATCTGAGCTCAGCACAGTTGACTCAGCCGTTCATTGTTCCCAGGTAAGTGAGATGAATTCCATGCAGTTTATTATATGGGGGTGTTTCATAGGAAGCCTTAAAAGTGAAGACTCTGTCCTGCACCCAAGATCCCCAGGCACTTTACCTGAGAGCAGGGTAATGTCCTGGCCCAAACCTTTGCCCTGCCCCAGCATGCAAATTAATGCTGGTCTCCTGCTACAAAGCCACCTGCTCTCTTAGGCCAGACTAGGAGCACTTTGCCGGCATAGCTACACCACTGTATTACACTCAGTGTAGTTACAGTTACACCAGCACAGCTGATCTTTTAAAGGCATAGCTCGCCCCCCCCCACCCCCCTCCAGCGAAACAAGCCCTACCAGTAAACACACAATTTTGCTGGTATAGCTGCATCTACATGAGGGGCTATTGTTAGCCCAGCTGTGTCAGTCAGAGATCGCACCCCTGACTCACATAGGTATGCTAGCAGCCGTCTGTACTGTAGACATGGCCTTACTCCCCCACACCCACCCTGAGCCAGTCCTTTTCTGTCAACACCCTTCATACCACTTGCTTTGCACAGCCTGCTCTGCAAGGGCTGCAATGTGTGGGTTCAGCCAAGATAAAGCTGCGTCGTCACACCACAGAGCAGTCAGCACACCCTCCCCACATCCTGCTATGCTCACAGTTCTGGCCTACATAATAAAGGTACATCAACCAAACTACATTGCTCAGGCCTGTGAACAACGTCATGCCCTGAGTGATGCAGTTAAGCTGACCTATGCCCCAGTGTAGACACCACTCAGTCCATGGAAAAATTCTTCCACCAACCTAGCTACCTGTCGTGGAGAAGTGGATTTACCGCAGTGACAGAAGACCCCTTCCTCTGGCTGTACTAACTGCAGTGTAAACATACCGTCTGTCTAATCTTTTTTAGCTGAAGTTACAAGGTGTCTGCCGTCTGTCATCCCAAATGTCTCAGTCTGTACCGTTCTGATGCTTCACAGTTCTAGGTGAAGTCTTTGCTAACAGAGTTAAGGTTGTTGCTATAAGTCACTTAAGCACCAGAAGAATATTGTAGTTAAAAAAACCAAGTGTCTAAAAGTCTGAGAAGCCATAATTAAGTTTTGACATTTTGAAAACTGGCCTCATCACTATCCTCACAGCCTGCATGGAGCCAACATAACACACATTATTACTGGTTACTAGTTCTGTCGCAGGAGCACCGTACTGCTCCATGGTGCAAGACACTGTACAAACAAATAGCACAAAGGCAGTACATGTCCCAGAGCACTCACAGTCTAGGCTATCAGAAAGCCCACTGCCACCCAGAGAGAAAAATGACTGCAGACTATGAAAGGGCTGTTTAGAAAAAGCGAGACATGGAGAGATTTACTTTAAGGGAGGAGGGGCGGAAACCCCACGAAACAACTAACGGGCCACAAGGAGGGCTGTTTAGATTAGATTCCCATTGGTCATGGTATCATAGCAGTTAAGCGCTAGCCATGACTCATAACCCATCATGTATGCAGTCCGTGAGTTCAAAAATATGTCAATGTGCTTCCCACCTTTTGTTTATCCAGCTTACGCTGTCAATTTTACAGCCACACCACACAGGCCCTGGGAATGTTAGCACACACCAAAGGCCTGCTTGAATTTGACTGTGTCTCAGTAACATATGTTTAATTACATTTAAATTAACCATTTGGTGGCAGTGGCCTGAAAAACCCTCCACTACTCTCTACTGTGTTCTCCCTAAATTAGGATAGCAGGAAGGTCTGAACCCTGGCCCTCCGGGGCAAGCTCAGTCATTCAGCTCATTTCTAGCGGACTTGCTAAATGCAGCTGGATTTCTGGGTATTAATGTGACACAGATGGTGACCTCAGTTCATTAATCTGCTAGGGTTGCCACTCCAGGCATCTGTTTTTTTTACCAGAACACCCAGTGGAAAAGGGATCCTAGCGGCTCTGGTCAGCACTGCTGACTGGGCCGTTAAAAGTCCGGTCAGTGACGCAGCAGGGCTAAGGCAGGCTCCCTGCCTGACTCCACATGGCTTCTGGGAAGTGGCGACATGTCCCTCCAGCTCCTAGGTGCAGGGGTAGCCAGAGAGGGTCAGTGCGCTGCCCCCGCCCTGAGTGCTGGCTCCACAGCTCCCATTGGCCTGCGGACAGGAGCAGCGCACAAAGCCCCTGGCCGCCCCTCTGCCTAGGATTCAGAGGGAGATGTCACAGCTTCCTGGGAGCCGCCTGAGGTAAGCGGTGCCCTGCAAGAGACCGCACCCCTCACCCTTTCCCACACCCCAACTCTCTGCCCCAGCCCTGAGTCCCCTCCCACAACCAAATTCCCTTCTGGAGGCCATATTTCAACCCCACCGCTGCACCCCAACTGCCTGCCCCAGTTCAGAAACCCCTCCCACATCCAAACTCCCTCCCAGAGCCGGAGCCCCCCCCTGCAGGCTCTGGGAGGGAGTTTGGGTGTGGGAGGGGTTTCGGGCTCTTGGAAGGAGTTTGGGTGCAGGAGGGGATGTGGGCTCTGGGAAGAAGTTTGGTTGCAGGAGGTGGTGAGGGGTGCAGGCTCTGGGCTGGGGCAGGGGGTTGGGGTGCAGGAGGAAGTCAGGGGGTCGGTGCCTACCTTGGGCGGCTCCCAAAAGCGACTGGCAAACCCCACTGGCAGTGGCTCCTAGA
The DNA here is from genome assembly GCF_965140235.1 of Caretta caretta. Taxonomy (NCBI): domain Eukaryota; kingdom Metazoa; phylum Chordata; order Testudines; family Cheloniidae; genus Caretta; species Caretta caretta. Next base: position 121,947,086 of record NC_134210.1, read on the forward strand.
CGGGAGGCCCAGGAGGTCTCTGCTGACCCTAGGCACTGCCCCCACAGCTCCCATTGGCCACAGTTCCCAGCCAATGGGAGCTGAGGGAGTCGGCGCTTGGGGCGGGGGGCAGCGCACAGAGATCCTCCACCTCTCCCCAGGGCAGGGGCCGTAGGGCCATTCCAGCCACTTCCGGGAGTGGCGTGGAGTGAGGGCGGTCAGGAACCCTGCCATAGCTCCACTGCACTGCTGGTGGCAGCCAGGGGCCCCAGGCCCCTGGGCAATTGCCCCCCTTCTCCCCTCCATTGGTGGGCCTGTGCATAATAAACTGAAACATGGTTAAATCTGAATTCCTGGCACTTGGTAACACCCAAGCTATGTCCACACTGCAATTAAAAACCCGCAGCTGGCCTGTGCCAGCTGACTCAGGCTTCGGGGTGTCAGGCCAAGGAGCTGTTTAATTGTGGTGTAGATACTTAGGCTTGGGCCAGAGCCTAAAGTTCAGGACCTTGTGAGGTGGGACAGTCCCAGAGCTCAAACTGCAGCCTGACTGCAATGAAATTAAATTAAATTAAACAGCCCCTTAGCCCAAGCCCAAGTCAGCTAGCATGGGCCAACCGCAGGAGTCTAAATGCAATTATAGACATACCCTAAGTCAGGGGTGGCCAACCTGGGCCTGAGAAGGAGCCAGTATTTACCAATGTCTATTGCCAAAGAGCCACAGAAACACGTCAGCAGCCCCCTATCATCCCTACCCTGCTCCCAGCGCCTCCTGCCCACCGGCAGACCCGCCGATCAGTGCCTCCCCCTCCCTCCCTGCACCTCCTGATCAGCTGTTTCATGGCATGCAGGAGGCTGGGGGGAGGGCGGGGAGGAGGAGGAGCGAGGGCATGGCAGGCTGAGGGGAGGGGACAGGAAGGGAGGGAGGGGGAATCATGTGTGAATCATTTAGAACCTAATTTTCAGAGGTGCCGAGCACCCACAGCTCAAACTGAAATCAACAGGAACTGCAGTATTTGGCATGTCTGCAACCCTTTTTGGTTTACAAAGTGCATACACCAGTGGTCTCAACCTGCAGCCCAATCAGCACACAGCTGCAGCCCACGTGACATCCTCAGGGCCATACAGGCAGTACTGGATGCAGTCCACAATGGTAAAGAGGTTGAGAACCACTGGCATACACCCTTCCGATGCTGCTTTAGGGGCATGTTGGTTCAACGTGTCCTGACCCTGGCACCATTCCTGATAGCAACTGGCTGATTTCTCAATGCTCCGTTTAATCTGAGATGTTTGGAGTCTATTGCAATTTGTATCAATTGGTTACTTATTATCTCCGATGCTGGTTATTTGCAACCAGTGGGCTATCAGTCTGTTTGCAGTCACCAGAATTCCATCCAAGCAGGAGTAATAATGATTCTAATAACATTCCTGATGGCACATGTATATCTTTAAACCATGCTACAAACATTACTTAGTTCTCTTGACTTCCCTGAGAGGGGAAACCGAGGCAGTGATTTTAGTGACCTGTCCCAAAGCACACAGGTGTTATTTAGTTATTTCCATTCTGAATTTGTCTAGCTTCAACTTCCAACAATTGGATTGTGTTCTACCTTTCTCTGCTAGATTGAAGACCCCACTATTAAATAGTTGTTCCCCATGTAGATACTTATAGACTGTAATCAAGTCTTCTTCTCTTTGTTAGACTCAAGGAGCTCAATATATTTAGCTTATCACTAAAGGCAGGTTTTCAAATCAGTTAATCATAGTCAGGGCTCTTCTCTGAACCCTCTCCAACTTATCAACATCATCTTGAATTGTGGACACTGGAGCTGGACACAATATTCCAGCAGCAGTCACACCGTGCCAAATATCAAGGTAAAATAACCTGTCTACTCCCACTCATGATTGTTTTTTATGCATCCCAGGATCACATTAGCTCATCTGTTTCCCCCCCCCACCAAATACAGAACAAATATTTATTGAACACGTGTGCCTTTTCTGCATTATTGTTGAGAGATCTACCCTTTCAAAACAGTTTCTGGATTAGTTGGTACCAAATTCTAATGGGGTGAATTCTGGTCTCACACCCAGTTTTACCTCCATGTAACTCAGTTGACATCAGGGGAGTTGTTCCAGGTTCCCCGCAATGTGAGATTAGAGTCAGGCTCTGTTCTCTGTCTCTCTCTCTCTGGGATCTACATTGCACTGAGCAACTCACAAATATCAATGTATTTATCCTCACAATAGCCCTGTGAGGCAGGGCAGTGCATATTACCTCCAGTTTAGAGATGGGGAATTTAGGCACAGGTTAAGGTCAAGATTTTCAGAACTAACCAATGATTTTAGATGGCTGTTTTTGGCTGCCCAACCTGAAACACCCTAAAGTGGCCTCATTTTTAAGAAGTGCTGAGCACCCTCCCACTGAAAATCATGTGTTTTTAATGATGTTTTGAGCCAGGCACCCAAAAATGGGTTTGAAATACCCAGACTCCTGGAAAGCACACACTGACGCAGCCCTTTATCCTCCTGGGATGCTGCATGTACACTGAATTCTGTGCAGTCAGAGTCAGGGGCTTTCTACTGGGACCTTAAAAACTATTTCAGCCCACTCTGTGTAGACATTAAAGATCTCATGGCCCTTTTTGTAAAGGCAGAGGCTGGTGTTCTGGGCCACAAGCTGCACACCCTTGCTGCCCCACAGCAGAAGTATATTTGATCCCTAGTGAAAGCTCTTAGAAGGGACAGCTATTCCAATGAGCCGGGAGACTGTGCCAGCAGTTTGGTGAGTTGTTGTCTTCTTGGAGGAATGAGAGGAGATGACCTGTAATTCGAATATGGGCGTAAAACCCTTTCATGGCTTCCTGACCCCACTGGCTTGTTTGCAAAATGCACCTTGGGAGAAAAAATGTTGCAGCCTGTCAAGGTTCCTCCCCCACTCTGAACTCTAGGGTACAGATGTGGGGACCTGCATGAAAAAACCCCCTAAGCTTATCTTTACCAGCTTAGGTCAAAACTTCCCCAAGGTACAAAATATTACACCCGTTATCCTTGGAATGGCCGCTACCACCACCAAACTAATACTGGTTACTGGGGAAGAGCTGTTTGGACGCGTCTTTCCCCCCAAAATACTTCCCCAAAACCTTGCACCCCACTTCCTGGACAAGGTTTGGATAAAAAGCCTCACCAATTTGCATAGGTGACCACAGACCCAAACCCTTGGATCTGAGAACAATGAAAAAGCATTCAGTTTTTACAAGAAGACTTTTAATAAAAAATAGAAGTAAATAGAAATAAAGAAACCCCCCCTGTAAAATCAGGATGGTAGATATCTTACAGGGTAATTAGATTCAAAAACATAGAGAACCCCTCTAGGCAAAACCTTAAGTTACAAAAAAGATGCACAGACAGAAATAGTTATTCTATTCAGCACAATGCTTTTCTCAGCCATTTAAAGGAATCATAATCTAACACATACCTAGCTAGATTACTTACTAAAAGTTCTAAGACTCCATTCCTGTTCTGTCTCTGGCAAGAGCAGCATACAGACAGACACAAACCCTTTGTTTGTCTCCCTCCTCCCAGCTTTTGAAAGTATCTTGTCTCCTCATTGGTCATTTTGGTCAGGTGCCAGCGAGGTTACCTTTAGCTTCTTAACCCTTTACAGGTGAGAGGAGCTTTCCCCTGGCCAGGAGGGATTTCAAAGGGGTTTACCCTTCCCTTTATATTTATGACACGCCCCCCAAATCTCAGCTAGGGTGAAACACTGGCTGGGATTTCTTCCTGGGGCTCTAGGAAAACAGAGTTAATAAGACACATGCATCTCTAAATATACTACCAAGTACATAAAGACTAACAATATTTTCCACATCTCAAGGACGATTTTAACCAGTTGATTCTGGGAAACTTTCACGGGAGAGTGCATCAGCCACTTTGTTAGAAGCTCCTGAGATGTGTTGGATGTCGAAATCAAAATCTTGGAGAGCTAAACTCCACCGAAGAAGTTTTTTGTTAGTTTCCTTGACGGTGTGAAGCCACTTCAGTGCAACATGGTCGGTTTGCAGGTGGAAACGCCGTCCCCAAACATATGGGCGTAGCTTTTCCAGAGCGTAGACAATGGCGTAACATTCTTTTTCAGTGACTGACCAGTTGCTTTCCCGCTCAGACAGTTTTTTGCTGAGAAACACTTCAGGGTGGAATTCTTGATCAGGTCCTTTCTGCATTAAAACTGCTCCCACACCACGCTCGGATGCATCTGTGGTTACTAGGAACGGTTTGTCAAAGTCTGGGGCCCTTAGTACAGGGTCAGACATGAGTGTCGCTTTAAGCTTGTTAAAGGCCTTCTGACACTTTCCGGTCCACTGAACAGCATTTGGCTGTTTCTTTTTGGTTAGGTCTGTCAGTGGGGCAGCGATTTGGCTGTAGTGCGGTACAAATCGTCTGTAATAACCGGCCAAGCCTAAGAAGGATTGAACCTGTTTCTTTGACTTTGGGACAGGCCACTTTTGGATAGCATCCACTTTGGCCTGTAGGGGGCTGATAGTTCCTTGACCCACCTGGTGTCCAAGGTAAGTCACTCTGTTTAGGCCTATTTGACACTTCTTAGCCTTAACAGTTAGTCCTGCCTCCCTTATGCGCTCAAGGACTTTTTGTAGATGTTCCAGGTGGTCTGCCCAGGAATCCGAAAATATGGCCACATCGTCAAGGTAGGCGACTGCATATTCTCCTAATCCCGCTAGGAGACCATCTACAAGTCTTTGGAAAGTGGCGGGTGCATTTCGCAGCCCGAAAGGGAGTACATTAAATTCATACAGCCCGAGATGTGTGATGAAGGCTGACCTTTCCTTGGCAGATTCCTCTAGCGGTACCTGCCAGTACCCCTTGGTTAAGTCCAAGGTAGAGATGAACTGGGCCCGTCCCAGTTTCTCTAATAGTTCATCTGTGCGTGGCATTGGATAGTTGTCTGGGCGAGTTACAGCATTTAGCTTATGGTAGTCCACACAAAAACGTATTTCCCCATCTGGTTTGGGAACTAGAACCACTGGAGATGCCCATGCACTTTCAGAGGGGCGGATTACACCCATCTGTAACATATCCTGGATCTCCCGTTCTATAGCAGTTTTAGCTTGAGGAGACACCCGGTAAGGTTGGACCCTAATTGGGTGAGCATTACCTGTGTCAATGGAGTGGTATGCCCGTTCAGTCAGTCCTGGGGTGGCTGAGAACGTTGGCGCGTAGCTAGTGCACAGCTCCTGGATCTGCTGTCGCTGCATACGCCCAAGGGTCATGGAGAGGTTCACCTCTTCCACACCACCACCACATTTCCCTTCGTAGTAAACACCTTCAGGCCACTCAGCGTCGTCTCCTCCCTGGGCTGTAAACTGACAAACCTTTAATTCTCTGGAATAAAAGGGCTTTAGAGAATTAATATGGTACACCTTAGGCTTTCGGTTGGAGGTGGGGAATGCTATGAGATAATTAACAGCTCCCAGGCGCTCCTGGACCATGAATGGCCCTTCCCACGATGCTTCCATTTTATGGGCCTGGAGCGCCTTTAAGACCATGACCTGGTCTCCTACTTTGAAGGAACGCTCTCTGGCATGCTTATCATACCAGGCTTTTTGCTCTTTTTGAGCATCCTGTAAGTTTTCTCTAGCAAGGGCTAAAGAGGTTCGGAGGGTGTTTTGTAGGTTGGTTACGAAGTCCAGAATGTTAGTTCCTGGAGACGGGGTAAATCCCTCCCATTGCTGCTTCACCAACTGCAATGGCCCCTTAACCTCACGGCCATATACAAGTTCAAATGGGGAAAACCCTAAACTGGGATGTGGTACAGCTCTGTAGGCAAAGAGTAACTGCTGCAACACTAGGTCCTAATCATTGGAGTGCTCATTTACGAATTTACGTATCATGGCCCCCAAAGTTCCATTAAACTTCTCCACCATGCCATTTGTTTGATGATGGTAAGGAGTGGCAACCAAGTGATTTACCCCATGAGCTTCCCAAAGGTTTTTCATAGTTCCTGCCAGGAAATTAGTCCCTGCATCGGTGAGGATGTCGGAGGGCCAACCTACCCTGGCAAAAATGTCTGCTAGTGCCTGGCACACACTTTTAGCCCTGGTGTTGCTTAGAGCTACTGCTTCCGGCCATCGGGTGGCAAAATCCATGAAAGTCAGTATGTACTGCTTTCCTCTGGGTGTCTTTTTCGGAAAAGGACCCAGAATATCCACAGCTACTCGCTGAAATGGAACTTCAATGATGGGGAGTGGCTGGAGAGGGGCTTTGACCTGGTCTTGGGGTTTCCCCACTCTTTGGCACACCTCACAAGACTGGACATAGGTAGAAACATCCTTGCCCATTCCCTCCCAGTGGAATGACCCCCCCAAACGGTCTTTGGTCCTGTTCACCCCAGCATGGCCACTAGGGTGATCGTGGGCTAAGCTCAAGAGCTTGGCCCGGTATTTAGTTGGAACTACCAACTGTCTCTGAGGATGCCAGTCTTCCTGGTGTCCACCAGAAAGAGTTTCCTTGTATAAAAGTCCTCCTTCTATAACAAACCTGGATCGATTAGAAGAGCTGAGAGGCGGTGGGTTGCTCCGTGCCGCCGTCCAAGCTCTCTGGAGGCTTTCATCTGCTTCCTGTTCGGTCTGGAACTGTTCCCTTGATGCTGGAGACATCAGTTCCTCATGGGATTGTGGACCTAGGCTTGGTCCCTCTGGAAGCGATATAGGGGATGGAGCTGTTTCTGTTGACTGTGAACCGCTCTCCGCTGGTGCACTGTGTTGGGATTCAGGCTCCGGCTGAGCCTCTTGTGTAGGGTTATCGGCTGCTGCCAGTTCAGGTTCGGTGGGGCCCTCTGGTGTTGAGGTTGCAAGTACTGGATTCAGTGCTGACACGAGGTCTGGTGTTGGTTGTTCGGCTGGTTCCGGTTCTGGGACTGGTTCCGTCTGGGTCTCTGGGACTGGATCCACTACTGCTGTTGCAGACATTGGCCTGGGGTCCAGGTCCATCACCTCTGACTGGGTCCTGATAGAAGTTTCCGGAACAGAGCTAGGCCTCACGGCTTGTTTAGCCTGGCTGCGGGTGACCGTTCCCACCCTCTTGGCCTGTTTCACATGATTGGCCAAGTCTTCCCCCAACAGCATGGGGATGGGATAATCATCATAGACTGCAAAAGTCCACATTCCTGACCAGCCCTTGTACTGGACAGGCAACTTGGCTGTAGGCAAATTGAAAGAGTTGGACTTGAAGGGTTGAATCGTCACTTGGATCTCTGGGTTGATTAAATTGGGGTCCACTAAGGAAGCATGGATAGCTGACACTTGTGCTCCGGTGTCCCTCCACGCGGTGACCTTCTTCCCGCCCACACTCACAGTTTCCCTCCGCTCCAAGGGTATCTGGGAGGTATCTGGGCCTGTGGACCTCTGGTGTGATTCCGGTGCAATGAACTGTAATCTGTTGGGGTTCTTGGGGCAGTTGGCCTTTACATGCCCCAGCTCGTTACACTTAAAACATCGTCCAGCTGACGGGTCACTGGGGCGAGGAGGGTTGCTGGAGAACGGGGTGGTGGGACGATAAGGGGTCTGGAGGGTTCTTTGGGAGGTAGGTGGGGCTTTGGGCGGCCCCCGGTAATAGGGTGTGGTCTGGGGTGGTCCCTTCTGGTCTCCGCTCCAACTGCGACCAGTTTTCTTCTTCTCTGCCACCTCCACCCATCTGGCTCCAATCTCTCCTGCCTCAATTACAGTTTTGGGTTTCCCATCTAGGATGTATCTTTCTATTTCCTCAGGAACACCCTCTAAGAATTGTTCCATTTGCATTAGGAAGGGCAAATTTACTGGAGAGTCAACACTTGCTCCTGATATCCAGGCATCCCAATGTTTCACAATGTGGTAGGCATGTCGGGTAAATGACATGTCTGGTTTCCACCTTAGGGCTCTGAACCTCCGACGAGACTGCTCGGGTGTTATCCCCATTCTGACTCTCGCCTTGGATTTAAACAGTTCATACTTGTTCATGTGTTCTTTAGGCATTTCAGCTGCCACCTCAGCTAAGGGTCCACTGAGCTGCGGCCTCAGCTCTACCATGTATTGGTCAGTAGAGATGTTGTACCCAAGGCAGGCCCTTTCGAAGTTTTCTAGGAAGGCCTCAGTATCATCACCTGCCTTGTAGGTGGGGAACTTTCTGGGATGGGAAGTGGTACCTGGAGAAGGATTGCTAGGGTTTGTTGGTATATTCTGCTGGGCCTTTATCCTCTCCACCTCCTCCACATGCTTCCTCTCTTTTTCCTTCTCCTCCTCCACATGCTTCCTCTCTTTTTCCTTCTCCTCCTCCACATGCTTCCTTGCCTCCATTTCCCTCTTGTGGGCAGCCTCCTGTACCTCCTTCTCCAGCCGCATGAGTTCTATCTGTCTTTCATGTTCCCTTTGTCTTTCCTCAGCCTGAAATTTGGCTAATTCCAGCTGTAGTTGAGCTGAGGATTTGGTCATTCTAACCTCTCTGTTTTTAACTAACTTTACACCTGAGGTTTAGAAATAAACAAACAAAACTTGGCTGTAAAATTTTGCTGTGCTGCAATAGAATACCTATTCTCTGATAGTGATTGTCAGCCTACAGAAAAAGACAATTCCCTTGTCTCTGCTCTGGGCCCAAATTAAAGCAAAAAACCTCCAACTGCTTGGAAACCTGCTTACCCAGCCCAAAGAAAAAGCAAATGGGTAGAACACACACCCCCTATTTACTTTTAGGAAGAAAAGAAAAAAAAAACCTCTGGATTGGAAGATTTCCCTGCAGGAGTTAAGTACCCTGCCTCCAGGCAAAAAAAACCTGCAATTCACAAGATAATCCCCTTTTGTCTCTGCTTGGCCACAAAGCAGAGAGAAACCAAGCTGCTTTCAGTTTCAAAGCTGCTTTCTGGACTTTCTTTCCAAAGAAAAAAAAATTTTCCTTTTTAAAATCTGTATTTCTAGTTCAAAAAATCTCAACTGGATCTCAAATGATTTCAGGTTAATCCCACCACTGCGCCACCATGTCAAGGTTCCTCCCCCACTCTGAACTCTAGGGTACAGATGTGGGGACCTGCATGAAAAAACCCCCTAAGCTTATCTTTACCAGCTTAGGTCAAAACTTCCCCAAGGTACAAAATATTACACCCGTTATCCTTGGAATGGCCGCTACCACCACCAAACTAATACTGGTTACTGGGGAAGAGCTGTTTGGACGCGTCTTTCCCCCCAAAATACTTCCCCAAAACCTTGCACCCCACTTCCTGGACAAGGTTTGGTAAAAAGCCTCACCAATTTGCCTAGGTGACTACAGACCCAGACCCTTGGATCTTAAGAACAATGAACAATCCTCCCAACACTTGCACCCCCCCTTTCCTGGGAAATGTTGGATAAAAAGCCTCACCAATTTGCATAGGTGACCACAGACCCAAACCCTTGGATCTGAGAACAATGAAAAAGCATTCAGTTTTTACAAGAAGACTTTTAATAAAAAATAGAAGTAAATAGAAATAAAGAAACCCCCCCTGTAAAATCAGGATGGTAGATATCTTACAGGGTAATTAGATTCAAAAACATAGAGAACCCCTCTAGGCAAAACCTTAAGTTACAAAAAAGATACACAGACAGAAATAGTTATTCTATTCAGCACAATGCTTTTCTCAGCCATTTAAAGGAATCATAATCTAACACATACCTAGCTAGATTACTTACTAAAAGTTCTAAGACTCCATTCCTGTTCTGTCTCTGGCAAGAGCAGCATACAGACAGACACAAACCCTTTGTTTGTCTCCCTCCTCCCAGCTTTTGAAAGTATCTTGTCTCCTCATTGGTCATTTTGGTCAGGTGCCAGCGAGGTTACCTTTAGCTTCTTAACCCTTTACAGGTGAGAGGAGCTTTCCCCTGGCCAGGAGGGATTTCAAAGGGGTTTACCCTTCCCTTTATATTTATGACACAGCCCTTCTCCCTCATGGCTCCCTTCACCCCCCTTTCACCAGCTTTTCCCCACCACCCAGGGGCGGCTCTACCAATTTTGCCGCCCCAAGCAGTCGCTGCCGAATTGCCGCCCCTGGAACAGCGGCAGAGCTGCCTCCGAATTGCGGCCGCGGGACACGGACGGCCGCCCCATTCTGAATGCCGCCCCAAGCACCTGCTTGGAAAGCTGGAGCCGGGAGCGGGCCCTGCCACCACCACTCCTCCTCCCCTGGGCCTGAGTTTCTTGATGCATTTTTCCCCCCTTACTTCAAAGAAACACTGCAAAATGCATATTCAGGAAAAGTTTTGGAGAGCCCTTCCTGGGAACTGCTGCTAACAATCATTGTGGGTCTTGGGTTAGAATTGGATCTCTTCAGATGGATCGCTTATCAATTCACTAAAGATTACACATGCTGTAGGAGACATCGGCAGGCCTCTTCAGTCACACTGATCATATCCAAGGGGTTTTCCTGGCACTATTGCGTTAAATTGAATCTGACAGCTGGGCTTTATCATCTTTTTAAAGCCCCCTCATGTGATTCCTTCAGATAACAGGGAGGCTTTGTTCCTCCTTGCGGTGGTTGAATGTCACACAATCCTGATCACCACCAGAGGGGATGGCTTCATGATGAATGCGCTGGTCAGAAGAGAATGGGAACCATTACATTGAATGATGCCTCAAGCTTAGGCCAGTTCCACTTTCACCAGAATATAATGCCTCATGCTGACATCACTCCCCTGGACAGGAAAAACAACTCTGGGCCCAAGGCTGAAAGGAAATCATTTTTAAAAAGCTCCTTCTCTTGGACGACAGCATCTCCCCCAGGCCAGGACATTCTTGGGGGGTGAGCTTTGAAGTGACAGCTCTGTGGGGGTTCCAGTGGAGGAAGCATGCTGAATGCTAGAGGGGAGGAAGCATGTTTGGGGGAACTGGAGTGAGTGAACAACGTGTCTGAGGTAGTGAGACGCCCCACCCACATTCCTGTAGTGTCTGAGCATCTCAATCTTAAATGTATTTATCTGCACAGCACCCTCTTTGACTAAGTACCATTATCCCCATTTTATAGTAATATAACTGAGGGGCCGAGAGATGTGTCCCAGGTCACACAAGACACCCCTTTTCTGAAAAAGTTGAACCTCTCGGAAAATAGATCAGATACACCTTTTCTAACGAGCAGCAGCAACCGGTAGTGTGGGATTATATTTTGGGTAGATATCACATTTCCTGGCAGACAGACAACTAAGTTCTGCGTCCCCTGGTCTCTCCAGATGAACTTTCGCAGGCTGCTCAGAACAACTTCAGGAACCAAAAGAGCCCTCTTTGCAACAACTAGGATGCCGTGTGATTACAAGTGTTTTAATTCACATCTTTACTGTGGGGGCTTCTTGAGCTCCCCATGATGCTCCTGTGGCACTCAGGAACAAACAGCATGACATCTGTTTATTGACTGCCCTATCTGTCATCTCAATGGTGGGTAGGCATGCTTGACAGCTGCAGATGCTGCTGCTGTGATGGAGTGACTACATCACTTACCTAACAGCTAATTCATTGTTTATGCCATCAGAATCCACACTCCAAAAGACACAAAAGGTCTGTGCCCTAGCCCCTTGATCCTCCTTCCCCCAGAGTGGGCTTGAAGCAGAAGGGAGCCAGGACCCTGCTTAGGAAGGTGCCCTGGGAAAAGTTCACCCTCATTCAGGGGATGGGCAGAGCTAATATTTATTGATATTACAGCATCATCTAAAGGCGCAGTGGGGATTTGGGACCATTGTGCTATGCAAACACAGTGAGAGACACTCCCTGCCCCATATAATCTCAGAAGCCCCTAAGTGACTTAGGAACACAAATCCCATTTGCTTGTGCTCCTAAATTGCTCAGGCACTTTTGAAAACCCCACAGGAAATAGTCAGGACAGACAAAGGAAACAGGCACAGAGAGGTGAAGTGAGTTGCCCAAGGACACGCAGCAGGTCAATGGCAGAGCTGGGAATACTTGTCCACTGCACAGTGTTGCAGTTGTGGGTTATAAACACTAGAGGCACTAAAAAAAAAAAAAAATCTGTTAAATTGAACAATAAATATAATGGAAACATTTCCAATGGTCGTAGGTTTGCACCAGCTTCTTTTTACAGAACATTCATTTAGGCCTAAACGTGACTTGACAGGCTTTCTAATTGCTTCTCTTTGGAATGTGTTAAATAACATTCATCGTTCCTAAGAACAAGGTGCTCTGCTCAATTGCCACTCTTCGGGTCCAATTCAAAAATCCTGACCCGAGATACTGTCATATTTGCCACATGTCCATTCATGTGCCCAGACCTCCTAACTGTGGAAAATGGTATTTCTGTGGGCTAATAACCAGCTGTGTGTGCAAACATGTTTTGTATATACAATCATCCCCACACATCTTGTAGGCAAAAATGAGATACTAATTTTTGAAAATAGGGATTTTTGGTCTGGTCCTGTTTTTCTCTTCTAAGCTTTTTTTCCCTTGCTAATTCCTGTTTTTAAGGTCAGTGAGGTAAACTATTGTCAGTCACTGTGAAGTTACACTACCCTTCAATATCAGCGTGACTTTCCAAACCTCTATAACATTAAAGCCCAGAAAATGGGTCATTGTATGAATTGGAAGTCGGAGAAATCGTCCACTGCAACGATTTACAGTTGACAGACATTGCACCACTTGAAAAGTGACACAGAAAACAAGAGCGAGGGCTTTTATTTCTTAGGGAATCCCTTCAGGAACTTTGATGAGACAAACCTAAAGGGGGCAGAGGAAAGATGTATAATCATGGGATTGAAGGACATTCGATTGGCTCATTTGGTAATAACTTGAAAAAACAGCATAGTGCAAACCTGGTCAGGTTAGTATTTCACCACATCAGCTGTATTCGGGAATGCCTGTGGCTGGCTCAAGATCATCCCTCTGGGGCCTCAGGCCTCCAGTCGTCGTCTTTTTGGGGAACAATGCTGCAATTTGCCTCCCCCCTCCAGGCTTTTAGGCTGCAGACTCCTGCAACTCACTCAGAATGGAGAGAGGTAAATAGGGGTGTCGCCCAGGGATCTGTACTGGGACCTGTGCCGTTCAACATGCTCATAAATAATTGGGAGAAACGGGGAAAGAGGCAGGTGGCAAAGTTTGCAGATGATACAGAATTGCTCAAGACAGTTAAGTGAAAAAGCAGGCTGAAGAGCTACAAAGGGATCTCACAAAACTGGGTGACTGGGCAACAAAATGGCAGATGAAAGTCAATATTGATAAATGCAAAGTAATGCACATTGGAAAACATAATCCCAACGAAATCAGAAGGTCTCAATTAACTGTTATAAATCAAGAAAGAGATCATGGAGTCACTGTGGATAGTTCCCTGAAAACACCCACTCAATATTCACCGTCGATCAAAAAAGCTAACAATGTTAGGAACCATTAGGAAACCGGACAGTGGCCCTAAGCCTCTGACTGCCCGATGCTGGGGATGCTGGGAATGGACGACAGGGGATGAATCACTTGATAATTGCCCTGTTCCTTTCCTTTCCTTTGAAGCATCTGGCATTGGCCACTGTCAGAAAAGAGGCTACTGGACTATTGTTCTGGCTCAGTATGGCCATCTGTCCTGTTCTCCCAGGGGCAATGACAGGTTTAATCAGTGACCTGCCAACCCCCATCAAGCAAAGAATTCTTTATTCAGAACAAAAGCATTTCAGAGAAAACATATCTTAAAACAATAAACAGCTTATACACATGCCAGGCTCACTAGCGGGTCATCTCCCATTCCCCACCATCTTCCTCATGGAGAGCCTGGCAGATTTAAAGCACTTCAAGTCCTCAGCAGGGCTTCTCTCTCTCTCTCTCTCTCTCTCCCTCCCTCCCTCTCCTGGTCACAGTCTCATGACAGTCAGTTCTTGGACAGAGTGAGAGTCACTCTCTCCCCAGGGCTGATATTTTCTACAGTTCCAAGACATTTGTACTAGGTCAAACCAGTCTGAGAGCTATTACTCAGGGATCAAACAAACAAACAAACAAACAAACAATATCCCCCTAAAACAAACTTGTTACCTGCATTATTTCAGTATTGGGGGCTTTGAATAAATTACCCTCCACTGACTGATTCCTCCAGGAGGCATTCTTTATTCAGTCCTTAATTTGTAGTGAAAGAGGTGATGGGGCTCAAACAATTTTTTTACTTTCAGAGGTGCTGGGGCTATGAACTCCCAAGCCCCAGCACAATTAAGCACTGCCTTTACCTGACCGAGTTAGCTGGGAATACCATCACTAGCCAGCTCAGAAAGATACATATAACATTTATGAAGTTAACACAATAGGGTCTGAATAGTCCATGTTTCCACAGCATTGCACCTGTCACATGTAGTCTGCATGACAACTAATTATTTCAGTTTGCATATGGGTCTGCCTCAGCAGTAAATCATGCACAAGGTAGATGTTCATCAGAGCTAAAAGTAATATGCTGTACAAATGCACAGTCATTAATGCACCCATTGCACAATATACTCCCTTTCAGAAAATGAAGGATTTCTGCTTATCTATCTACACTCATTCATTTGCCAATTTTCTCTCACACACAGAAATGGGCTAGGTCCTGTAGAAGTAACTTACTCTCGAAAATCCAGGCCTATAGGCTAGATTGCCTTTTCTCTCCCAGACTCTTAATCCAACATTTGTTTGTATACACTGAACTAGTTAAATATCCAAATAATAAGAATAACCAATACAGGTAGGAAGTTATTGCCTGTTAATGCAAGTCTGCCTGCATAAAATACTGAAGGGGAAGCCTTTGGTTAGTTTCATGTATACATTCCAAATAAGTTAAACGTTCAAATTTTTTTCTTCTTGCATCTGTGTAGTATCAGCCATTGCAATATTTGCACAGACAATTTTAGAGCACTTGGAATATGGGTAGTGCATGCATTCCTACAGTACAGTTATTTGAGTTTTCCACCCTCACTCAAAATAAATTGCTGTATAAGGGCACATCTACCCCGGCAGAGTTACAGCACCGGCAGCTACAGAGCTGCTCAGAGAGTGCAGAAGGAAAACCGCTGTTGTGTGTTCACACTGACAGCTGCCTGCGCAATAGCATGTTCACACTTGCGGCGCTATTCGTAGTGGTGCACTCTGGGCAGCTATCCCACAGAGCACCTCTTTCTCTTTTGCTGCTAAGACTTGTGGGAAGGCGGAGGGGGTCGCAGGGCGTCCTGGGTCCAGTCCCAATGCCCCGAGATGCATTGCTTTGCATCCCAGCGCTTCCATCCGCATTTGGCGCCATCTTTCAAGGGTTTGTGTGCTGCGTGCCCGGCCTCTTTCAGGCTGCAGGAATGGATCCCGAGCTGTTGACCAGTCTGCTCTCGCACTGACCAACACATCACAAGTGGCAGTGAAGTTATTCCTTAAACTACAAAGGCAAGAGGAGTGCGACATTGATCTCGCCACACGTAGTAGCTACGACATGAGATTGCTCGTGGCATTCACGGAGGTGCTGACCACAGTGGAACGCCGCTTTTGGGCTCAGGAAACAAGCACTGAGTGGTGGGATCACATCGTGATGCACGTCTGGGATGACGAGCTGTGACTGCAGAACTTTCGCATGAGGAAAGCCACATTTATGGGACTGTGTGATGAGCTCGCCCCAGCCCTGCGGCGCAAGGACACGAGAAGGAGAACTGCCCGGTCGCTGGAGAAGCGCATGGCGATTGCACTGTGGAAGCTGGTTACTCCAGATTGCTACTGAATGATCGCTAACCAGTTCGGAGTGGGAAAGGCGACCGTTGGAGTTGTGTTGATGGAAGCGTGCAGGGCCATTAATCACATCCTGCTCCAAAGGGCCGTGACGCTGAGCAACATGCATGACATTGTGGATGGCTTTGCAGAAATGGGCTCCCCTAACTGCGGAGGGGCGATAGATGGCACGCACATTCCAATTCTGGCACCAGACCACCTAGCCACCAAGTACATTAATCGGAAGGGGTATTTCTCGATGGTTCTTCAGGCACTTGTGGATCACCGTGGGAGTTTCACCGACATTAATGCAGGCTGGTCTGGAAAGGTGCATGACACACGCATCTTTCGGAACACTGGCCTGTTCAAGAAGCTGCAAGCAGGGACTTTCTTCCCGGACCAGAAGATCACCGTAGGGGAAGCCGAAATGCCCATTGTGATCCTCGGAGACCCCACCTAACCCTTAATGCCATGGCTTATGAAGCCATACACGGAGCAACTTGACAGCAGCAAGGAGGGGTTCAACAACAGGCCGAGCAAGTGCAGAATGACTGTGGAGTGTACATTTGGCCATTTAAAAGCCCACTGGAGATGCCTGTATGGGAAGCTGGACATGGCCAATGACACTATTCCTATGCTTATAGCCGCGTGCTGTATGCACCATAATATTTGTGAAGGGAAGGGAGAAAGCTTCACTCAGGGCTGGACCGCAGAGGCTCAGTGTCTGGAGGCTGAGTATGAACAGCCAGAGACCAGGGCGGGGCCATCAGGATCAGGGAAACTTTGAGGCAGCAATTAGAAGCTGAAAGCCACTAATATTTGTTGCTATGCTCGGGATTGCGGTGCTTGTAATACTAGGAGGTGATTGTTGCACATGATGCATGATACAACATAATTGTATGTTGCTTTGCAGGGCTCTTTTTGCTTTCACTTAATAGAATAAAGATTGCTTTCAAACATACACAATTCTTTTATTGAAAGACAACAACCAGAGGAGAGAGTCAAATGAAAAAAATTCATCAGCAGGGAGGGGGAGGGGGAAGGCAAGGTCTCAAGAGGAGGAGGGGTCCTGGGACTCCTACAGATTTGTGTATATCCCGGGATCATACCCAACCTTCTCCTTTGGAGTACGATGCAGCTGGTGCTGTACTTCAGCAGGACCAAACTGCAGAGGGACGGGTGTTGAGTGCAGGGGGCGTCCACACGGCTGGACTGTGAGGAGGGAGGAGTGGAATGCTGCAGGTAGAGAGTGGAGGCAGGAGGTTGATAACAGTGCGTTGGCGGTGTCTGGGGGGTGCACGGGAAAGAGTTTTGCGACAGAGGCTGCAGGGGAGGGCGGGCGCGGAGCTGCTCGGTTTGAAGAGATAGTATCGCCTGGAGGTGTCCGGTTGGCGCGCCATAACATTTAAGAGCCGCTCCGTGGCTTCTTTCTGGTGTGCCACGTTCTCCTTTCGGTCCCTCTTCTCGCTGTCCCGCCATTCCTTCATTTCCTGTTTCTCAGCGGCGGGGTGCATCATAACCTCACGGAAAAAGACCTCCTTAGCTCTTCTTGGCCGCCTCCTAATTCTGTGCAGCTGTTCTGCCGCCGATAACAAAGAGGGAGGCTGGGCTCCCAAGGTCATCTCTGTGAAGTTTAAATGCAGCATTTTACAGAAGCAGTATTGTGTGCAACACAGACAACACAGCCAGTACTCACACACCTGTCACTAACTGGCTGACCCCAGGCAAGCACACAAGTCACAAGAGCGCCAAAATGGTGAATAGCCGCACGGGCAGGGTAGATCACTGTTCCCGGACCCTGCTGTACACTGGGCACGTGGCTCTTGAACACTTCATAGAATCCTAGAATATCAAGGTTGGAAGGGACCTCAGGTGGTCATCTAGTCCAACCCCCTGCTCAAAAGCAGGACCAATCCCCAATTAAATCATCCCAGCCAGGGCTTTCTGGCTTGGGGAGAGCCAGCATTGTAAGGGTGGCCTGATCATCATTCCTGTCCCCACACTTTCCACAGGAGGTGATCATGACGGAAGATATCTCGCTGCCGAGGGTGAGCTGGGAATCAAAGGAGGGTCTTCTCCAAGCCTGAGGCTTCTGCCCTGGCCCCCATGCAGCTTGTCTGTGTGCAGCAATAGTCCCCCCACCCCTGTGATGACAAAGTGGCCCGGGAAAGTTACCATTAATGGGGCAATAAACAAAGCAACTCTGCCGAGGAACCTGCGGGAGCGGATTGCCCAGGGTCTCCGCAAGCGTTTCCTGGAGATCTCGGCGGGAGATTCCCATGAAGTGAGGGAGTCAATCAACAGCCTGTTCCACCGCTCAGACTGGGCATGTGGAGGGAGACAAGCCTGCTTCCGGCAACCCTCCTGCCCCCAGCAATTCCCCAAATCAGATCCACTTACCAGGGGCCTCCCGGAGGCCAGTCGCAGCGCTGTCTTCGACCACTGCGGTGCCGTAGCCCTGACGCAGAAAGCTCGACGCCTCTCGGGGTGGTTTTTTTAGAGTGCTACAACTTCACAGTTTCTAAGTGGCTTGGCAGCTCGGGAGTTACCGCGCTCAAAGCTGCTTAACGGCGCAGAAACTTGCCAGTGTAGACGGGGCCTAAATGTGAGCACAAGGGTGGGTCTAAAGGTCCATGTGAACAATCCCAATAGTATCACGTTGCTTACCTAACCCAATCATTCATCAAAATAATATTTTAGAAGTGTGTACTGGAACTAGTGAAAAAGCAGGCCTCTATCCCAGTCATCAAGGTGTGGTAGAAGGGCATGAGTTAAAGCAACAAAAGATCATTAATATGACACTCAGAAGGAGACAGTATCGGTCCAATCAGTGCTTAAACCAGGGAACTGGGAGTTAAATGATTGGCGTTCTAGTTCTCAGCTCTTTCACATTGGGTACGTTGACACCGCAGCTGGGAGCTTTCTGGCCCAGCTAGACAGACACATGCTAGTGGGACTCGAGCTAACACGCTAAAAATAGCTGTGTGGATACTGAGTCTCCGCCCAAGCCGCAACAGTCATACAAATATTTTTAGCATGCTAGGCTGAGCCTCGCAAGGCCAAGTCTGTCTACCTTGGCTGGGCGGCTGAGTGTAGACATACCCTTTGTGACCTCTGGCAAGCCCCTTCACGTCCTTGTGCCTCCGTTTTACCACCTGTTAAATCAAGATCGCAATACTTACTCTCCTTTAGTAAAGTGCTTAGAGATACTCAGATGAAGGGCATGGCGTGAGTGTCAAGCATTCGTCTTGACCAGGTGTGGCTGAGCCAGAGGAAGCTGGGATAGATTGGCATATGTCTGGAATGTTGATGTGTTCCGTGGAACATGGTTATTCTGATTTGGAAATGACAAGAAGAGACAAAGTTTATAATCACAATAAGACTCTGTGTGAGGTAACTGACCCCAGTTAATCATCCATGGAAACATTACAAAAGGAGGTTTTGTAGCATGTGTGGGAGAAAGAACACCTGATACGGACCTGGTTTTTGCTAACTACAGCGGGAACCAGTGAATGCAGAATAAGTGAATGAGTAGAAGAAACCTGACAGTGCTGACTGAAGGATCATCTTTACTTTCTTTGCTTGTTGTGGTTATAGTTCTAAGCTTCATCTTTAATAGCTGGGGATTCTGTCTGGTCTAATCTGGTCCAAAATGTAGGTGTTGTACAAACAATCGCTACTGTTTGTAAAAACTTCTGCCCTGTGGTGTTGTTTCGACAAGTTCATTTTTTAAATAAATATCAATAGAAACATTAAAGACACAAACATATCTGCAAGCCCAATGTTGCAGCACTCTGCTCGTGCAGGAGGTCTCAGAGATGAACTGAGCTCTGACTGAAGAAGAAACCTTGAAAATGGCTAATTTCATTGTCCAGGCTGAGTCAAATGCAAAATATAAACACAAAAAACCCTTAGATTGTTACAATTATTTCGGTTTCTAATAGTCTAAGGCATCTGGTATGTGTAAGAGACATGATGAGAAAAGAGCTTTAACTTTAAGTGCATGGAGTAGTTCCACTGAATTCAGTGGGAGTACTAACATACTTCAAGTTAAGTGTGTCCATAAGTGTTTGCTGAATCAGAGTTCCTGGTTCTCTGTGTTTCCAAAACTTGCAATTTAGTCTCCAGTCTCGTGGTCTTTGGTTTACTTCTAAACCCCAGCTCCGGGAGATGGAGTAATTGAAAATCTCAGCTTTCATTTTTAAAAAAAGTAGTAAGTTTCTAGCCCTCGGGCTTGCAGAAAAAGTTTGAAAATGTGACACTTAAAAACAACCCCAATTTCTTTTAATCTTATGGTTTTTAAGATAATCTTGTGATGTTTTGGGACCCGCCTTGTGGTTTTTAAACAACTGGGGATGGTAATACTCTATGCTTTCCTCAAATTGCATGGGAAAGTCCCATGCATCTGTAGGTCCCGCATCTGCTGGAGACAGCAGCCGCATTGTATAGAATGCCTCCTCCTCACCAGAGCAAATCCCAAAGCCTTCTTGCCGATCAAGGGCCACCTGGTTTGTTCTCTGGCTAGGTCGTGAAGACAGTCTGGTGGATGTTCAGTCTATGTCTGTTTCTGGCTTTTGGCGACCAAGCAATGGCCGGATTTTTCGCAGCATTCCTTGGTAAAAGTACCTTAGAATCTTCGTCCTAATAATACAGCCATACCAAAAAAGGCATTGAAACCAAACCGGAGGCAATTGCTGGGTTGGGCTACAAATAGACTTGTTTCTAATCTTGTCCTGCCACTTAATACAGAGCAGCTGACAAAGACGACAAGAATTGAAAATGACAATCCCGTGCTCTTTGGCCTTCCTCAGCTCCGGTGCATCATTGCCGTATAATAGAGTTGGCATAACTGTGGTTCTGTAGATCTGCAGCTGTGTAATAACCTTGGTAACAGCTCCACAGAGGCCACCGAAGGGCCCAGACCATGTCAGGGCTACTGCTATACAAGGATCCACAGCTTTTGAGCATTGTCCAGCGCCCTCTATGGTGCTACCCAAGGTTTTGTCAGTTGCCCCCTGCTCCATATCCCTCACACACAGGTTAATATTGAGCTGGGTGTAACCTAGAGCTGAACGCCTGAGCAGGACCCAAAAGTCCTCTCTGGCCAGAAAGTAGAGAGGACATGGTAGCAAGTCTGGGGAAAACTTTGTTAAACAAAACATATTGGCCAAAAGTGTTCCCTTGTCCATGCTAGAAAAATTTAGCAAGATTTTCCCACCACTGCTAACACCACTTTGGTTTCAGCATTGGCAACATTGTGAGCTCTAATAGATGGGCTAGCGGCATTTTAACCCGCATTTCCATTGGGGCTGCTCCGAGTCGGGTTAGAGGACTTAGTGCTTATAAAGCCAGCGGAGTACGGACACTAGGGCTTCCAGGGTTGTTACCACCATTGGTAGCAATGTTGGGAAACGTTTGCAAGGCTACAAACAAGGGCTGCTTTGCAAGCAGTGAGGGAACCCCCCAGAGCTGAACCAACTGGCCCATAAACTCCCAGGAAAACACTCATCTTTGTTTTCCAAGCCTCTGGGAAGGAAGACCCTAACCATTCTGGTTGCTCAGCACCATTTCACCTGTTGCTGTGGTTCCTATGACGGTTGTGGCTTTCTCTCGCCAGCAAAGGGCAGCTGCCTCATACTAAATGAACTTGCTGGGGTCTCCGAAGGAGAGGATTTTTTTTCTTCTGCCGAGCCTCTTCTTTGCTTTAAACGATGCTTGCAACTGCCACTAGCAAAACCAAGCAGGTCTCTGTTTCTTGATGGCACATTACCCAGGCTCCTCTCCCAAATGCAATTCATTACAAACCATGGGACTCAACATACACCCACATTTAGCTCCGGCCCACAACAATGTGCTGCACTCTTGTTTGTCTGTTAATTTATTTCTGCTAAACCTTGCGGTTTTCAAAAGGCACCTAATGGATTCAGGAGCAAAGTCAATGAGGCTTTTGCTCTTCAACCCATTAGCAGATTTTGAAAATTTTCCTCCATCATAATGACAGATCAGCAAATGTTGCTTAGGACATGAATGCCAAATCTTGAAACCTGAGATTATTAAAAACCAACACGTGTGCAAAACAAATTCCTCTATCATCATCATCCAAAGCTTCTTCCTCCTCTTCTTGTCAGTCGGGTCTCCTATTTGGGATTTTGGCTCCCATCTGAAAGCCAGGGGTCACTGATTTAGGCTTTGGCAGGTTGCGAGCTCTGTGAACAGGAATGACCCTGCTCTTGGCTCCGTGTCCCAGGTGCTGATCCTTAGGTTAAAGCCTTGTTGGAAAAGCTTATCTCAAAATCCAATAGTGGGTGAAGTCCTGCCTGGCAAAATGGCCCAAACCGGATAAATGGACTGCAAGGATCATCGTCCCAGAGCAGGGGGTTCATGGGCGACAGGTAAACTGACAAGAAAACGCCATCGAGAAATGCCAGGACTAAGTAAAAGGCAACTTCCATTTGTCAGTTAGACTTATGAAAGATACATCCTTGTCTCCAAGGTCATGTGTATGTACAGGGGCAAATGTATATACAGATCCCAAGCATGCTGGGGGGAAGGAAGATAAAGACTCAAAGCCAGGCTGTGGGAAGTGTCTCATCTTTCCACCTCCTGTGTTTCTTTTTTCAGTGTAAAAGCTCTTTGGAACTGAAGTTTTCCTGGTGAATGACAGGAGATTCCTAGGTTTGAGAGAGAGAGAGAGAGCGCACATGTATTTGTATACACATGTCCTCATGCAGCTGTGCATATAAATATATGGCTCTTCTGCAACTCAATAAATCTTATTTTAAATCCCAAAGGAGCATAGGAAAGCACAAGGACCAGAGCAGGGGCTGCCAAAGACCTTATATGCCTCTCTGACTGGGAAACCTTCTGAATATGAAATGTACCATGGTGCATGGGTTTAATCTATGAAAAGCTAGATTCCCCACACAGCCTGCTGTCACTACAATGGATAGGAGAGTGGAGGGACACAGCCAGGAGTTATGATGGGATGTTTACTGCATTGTTAAGGGGACAAGGGAAAGAATAAAAAAGTCAGCATAAAATGGACAAACTGGATAAAGAAGTGAGAATTGGAAAGTCTGAACCAATTATAGTGATTTCTGCTCTGAGATGGCAGGGGGAATTGATCCTACAGTTCTTAGGACTCCCTTTATAAGGTGCAATTCTCTACTGGTTAGTAGCCATATTTGTAACAGCTGCAACCTTTGAGGAACGCGAACCCTGAAACTGGGATTTTTCCCAGGTTACTCATTGCTCATGAAAAGGCATCAAAGGTTTGCTGGTGACAATAATTGCAGGCCTTGGGATTTAAATTATACACAACAAAATTAATGACCAACTGTGACAGCCAGGAGCTTGATGTTTCCGAATCCAGCAGAAGCTGCAGGTCTCTGATGAAGTTTCAGAGTTGGTATCTGAGAACTCAGTATTGGAAATAGAATGATGGGCACAGACTGCCTCATTCTAAACATGGCACAAAGAGAGGAAAGAAAATGGCCCTGTGGCTTTCTTTGCCTTTATGATGCATAAAGAGGACCTGAAAGGTTATTCACACACACGCACTTGTTTTTTTAACCTTAGAAATACTCAGAACGTCGAGCAAGTTTTGCTGGAGGTCTTTTTTGGAGGCTCCAGAGACTGTGTGAAATTTTCAGAAACTCTCAGCATTGGCCTAACTCTGCTCCCATTTCTGACAATGGAAGTTTTACCGTTAACTTCAACGGGAGCAGAGCTGGGCCAATGAGAATTACTTCGAAAATCCCACACTAAGTACTCTCTCCGGCCTGGTCTACACCCAGATTTCACATGAGCATAAACATTACAAGTGGGATGTGATTTTTTTAACTGATACATTTATACCAGTGTGGATGCAGTTTTATTGGTATAAAGTTGCTCATAATGTATAGCTTACTATGCTCGCATCAGCACCTCTATAGAGGCATACCAGTCTACACTCCAGGGATTGTACCACTGTAACTATAATTAGTGAAGGTGGCACAACTTGTGTGTCAACAAGCCCTGACCTTTTAAGGGACCGGGTGTTTGAATCTCTTACAAATGAGTTTTTCTTCCAACTGTTCGTTCAGCTGTTTGAGTTAAATAGGTGATACAAAAACAAGCTAAAAGAAAGAGCATTTAAACAGGCTGAATAAAAATCATGTCCTCTCTCAGTTAATCAGGTTTCACTTCCACGATGTCATTAACCTGCCAGTTTTCCAATTGCCCATAGAGTCTTCCAGGAAAAACAGAAAATAGGGTAGGACAGAGTCTGAATTCCTAATTAAAAAAAAAACAAAAAAACAGTTGAGCTCCTCTCTGACCCCCTTAAAACAAAACAAAAAACACTTTAGATCTTCTGTATATGCCACAGAGACGAAAAAAGGCACACATTAATTTTTCCCCCTTTGCAGGTCTCCTTTAAGAGTCTACAGTAAAAAGCAAATTCTGACAACAAGATCATTTTGCTTTCCTGATGACTTGTCTGAACACTGTCTTGCTTTGGAGTTAACATCACTAGCATTAGTACATAGTTTCACTGTATTCTGATTTATGTGTATTGGACTGCAATGGCAGGACCGTCTTGTTTATCCATGTGAGTTCTGAGAGACTTGGTTTTTAAACCTGGGGTGTGTGCTTTCATTGGAACTGCTGGAGCATCACGTCACTTTATGGTTCCTGATCTGGGTTCACCTTGCAGCAGTGCATGGTATAGAAATGGTATTTCCGCTTCATCTTCCATCAGGCTGAGGCAGCAAGGCCATAGATAAACTCGTGCCTCTAGGGAAACATGAGGTCTGTCTGGATTTCTGACTTGCAGCTCAATGTGAGAACCAGATTTGGCCTCTGAACTCTGCCGAGGGGGTGAGCTACATAAGCAAATCTTCAGCTGGTGCAAACGGCTGAATAGCTCGGTTGACTTCCTGCTTCTCTGTCCTAAAGACTCTCCACAGGGAACTGGTCCCTCAAGAGTGTCCATCTACGGACTCTCAACAAACGCAGCTCTCAGCCATCGCCAAGGTATGTGAGAGAACCAAATGCTATTGCAGCCATAGAAGGATTTATAGATTATATCCAACACCTTGAATTGCCCTGTGCACTGCTAAATCCTCTTTTAATCCTTTGGAACTTTGTGTCATTGCCCATTGCTTTATCAGCAAATGCACATTTCCTGCTACATTTGGTATTGTTTTCCTTCCCACTCCATTGAGATTGTCTGTTGTAATGTGAAAGGCATAGCCTCTGAGAATTGTTTAGATGTTGATGCGGTCAGATTTGAGATCTGGTGCAAGTGGGAACACTTGTATTAACAAGCTGCACCTAATTATTCAGGGCCTGAATTTACCTTATAATTTGTATTTTGTTTTCTTGTTAACCTCTGAGAGGTGGATTAATAAAATGTTACTTCTCATTTCCAGAACATCCCTCTCCTTTGATTCACCAGTTTTCTGAGTCTGGAAAGCCATCGGTGTGTTACACCCCCTTGTTTATCTATGATAGTTTATATAAATCAATAAAATGTAACTGAAAATTAAGAGAAAAATTGTTCTCAAATAATTTGCATCTGAATGCAAAGGATGGACTGCTATACCGCTGAAAGAGTTTCAGATAAAACAGTGAGAAAGTGCTAACACAGGGGGAACTGTTTACACAACAGTCAGTCCAATAATACAAATGTACTCAAGGGACTTTGCTCTTGCAAAACCTTATGCATGCGCTTAACGTTAGCACCTCCCACAAGTAAGAGTTTGCAGGACTTTAGAGAGAGATTATTTCAACTGTTTCAAATTTCAAAGATACAGGCCAATATTTTCAAAAGCGATGAGTTATTTTGGATGCCCCAACCGGAGACAACTTAAAAAGGAGCCTGATTTGCATAGAGCAGATGCTTGGGCATTTCTGCAAATCAGGCCCCCTTAAAGTGTCAGGTTGGACACCCAAAAACGGAGCCACCCAAAATCACACGTCACTTTCTAAAATCATAGACATTAGACATATGGCTAAGCAAATCCTAATCTTCCTGGATATAGAGCCTTCAACTGATATAGAAAGGTGTACTTTGGATCCGATTAAATACATTTCCCAAGAGAAACTAGAAGCAGTTATTCAATAGCAAGCCAAGTTATATGGCTAAGACGTTGGGAGTAAGTGAAAGCATCTTTATGCAGAATCTGTAGTAGCAAAAACTGGCCTGGGTGGAAAGGTTTTCACTACCGTGCTAATTTAGTATCGACTGGGACTCATTTCTAGATCTGTGCTGTGGTGTGCTGGCTTTTAGGGGATTAAGATTAAAATTGCATTACTCCTAGAGTTAGAATGGGATTGTCACTTGTTGAGGGAATCTACCAAATATTATTTTTGTGTGAAGTGGTTGTGTGTATACAGGATATTGCCTATTTTCAAACTATGGAATAGACTTTTTAAATCAATAAAATCTCATGCAAATGGAACATTTCAGCTACAGTGTGAATTTAGGACTTGTCTACACAGGGACACCCAGGAAAATTAATCCAAATTAACTAAAAGGTGTGAATATCAAGTGGATTAGTTAAACTGCATTAAACTCCTGTTACAGTAATGCTTCCAGTACAAGAATGCCTCATTATTACATTAGATATTTGTCATGCTTCACCACTGATGTTTTGGTTTTCCATTGCAAAATACCCAAAGCCTGTAACTAATAAGCAAAAATGTGTTTAAATATTTCAGACTGTTTGACTCATTCATATTGCAACAATTATTGGCAAAGATGCGGTATGAAGAAATCCTTCATTCCTGCACAGTATTCCCAAAAGAACCAGCAGAAAGCACAATAGATCTGATCTGACGTGGGGGTTGCAAATCAAATGCAACATGAGATACCCCATTTGGTCTTTTAGTAACACTGCTGGATTTACTATGGAGTGCGTCTTTAAGGGGAGGTGGGAGCAGAAACTGCATCTTCTGGCGGCAACCAGATGCATCACAGATACCCATTAGAAAACAGTGTTCCTTTGATTACTAAACTACAACATGGCAGAGTGGACTGATCACACAACTGGAGGACAGGAATCCTCTCAAATTCTAATTGTGGCTCTTCATTTTGCTGTGTGTTCTTGGGCAAGTCACCTAGGCTGGGATTCAAAGGAGCCCAAGGAAATACGGTGCCTTTATTTTCCACATCTGCAAAGTGCAGCTGATATTACTAATCTACCTCACACTGGTTTTGTGAAAGCTAATTAACGTTTGCACAGACCTTCATATTTTCAAAGAACTACACAAGCATTAAGGGCCAAATTCTACTCTTATGTATCCCTCTAATTCTCATATACTTCACTATTATAATTAGATACCACAGTGAAATAGGAACATCTGGAACATCACAGGTAAAAAGAAACCTTCAACCTTCAGAAATCTGAACTTGGGGGACTACTATTACAGAGCGGTTCTCACTGAATTCTCAAACCTATTTCAGTAGCCAGCAAACAAATGGAGCAGGAGCAGCAGCTTCCTAAACAAGACACAGAACAACCTCTGCTAACAAAGGCTCCCCCTTGCCTGAAAGGTTACGTCTCCTAATGTCCATCAATGACATGAGAACTCCCTCCAATATTGCAAACCTCAGTTATCAGAATTGATTTTAAGTCCATCCAAAACTACAACATATAGGTAAATAATGGCCGAATTAATGAATTCCGTGCATAAGTATTGGGAAATATTCATAACGTTAACTTTTTTAGTGCTGTTGTGTTTAATATCTCAGTGCAAGTGCATGATGTGTCCTGTCTCTTTCAGGGTATTTGTCTTAAGTAAAAATATAATGGTTGATTTTCATCTGGTGTAAGTTAGCAACATTCTGTTGACTTAAATGGAATAATACTGATTTTACACTGAGAATCTGGCCCAGAATTGTAAGAAAAACTTTTCTAAAGACACGAAGATACGGAGCAGAGGCTTATATTATACAGCACTGAAATCCTGCATTTACAGGAAAGTTACTTGAAATCCTGGGACAAGTTTGCCTACATTTAGTACCAATTTTGTTACAATTAAAAAAAACTCTTGCAAAGTAAATAGCATGTAACCAGGATGGTAGTAAAATATTGATGTGGTGTTAAATGCAATCTGATCATATCCAGACCTTTTAAATGCAGTTTATGTTCTCTGTTGTTTTAATCACATAAAAGGATTGGTGCATCTGTTTGTCTCTGTGGCATCTGGTGTACTGGGGAAGTATTGAAATATTGCTGAAGCATAATTTTGCCGTCCATTGGCAGATTTTCTTAACTGCCATTCATTTGCATCACAGACAGGGTTGGTTCAGGTTTTATTTATGTTTGTGTGTGTGTTTCAGGCAATTGAAAAGGAATTGTAAATTTCACATCTGGCATTAAAATGCCTACGATGACTTAGGATTGGTGGCACATTAGAAACACACTGCAGAATGGAATTTCATAATGTTTGTTGATTGGCTATAAACTTGTTTAAAAGGCAAATCAGAGAATTTGATAAACTATAGCCTGATCTTTGGATTTTGGGAAAGGTTTATAAGATTGATTGATGCTGATTTATGCCCCCATGTCTGGTCCCCCAGGCCACTCTTCTCATTCAGGTTTCTCCTTGGGGCTCATCTCCTCCATAGTGCCCACAACAGGAAAATCATCTCTGATATAAACCATCATAAAAATCAAAACATCCTGGAGTAAGTTACAAGGAGATGTTCAAAGGCATGAAGTGAAATCCAGTGAAGTCAGGTGTCCAAAGCCCATTTGTGCCTTTGAAAATCTCCCCCGGAATCACCACGTGCTCGCCCCCCAACCCAAATGACCATGATCTTGTTGCTTTACCCTTCCTTACCCAATCCCATCTGCACTTGTCATTTCCATGTCTAACATTAGATGGTCCCTGCCCCAAGGGGTTTACAGCCTCTCTGTGCTGTGTGTTGCCTAGCACACCTTTGGGCACCTGTACAATAATAAGATGGGGATAACAGCACAATGTATTTCAGATTTGTGTTTTTCCCCCAAAATTAAATCACCAGGGGATATAAAGTATGAACAACTGCAGCTGAAATGTTTAGACTATGCTGCCTTGGACTTAGAAAGTCCCAGTAAAAAGTCCCCTTTGCTTGCTCAGTTTAGAACCTGCATGAAACATTTACTGAAAACAAGTAACATGAATTTGGAAAGTAGGTCTGGCCCAGAGAGTGACTGTTTGTTCATGATGGTGCAAGGTGCCAAATTTCCTAACCCTAAAAAGGGAACCCCTTGGCCTGTCTCCAGATGGGTACTGCATGAGCGGTGTTAGCACAAGCTTCCTCCTCACACTCCACCAACCCGGTTCTGGAAGGACCATCAGAGCAAAGCGGCTATTTCCATTTCCGTGTTGTTCCGAGCATCACAGCTCACGTTGCCAAGAAGAGTGTCAATGGTGTAGGTGGTTTTTGTGATGCAGACACCTGCTCCTGTCCAGCAGGAAGAACAGTGAAGTCACCAACTAATTTCATGGAGTCTGTTCAGATGCCTTCCAAAGATGACGTTGCCTTTGAAAACTGTCTGAGCATCATACCACATCTAGGTTAATCATAAATGGTATGGCACAAAGACTTTTATAATTTCCCAGCAATGCCGTGACCAGGAATACAGTAGAACCTCAGAGTTACGAACACCTTGGGAATGGAGGTTTGTAATTCTAAACAAAATGTTACAGTTGTTCTTTCAAAAGTTCACAGCTTTGAAACTTTACTATGCAGAAGAAAAATGCTGCCTTTAGCCATCTTCATTTAAATGAAACAAGCACAGAAACAGTTTCCTTACTTTGTCAAATCTTTTTTTTAAATTTCTCCTTATTTTTTAGTAGTTAATGTTTAACACAGCACTATACTGTATTTACTTCTTGTTTGTTTGTTTCTGGTGCTGCCTGATTGCGTACTTCCAGTTCCAAATGAGGCTTGCGGTTGACCAGTCAGTTCGTAACTCTGGTGTTCTTAACTCTGACATTCTACTGTAGAAAGATTTCTAGCTAGGGCAGAGTTCATAATCCCAGAATTATCTGTACCTCTGTGCCTGACCTGCTTCCCCGCCAGCCACAAAAGGCTCTCTTCTAATCTGGAAATCTATTACAGTGACATAGGAAAGACCACAATCCCTGATTGCTAAATGTCATTGTGACCATTGTGCGCTTGGAGGGATCACACTGAGATTGCTCTATCAGGGAAAACTGCAAAGAATGGGGCAGATGATCCCACAAACTGGTGGTTATTCTAGTAATTAGATTCACCAAGCCCAGCCACCAAACAGTTTCTATAATATCTCACTGGTTATCCAGAAGCCAACGACACAGTTCCCTTAAAGCAACCCAGCCTTGAGCTCCCATCCAGACAGCCAAGTCAAATAAGGTGAGGATTACTGAAAGTCTTGTTCATTATGTGTGAAGTTCTACCAATCCCAAGGGATCGGACACATTGCCCACCAGGTCAAGGAATATTTCAGATCTTACCCACATACATGCTTTGCAGCCAATTCTTATTAATTAAACTAAGTTTTATTAAAAAGAAAAGAGAGAGTACTGTGATTAAAAGATCATTAGACATAGTAATATAAATAAAGTTTGTAGGTCAGTTTCATAGTAGAGACAGTGAGCTACCAAGTTGCAAAAAGTTCTTTCCAAAATCAGTTCTTCAGGTTATAGTCCAAATAGGCAGTCCATATAAATTATTCCATGAGAAACAGCAGGGTAATCCAGACTGGCACTGGCGACCTCAGTCATGTGACTCAAGCATCCCCCGTCCACACTTAAGCAGATCTGAGATGTAGGACTGGGGCCCTAGAGTTCTTTTACAGACCTCTGGCAGGCTACTACAGCATCTTGACAGTACTCAACACAGCAGACATTTCTTGAATGAAGAAGAGGTAAATCACATCGTTGCTTTGGAGTAAAAATCCCTGTTTCCTGTGTATACACAGGTAAACTAAACTATCCGTTCAAACTATCAAGGTATTTCAATAGGGCACAGATAATTTAAGCTGAAGGTAATGTAAGTAATATTATTTTCTGCAAGATCTTACATCTTTGACCTTAAGGTTGACTGACCCATCCACAAGCATACTATAAGGTAATTAAGACATGAAAGTGAATGAGCATCCACAAGCTAATGTGGTTGCATGGTTAACATCTAATGAGATTCAAGTAAACACATATGAATGCAATTAGTTCTAATTCTCTAACACAGGTTTGCATTTCAAAGCTTTAAGTCTGTCTAGCATGGCGTTGTTAGCTATTTATAAGGAACGGCCCTAATGACCATTTATCTACTTTTCTAATATGGCTTTAAAAGTTGAATTTGGGTCATTTAGCCTGCTAGTTGTTTGCCCCTTTCTGCTCAGTGTCACAGGCAGCAAATTACACTGAAACTTATGGAAACTGTACCCTGGCATCTGTTATGGTGGGGTGTTGGGTGTTACTGCAGTAGTCTAGATTTGGGGGATATTGATGTAACTCATAAGACTTTATACCATTTTTTACTATCTCCACTAATTCTAGTCGCCAAGATAATGCCTCACTTGAATTTAGAGACAGGGCTGAATTAATCCTCCAGCGCACAAATTTGAGGGGAGTTTGAACTCTGAAATTGGATTTGAATTTTGGTGGCTGTCTCTGAAACAAAGTAACGCAAAAACTCTGCAGCTGCTTGTGGGATACCTGTGGGTGAAATCTGCCAGGCGTGCTGTCACACACCAGGGCTTCTCAAACTTCCTTGGTTTTTAATAAAAAAAAAAAAACAAACCAAAAAACCAGGTGACCCACTGTATCACACTGTTCTTTGCTGTTGCACAGGATTATGGGATTTTGATCATGACAAGAAACAAGGGGTGTGTTTTGGGTGCTGGGGCTTGTGGATGCCAGTGGAGGATGGTGAGGGGAGTAAGCCTGGCCTGATGTGTTGGAGAGAGAGAGCATGCTGGCTGCTTAGATGACATGTGGATGAGGAATTAATGGTTGTGGGATAGAGGGGCTGTCTGGCTGCTGGAATTGGGGAGAGTTGTTGGTTGCTATGTGGAGGGCTACTGGCATAGGGGTCAGGAACTTATGCTGGAGCTCAGCTAGAGTCCACTCTATACATTATGGCCCAAGGTGAGAATGGAAGCCAGGAAATCTCAAGATCTGGTACAGAGACAAACAATGTCTCTTGGACAATGCTTCCAGCTCTCCACTTGTGTAAAGCAGAGGTTAGCTGAAAACCCATGCTTCCCAAGACATCATAGAACGTACTTACTTCCACAACTTTCCACCGATGTAAACCTCCTTTTCCTCAGAATGCAGTATCTTTAACCGGCAAAGCTGTATTTAGTAGTAGCACCCCAAGTATAGCTGAGACCTTCCAGACTTTTCTATGTCTCTGAATTGTTGGCTCTGTTACACCTATAATAAAGAAACCCAACTCACAGGCATGCCAGTGAGCTATGGCAGAAAGTATTAAACTTGAATCACTGAGTTATGATCTGACATTTAGTCACAATAGCTCACATCAATGCTAAAGTTTTACAACAGCCCACACGAGATGCCTCTCACATAGAGAAGATAGAAATAAGGTAACAGGGTAACTACAAACCATTTGTTATTTGCAGCTTATGACGAAGAGGCAATACCTTATTTAAAATACTCTTGCAGTGATGCAAGCATATGCACTGCAGCTATACCAAGCATCTTCTTAAAACACGGTAATGGAGTTTTAGAAAGGAGTGTTGTAATCAGGGTGATCTCAATGGGCTTTAATCTAATTGGGATCCAAGATTATAGCACATGGCCTTAATGAATAGGAGAGTGGAGCTCATATCCTGAGTATCAGATCAAGAGATTAATTTAAAAAGATGTGGCAAAAAAAACCATTAAGCATTAATCATTGGCAAAAGATAGTGAAGAACCGATGGGAACCACAGCACTGTGGCATATGGAATTATTTCAGGGCTATCTTTGGGGCTATCATTTCCTTTTTTAAAAATACCAAATATTCAGCTAAAACTACTTAATTGGAAGGTTAAAGATCAAATTTCTGATTAAATATTTGTCAGTGTAAGAGCACAAACCCACTTAATGGAAGCCTAATTGAGCTAACCTTCAGCTATCATTAGCACCTTACCCAGATCAGACTTGCTTCACTCAGCGTGGCTATTTTTACAACACACAGAAGAGTAAATATGTTGACTCCAGATTCACATGACTGTATCTGGCAGACAATGGTCCTTCTCGGTGGACCTTTTTCAAACTTATTTTTAGTATGTATCTCATCATTTATTTTATATTTTGGCTAAGCAGAATTAAATATAATTTTTCAGGTTTAAAAGGTTAAGAAAACTTCAGAGCAATTTAAAAATGTTCATGAAAGAAAGGCTCCAAAATCAGAAGGGATTTATGAATGTATGGAAAACTGTCCGACAAGGACAAGGGCTAAATTTTGATCTTATTTATCTGCCCCCCCCCCTCGCCCCTCCAAGTTTAGGTGAAGTTTCAGTAGAACAGAAGTGAGAAGCATTTACAGGAGTGAAGAACCGTTGCTCTATCCACCAAAGGAGCTTTATAAAATTCTTGCCAGCTCCAAGTAATTTCTTTTTGGCATACAAGTAAAACAACATTTGTTTTCTCATTATCTAGCCTCATGGTAAAAGACAGATGAGCAGATTTTGTACTTGGTCTAGGAAATGGTCATGCCAGTTATGCAAAGCTGAATTAAAGAGCACATTGCTTCCATCTGATAGACGTTTTAACCTTTGCTATAGTGACTGAAAATTATTTTAGTGTGTCTGGTTGATTTTACCCCTCATACTCATACTTCTACAAAAGGGTAATGTGTGGCTATTCCCTTTGAGATTCGCCACCAGATGCATGGACAGGTGCCAGTCAATTAACCTGTCTCCCCTTGGGAAGCCCCAATGCCACCCAAGGGCAGGGTAGCGGAACCCACAAGGTGAAGGAAATGTCCCCAGAGTAGTGGATGAGCCACACTATTGGGACCACATCCATCTTGAAAAGGCGCAATTGTGCACATGATAAGGTGGGTGCTTCCTTCAACTCGAAGTGGGGTTCTGGCTAGAAGCTGCAGCAGGCCTGTTCGAATGGTCTTGACCTTTGTCTTGCAGTTGGAGTTCTGTAGTCCCTGCTGAGAGAAAACGTGGAGGGCCTATGGCAACCCCTTCCTTCTTTGTTTTGCCTCAGCGTACATGTGGAAGGTCTGT
This sequence comes from Caretta caretta, assembly GCF_965140235.1. Taxonomy (NCBI): domain Eukaryota; kingdom Metazoa; phylum Chordata; order Testudines; family Cheloniidae; genus Caretta; species Caretta caretta. Next base: position 121,980,973 of record NC_134210.1, read on the forward strand.
GCTGGATGATCACTCGTCCTGGTGGGGAAGGACCCAGGTGTTCGGTAGCAGCTCAGATGTCCAAGCAGCCCTATTTAGGGGTGGCCTGCTTACCCCAATTCCGGGAAGGCTGTAGAAAAGGTGGCTAAAAAGCTCCCTTCCAACTTCTTCATCTTACCTCACGTGTCTGGAACAACAAGCTGCTAACCCTGAACACAAAGGTGTCTGTTTATGAGGCTTGTCTCCTAAGTACCCTCCTTTCCTGCTGTGAAACTCCAAGCAGGAGCGGAGACTGAACAGCTTCCACCTTTGCTATCTCAGAAAAATCCTTGAAGTCACTTGGGACCAATAGATCACTAACAACAAGATCCTTGAGAGAACTGGCCTGCAGACTATGCAGGCTACGCTGGATACTCCCAGGCTTCGCTGGCAGGGACACATGGAGCATATGCCTCAAGATCCTCCGCCGAAGGCTGTGCTTTATGGCCAACCCAAGGACTGCCGGCAATGCAGACGAAGGACAAAACTCCGATACAAGGTCAAGCAAGGTCTCAGGAAATTCAGCATTCCCACTGACAACTGGGAGAGCTCTGCCCACAACTCGTCAGTCTGGAGAAGCTGGGTGAAGGCTGGTGCAGTTATCACGGAGAGTCATCAGAGAGCCCAGGCTGAGGCCCGCAGGCGAGCCAGGAAGCAGCGTGTGCTCCAATCTCCATCTGGCAAGTGGACCCGTAGCCACCGTGGGAAGGTCTGCCGCTCGCGCATTAGGCTCTTCTCTCACACTACTGTCAAGCACCATTGATTGACTGACTTTGTCGTATTTCCTTTCATCTGTCACAATGTTGGATGGCTATACATACAAAAGGGCAAAAACCATGAGATTTTTCCTTCTTTCAACAGATATTCTATGGATGGAACATGCTTCCAGCCTTGTTGCACTCTGGTTATTCGCAGGAGTAACAGGCCCCAATCCTGTGAATTGCTATGTTCCCACTTCTGCAGTAGAAGTCATGATGATTTCAGGTTGTGCGGCACCTTACATGACCAAGCCTATAGAAACTGGGTAAATATTTATAATCGAGGAATAAACATTTGCATGACAGTAGTGCCTCATCAACAGATCAGGGCCCCATTGTGCTATGTACTGTTCAAACACAACGTGAGAGACAGTCCCTGCCTTGAACTGTTTAAACTTTAAATAGACAGAGAGAGGTGACATGACTTGTCCAAAGTCACATGGGAGGCTAGTGGCAGGTCTCCTGATTCCCAGTCCAGTGCCCTATCCACTGGACCATACTGCCTCTATGTTCCTGATTCTGCACCAATGAAGTCAATGTTAATTTATCTGTTGACTTCAACAGAAGGATGCACGGTTTCTTTCACAGTGCACTCCGGGTCTTTTGGGAGCCTAATCTGTGACAGGCTGTTCAGTGAACTCCCACTGACTTCACTATGAGTTATGGATGCTCCAGCACCTCCCACAGGATTGGGACCATGGTGAAACAAAGCAGAATTTATACACATACTTTATGTAGTATATATTTTCATTCATTTTGTTCTTAATTATCTTCAGTAATGGAAAAGATCTCTAGGGTTTGAGTTAAATTTAAACAAAATGCAAAATGAAGTAACAATAATGCAACAAGAATAATTAAGCTCTTCTGTTCTTAATTAGTGAAGGAACAAATTACCAGCTCCTAATCTGTGGCACAGTAAAGGAGTTCTTATTGAGCTGCTGATGGTTGGAGACTTGTTACTATAAGGGCAGATTTTGAAATGTTTAGAGATCTTTAGTTAAAAAGGTGCTACCAAAATATTGCTATTGCAGGTGTGAACTGATCTGAAAATGTTTACTGCTGCGGGAATTCTGCACCACTGCGCATGCACAGAATTTAAATGTCACCCGCAGATTTCTTTGCTTCCCCACAGAAAAATGACTTTCTGACGGGGAAGCAAAGGGAAGCCACAAGAGCCGTCATGCGACCCTCCCCAGCAATACGTTTTGGGGGCCCAGGGCAGCCAGCAGAGAAGTAAATCACTGTGGGACAGGGGGTGGGACTGGGGAAGACCTGGCTGGTGGCTCCTACCCTGCCCTGGGCTCAGTTGTTAGTCGTGGCTGGGCTGGGGAGGACTGGACTTCCTCTTCCCCTGCACAGCATCCAGGGCCAGGTCAGACCCACCCCCAGATTTCTCCCCCAGCTGCAGGATACTCTGCAAACTCCCTCTCCCTACACCCATCACTCCTTAGCTGCAAGGGGAGGGATCCCTGTACAGGGAACTACTCCCCCATCCGTCCAGCCCCCGTGCATCTAGACCCCCTCATGCCCAGATCCTCCCACAGAGCCTCATCCCACATGCACTTAGAACCCACTCCCATGAGCCCCATTTCCTCTGCGCCTGGACCCCCCACTGAACCCCCTATACCCAGACCCCTGTCAAGCTTTATCCCCCCATACCCAGACATTCTCCCCGCTGAGCCCCAACCACTTTCACATTGATCCCCCTGCAGAGTCCCATTACCATTGCACCCAGAACCCCCCCAACAAGCCTCTGCACATCCAGATCTCCCCCACACCCGGATCCTCCACTGAGCTGCCCGCACCCAGCTTGCCCCACACAGAACCCTCTCAACCCACACCTGAATCCCCCCACACTAAACCCATCCACACTAGGATCCTGTCTTGCTGAGCCTGCCTGCTCACACCTGGTGCATGTGGCATGGAGGGGCAGGGCCCTGGGGTGTTTCTGGGGCAGGCCTGATCTTTGTGCTGTATCAGGATTGGGTGCTGAGTCCATGTCCTGGGGTCGGGAGCTGCATAGTGATCTCCCATCTTTGTGCAGCCTGTGCTCCCCAGTGCCATGCTGGAGCCTCCACATTTATTTGACAAATAAAATTTGCAGAATTTTAAAATATTTTGCCCAGAATTTTTAATTTTTTGGCGCAGAATGCCTGCAGGAGTAGAAAATGCACCACTATCCACAAGCTGAGAATAAAAAGGTTCCCATGTCATTTTCAATTGCAGTTTGCCTCAGCCAGTAGCAACAGACTCCTGAAGTCTGTAATACTTTACATTTTAAAATAACCTCTTTTAGTGCTAAAAAACAGCACAACCAAAATTGGAGATAGTGTGACTAAACATAAAACAACCTGCAAAGAATGGCCAGAAACTATGAAAACAAACAAAAAGATTAATGTACACCCTGATACAGAGTACGGAAGCAAACATCAACCAAAACCAGTCATAACTTGGAAAAACAAGACAACACAGGGCTAAAAACCAAGATCTTTTTATTTCACTAGTTAGCATGATTTTGCTATCATTCTGGAGTGACTACTGAACAGGAACTGAAGTAAAATCAAAAGTACTTGAAACTTTCTTATACAGGAAAAATTCACTAATCCTGAACACATCACAGCAAATTGGCTAATTTTATCCATATCAGGTTACATTAACCAGATGTTACATTAAACAACATGTGATCTTCATGATTCTCCACAGCTGTAAATTATGACAGAAGTATAGACATGAAATAAATTATAGCTGAAGACATGTAGCTCCTTATTTAAAAAAACCCCACAAACCATTAATGTTGCCCAGTTGATTAGCACACTGCACTTATGTCAATGTTTTATAGGTGCATGTAGTATTTTGTAGGTTATTTGCAGTCATCCATAATACCTCCTGAACACATCTGTTTGGTACACACATTTAAGTGCAATTATTCAACTCTAGAACACTTTAAAACTTTTTACTGAAGCTAAACTTACTTTTAATTGATTGAGCTTTCTATTTGGTCATGCAACAGCTGCTTTTTGGTTTTATCTTGTGGGGGATGGGGCTAGTGTTCTCTCACATTCTAAAACAGATTATGGACCTAATTCATTTTCAAATACCAATTTGCTCCTTGAGTAATCCCATTGAAATCAATGGGACCATTCATGGAGTAAAGTTTACTCATTGGAAGGGTATCAGAACACTGTCTGGCCTTAAAAGAATTTTGTTCTTTCATTTGAACTATATATTACTAACTACAACAACGTGCTCCAAGACAGCTGTTATACCAGGTACCCACATTTCTAGGAGGGTTAAAAGCCTTTGGCCTGTACCTAGAGGCTTGGAAATGTCCTTGTGTGTTTTTTCTGACATACACACCTTGGTGAAAGTCCTAAACTGCGCTAAAAGTAATGAAGAAAATCAAGGAATGTCTGAGCGTCTCACTTTCCACTTCAAACGCCAACTGTTCATGTAGTCGTTGGTGTAGGGTGTGCAGATACAGTAAATGGCAGTGCAGTATTGATGTAACAAACAGATTCTAGATTCTCTCTCCTTCTGTCTTCCAGGCAAATGGGGGATGAATGCATTACAGAAGAGACACACTTTCAATCTCTAGGAAAGATGATGCAATCCCCACTCCTGCAGCATCCATGGTAGTCTCATAGGATACTCCTTTGGCCAGTGCAGCTGGAGGTACATGAACTGTGCTGTGGAGATAAGAACTGGTGAGGGAGAAAGGAAAAAAAAATCTAGGTAAACAAATATGCAAATAAGAATTGAAGCACAGAACTTACAGGAGAACTAGTTTCTATTTAGAAGATAAACAGGCAAGAAGGTTTCTATACAGCTCTGAAGATGGGAGGCACTATATAAATGCTAAACTTTCCTACTATTGTATAGTATTAGAAGGAGCGTACTCTAAGCGTGGAAATGTCCTGTAAAGAGCATGGCCCTAGTTTAGCCTTGGCACCGACAGAGCTCAGGTACAAACCCAGTTTACAGGAGTGCTGCAGTCTTGCCACTGAACGTCTATGTCCGTATGGGAAGCCCAATGTCAGGAGTGAGTAACAGATGGAGGTGAGGGAAGTACAGGAAATTCTATTAAGCAAATTTGGGCGAATGCATATTTTAAAGTTATTTTTGAAAAAATAAGGTATATATTCTCTATGGCTGTAAAACACCCCAGAGTTCAAGGTCTCTTCCTGAGCCAGATTTGGAAAGCATTTACTGCCATGGGTGAGAAGTTATTCAGATGAACAGCCCCAGTCAAGTCAATAAGCAGCTTTCAATATGAATTCAAAACCTGGTCCGCTGTCATTCGGTCATTCAGACACCCAAGCCACTCAGCACTTACATGATGATGCTGGCCTACATTAAAAGGGAGCTCTCTCTGGTGTTAGAAGCCACAGAAATAATAACCCAACTGGTGGGATTCCCTCTGACACCATTTCCAGAACCCCTTGTCCAGTTCTGGGAGAACACTTCAGTTCCACTCTGGATTTAGTCACTCGGGTTCCTTTATTTGGCACACAGCAAAGTTATGCTGAGTTGATCAGACTCAAGCATAGGGGATAGGTATACGGGGTACCACACATCCAAATTTACACAAACTCTTCCTTTATGTATATTTACACATCAAATTGCATTTGCAATTCTTTACACTACACACATTTTTGGCTTGGCTTGGTTACTTGCAGCCTGTACAGCATGCTCTGTCCATGTGCTGTTCACATGTTATATTCTGTGTTTATCTTGCCAACAGTCCCTAACATCCAGGTGTTGCTGCTTATTTTAGCTAGCACAGACATCCTCACTCCAGCATATTGTTTGTCAAGCCCCTGTTTACAACTTAACCTTCCTACAAATAACCTTCTCAATTACGCCCACTAAGAAATGACGCAAGTTACTTATGTCAAGCCAGGCCTACACCAACATCAAATGAAGGCTAGCGACAGAAAAAAAAAATCACACAAAACGCTCATTTGCTATATGAAATTAGCCAGCCCTGGTATGCTTTCACTGCTTCTATTGCTGCACGGACAGCAAAATACAAGGGTTACAGCTGTGGCAGACTCTCTCTGCCTCAAGCTGACCTGCTCCGTCTTAGCAGAGAGGAAGGACCAAGCATTCGACGGCAATTGTTGAAAAAACGATTACCTGCCTTTCGTAACTGTTGTTCTTCGAGATGTGTTGCTCGTGTCCATTCCATACTAGGTGTCTGCGCGGCCGTCGGAGATTTTTCCCTTAGTGGTCCCCGTAGGGCCAGCTGTGGTGCCCTCTAGCCTGCTGCATTCACACCGCGGTTTATCAGGCACCGCCGACCCACGCCCTCTCAGTTCCTTCTTGCCGACAACCCCAAGAGAGGGGCAGGAGGGTGGGTAATGGAATGGAGATGAGCCACACATCGTGAAGAACAATTACGAAAGGTAGGTAACCGTTTTTCCTTCTTCGAGTGCTTGCTCATGTCGATTCCATTCGAGGTAGTTCGCCAGCCACATCAATGGAGGCGGCCTCGGAGTTCACCGTCACGCAGCTTGCAGCACAGCTCTGCCGAAGCCAGCGTCGTCTCCCGCCCGCTGGGTCAGCGCGTAGGGCGACGCGAACGTATGGACCGAGGACGAGGTGGCGGCCTCTAGTGCCATGAGCTGTCATGATCACTGGCGGGGGCACTGTTGCCAGCTCGTAGCAATGGCAGATGCACGCCGTGAGTCAAGACGAAATTCTCTGGGCAGACACTGCGCAGCCCTTCATCCTGTCCATGACAGCAACGAACGATTGCGTTGACTTACGGAACGGCCATATTCTATCGACGCAGAAGGCCAGCGCCCGTCTGACGTCCAGCATATGCAGCCTGCACTCCTCATCTGATGCGTGAGGCTTCGGACAGAGGACCAGTAAGTAAATGTCCTGGTCCGTGTGGAACTGGGAAACAACCTTGGGCAGAAAAGCCGGATGTGGGTGCATCTGGACCTTGTCCTTGTAGACGATATAAGGTGGCTCAGACGTGAGTGCCCTGATCTCGGACACCTGCCGGGCCGACGTTATAGCGACTGAGGAGGACACCTTCCAGGAAAGGAGCAGGAGGGAGCAGGAAGCTAGGGGTTCAAAAGGAGGGCCCATGAGCTTTGACAGCACCAGATTCAGGCCCTACGGGGGAACTGGGTCTCGGGTCGAGGCGCTCTAGCCTGTTCAGGAACCACACTGTCCTGGGATGGGCAAAGACTGACTTGCCATGAAACGGAGGGTGGAACACAGAAATGGCAGCCAGGTGTACCTTGACTGAAGACAGCGACAAGCCCTGGAGCTTCAGATGCAGCAAATAGTCCAGGATGTCCTGCAGCGAGGCCTCCTCAGGAAGAACGCTTTTGTCCAAGGTCCAACATGCGAAGCGCTTCCACTTTGCCACCTAGGTGGCCCTGGTGGAAAACTTCCTGCAGCCCAGCAGGACCTGTTGGACTGTCGCGGAGCACTCCCGCTCGTCCGTGCTTAGCCACGGAGCACCCATGCCATCAGGTGCAGCAGATTGCTGTGGTTCTGGGATAGCAGATCCAGTCAGAGAGGTAACTGCAGTGGGTCGGCCACTGAAAGACTCAGCAGCATGCCAAACCAGAGCTGGCAAGGCCGCACCGGGGCTATGAAAATGACCAATGCTTTGTCTTGCTTCACCATTAGCAGGACTCTGTGGATAAGCGGCACTGGCAGGAAGGCGAACAGCAGCGTTCCTGACCACAGGATCAGGAAGTCGTCTGACAGGGAACCCTTGTCCCTGCTGTATTGGGAACAGAACATGCCTTGATGCAAACAGGTCCACCTGGGGGGGTCCCCCACCGTTGGAAGATCAGGCTGCCCACCTCTGGATGGAGGGACCACTCGTGGTGAGAGGAGAAGGCCCTACTGAGGCGATCTGCCAGGACGTTTCTGGCTCCAGGTAGGTGAGCGGCCACCAGGTGGATGGCGTTCTGCACACAAAGGTCCCAGAGGCTGAGTGCCTCTTGACACAGGTCCGAGGATCTGGTGCCGCCCTGCCTGTTGATATAATACATCGTGGCTGTGTTGTCTGTGAGGATCTGCTCCACCTTGCCTTTCAGGTGGGGGCAAAAATGCCTGGCAGGCCAGGCGCATCACCTTGAGCTCTCTGACATTGATCTGAAGAGTTATGTCTTGCTGCATTCAGTGACCTGGGGGGCTGAGCTCGCCCAGGTGGGCTCCCCAGCCCAGATCGGACACGTCCGAGACCAGGGTGAGCAACAGTGAAGGGGACACAAAGGGAACTCCCCGCAGCACTGACTTGGGGTCTAGCCACCAGTTCAAGGATGAGAGGACGCAGTCCGGCACCGTGACCATTCGGTCCAGGGGGTGCCTGCTGGGAAGGTAGACCGTTGCCAGCAACGTTTGCAGGGGTCATAGATGAAGCCAGGCATGCCTGACCACGTATGTGCACGCTGCCATGTGGCCCATCAGGCGCAGGCAAGTGTGGGCTGTGGTGATCGGATGTCTCTTCATGTGAGCTCACATGGAATCAAGAACCACACCGATAAACTCTATGCACTGGACCGGCGTTAACGTGGACTTTTCTGTGTCTATTAACAGGCCCAGATCATGCAGGTGCAGCGTACCAGATTGAGACCTCTCTGCAGCTGTCCCAGAGACCTGCCCTTGATGAGCCAGTCGTCGAGATATGGAAAGATCTGGACCCCGCGACATCTGAGATAAGCAGCTACCAGTGTCACACATTCCGTGAACATCCTGGGGGCCGAGAACAGGCCAAAAGGTAGCGCCGTGAACTGGAAGTGGTGCCCTGCCACGATGAAACACAGGAACCGTCTGTGTCCTGGGACTATGTATACATGGAAGTAAGCATCCTTTAAGTCGAGAACCGCGTACCAGTCCCCCGGATCCAGAGAGGGGATAATGGAGGCCGGGGAGGTCATTCAGAACTTCAACTTCTTGAGAGACCTGTTGAGGCCACGCAGGTCCAGGATGGATCTGAGGCCCCCCTTGGCCTTGGGGATTAGGAAGTATTGGGAGTAGAATCCTCTGCCTTTCATGTCCCGAGGAACTGCCTCTACAGCCCCCAACTGCAGGAGTTTGTCAACCTCCTGGACCAGGAGTTGCTCGTGAGAAGGGTCCCTGAAAAGGGACGGGGAAGCAGGGGGGCGGGAATGAGGGGTACCCAAAAACTGCAGTGTTTTGCCCCAAGCTACTATGTCCAGGACCCAGCGGTCCAAGGTAAGCCGCGACCAGACTGAGCGGTACAGAGGAAAGGCGGTTGAGGAAAGGATGGGCAGGATCTGTCCGGATGACTGGGGCGTCGCTCTCGAACGCACCCTCAAAACGATCGCTTTTAGCCCCCAAGGTTCTTAGCAGGTCCGGGCTGGGCTGGCGAGTGAGAGGAGGTAGGGCGGCGATGGCTAAACCCAGCAGTGTCCCTTCTCCTTGCAGATCCCTGCTGGGCTTGCCAAGGCCGCGATGGGGGCGGAGGCCAGAATGGTTTTCTGGCAGACTGCAGGGTGTGCATGCCCAACCAGCGAAGGGTAGTCTGAATGTGCATCTCCTGGGAGAGGCCTGCTGTTTGGAGCCAAGAGCTGCGTCACATAACCACTGCCGATGCGACCACCCTTGCTGCCGAGTCTGCCACATCCCATGTCATTTGCAGGGAGCATCTGGTTACAGCTGTACCTTCCTCTACCAGAGTGCCAAACCCTTGAGCCTGACCCTGAGGAAGGGAGTCCTGGACCTTCTGGAGGCTCTCCCAGAGGTTAAAATTATAGCAGCCCAGCAGGGACTGATGGTTCGCCACCAGGAATTGTAAACTGGCTGTTGAATACATTTTTCTGCCAAATATATCAAGTTTTTTGGCTTCTTTGTTCTTGGGGCAGAGGCGGTGGGGACCCGCTTGTCCTAATCGTTGGCCGCCAACACCACCAGCAAGCCTGGGGGAGAGTGGGTATACAGGTACTCAAAACCTCTGGCCGGCACAAAGTACTTTTTCTTGGCCCATTTCAGGGTGGGCGGGATGGAGGATGGGATCTGCCACAGATCCTTAGCAATCTTAAGGACCCCGTCATGTACAGGTAGGGCAATCTGGGCAGGTGTGGAAGCAGAGACGACATTGAAAAGGGTGACCTCCTGCTTCGCCATCTCCTGTACTTCCAGGCCCAAGTTCTTAGCCACCCGCCTGAGAAGGGCTTGATGTTCCTTAAAGTTACCCAGGGGGCTGGCCCTGGAAGGTCCTGCAACCGACTCGTCCAGGGAAGAGGCCGTGGCTGCTGGCGGAGGTGCTGAGGGCTTGGCAGCCGCTGGAGAGGGAGGTTGGGGTGTGGGCACTGGATCCTCCACCCTGACCTCAGAGCGAGCTTCCAGTACTGGGTCTGTGGGGCTGTCAATCTCTGCTCCAAAGTGGCTACTGAAGCGTGCTGCAAAGGGGGCACTGCCATCACCAGAATGCCCCATGCTCCCCAATACAGCCTCTGTGTTGGCCACTGGCCTTGCTGCCACTGCGGTACTGTGGACGGCAGAGAAGTTTCTGGTGCCCAATCCCGTTGTGGAGACTGAGGCGATGGGCTGAACTGGGCCTCCATGCCAGAGGAACCACCCTCCAGCAACCAGGCAGGAGCCGTCAATGCCTGGGTTTGCTTGCTGGTCATGGCTACTGGCGAGCGCCAGGAGTACATGACCAGTGGCTATACTGAGGAGAATGGTCCCAGTGCTGGGGAGATCGGTGTCGGGGGGAATGATGCCACGGAGACCGGTAACACAAGGGGGAGGAGTCCCACAGCGCCGGCAACCCAGACCGACACCTAGACGCAGATCGGGAAGAGGGAGAACGATGTCAGTCATAATATGGGAAGCGTCAACCCCGCACTGGGGAATAACGTCTCAGTGGCCTGGGAGAGAGTTTGGGCAACTGATGACATGGTTGTGACCTGCCACAGGATTGCTTATCCAGCGACTGATGGCTCTCCCCGCCCCTGCAGGGATCTTAACGGCTGGCTTGCCCTCTCTGGGAGCCTTAGCCTGGTCCTGTGCACCGGAGACATCACTGGAGCAGGTGGAGACCTGTGCTCTCTCTGCGCCTGGGCTTGGGATGACAACAGTGTAGGCAGGATCGTGGGTCCCATACCACCCACCAGAGCCAGTGACAGACCTTTAAGAGGGCTAATAGCCCCAGTCGCAGAGGCACGCTCGCGCTGCTCCAGAGAAAGCTGGCAGGCAGGCCCGGGTCCTCTACCAGATGACCCCTGGGCCTTCTTGCTCAGTGCCAGCGAGCGCTTCTTCACCTCCGGAGACAGGCTGCGCACGGAGGCCGAAGTACTTGGGCTCGGAAGCCGGGCAGAGAGTGGACTACAACAGGAGGACCCTGAGGCGAACGTCCGTCTCCTTCTGGGTGCGAGGCCGAAAGTTCTTACAGATCCGGCAATGCGCCTTGATGTGTGACTCGCTCAAGCACTTAAGGCAGCTGTCGTGGGAGTCACTCACAGGCATAGGCCTGCCACAGACAGAGCAGGGCTTAAACCTGGGAGCTCTGGGCATGCCTCATTTGTGGCAAAGTCCTTGCTGGGACCTTAGCTATCGGTCAACTAGCATTTAACAACTACTTAACACTAACAACAATCAAACAGAGGCCCGAAGGCCTGAAGTCCAATGGAAGAAACCGCTAGCTCTTGCCAAGCAAGAGAGGCACTCTGATGACCACCACGGGGGTAAGAAGGAACTGAGAGGGCATGTGCCGGCGGCATCTGATATACCGTGGCATGAGCACGGCAGGCTGGAGGGCACCACAGCTGGCCCTACGGGTACCTCTAAGGCAAAAATCTCTGACAGCGCGCCCACCTAGAATGGAATCAACATAAGCAAGCACTCAAAGTAGAAACCTCGTTACTGTGCCCAATCCTAGTGTTTGATTTTCTCCCAGGAGATAGACAATGTAGTAGACAGATACTTACAAAAAGTAGGGATATTTGGTACCCATGAACATGGGGACTGTTATACCCAGAGGTGGGGAGGGTATCCAGGACAGAAGGGATATGGGGTTTCCACTCTCTGTCCCTCTCAGACATTCCTTTGGGAAAGGGCCAGCCTCAACCTCTGCCAGGGGCCTCACGAAAACAGGCTGCTCAGGGAACGTCAGGGGATTCTCCAGCTCCCTTGACCTACTCTGGTCCACTGCCCCGGTGGAGAGACACCTGCTGACTCCTCGTTCTGCCACAACACCGCTTGGGTTGACTCTCTGCTGCAAGTGGCCCCGCTGTCAGAAGGCAGCACAGATCCTGGAAATGATTCTAGCCCAGTTTACCTGGAAGATTGGTTTAGGCCCAACACCCTTTTCCAAAAACATTAAAAAACCTGCAGTGAAGTTCATCATAATGCTTTGCTGCCAAGGGAACGTAGCTATCGCTTTCCTCCTGAAATACTGCCAAGAGCACAGCCAGGCTTTGGAACCTTTGCTGTGGAATTTAGATCACAAGAATCTAATTAAAACGTAGCCAACCCCAAATAATCCCTCTCCCTTCTGCTCCCCATCTCTTTATGAAATGAAACTCTCTCTCATGCCATTCTATTTCTGAATGCCAAATAAGCAGCTTAATTGATCAGAGCGCTGTATCTCACCACACAGAAATCGCCGGCAACTGGCCTCTCATGTGATACAAAGTGAGAAGAATGGCAAATTCCAGAGAGAAAAAGGTTTGGGCAAAGATATATTTAGAGCTACAATTAATTTTTTATTAAGGAGCATTTTATCCATAAACCTCCCCCCGCCCCACAGGATTACAGAACAAAATAATGTGTTTTGCCTTGGACGAAGGGCAGTTTTAACGCTGCTGTACCTGCATGAAAGCCCATCTCCAGCCCATGTTCCAAGCAACCACTTTAACAATCTCCCAAGATTTTACCATAATTTTTGTTCAACCTTTCATTACAGGCCCACCTCTAATAAGCAACTGAGTTTTACTATTCCTTTGGATGGTTCCTTACAACAAAATCAGGATGTTTTTAATGGTGACGGCTGTAGGTGTACCAATAGGCCATAGGTATGGAAGGGGCAGCAGTGTTTCCATGAAGCATGGCTACTTCATTCTCAGAACAGCACCATTTATCTATCCGCCATTCAGCTGACACCGCTCTGATCTTAATCTTTGATGAGAACTGCTTTCCCATTCCCTCTTCTAGTTAGATGAACCCCCATTTTTGCTGATGCTCCCCGCAAAACTTTGAGGATAAACGGGCTTGGGCTTGTACTTTATCAGCTAGTCCGTTCAATGAAAGGATCTCTCACAGCACAGGGAAGGTGGGGAACTCCTCATGTAGCTTCTTACCCCCTGATAAGCCCTAAACAAAGGAGGCTGGTTGAGAAAGACTGGTTGATAAACAAAACATGTATCCCCTCCCCGCCAAGAGAGCTACAAATTTAAGTTAATAGTTAATGTAACATACCGTGCTGCCAAGAAGGACAAGAACAGTATAAGGCAGATAGCAGTGACTGACCCTAATCCAGCAAGAGTCATATGTTGCAGAGTGGGTGATAAATCTGAAAAGAAAACATCAAACAGTTCAAGACAACAAATACCAAAAATGTTACCATGGTGCAGCAGTGTCTTGTGATTCACTACCTAAATCAAAGTTAAACTCTTACTCTGGATTTATTGCTCCATCAAGCAGTAATTGAGCTGAACATCCTATGGCCAGCAGCCAGCTGAAGAAATTAGATTAATGGTATATTTCTCAAAAGAGATTACATTTTCCTGTCTATTACTTTCCTGCTCTCCACCTCCCCTTTTTTTAAAGCTTTTGACAGGCAAAGTAAATCAAGATCCTTTTCCTCTAACATCATCATCTGTTTCAGTCAAAGTCATAAGACTAGGGTGGCTCTGGTGCTAATAACCAATCCGTCATCAAATGGCTCAACTCCTCTCTTCCAAATTCTTGCAATCTGGGTACTATTTCCTTTTTTAGGATGGTAACTACAGCAATATGAACACCTTGGAATCACACCTGGGGAGAACAGACTACTGCAGCATATGAAGAAATCCCTCAAATATTTGTGTTCCTGAGAACTGGGAGAGGAGGGTAAACTAAAAATGGTATGTGTCTGAGGAGAAGAGGAATGAATAATCTGCATATAAATACATAAATGACTGGCCTGCAAAGTTTTCAGTCAGGATAAGAGTAAGCCATTTCCCCATCATGGTATTTCAGAAGAAAGAAGTGTGAAGGAGCGGTCATTTGTTACCAAACTTTTCAGGAGTCAACTCTGTCCAAATGATGCAAATAACTCTGTGCTCTGACTGCATGAGCCACTTCTTATTTTCTAGACATGCACAAGAAACAACAATATGCACCTCATGAATTATGGCCCTGGTGCTGAAAACACTTAGGTGTAGGAGTAATTTTATGCACATGCGCAGTTCCATTTACTCACATGTGTGACTGCAAGGTCAGGGTCTGCAGTCATAGTGTTTACTTGTAGTCATGGAAAATAACTACCAGTGATAATTTCAGAATCAGGGTTTTAAGATCTTATGTGCAGTATTTGATCAGCCTCCATACATGTTCAATTTTGGTCAGAACTTAAGAAAATACATAAACCTTTACTTCATCACAAACCAGTTTTCATATATAAAAATCAAAAATCCATGGAACAGACTAACACGACAAAAAAAAAATCTTTTCACCCCTTTGTATTATTATATTTTAGTTAAAATCACTACATTCTGATTTGATTCAGACCACTTTTAATTATAAGGCTGGAAGCCTATTTCCATCACTACTCTAGCACTCTTTATTACAGCAATTTATCGGATGATAATCAAAGCCTCACTAGAAGGCCTCTGCCAGAGAGAAATCTGGTCTAAATAGCCGTGGTTTTATTGAATGTCTAGATCTTCCTCTGTTTTGCAAATGGAATGAAGAAGCACTCCTTAAAGAACTCAGCTTCTCAAAAATTCTCACAGCCTTTCAAGTTGTACAAGATCCAGGAAGGCCATGGAAGACTGACCTATCTAGGGGGAAGTGGAGTCAGAGTGGAAATACAAGCCCCATTCCCACACACATCTTCCAATTCTCCTTTGCCCCCTCCCAAAGAGAAAAATCCAGCTGCACGCCAGAGGGTTGTAGCAGTATTCTAGGAGTGGACAGAAGACAGAGATATAAGAAAGGGGTAGTTTTCTGTGGTTGCATAGGTATTTTTAGTATTTAGCAGGAACCAGATTTCCATGTCATGGGAAATTCCACAATTTCAAAAAACTGTCCCCATTGTGAAATAGTAGAAAAAGAAGCCATTCTGAAATTTCCCATGAAACAAAATTAAAAAAAAAAAAAGTTTTGGTAGCAGCATTTTGTTTTGATCTTAATCTTTTAAAAATTAATATTTTAATGTAAAAATCTATTAATTTAATTTCAAAAAGTTTGTTTAGAAACAAACAAATAGAAACATTCCAGTCAAAAACGGGACGTTTCAATGTTGCTGAAACACTTCATTTTAGGTTTTTTCCCCTAAACAAAATGTTATCAAAACCAGACAGGTTTTTCTACACATTTTGATTAACACAGAATTTTTCATCAAAAAAACTTTTTGGTGCAAAAGCTCTGCTACCTCTAGTTATTTTGCAGCTCTTACCAACAGGAAAAATACTCTTTCGAAAAACAGGCAGCCGCCACAGCTGCCATATCCCTGAAGCTGGCTGAGTTTCTGAGAGCCAGAGCTGCAGAGGCTATTGCTGGCCTGCAGAGGATCTTAAGTGTGGCAAGAAAGAATTCCTTCAAGAAGAGAAGGGAGAAAAGGTAAAAGTGTCCAAGACAAAAACAAACAAACAAACAAACAAACAAACATATGATGCCCCTGAAAATACAGTATTTTTAGAAATAGAATCATTGTGAAGGGGCCTGACTAAAAGGAAGAAAATGGAAATTTTATCCTGTCTAAAAATTGGGTTTTAGCAGTGTCACTCCAGCAATGAGAGAAGAGCTCTGTGTAAGCTCAAAAGCTTGTCTCTCCCACCAGCAGAAGTCCAATAAAAGATATTACCTCACCCACTTTGTCTCTCTAATATCCGGGGACCAACATGGCTACAACTCTGCATTCTCCAGCAATAATTCTGTCTTACTAGGTACTGACAGACCAAAACCACCAGTCAGAATTTTTGGGATATTTCTGCCTCTTAGATTCTACTCTACACCAGGCATAAAAGCTTTCATACTTCACAAAATATAGTTTTCCCTGGACAAAGCACACCAGAGAAGAATGAGAATTCCAGAGCTTTTGCGACTCATTTAGTTAAATAATTTGTCTGCATCAAAATTCCCTGATTAATCTTCTACCAAGAAGGCAAGTGAGGAACTCAAATCCTCCTCCCTCAATTTCAGAGCGAGAGAAGGAAGAAACAAGTTTGCTTTGCTTTTCTGAATTCCTTTTACCCAAAGAGATTTCTCGTTTGGAGAATCCAGAGACAAGTAAGTATTCTTTTTTCTTCTTTGCTTTTCTCCTTATCAGCACTGGCTGCTTGAGACGCAACAGACAAGAAACAGCCATATCATCAAGTGGCTGGAGGAGGAGGCCTGAATCTCCTCAGGGCAGAGACTGCTTTTACAGGCACTCAAATAACAGGTGATGCCAGTCACCATCTCTCCGTAGCACTTGCTACTAGCCTGCCCTTTCATTCATAGATTCATAGATTCATAGATATTTAGGCCAGAAGGGACCATTATGATCATCTAGTCTGACCTCCTGCACAATGCAGGCCACAGAATTTCACCCACCACTCCTAAAAAAGACCTCACACCTATATCTGTGCTATTGAAGTCCTCAAATTGTAGTTTGAAGACCTCAAGGAGCAGAGAATCCTCCAGCAAGTGACCCGTGCCCCATGCTACAGAGGAAGGCGAAAAACCTCCAGGGCCTTCCAATCTGCCCTGGAGGAAAATTCCTTCCCGACCCCAAATATGGCGATCAGCTAAACCCTGAGCATATGGGCAAGATTCATCAGCCAGATACTACAGAAAATTCTTTCCCGGGTAACTTGGATCTTACCCCATCTAAAAACCCATCACAGGCCATTGGGCCTATTTACCATGAATATTTAATTGCCAAAACCATGTTATCCCATCATACCATCTCCTCCATAAACTTATCGAGTTTAATCTTAAAGCAAGATAGATCTTTTGCCCCCACTACTTCCCTCGGAAGGCTATTCCAAAACTTCACTCCTCTGATGGTTAGAAACCTTCGTCTAATTTCTAATCTAAATTTCCTAGTGGCCAGTTTATATCCATTTGTTCTTGTGTCCACATTGGTACTGAGTTTAAATAATTCCTCTCCCTCTCTGGTATTTATCCCTCTGATATATTTATAGAGAGCAATCATATCTCCCCTCAACCTTCTTTTAGTTAGGCTAAACAAGCCAAGCTCCCTGAGTCTCCTTTCATAAGACAAGTTTTCCATTCCTCGGATCATCCCAGTAGCCCTTCTCTGTACCTGTTCCAGTTTGAATTCATCCTTCTTAAACATGGGAGACCAGAACTGCACACAGTATTCCAGGTGAGGTCTCACCAGTGCCTTATATAATGGTACTAAAACCTCCTTATCCCTACTGGAAATACCTCTCCTGATGCATCCCAAGATGACATTAGCTTTTTTCACAGCCATATCACATTGGCAGCTCATAGTCATCCTATGATCAACCAATACTCCAAGGTCCTTTTCCTCCTCCGTTACTTCTAGTTGATGCGTCCCTAGCTTATAACTAAAATTCTTGTTATTAATCCCTAAATGCATGACCTTACACTTCTCACTATTAAATTTCATCCTATTCCTATTACTCCAGTTTACAAGGTCATCCAGATCCTCCTGTAGGGTATCCCTGTCCTTCTCTAAATTAGCAATACCTCCCAGCTTTGTATCATCTGCAAACTTTATTAGCACACTCCCACTTTTTGTGCCCAGGTCAGTAATAAAAAGATTAAATAAGATTGGTCCCAAAACTGATCCTTGAGGAACTCCACTGATAACCTCCCTCCAACTTGACAGTTCACCTTTCAGTAGGACCCGTTGTAGTCTCCCCTTTAACCAATTCCCTATCCACCTTTCAATTTTCCTATTGATGCCCATCTTATCCAATTTAACTAATAATTCCCCATGTGGCACAGTATCAAACGCCTTACTAAAATCTAAGTAAATTAGATCCACTGCGTTTCCTTTATCTAAAAAATCTGTTACTCTCTCAAAGAAGGAGATCAGGTTGGTTTGGCACGATCT
Source organism: Caretta caretta (assembly GCF_965140235.1). Classification (NCBI taxonomy): domain Eukaryota; kingdom Metazoa; phylum Chordata; order Testudines; family Cheloniidae; genus Caretta; species Caretta caretta. The sequence goes on from NC_134210.1 coordinate 121,998,979, forward strand.
ACCTTTTGTAAAACCATGTTGTATTTTGTCCCATTTACCATTGACTTCAATGTCCTTAACTACCTTCTCCTTCAAAATTTTTTCCAAGACCTTGCATACTACAGATGTCAAACTAACAGGCCTATAATTACTTGGATCACTTTTTTTCCCTTTCTTAAAAATAGGAACTATGTTAGCAATTCTCCAATCATACGGTACAACCCCTGAGTTTACAGATTCATTAAAAATTCTTGCTAATGGGCTTGCAATTTCTTGTGCCAATTCTTTTAATATTCTTGGATGAAGATTTCTGGGAGATAGGACTATGAGGATAATTTCCTTGTTTCATACTTTAACGTAAACTGGAGAAACAGGCCAGTTCAGCAGTAACTGTACTGGAGAAACAGTAATTGAAGGGTTCAGATATTTTGAAGAGCAGAAAATACACTATTTTATGTTTCTTGTTTGGTGTTTTCATTTTCACCAGTTTGTTCAGTGCACTAATGTTGTCCAACATAGCCCACCCGTATAGCTGCTGAGAATTCCAGCAATGTTCTCCCCATCTATTGGCCTGAGTAGGAGGTCAGTAGATTGGAGGAGTACAGCAGCTGGAGCAGGCCCATTTGTAAAATGTTTATGGCCTGTCGCGACCCAGTAAATAGTCTGAGGGTGAAGGTCCTGGGGTGGTTTTGGTTGGGCCCTGCCCCCCCCGCCCCAAGCTGGCTGGGCTTGGCTCTCTGCTTCCGGCGATGGAGCCTCCGGGTTGCAGCGCCACGCAGATTTGGCCCCGCCCCCCTGACTGGACCAAATTTGTGTGAGTGGAGTTGTGATCTGGCTCATGGGGTTGCATTGCCACTCACTCAAATTTGGCCTACCTGGACTCCCATCATCATCATGATGGCTGGGCCAAACCTGAGTGGCGCTAGGACCCCAGAGTTTGCAGTGCCTGGAGAAGGGAGGTGAGCCCAGCCAGCCCTGTGGGACAGCAGCTGCCACACGACCCTTTGAAACATTCTGGCGACCCAATTTTGCGTCCTGACCCAGAAGTTGAGAAACCCTGATCTAACCTTTGTAATGCTCCACTGGACTTCATTGCTAGCAGGGAATTAAACAAAAGCCACAGAAATTGTTAGTTTTATGCCAAGATATAGCCAGGCAATGCAACGACAACTTCTGTTTTCTCATTAGATGAAAAACTGCCTTACCTTCAATTTGTGCCCAAACTGCACAAGATTGTGTCCTCACCTGGAAGGGAAAACATAACCAGTGTCACTATTTTCCCAGGAGATGTATTTTATCAACAAGGCTACACCATCAGCAAAGGCATTCAGAAAAGAAACATTTAAATGTATTACAGAGGGAATGGATTCCTATGGTTTTGCTAGATCACCAAGCTTTCCTGAGAAGGCTCCAGGCTATAAAGATAAGATTAAAGAGAAAGGTTTGAGGAAAGTCTAGCTCTCATCTTTTGGACAGAAAAGAATGGATACCTAAAAACCCTACAGGGCGAGGGCTATAAAGTTGCATGGTTAAGCTTTCAAAAAGTTGGGAAATACCAAAGTTAGCGTTGCATTTGCAGTCTTAACTCTGCCCCCTATTCGCATATACAGATTCCTATACAGTGTTTAATTACATGGTCACTCACTGTGTCTCGAATAATATAGTACAGTGTTTTCTCCACCCTTGAATACACATTTAGCACCTTAAAATTTTTAAAGAAACTTTAATACAGTACTTACACTAGTTTAATTTTCACAATGATCCAAACTATCATTATGGACAGACTTTTTATAAATTCTTGTTTAATCAGTTTTCCTCTTTTTTGATGTGTTCTCGTTTCTGTTTTCTTTTTCTGCATCTCACACCCTCAAACATACATATACATTTTAAGTATAGTACTGCTCTATGGTGTATACTTAATATGAAGTATGTTATATTGGCATGGTTTAACATGTACTTTACATATAAATGACTTACATGGACTCTGGTATTTACATATATTTTATTGAAGGTTTTAGACAAAAAAGTATACTATTGCAGTGGATAAATGGTATGTTATCATGTAATTAAAGACTAAGTCATGATGCATCTGCACAAAGGGACAATCTTCGTTTGGGGCTTTATTTTGAGCTTCTATACAACCTCAATGATACTTAATATAGTCTTTGCTATGGGATTTTCTAGCTGTTTAAAAGGATAAAAGATAGGGTAAAGAATGAACAAAAACAGACCTACAGGACTTCACTCTGTATGAGGCAACCTCCCCTAATATCATGCACCTAACAAGGTCCCCTGGGATTGAGCCAAGAGATCCCAATGGAGTCCTTGCTTCAGCCTACCTACTGCCCTTTTCACTATGTAGATAAGTTAGTCATGCACACATAGACAGTATAGCCTTCCACAGCTGTGCACTTTCCATGTTTAGGAGAGAAAACACGAGCAATGTACTGCACATGCGTGCACACCATGAGTTTTTCAAGACCAGTTGTCAGAACAGTTAAAGGCATTTTCCCCTCAATTAGGGTTCCTTATATTCCAAATTTCAACTTTCTACCCCTAGCCATTTTGATGCCTGTGCTACATACTACAAAATACTCTAACTGGAATACCAAATTTACCTCCCTCCCTCGCAGACTTACTGTGGCTTTATTACATATTCACTCCACAAATGCTGAATGATGAAACTGGGGTTGTAGAAGGCTTCATTTATGCTAAAGAAATGAATCCCACATCATTTTAAGCTCCAAGCACTATTATTTTCAAAGTATCTTTCATTTTGGGCCTTGGCAGGTTGAGAGGTATGGAATCCATAAAGCAATCAGTGGAGACTGAAACAGGCACCAGATGGGTTGGAGCTAATTAAATAACACCACTCTCTCACTGAGGAGACATCCAGGGATGGACAATTTGTTCTGCTTAATGGAGGTTTTCATGATAGTGCCAGACAATCTGTAGCTATTTCCCAAGCCCCCTCTCTCTCCAGAATTCCCACTTCTCACCTGCCAAATTTATCATTAGGAAAAATGGTACTCATACATTATCTCAGCTTTCCTAGCTCCTTCCCTGATGCTCTCCCAGCATTCCCTGTTGCGGATCAGGCGGCATGACATTTGGCTAGTGTAAGTGGATGTCCCTCACAGTTCCCTCAGTCTTTCGCATTTCACTCAGCTTGTACAGGTGCATATGTTGCAATTTTATTAAAAGCCATTTTCATTTTTTGGTTCTCATTTGTACAATGCTATGGGGCTTGGGTTTCCAAAACTGTAGGAGAATATTTAAAGGTGACCTGCAAAAGGAAAAGAATGGGATTGTACCCTTTTTGGTTACTTTATGATGTATAAAGAAGACGTGAAAGTTCTGTTTTGTGAAACTTCAGGTCATGTATTACCCGGAATACTCTATGGCCTGGTCTACACTAAAAAAATTACCCATTGCTGACATCCACTGTCAGGAACAAGTAATTTGTCTAGTGTAGACCAGGTGTATGATGCTGAAATGACGACTCCACAAGAACAATAATGTGGAAGTTGAGCAATTTAGGAATTTAGTCACATTATTTAAAATTCTTTGGTCTGGTGTTTGCTTATAACTATTTAATATAAAGTGAGCGCTGTACTCTTTGTACTCTGTGTTGTAATTGAAATCAATATATTTGAAAATGTAGAAAAACATCGACAAATATTCATAATAAATGTCAATTCGTATTTTATTAACAACACTGCGATTAAAACTGCGATTAATCACAAGTAATTTTTTTAATCTTGTGATTAATTTTTTAAATCGCTTGACAGCCCTATTTAACTACAATGACTAATAAATAAAGGCTTCCTTCTCCTCAAATGTTGAAAATTCAACAATCCTGCCCCTTCAATAAAGGTATGAGTGTCAATATACACCCTCTCAATAAGTCTTCCCACAAAACCAGGGGTGCCCAGAGTTGACATCCCCTGTTATTTATAAGGCTAAAATGCAAATAAAACAAAAAACTCCATTAAAGAAGGTCTGGTTATCTTGTAGTGTCACTTGGAAGAACAGAATACCTTAGAGTAAAAGCACTTGACTCAAAAGAAAGAATCATATGTTGATGTTGAGTGACTTTCAGATACTAACACTCCCTATGGCTAAATTATGGCCTCTGTAAATTATAGGCACCTGTAATTACCTACGAATCAGTGGGGTTTGTGCACCCATCCCTTAAGGCAGAAGTTGGCACTAAATCCCTAATCCTTTCCTTTGTTTATATTTCAGCATCCAGAATCGCTTCTGCATTACAATTACTGCAAGCAATTAAAATGTCTACTTCAGGACCTTTCAATTTAAGTTTTATATCATCAACTTCTTGTCTCTGACAATATCATCAAAACAGAACAAAAAGCTAAAAATGTTCCCTGGTTTTCCAATCAAAACTTCTTTCATTCAACAAAGACTCAGAGAAAAGGTTTTTTTTTAAAAAATACCCATTACCTTATTCCATTGGCTTATAATTCTCAGTACCACACAGTAATCTTTCCCCTGCTTTAAGGGAGCATTATAGAATGCCCCATAGTAATGTCGGTCTCCAAGAGAGATCAGCATGTTGTCAGCAACATCCTTGGCCAGGAATTCAGCTGCCACATAACCCTCAGTGGCATTGCTAAAGAAAGTCACAGCAGCCAGGGAATCACAAGTAAATGTGCTTTGCAAGGCCAAGGGAAGCACAATCACTTGATAAAAACTAGAATGAAACAGAAAAGCAACCATCAGCATTCATTTGCATGCACTAAACACCAGAGATAAATCATATTTGCATTTAGTTCTTTATATATTTTGGCCCTTTGTTTAATAGTTTTCAAATCACTAACATCCCAGGTGAACTCTTTCCATGTGTGGGTGAAATAGTTCCCTTTATATATGTGCTATTTATTGCCTTTGTATAAAACAGACTATACATGCCTATTATAAGGCTGATTTTCCAAATTGCACACACAGATTTAACATGATTGGGCATGCTAATTTAGTATTTTCATATAAGAATTGCCAACTATGAATCTCTACAAACTGCCTGTTTGCTCAATTCATCCAACGCACAACTTTCTCCTTGAAGCCAAAGTGGAGCTGAAAGATATTATCAACCTATGAAAAACTATTTGCTCCTGATTTCCCAGAAAGATGCTGTTTCCAGTATCAAGAAAGTGATGAGAGCTCCCATCTATTGGACTTTAATTGGAAACTTGTCCCTTGAGTTCACTAAAAGTTCAGAGTGTGATATCCTCCCATAAAAAAGAGCAACTCTCAGAGTACATGTACTGTACTGTTGCTACACTATCCTTTGGCTCCTGCACTAGGTTTTCGCTTCCAAATATTTCCTGCTTTACTGTAACGTGAGTTCCAGTAACTCGTCTCTCTCATTTCCCAGGCACTTACCACCAGACGTCAGCAGAGTTAAAACTCACTACTCCAAAGAGTATTTATCATTTTTGGTACCCATAAATTAATATGGTGTTGCTGTTTATCAGGATTTGGAGAAAAGACCTTTTTCAACTTCCTCTTGGTTTTCTCTAGTAACCAACTCTAGTAACTGGTTTTCTCTAGTAACTAGAGAATTTCCTGCTAGCTGCATAATGTGGTCTGCACATAAAAATTATAAACTGCTCTGAGTTACACCAATGAATATCTGGGGTAGCTCCACTGAGCCAATGAAGTTACACCAGCATAAATTCAGAGTAATTGAGGACAGAATTGTGGTCCAAAGAGGAGAGATTAAACTGAAGCAAAACTCCAGATCTGAACAATCACAAACTACAGTGAAGATGGGACCTGGATTCAAACATTCTGGTTTGGTCCCAACTCTAATAAAATTATCTAATTGAATACAGTCTAAAATAAACAAACATCTAAATGATCAGTACTTTAAAAATATATTTTGAGAGAATCAGGAGCATGTAAGGAAGGAAAGAAAAAAAAAACCACAGACCTGATAGGTCCATTTCTATCTTCTGCTTTCCGTAGGCTGAGCGCTGGCACAGGACCATGTACTGTTACAAACTCTATTTCTGGGAATGGAGGATCTAAAAAGCAAACAGTATCAGTACTTTAGAAAAGTTTGAGGAATAATCCAAGTCTGAGGGTAGTAAGCGTTTTCTCACACAGCACAGGAACTAAAATGCTAACCCTAAAAGCTAGAGCTGTGCTTTAGATTCAAATCTGAACACAAGATACCTTAAAATGTACAGACGACGTTTTTGGTTAACAAATATTGGAGATGGTTTTTATTTCGATCGAACTGCATATCAGCAGGCTCAACCTGAGAAAGCCAATATGTGCGATCTGAACCTTACTTTTTGTAGACCTTGAATGCCTCCGTCAAATATTTTAAAGCTGTCATCGGAGACTTTCAGCAAGTGCTTTCCTGAACTTTCAAGAGCCCCCTCGACTCCTGGAGAACTCAGAGGGAGGAAAATAAATGCTGTTGCAGTGGCTTTCTTTGATTCCTATTTTGTACCCTCACCTTCCTCTGACATTCAGCACAGTCAAGAGAAGCTTTAATTCAGTTTTCTGCCTGGAGAAAATATTAAGGATTTTTATATTTTTTTAATCCTAGTCAGAATGCACAAGGCCTAAAATGTCTAACCAATCTGAGCTTTGTATTAAATTTCAGATGGGCAGTGTAAAGAGAAAAACAGCTTTAGGGCACTTACCAGTACCTGCCAGGCCTAGCATGTGGCTTGAAGAGTTGCAAATCTGCAAGCCACAAGTGCCTTTAAAGTTGGGGTCTTTGCCACATTGGGCAACTGGTCAGACTGCCCTAATAAGATGTAAAGCCGCAACAATCCAAAATTTAAAATTAGTTTCATTCTCACCCCAGGAAACAGGAGGACTTTATGATGAAGTTCTTCCATATGCAGTATTTGGCAGCCAGGACATTAAGAAAAATGCACGTTGCCAGAACGTTAATGCGTGCCAAAAATAAGTCAACTACCATGCCTGCAGATCATCAAAATTTAACAATCCCTGTGGGAAAAATAAAGCCTTCAGACCACCTTCATAAAGTCGGCAACAATAGCAGCACCTAATGCAGAGCAGCCATTGTGTGGGAAAATTCCTGATCAAGAGTGAAAAGCTGCCACCCCAAATTCAGCGGTTTGCCATTAACATCTATCCCTCTTGGTCTTCAGGTAAATTACTATAAAAACAAACATTCTCCCAGGATTACAGGCCACCAGTTTGAAGCAGTATCCTTCAAACTTCACAGTGACACAAACCTAAAAGTGCCAGTATCTACCCGTCTTCAACTAAACCCCGCTCCAAATACCCCTCTCAGAATCAGTGCTGGGTAGGCCAGGAATTTGGCACTTTACCATGGGTTTCATTTTTATGGCAAGAATATTTGAGCTGGGTCACAGTGTAAGCTGAAAGCCAAAATATAGCAGACAGAACATGTAATAGCATTGCAAGTGAAATAGGAAAACAGCACAGATCTTGAGGCTATACCTCCTGGAAATGACAAGATGGGACACTTGTCCACATCACGTTCAATGGTTTTGGAAGACTCCGCATTCGCACTGTGGCAAATCCTTGATTCCCCATTTGTGCATCAGGTGCACACATCTTCCATGTAATGTCCTAATATGGTTGATGGTCATCCACTGTCTTCGGCAGAGCAAGAAACCAGGTCGTTCAACGGTGCGATCATCTACAAGGTGCTTGTTGTTTATGTCAGAGCCTGCCCATTGTATCCGCCAGGGGTTTTCTGAGTTGAAGCTGGGTGACAGAAGAGCTTCTCCAAGCACCCAGAATGGCCAGCCGGATTTAAGGCAAGCGCAAGATGGGTGAACAAAGCTATCATGGAGTGGGAGTTTTGGATTAGCAAGAACTGTCTTGTACTAGTGCAACATAGCCATCTCTCACCAGATAGTTGGAGAAAGTATGTTTGCGAGGACTGGAATCCAAGGCAGCGGTGTGGCCTTCAGGGTGCCACTTACAAGTCTCAGAGCCACATTTAGTTGGATGTCGTTGAGGTCTGTGTGCGAGCTTCTTCCCCAAACCGGTGCATAGCACTCGGCCATGGAATAAACTAAAGCCAGCGTTGCTGTCCATACCATTTGAGCACCACAGCCCCAGCTCAAACTTGCTAGCTTTTGGATGATATTGATGCAACTCACCTGTTTGTTCTCAAGTAGATATTTCACACAGGAATGGCCTGATTTTTTAAAAAACATTAAGATTCCTAATTTACTTGTCCCTGGTTTAAATCTCAGAGACCTCTGACTTTTTACAGACACAGTTTACAACTGAAGCCTTAGGACTGCACAGACTAATCACTACACGTGTGATGAACAGTGTCACTTTCAGTAGGAATCCTTAAGGTCTTTCTGATTAGCTGATCTTTTGCACTCCACCAATACTATATGACTAGGACAGCACTGCAATTTACTTTACTATACATACTACAGTCATAATGACTCCATTTAAAAAGATATTATTTTCTTTGTGTCTCTTTTTAAATATGCCTCTATTTAAAATGAACATATGCGTATGGCCAGTCAATCATTTAGCTTACCACCCTTTTAGAAATCCTTCATTTGGTGCACTAGAGCAGCCCTGTTTGAGTTTCTCTGCTTTTCTAGAAGCCATTCTCTGCTGATGATAATGCTTTAAAAATAGTGATGCCCCTGAGCAACAAGGTTTGCATCCAGATGGTATCTTTTCTCAAGTTCAGGGAAGTCAAATCAAGGGTTCTAGTTCAGACAATTCTCTGCTGAAATAATGCCATTTTCCTTACTGACATTTCTTGAAAACACATTGTTTGCAAATGTTTATCACAGAATCATAGAATCTTAGGGTTGGAAGAGACCTCAGAATGTTAACTAGTCCAACCCCCTGCTCAAAGCAAGACCAACACCAACTAAATTATCCCAGCCAGGACTTTGTCAAGCAGGCCTTAAAAACCTCAAGGATAGAGATTCCACCACCTCCCTAGGTAACCCATTCCAGTGTTTCACCATCCTCCTAGGGAAACAGTGTTTCCTAATATCCAACCTAGACCTCCCCCATTGCAACTTGAGACCATTGCTTCTCGAGACCATTGCCACCACTGAGAACAGCAGAGCTCCATCCTCTTTGGAAGCCCCCTTCAGGAGTTGAAGGCTGCTATCAAATCCCCCCTTACTCTTCTCTTCTGCAGACTAAACAAGACAAGTTCCCTCAGCCTTTCCTCATAAGTCACATGCCCCAGCCCCCTAATCGTTTTTGCTGCCCTCCTCTGGACTCTCTCCAGTTTGTCCACAGCCATTCTGTACTTGGGGGACCAAAAGTGGACACAATAGTCCAGGTGTGGCCTCACCAGTGCTGAAGAGAGGGGAATAATCACTTCCCTCGATCTGCTGGCAACATTCCTACTAATATGGCCCAATATGCCATTGGCCTTCTTGGCAACAAGGTCACACTGCTGACTCATATCCAGCTTCTTGTTCACTGTAATCCCCAGGTCCATTTCTGCAGAACTGCTGCTTAGCCAGTCAGTCCCCAGCCTGTAGCGGTGCATGGGATTCTTCCTTCCTAAGTGCAGGACTCTGCACTTGTCCTTGTTGAACCTCATCAGATTTCTTTTGGCCCAATCTTCCTATTTGTTTAGTCACTCTGGACCCTATCCCTACACTCCAGCGTATCTACCTCTCCCCGCATCTTAGTGTCATCCGCAAACTTGCTGAGGGTGCAATCCATCCCGTCATCCAGATCATTAATAAAGATGTACAAAACCAGCCCCAGGACTGATCCCTGGGGTACTCCGCTTGATACCAGCTGCCAACTAGACATCGAGATGTTGAGCCCTATCTGTTGAGCCCGACAATCTAGCCAGCTTTCTATCCACCTTATAGTCCATTCAACCAATCCATACTTCTTTAACTTGCTAGCAAGGATACCGTGGGAGACTTTATCAACAGCTTTGCTAAAGTCAAGAAATATCACAACCACAGCTTTTCCCATATCCACAGAGCCAATTATCTCATCACAGAAGACAATCAGGTTGGTCAGACGTGACTTGTCCTTGGTGAATCCATGTTGACTGTTCCTGATCACCTTCCTCTCCTCCAAGTGTTTCAAAATGGAGAGCTTCTCCCACAAGTGAGGGGAAAAATCACAGATTTTGCAATCACTGGTTGCAAATTTTTTTTAAAATTGAAAATCAAGACCGGAAAATCATTTGCATAACAAATGCAGGGGTCCCATGTGTGAAACGCTGGGTAAGGCAGGGTTAGGCTGTGGAGGCCTTAAAAGTGAAGACAAGTAGTTTGTGTCTGATGCAGACAAGAAGGTGAAGCCGGTGGAAAGGTGCAAGAGGGAAGAGATGTAATCAAAGTCACAAGTCAGGAAAATGCTCCAGGCAGCAGAATTTGTCAAGGCCAGAGAGGAGACCATTGAAGCAGTTGAGACATGAAAGTTTTTGATTCCGATGACATCTCTGGTGACCAGATGAGAGTTTTAGTTGTGCGGACAGAGAGGAAAGGTCATATCTTAAGAGATGTTATGCAGGAAGAAATGCAAAGATTTAGGTGTGGCCTGGAAGTGGAGATCTAGAGAGGGCCAAGTCAAAGAAAATGCCCAGGCTATGGGCCCAGACAAAAGGGAGGATGGTGATGGTGTCCTGGAGGACTGGAGAGAATGATTAAGAGTTCTGCTTTGGCCAGGTTGTGTTTAAGATGAAGGTTGGACATCCATGGGGAGATGTCAGAAAAATAAACTGAGATTTTGGTTCGGCCAGGGGGAGACAGGTCAGGCATGCAGAAGTAAATCTTCAAGTTATCAGCATAATGGTGGCAGCTGGAGTTGTATTTGTGAATGTGACTGCCCAGAGACAGGATATAAAAGGAGAAATGGAAGGGGCCAAAAAAAGAGACCTGTAGAAACCCCAAAATTCACTGGAAGGAGATTAAGTTTATATATAGAGGAAGGATTTCACATACAACCTCTCATAGACAATTGCATTGGGCTAGTTTATGGCGCCGATCCTGTCAACAGTTACCCTTGTGCCTAAATTTTATTCATGCAAGCAGTCCCATTATCTTCAATAGGGCTACTCACATATATAAAGTTAAATACATCACACATAAATATTTGCAAGATTGGAGACTAAATTCCTGTCACATAAAAACATACATTTATATTACTGGTTGTCATCAATCCCCCTGCCTGCTTCACTGAAACAGAAAATCATTTCTCTGTAATTCTTGTTGTAACTCATCACCCCCTGGAGGTCTGTCAGGATAGCAGAAATATCAGGGAATATCCACAGTAAATCCACATGTCTCCTACAGTCCCTTCCTCCCTCAGTGGAAGGCGGAAATTTTTAACATTTGAAAAAAGAAAAAGAAATGAAAGATCCCCCAACCATGAGGGGAGTTAGGTGAGTTAGCCTAACTTTATTCCTACTTGCACATGAACGGAACAATGGTAAGCTGTTTTATTTTCCCCTAAGGTTATGGAATTCCATTTGGGATGCAATGTGTGACAAAAACCCAGAATGAGAGGGGCACCACAAAACTATTCATGGAGGAAACATAATGCTGTGGAATTCATTCCCTTAGGGCAAATAACTCTTTCTAGACCTTCAGTTTCATGATTATTCATTTCTGATGTAAATAATTTTTAATAAGAAGAGTGAGGGGTCACTACCTTTGTGCGCCTCAGTCTTCACAGACAAGGTCAGCTCCCAGACTGCTGCGCTGGGCAGCACAATATGGGGGGAGGTGAGAAGCCCTCAGTGGTGAAAGAACAGGTTAAGGACTATTTAGAAAAGCTGGACATGCGCAAGTCCACGGGGCCAGATGCAATGCATCCTAGGGTGCTAAGGGAGTTGGCTGATGTGATTGCAGAGCCATTGGGCTTATTTAGTCTGCAGAAGAGAAGAGTGAGGGGGGGATTTGATAGCAGCCTTCGATTACCTGAAGGGGGGTTCCAAAGAGGATGGAACTCGGCTGTTCTCAGTGGTGGCAGATGACAGAACAAGGAGCAGTGGTCTCAAGTTGCAATGGGGGAGGTCTCGGTTGGATATTAGGAAAAACTATTTCCCTAGGAGGGTGGTGAAGCACTGGAATGGGTTACCTAGGGAGGTGGTGGAATCTCCATCATTAGAGGTTTTTAAGGCCCATTTTGACAAAGCCTGGGATGATTTAGTTGGAGTTAGTTCTGCTTTGAGCCGGGGGTTGGACTAGATGACCTCCTGAGGTCTCTTCCAACCCTAATCTTCTATGATGCATATCCTTGCTGTGGCTTATTCATTTAAGACCAGTATTTCTTAAATTCTTCCTAGCCATTTCTCAAATGCCAGTGAGTGTTTATTAAAAAAAAAAAAAAAAGACATTTCTTCAATTCAGAAATAGTCAGCGACAATGTTTTACCTAGGATATCTTCTTCACGAATGATCTATAAAAGAGAAGAACACATTTGGGACTACACACAATCAGTAACTCTGACAGAGAAATAAGAGACAGTACAACCTTAATAGCCCTTTTTGGGGAGGGGTAATGGAGGGGAGTAGGAGAAACAGTCACAAACTGTCCTTCTTGCCAAAACACAGAAAGCTCACATCATCAATCTTTTAATATTGATTGGGCAATGACTGCTCAACCATTTCTCATGACTCAAGCTCCTATCTTATGTGAGCACATGGTAAGAACTCTTATGCAAGCCGGGAAGGCAGAAAAGGCAGTCTAAGGAGGACACTGCTGGGAATATGAAAGGAACAGAATTTCAATGCTCTATGAACCACTCAATAGAACATCTTTACTGGCCAGGAGACAAGAACAATCACATGCTCATCACAGAATTATTTAAAAAGGAATCTGCTTGCCAGGCTGACTGTGGTAAGGAAAGTAACAAGCTGCTGAATTCCAATTTTTGTGTAAACACACATCCCATTATGGGCATAATGAATCATCTCATTCAGGATATCTGAAGCCAGGGTAGGTTTCCTGACAGACATTCATCAACGCTGTAGATTCTCTCTCTTTTTTCTGTCTGAGCACAAAGCAACCTTTCATTAATAGGGAACTATACGGCACAGGTTCACACTAAATACGCTCTCTACCCTTATTAATTTCCTCCATAGAGGAACATGGTCACCATGGAATGATGTGCCTCTGTAAGAGGGCATCTAGCATTACAGAATCTATGGGCCGGGTCCTCAACTGCAGTAAACTGGAGTAGCTCTATTGAAGTTAATGAGGTATGGGAATTTATACCAGCTGAAGTTGTGATCCTATGTTCTGAAATGTAAATCCATGACTCACCAGGAACATTTGTTAACTGTGGGTAAATTGAGGGCCATACCTTCATAGTCCTGGTCTACAGTAGTACTTTAGGTCGAATTTAGCAGCGTTAAATCTATGTAAACCTGCACCTGTCCACACGATGAAGCCCTTTATTTCGATTTAAAGGACTCTTAAAATCGATTTCCTTACTCCACCCCTGACAAGTGGATTAGCGCTTAAATCGGCCTTTCCAGGTTGAATTTGGGGTACTGTGGACACAATTCGACGGTATTGGCCTCCGGGAGCTATCCCAGAGTGCTCCATTGTGACCGCTCTGGACAGCACTCTCAACTCAGATGCACTGGCCAGGTAGACAGGAAAAGAACTGCGAACTTTTGAATCTCATTTCCTGTTTGGCCAGCGTGGCTAGCTGCAGGTGACCATGCAGAGCTCATCAGCAGAGGTGACCATGATGGAGTCCCAGAATCACAAAAGAGCTCCAGCATGGACTGAACGGGAGGTACGGGATCTGAACTCTGTATGGGGAGAGGAATCCGTGCTATCAGAACTCCGTTCCAGTTTTCGAAATGCCAAAACCTTTGTCAAAATCTCCCAGGTCATGAAGGACAGAGGCCATAACAGGGACCCGAACCAGTGCCGCGTGAAACTTAAGGAGCTGAGGCAAGCCTACCAGAAAACCAGAGAGGCGAATGGCCGCTCCGGGTCAGAGCCCCAAACATGCCGCTTCTATGATGAGCTGCATGCCATTTTAGGGGGTTCAGCCACCACTACCCCAGCCGTGTTGTTTGACGCCTTCAATGGAGATGGAGGCAACACAGAAGCAGGTTTTGGGGATGAAGAAGATGATGATGATGGTTGTAGACAGCTCACAGCAAGCAAGCAGAGAAACCGCTTTTCCCGACCTCCGGTGAGTGTACCTTTTAAAATACTATACATGGTTTAAAGCAAGCATGTGAAAGGATTACTTTGCCCTGGCATTCGCGGCTCTCCTGGATGTACTCCCAAAGCCTTTGCAAAAGGTTTCTGGGGAGGGCAGCCTTATTGTGTCCTTCGTGGTAGGACACTTTACCACTCCAGGCCAGTAATACATACTCGGGAATCATTGTACAACAAAGCATTGCAGTGTATGTTTGCTGGCGTTCAGACAACATCCATTCTTTATCTCTCTGTGTTATCCTCAGGAGAGTGAGATATCATTCATGGTCACCTGATTGAAATAGGGTGCTTTTCTTCAGAGGAGACTCAGAGGAGCCCGTTCCTGGTGGGCTGTTTGCCTGTGGCTGAACAGAAATGTTCCCCGCTGTTAGCCACGGGGAGGGGGTAGGGTTGAGGGGGTAGCCACGCGGTGGGGGGAGGCAAAATGCGACCTTGTAATGAAAGCACATGTGCTATGTATGTAATGTTAACAGCAAGGTTTACCCTGAAAGAGTGTAGCCACTGTTTTATAAAATGTGTCTTTTTAAATACCGCTGTCCCTTTTTTTTTCTCCACCAGCTGCATGTGTTTCAATGATCACAGGATCTTCTCCTTCCCAGAGGCTAGTGAAGATTAGAAAGAAAAAAAAAAACGCACTCGTGATGAAATGTTCTCTGAGCTCATGCTGTCCTCCCACACTGACAGAGCACAGACGAATGCGTGGAGGTAAATAATGTCAGAGTGCAGGAAAGCACAAAACGACCGGGAGGAGAGGTGGCGGGCTGAAGAGAGTAAGTGGCGGGCTGAAGACAGGGCTGAAGCTCAAATGTGGCGGCAGCGTGATGAGAGGAGGCAGGATTCAATGCTGAGGCTGCTGGAGGACCAAACCAGTATGCTCCAGTGTATGGCTGAGCTGCAGCAAAGGCAGCTGGAGCACAGACTGCCACTACAGCCCCTGTGTAACCAACTGCCCTCCTCCCCAAGTTCCATAGCCTCCACACCCAGACGCCCAAGAACGCGGTGGGGGGGCCACCGGCCAACCAGCCACTCCACCACAGAGGAGTGCCCAAAAAAAAAGAAGGCTGGCATTCAATAAATTTTAAAGTTGTAAACTTTTAAAGTGCTGTGTGGCATTTTCCTTCCCTCCTCCACCACCCCTCCTGGGCTACCTTGGTAGTCATCCCCCTATTTGTGTGATGAATGAATAAAGAATGCATGAATGTGAAGCAACAATGACTTTATTGCCTCTGCAAGCGGTGATCGAAGGGAGGAGGGGAGGGTGGTTAGCTTACAGGGAAGTAGAGTGAACCAAGGGGCGGGGGGTTTCATCAAGGAGAAACAAACAGAACTTTCACACCGTAGCCTGGCCAGTCATGAAACTGGTTTTCAAAGCTTCTCTGATGCGTACCGCGCCCTCCTGTGCTCTTCTAACCGCCCTGGTGTCTGGCTGCGCGTAACCAGCAGCCAGGCGATTTGCCTCAACCTCCCACCCCGCCATAAACGTCTCCCCCTTACTCTCACAGATATTGTGGAGCGCACAGCAAGCAGTAATAACAGTGGGAATATTGGTTTCGCTGAGGTCTAAGCGAGTCAGTAAACTGCGCCAGCGCGCCTTTAAACGTCCAAATGCACATTCTACCACCATTCTGCACTTGCTCAGCCTGTAGTTGAACAGCTACTACTGTCCAGGCTGCCTATGTACGGCTTCATGAGCCATGGCATTAAGGGGTAGGCTGGGTCCCCAAGGATACATATAGGCATTTCAACGTCCCCAACAGTTATTTTCTGGTCTGGGAATAAAGTCCCTTCCTGCAGCTTTTGAAACAGACCAGAGTTCCTGAAGATGCGAGCATCATGTACCTTTCCTGGCCATCCCACGTTGATGTTGGTGAAATGTCCCTTGTGATCCACCAGAGCTTGCAGCACTGTTGAAAAGTACCCCTTGCGGTTTATGTACTCGCCGGCTTGGTGCTCCGGTGCCAAGATAGGGATATGGGTTCCGTCTATGGCCCCACCACAGTTAGGGAATCCCATTGCAGCAAAGCCATCCACTATGACCTGCACGTTTCCCAGGGTCACTACCCTTGATATCAGCAGATCTTTGATTGCGTGGGCTACTTGCATCGCAGCAGCCCCCACAGTAGATTTGCCCACTCCAAATTGATTCCCAACTGACCGATAGCTGTCTGGCGTTGCAAGCTTCCATAGGGCTATCGCTACTCGCTTCTCAACTGTGAGGGCTGCTCTCATTTTGGTATTCATGCACTTCAGGGCAGGGGAAAGCAAGTCACAAAGTTCCATGAAAGTGCCCTTACGCATGTGAAAGTTTCGCCGCCACTGGGAATCGTCCCAGACCTGCAACACTATGCGGTCCCACCAGCCTGTGCTTGTTTCCCGAGCCCAGAATCGGCGTTCCACAGAATGAACCTGCCCCATTAGCACCATGATGCATGCATTGGCAGGGCCCATGCTTTGAGAGAAATCTGTGTCCATGTCCTGATCACTCACGTGACCGCGCTGACGTCGCCTCCTCGCTCGGTATTGCTCTGCCAGGTTCTGGTGCTGCATATACTGCTGGATAATGCGTGTTGTGTTTAATGTGCTCCTAATTGCCAAAGTGAGCTGAGCGGCCTCCATGCTTGCCTTGGCATGGCGTCCGCACAGAAAAAAGTCGCGGAACGATTGTCTGCTGTTGCTCTGACAGAGGGAGGGGCGACTGACGACACGGCTTACAGGTTTGGCTTCAGGGAGCTAAAATCAACAAAGGGGGTGGCTTTACATCAAGGAGTATTTCAGGCAGGACTTCACGGAGGGTTCCAATAAGAAATGGTGCACCTAAGTTATTGTTCTTATTGGAACAAGGAGGTTAGTCTGGCCTCTGATTGATACATGGCTAGATTTACCTCGCTGCACCTTCTCTGTGAGTGACTGCAGTGTGACCTAGAGGAATGAGTCCCCTAGACGGGGGAGGGAGGGGAAGCAAATGAGTACAAAACAAATCTGGTCTATTTCTTGTTTTGATCCACTCCATCTATCTTTTGCATCTTTGGCTGGCAGCAGATGGTGCAGAAGGACTGCATGCCATCCACATCTCATGGCTGCCCGGCAGAAGATGATGCAATAGGACTGCTAGCAATCCATATCGCCTGCCTGCTCACCATAAGACGGTTCAATAGGACTGACTGCAGGACTAAAGAGAATGACCTGGTCAAGTCATTCCAAATTTAGTCCCTGCGCCCAGGTCTGCCCAGGCGCTCCTGGCCGACGTGGCCAGGAGCACCTCGGACATGACGATGACGGCTACCAGTCGTACTGTACTGTCTGCTGCCACAAGGCAAGTGGTTGATGCTGCTGTGTAGCAATGCAGTACCATGTCTGCCAGCACCCAGGAGTCATAGGGTGACGGTTACCTGAGCGGGCTCCATGCTTGCCGTGGTATGGCGTCTGCACAGGTAACTCAGGAAAAAAGGCGCGAAACGATTGTCTGCCCTTGCTTTCACGGAGGGGAGGAGGGAACGGGGGCCTGATGATATGTACCCAGAACCACCCGCGACAATGTTTTAGCCCCATCAGGCATTGGGATCTCAACCCAGAATTCCAATGGGCAGCGGAGACTGCGGGAACTGTGGGATAGCTACCCACAGTGCAACACTCCGGAAGTCGACTCTTGCCTCGGTACTGTGGAAGCACTCCGCCGAGTTAATGCACTTAATGCACTTAGAGCATTTTCTGTGGGGACACACACTCCAATATATACAACCGATTTCTAAAAAACCGACTTCTATAAATTTGACCTAATTCCGTAGTGTAGACATACCCTTACACTTCCCCCAAAGAGATCAGCACGCAACCTCAAGCAGCTATAGCACCCGATAACAAAGGTTAGGCCAGTTACAGTACATCCGCAGTAAAACATTTGTTTCAGTCTTTCAGCTTTCTTAGAGCATTTGATCTTCTGAAGTATCTTACATTTATATAGGACTTTTGATCCCAAAGGGCCACAAAGCACTTTAACAAGCTTAAAGTGGCATACAAATTAGGATAACTCCACCACCACCAAAGTACAGCCATCTGAGGGCTTGTCTACATTACTGGCCGGATTGATGGGCAGCAATCAATCCAGTAGGGGTCAATTTATCATGTCTAGTACAGTTTTATTAATCCTAAATTGTGTAATTTTATAAAATTTAAATGTGGGAGGTAAATCGAAAGTGACTCAAACCCCATTACTCTTATAAAAAAGTGAAATGGGCCTTTTAATGAGATCTTGCTTGATAAGCAGACATGACCAAATTTTTATGCCTCTCCACCAAATACCTACAGCCCTGTGCGGATACAAATTTATATCTGTAACCACGGATATCCATTTGTATCCACACAGGGCTCTACAGATACCTCACCCAGGACTATGCTGGCGCATTTATTCAGTACTAACTCAGCTCAAAGAGAAGCATGCCAGGTACCAAATCATCAACACCACCTCATGCAGCACCTGCTAGAAAGTATTCCGTACAGGTCTTCTGAACAAGTAATGAACTGCTCCACTCTTGCATAGCTTGTGAACTCTTACAGGGTGACAATGTAAAGTGGAATGCCTACAGGTTATAACTGTGGGTATTCAAAAGCATCTCAAGCAATCAAATTCCAGGATATGCTTTGTTTTAAAAAGACACATGAACAGATACAACAATTCACTACTTCTGAATGACAGCTAGGCAATTTCCAAGCAAAAAATCGTCCAATAATTGCTGTACTTCGCTAAAGTGATCCAGAACACTGTGTGCCTTACACAAGAACTTTCGCACTCAAGGAAGAGATTTTTTCCCCCCTTCTATGACATCTTAAAAGCTAAGATTTACTATTAATAAAGTACTGAAGTATTAATGATTTGGAAAATACCACATAAACAACTCCCTAGTTCTTCATTGGGCATCCAGCAGATAAACAGCTGCACCTAGTGGCTGAACATAGTTACAAAATTCAAAGAGCTTGCTAGGTTTCATCTGTCTCATCTGTCTGCTGCCAACACCAAAGCTAGTGTTTCACCATGTTGTTGGTATTTTTAAATCTAACCCAGAAGCTTTTCAGCATAGGAACAGTACAAAAATGTCCTAATTTAAACCAGTTTAACTGGAATCAAAATGAGCTCAAAGGCTGAAGATTTTTATTAGTGCAGTTTTCTTTATGGAACAAAAATTCTGGAAGCAAATGACAATTAAAATAAAAGCATAACATGCTCTTTCTCCTCCTCTGCCAACCATGCCATTTTTCTGGAATACCTTTTAATGTCACCATTGGTAGCACTAACTGTCTGTGGTACTCATAGAGCACCTGTTACCATAGTATGAGTACCTCACAATCTTTCAACCCCTGTGAGGCAGGGCAGTGCCATTATCCCCATTGTACAGATAGGGAAGTGAGGCACACAGAGACTAAGTGACTTGCCCAAGGTCATACAGGAAGTCTATGGCAGAGCAGGGGATTGAACTAGGTCTCCAGAGTTCCAGGCTAGAGTCCCAATCACTGGCCCATCCTTCCTCTCCAGTTACCCTGTGATGCTGAACTGACATTTAAAAACACATGACAGCCATTGTCCCGATGCTTTGGGATTTGCTGACTCAACAAGAAACAGCATGAAATCTGTAACAATTAGATTACAGTTTTTGAGCACAAGGCAGGAGTTTTTCAACAATCTACACTGAGACACTAAGTTCAAATCAGTTGTCAATATTGCCATTTAGGCGAAGCACTCACACTCAAGTGGTCATCTTGTTAAAAAAAAAAAAAACAGCAGGACGTACCAATAATTGGAGTTGTCATGGAAACTAACACAGAAAGATCCAAAGCTGCCGTGGAAATATTCACGGTGTAATTGGTGCCTGGGTGCAAATCAAGACACACCTCTGGAGTCTGTCCGTAAATGGTGAGGTTAAAGGCCCTTTCATGAAAGAATTCCTTCTGATACCAACGTCGACCTTGTATGTGAAACTGTAATGAAACAATCACAGTGCTGAAAATGGAAGGCTTTGACACTTCGTCTGGGTTCAATTTGTGGGATACTCTAACTAAACCATTCATCATAAACTTTATGAAGTAGTAATTGACCATATCCTTGTTGAAAATCTACATGTGCATACAAACATACTGTATTAAATTTGTTGAGCGTTACTATAATCAAAACATTTCCAGGTTTTATGAAGACACATCATGCTTGTGGCTAAACTTTAACAACGCTATAACAAAGCTAGTTCTTGCACTTCGTTTCTCTCCCCCCTCGTCCTCTTTTTTTTTTTTTTGGTAAAGGAAGCCCAGCCCCAAACCGGTTGTTTGCCAGCTAACAGAAACCAGCAGCCTACTCATGTATCTTCATTGCAGAAACAGTACATTTACAAAAGCGAACCCACGTGCATGCTGTGCAGTTATCACTTGATCCTGAAAGGTGTTCATTACTATCAGATCCTACTGAAGTCAACATAGGAACAGCCGTACTGGGTCAGACCAATGGTCCATCTATCCCTCTACCCTGTCTTCTGACAGTGGCCACTGCCAGGTGCTTCAGAGGGAATGAACAGAACAGGGCAATCATTGCGTGATCCATCCTATCATCCCCTCCCAGCTTCTGACAGTCAGAGGCTAGGGACACTCAGATCATGTGGTTGCACCGCTGACCACCTTGGCTAATAGCCAATGATTGACCTACCCTTGAAGAACTAATCTAATTTTCTTTTGAACTCTGTGCCTTCACAACATCCCCTGGCAACAAGTTCCACAGGGTGACTGTGCATTGCGAGAAGAAGTATTTCCTTTTGTTTGTTTTAAACCTGTTGCCTGTTAGTTTCATTGGACGACCCCTGATTCTTGTGTTATGAGAAGGAGTAAATAACACTTCCTTATTCACTTTCTCCATACCAGTCAAGATTTTATAGATCGCTATGATATCCTAAGTGGAAAAGTCCCCCAGTCTTTTTAATCCCTCCTCATACGGAAGCTGTTCCATACCCTTAATCATTTTTCAGAGTAGCAGCCGTGTTAGTCTGTATTCGCAAAAAGAAAAGGAGTCCTTGTGGCACCTTAGAGACTAACCAATTTATCTGAGCATAAGCTTTCGTGAGCTACAGCTCACTTTATCAGATGCATAAAGTGGAATGTGTGTATATATAAAATCTGCTCACTGTACTTTCCACTTTATGCATCCGATGAAGTGAGCTGTAGCTCACGAAAGCTTATGCTCAAATAAATTGGTTAGTCTCTAAGGTGCCACAAGTACTCCTTTTCTTTTCTAACCATTTTTGTTGCTCTTCTCTGTGCTTTTTGCAGTTCTAATATATCCTTTTTTAGATGGGGTGATCAGAACTGCATGCAGTATTCAAGGTATGGGCGTACCTGGATTTAAATAGAAGCATTATGACATTTTCTGTTTTATTATCTATCCCTTTCCTAATGGTTCCTAAAATGGTTAGCTTTTTTGACTGCTGGTGCACATTGAGAGGATTTTTTCAAAGAACTATCCACGATTGCAAGATCTCTTTCCTGAGCGGTAATAGCCAATTTGAACCCTCTTTTTTTGGATGCGTAGTTGGGATTATGTTTTCTAATTGGCACAACTTGGCATTTATCAACATTGAATTTCATCTGCAATTTTATTGCCCAGTCACCCAGTTTTGCGAGATCCCTTTGTAATTCTTCGCAGTCTGCTTTGGACTGAACTATATTGAGTAATTTTGTATCGTCTGCAAATTTTGCCACTTCTCTCTCCTTCCAGATCATTTATGAATATGTTGAACAGCACTGGTCCCAGTACAGAACCCTGGGGGGACACCACTATTTACCTCTCTCTCCCCTGAAAATTGGCCATTTATTCCTACCCTTTGTTTCCTGTCTTTTAACCAGTTACTGATCCATGAGAGGATCTTCCCCTTTTCCTTTGCGTGCTTAGTTTGCTTAAGAGCCATTGGTGAGGGACCTTGCCAAAGGCTCTCTGAAAGTCCAGTATGCTACATCCACATGAAATGAGAATGCCCAGTCCCTCACAGAACCAAGTTATAGACAGCTGGGCTTGTACGTATGCTTGTAGTCATGCGTATTTTCCACTGCTCTGGTCTCAAATAGTCGTAATGTTAATAACTCCAAAGAAACAATTTCACACCTATCAATTCTGTTATTTGAGTAAGAAAAAAACAGACTGCATGCTCTGTTTAATTCTCACAGGCCGTCCCTCAGCTAGAGGGATGCAATAAACTCTGGATAATTTCTAACTGCGGGAAACTTTAGATAAAAGCAGCCAGTCCCGGGCCCACCACAGACAGCTTCAGTGGAGGTTCCACAGTGGAGGATACACAAAATATGTATCACTTACTGAATAGATTTCTTTCCTATCAGCGCTCCTTATGCTTCGCCTCCATGTCAAGCAGGTGTCGTTAAGTATCCGCATATTACTGAAGGCTTCCTTTACTGCAGAGAGAGTGAGACAGGGGGAAGCCTCATAACTAAAAACATTTTAAAAAATCTTCCTGTAACATTATTGATCATGACTGGCTTTAAATGATAAGGTCTGAGTCTGTTTTTACTTTAGAGGATCCAGTGTTATTAGGAGGGAGTGGAACCTCATTCCTTTTTGAGTGCCCAAATATTGTAAATCAGGTATAAAATTTTTAAATGAAATTACAGTTATAAAAAAACCAAACATAGTACTAAAGGGAATTTTAAAGCCTCCCCACAAATTAAGGTAAACTTCAGATGCCTAAGGTCCAGGAGAGGATGCACTTTTAAAAGGGCGACTTGGCTCTCTCCTTTTACAATCAAAATAATAGCGGTAAGCAACAGCTTTGGGGAAACAGCGTTTTCCACTCATCAAATATTTCTGTTTTAAAACCTGCTCCCTGCTACGTACAGGCCAAAAAGACACAGACAATAGGAGCAGTTCTCATCAAACCAGTAGGAGGGAAGGATGGGCACCTGGCTTCTTGTCAAATTACACCAGGGCTTTTGTGGCACTTCCAAAAGGAATCGCTATTGACAGTGGTAAATTCTATGTGTGTTACTGCAGAGCTGAAAGTGCCAATTGGCTGTTGCTGTGGTACAAGTGCATTGGTTGCTGGAGATACCTTCCCAGAGGAGCAATGCGGTAGGTACTAGAGTGCAATGGGTATTTTGCTTTCAGCTCATCTCAACTCTTTGCACCACTAATGCAGATGACAAACATTATGAGCCAGATTTTCAAGACTGCTCATCACTCACAAGTGGGGTCATATTTTCAAAGTGCTCAGTACCCAACTATGGGCCACATCTTAAAAACCTGGCCACTTGTGCAAGTGCCTAAGTGAGAGCTGATGGGTGATAAGCAATTTTGAAAATCTGGCTTTACATTTTCATAAAATGTGGAGTTGGGGGCAGAGATTCCTCAAACTACTTATATTCCAAAAAAGCCTCTTCCTTTCCGTGAATAAACAAAATATTAAACATCAAATGTTTCAGGCTTTGATGAGCCAAAAACAACATTCACAAGCTTTGTTTAGGAACTAAGACCTACCTTTCCACTGAAAGAACAGTACTATTCATATAGGTTACATTCCTCAAAAACAGTATCTCAAAAACACTTAGCACATGGAGTATCAGCTTATCAGGAAGGTATTTTAAAATATTCATTACTTCACAGTCACACTCAAAAACACTTAGATTTCTGAGGGTACCATTTGGACAAACAAGGGCAAAGAAATTCCGATACAGTATCCTTAGTGTATACAGTTATGCTTAGCCATTGCAGCACATCCACAATGAAAAAAAATGGTGCACCATTGCAATTCTTAAGCATAAAGATGTGCGTGAAGGGAACAACGCCAGTCGCAGTAGAACCTCAGAGTTACGAACACCTCGGGAATGGAGGTGGTTTGTAACTCTGAACAAAACGTTATGGGGGTTCTTTTAAAAGTTTACAACTGAACATTGACTTAATACAGCTTTGAAATTTTACTATTGTGACAGGGTCGGGCCGGATGGTTACAGGAGAGTGATAGAAGGCTGATATATTAGCCCCAGGTTAAGTAGGTCCCTGTTCCCTGGGTAAGTTAACAGGGAAGGTGGTTTTTGGTTTTTTTTTTGGAAACAGAAAAGAATTTTATTTGTAACACTTACAAAGAATTACCAAAGAAACAAAACAAACTATGCAACAAAACAACGCGAACAGAAGGTATAACACAGCAGCTTTCAGGAGGGAGAAGTGTTCAGGCTAGCCTGGGCCCAGAGCGGGGGGGCTTCGTCGACACTCGTGGTCTTCCACCCTCCTGAGTTACCTGGTGGCCTAGAGCGGGGGGGCTTCCTCGACACTCGTGGTCTTCCACCCCCTCGAGTTACCTAGTGCCGCGCCCAGTGTCACCAATTATCCCTCTTCTGAGAGTGCCCGGCAAGATGGGCATGGCTGCGGGGTGGGCGGTTTACGGGTGGGGGGGGTAGACACTCATGTATTATAGGACCCCTCCTAGATGACAGTAATGATGGTATCCACAGCGGCAACGGCTGGGGCTGGCGTCTCTCGCTCTTCCCCTCAATCAAAGGGTCAGACAGAGGGAACCGGACGGGGTCACCAAGCAGAGAACCCCGGACAGCGCCCACCGTTCCTCGAAGGCGTCAAGGGAGTCGGTGGACGCCGCCCAGAGGAACTCCGCCCGGATACGTGAATGTACTGAGGATCGGAAAACGGCCCTACAATCGCAGGACGCTTCATGGGCCAACCTCCCCTCTCTGGTTTTATAGATGGCTATTTTAGCCAAGGCTAGGAGGAGGTTAACCAGGAGGTCTCGTGATTTTGTGGGGCCACGGATGGGGAGTGTATAGATAAAAAGGTGAGGGGAGAAATGAAGCCAAAAGCGCAATAGAATATTTGTGAGGAGCCGGAAAAGGGGCTGCAATCTGGCACACTCTAGATATATGTGCGCCAGGGTTTCCCTCACATTACAAAAAGGGCAAGTATCCAGGATGGGGGTAAACCGTGTCAGAAACACGCCCGTGCTCACAGCTCCGTGAAGGAGCCGCCAACTGATGTCCCTGATGGGCCTCGGGACCAAGGTGGAATACAGGCTGGCCCACCGAGGTTGCTCACTCTCCAAGGGTGGCAGGAGGTCCCGCCACTTTGTATCAGGGCGGGACACCAGGGTGTGGGCGTGAAGGGTGTGAAGCGTGAGTGTGTATAAATAATTCCGTGGTGCGATTTGAAAACTGACCGTCTGCAGTTCATGCAGCCGGCTTGCAGTGAAAGGGTGAGGGGTTTGTTGGGATCGGCAGGGTAGGGGCCCAATGGAAAGGTCCAGCGGGCCTGGGGTAGAGGTTGGGCGGGGTGCGCCCTCGCGCAAGGCTCGGTTGACATAAGCCTGAGCAGCGGGGGTCAAGGCGGCCTTCACCTCCTGAAGTACGCGCCGGGGGGTACGAGGGCTGGAGAGCCCCATGTGCCGAGCGAGCGTCAGGGGATCCAGCCAGTCTCTCCGATCGTAGTCCAGGAGGTCTCCGACCCTCGTGACTTCCGCCAGGACCAACCTCTGGCGCACTGAGTGGGACTCCGCCACCTGCACACGGAGTTGGGGATTGTGTAGCAGGGGCTCCGTGAGGAGATCTGCTCCCACGGTGGCCGCCACGGACCTGGTCGTTAGAAACAGTTTCCAGGTCCGGAGGAGGTCCTGGTAGAAGACCGGCAGCCCGGAGAGGTCTCGCGGAAAACCTCTCAGACAAAGATAAAAGAGCTGTCAGTCATATCGGAGCCCTTGGAAGCGGTGCAGGAAGGACCTGCACTATAAAGGAGCCTCTGAGGGCCTGGAGGCGGAAAACGCGGACCTGAGTGTACAGACACTTCATGCCCTGCCCTCCTTCCTTCAGGGGTAAATGAAGAACTCCAACAGGGGCCCAGTGCATTCCTGACCAAAAGAACTCTAGAATCAATCTCCAGAGGTGGGTCAGGAAACCCGGGGCCGGGGCGTTGAGCCGGTACCAGAGCATGGACAGGACTAGTTGGTTAAGCACCAGTGCCTTCCCTCGGAGGGAGAGGCATCGGAGTAGCCTCGTCCATTTCCGGATCCGCTCTATCACCCCGCCCTCTAAATTTTGCCAGTTCTCCGGCGGGGAAGGGTGCGTGGCGGAAAGGTAAACGCCGAGATAGAGCAGTGGACCCGCACTCCACCGGATGGTCTGAAGCACGGGTGGGAGGGAGCTTACCTGCCGCCAGTCCCCCACCGCCAAGCCAGAGCACTTGACCCAGTTGACTCGGGCGGAGGAGGCTGCCAAATAGATGGCCTTGCATGCCTCCACTTGTGCCAAGTCGCCCGGGTCCTGGACCACGAGGAGTACGTCATCGGCGTACGCCGACAGGACCAGTCGCAGCTCCGGCTCCCACAGCACCAACCCTGTCAACCTCCTGCAGAGGAGACAGAGGAAAGGCTCGATCGCCAGAGCGTACAGCAGGCCCAAGAGGGGGCACCCCTGCCGCACTTCTCGCCCGAAGCTGACCGGTTCGGTCAGGGTCCAGTTGAGCCTAACCAAACACTCCGCGGAGGCGTACAGCACCTGGAGAAAACACACAAACTGAGGTCCGAATCCAAACGCCTGCAGAGTGCTCAGGAGGTACCCATGGTCTACTCTATCGAACGCCTTCTCCTGATCAAGAGACAGGAGGGCAAACGACAGACCATCTCTCCGCCCGAGTTCCAAAAGGTCTCGGACTAGAAATAGGTTGTCAAAAATGCTGCGACCCGGGACAGTATAGGTCTGGTCTGGGTGGATCACGTCCGCCATCACAGACCCTAGCCGCAGCGAGATTGCTTTCGCTATGATTTTGTAATCCATGCTAAGGAGTGAGACGGGACGCCAGTTTCGTAAATCGCGGAGATCCCCCTTCTTCGGCAACAAGGCGAGCACTGCTCGCCTGCACGACAGAGGGAGGACCCCGCTCTCCAAGGACCCAGCCCAGACAGTGACTAGGTCTGGGCCGAGGATGTCTCAGAACGCGCGGTAAAACTCCACGGTCAGCCCGTCCATGCCCGGAGATTTATTGGTGGGCATGCGATGGAGGGCTTCCGAGAACTCAGCCAGGGTGAGAGGGAGCTCTAGCCGGTCTCGGTCGCCCACGCTGACTGTGGGGAGTTCCTCCCAGAGCACCCCACAAGCTCCAGGATCGGTCGGATCCGGGGAGAAAAGGCTTGTGTGTAGAAGTCACGGGCCCTCCCACACATCTCCTCCGGATCGTGAGGGGGGTGCCGTCTTCCACAAGAAGGCAGGTGACATGTTTCTTGGCCCCCCCTCGTGTTCTCCAGGGCATAGAAGAAGCGGGAGCCGCGGTCCATCTCCCGAAGGAGGCGGATGCAGGACCGAACAAAGGCACCTCGGGCCCGGTGGTCCTCGAGGGCCCGGAGCTCCTCCCGCTTCTCCCGGCACGCTCCGCAGAGGGACGGGTCCTCGGGGTTGGCGGCCAGACGCCTCTCCATCTCTGAGACCTCCCGTTCCAACTGCTCTATCGCCGCATTTCTCCATCGGCTGGTGCCCCGAGTGTAGTCACGGCAGAAGAGCTTGGCGTGCACCTTCCCTAGATCCCACCATCGCCGCACCGAGGGAAAGGCACGCCACTGCTCTCGCCAGGCCAGCCAAAACTCCCGGAAGGACGTCATGAAGCTCTCGTCCTCCAACAGGCTGTTGTTAAAGTGCCAATAGGCCGGCCCCGGTCTCTCTGCATGGAGGGAGACCGTTATGGTGGCTAAATGATGGTCGGAGAATGGGGCCGGCCGAATGGTGGAGGAGTGGGCCTGTGAAAGATGGAAACGGGATAAGTAAATACGGTCCAACCGAGAGTGGTGTGACTGATGGGCCTCCACCCGGACAAAGGTGAACGCGGAAGTGTCATCTGGGTGATGGTCACGTCAGACGTCCACTAGGGAGTGATGTTTGACTATTTCTCGGAGAACGTTCGCGGTGGCTGGGCTTGGCTCGGCCCCTGAGCGGTCCCGCTCCTCGAGGGTGGTGTTAAAGTCTCCTCCCAGGACCAGGCACTCGTGCGAATCTAGGGTGCTGAGGAAGTCGGACACCCGCTGATAGAATTGTGGCCGCTTTGGGCTCGTTTGCGGGGCATAAATGTTAACAAGGTTGACCACAAGCCCCTCCATACGGACTCGAAGGTGCAGCAGGTGGCCCGGCACAGCCTCAGTGACCCCTAGCACCTCGGGCCATAGAGTGGGGGAGAACAGGGTCACCACTCCAGCTTGCCAAGTCGTGAAGTGGCTAAAGTATACTCCGTCCCCCCACTCCAGCCGCCACCTGTCCTCGACGGTCGGGTCCGTATGGGTCTCCTGCAGGAAAGCTACAGAGTACCCCCCTTCCCGAAGGTAAGAGAGCACCTGGGACCTGCGGAGAGCCATTCTACAGCCCCTGGTGTTCAAGGTTGCAATAATAAGAGGTGTCATGCGGAGGGCTGGGGGGGTGGGGGTTTCTTATTGGTGGGGGTGTTCGTGGCCCCCGGCGGGTTGCGCAGCAACCCGTGACCCATCCCGTGGATGAGTAGATCTTTTCGGAAGCTGCGGGCCCGCTCGTAGGCCGCAGCACCACGCTTTCCTTGCCCCCTGCCCTCCTTTATAAGGGCCCTTGTGGCCTGAAGAATTTGATCAAAGTCCCCCCATAGCTGAAGAGCCAGCTGTACCCTATTGCGGGCGCCATGGGTGTGTTCTAGGAACTTCCGTAGTGCATGCCGCAGTTCATGGGGGGGTGGGGTTACGATTTCCGGGGTGTTCCCTGGTGGGGCTCTTAATGCAGCCTCATGGTCCGCTAAGGTGGGTAGGCAGGGTGTGGACCACTGACGGGGCATCTGACAGGCTGGGGTTATTAAATCCATTTCACGCCTTGGGGTGGAAGGGGATGACGGGGGAAAAATTGCAACTCCTAATGGGTCGCGACTAGAAAGTGCAAAGACTGCTCCCTGGGGGGAATCTGCGAAAGGCGGGAAAGAAATAACCCCAGGGGTGGCAATAGCATTGCAGGAGGAGGTGGATTGGGCAGGGACGGGGGTGGGGGTGGGGGCAGAGGCAAGGCTCTGGGCTTCAGGAGGCGAGCAGCTAAAAGAAGGTGCCTCCTGAGCAGAGTCGAGGGTTAAGGGGTAAGGGAGGGGGCTCCCAGTGATGCTAGGCGCTGGCTCTGTGGTGGTCTTGGCGGCCATGGCATCAGGTGGTGGACCACCTTCTGCGGGGCGCTCGCCCGGGAAGGCAATTAGGGAGAGGGAGCATAGGGAAAGGGGGGCTGGGGTGAGGTTGCCCAGAGCGAGGCCAGCCGGCAGTAGATCATCCTCTCCCTGGGTGACCAGGGTCAAATCTAGGGCATCAATCTCCGCATACACGGAGGAGAGGCCAACTCATGCTACCCCGGGGGCCTCTCCTCTAGGGCCCGCCTCAACGGTCGCCTCGGCGTTCGCGGGGGGTTCGGGTGGTATCCGGGCAGAAGGAGCTTCCTCAGGGGTCTCGGAGGGGAGGGGCTCTCGTGGAGGGGGGATTCTGCCCTCCAATGCCAGTCTGTCTTCCCCTCCCGACATCAGCGGATGGATCTCACTCGTGGCCATAGCTGAAGGCTCAGTATCAGTGCTTCCCTTCCTGGTCTTCCGGGGGGCTTCCGCATCGGATGGGTGCAGCGGAGCTCGAGCCTTCCGCTTGCCTCGCTTCCCCTGGACTAGGGTCCAGCCCTCCATAGCGTCGTCTGGGGATTGGTTAGCAGGGGTTGTGTCGGGGGGCGAAGGCGATGATTCAGGGGTTCGGGGGGGTGACGGTGAGGCAGCATGAGGGGCGGGGGGGTTCTCCTTGGGGCGGGCCCTCTCCTATACCCGGTAATATCTTTGCCACACCCTCCTCCATAGGCTCTGCCGAGTTGGTAGTAGCAAGGGTGGGACTCCCTTGCTCGCCTGGGCGTTGTAGGGAAGGTGTGTCTTGGGCCCAGATGGGAGCAGCGGCGGGTCGAGTAGGAGGAGGGTTGGTTTCAGGTGCCGGGCGTCCAGGGGCGTCGGCAACGACGGGGCCGATGTCCTGCCGGGTCTCGGGTGCCCCTCCCCCCTGGGCCAAAGGGCAGTCTCTGTGGACATGCCCCGCTGAGCGGCAGAGGTAGCACCGGGCCTCTCTGGTGGAATAAAAGACCCGATAGCGGGCTCCCTGGTAGGGGACTAGGAAGGACCCCTCGAGCGCCTCTCCGTCACGCGCCGCCGGCGGTGGTAGAAGCTGCACTTGCCGGCGGAACGAGAGGACGTGACGGAGGGTGGGGTCCTTGCAGCCCAACAGGAGAGGGCTGATGACAGAGACAAGTTTCCCCAGCGTGGAGAGAGCGGGTAACAGGGCGGCATTGGGTAAAAAGGGAGGAACGGAGGTGAGGACGAGGCGAACGCCCAGGTCTTCTAGCGGCTCTAGGGGGACAAACACCCCCCCCCACCGCCAGGCCCCTCTCCACTGCCTCCTGGGCGGCAGCCTCCGAAGTTAAGAAAAAAATGACCTTCCCATACATTTTGGAGGCCGCCACGATAGCCGTGGGTCCTACCACCTTCGCCAGCGCCTGCACGTACGTCTCCACGTGGGGCGAGGCGGGCACCAGGAGGCAACGGACACCGTGCCTCCTGGTCAAGGTGGGGAAAGGGGCCCTGGCCGCTGGTGGTGATAGCGGAGGCAGTGGGTGGGCGAGATGATGAGGCGGCAGGCGGGGGGAGCCTGCCACCGCCTGGGCATACGTCCTGGGGGTCGGGGGTGGGACGTTCGCAGAGCTGGTGGAGGGAACAGCAGGGAGGGATGCCATGGTCGATGATGAGGCCACAGCGGTGGGGGCAGCCCCTGCCATGGAGGGCCTAGTGGTTTTAGCGGGGCCCTTTCCTTTCTTCCCGCCCTGGCCTTTCCGGCCAACTGGAGGGGGGTTCCTAGAGTCTGGGGGGGGCGGTGGACGTAGAAGTGGCAGTAATCACCCCGGTGCCTCCTGCTGCCGGTGCCCCAGCGGGGGCGGTGGCAGGTGTTTTGACAGTGGTGGGGGGGGGAGGGCTTGGGGGTTGGGCAGGGGGGTAGGTGGGGGAGGGACAACTGATGTTGTTGGAGGGGCCTCGCCCCTCTCATTCCCCGCCCTTGTGAGCGGGGAGAGACGGGGAGACACCAGAAGGAGGAGGGGGGAGGGGGAAATAGATTAACCGCTCCTCCCTGCCGGGCTGCAGGCGGGGGGGGGGGGGTGGTACCAAATGGATTGGACTGGAAGGGGGAAAAAAACAAAAACCGGGGTCCGGTAATAGGGGCAAACTGTGGAATAAACAATCCGGGGTGGGGGGGTGTGGACCCACGCACGTTTGTCCAAAGTCTCTCGTTTGGTCGGCTGTTATGTCCGGTCCGAAAGGCAAAGTTCAAAGCAAACAGCTGGATTCGAAGGCAGATGGCAGGTTGCCAGCAGGGACGGATGGCGGGGGGCCGTCACAGTTGTAATAATGTTGGGAGGGGCACCGATGGATCGGGGGGCATCTCCGTGCCACACCCCTGTGCCACCACAAACGCAATTAAACCACAGTCAAACTTCCCCCCACTAGAGTATAATTCAAAAAAATTACTCAGTCTTACGGCCCCCTCCACGATGATTTGTAGCTTCCCTGGGTGATTTCTCTGCTCTCCAGCTTGTTGGCTGTGTACCAAGGCTTCCGGCAGGCCGAGAACGTTGCAGAGATAAGAAGAAGAAATTCCAGGCTGACAGCAAAACGGCTGGGTCCGGGGGCTCCACTCCCCCCTCCAGGTAGCAGGTCAGCAATCTTCCCTCCCTCCTCTGGGGATTTCAGCTAAGGCAAATAACTGCGCCCGAGAGCAGGTGTGTGGGGGGGGGTGCTGGCGGCAAGTTGGCAGCTGACCAGCACTCAACGACAGCAAAGAAAAACGGCAAAAAAACAAAACAAAACAAAAAAGCGTCTGGCCCGGTCGGGGGGGGTGGAGGGTGGGGACTAAGGCAGGGTGAAAAAGTAAGAAAAATCCAGGCCAGGGGGCTTTAGGAAAGAATAGAAAGCAGATAGCTGAGGAGCAAGCAAGGGAGGTCCCGTTTCCCAACAGGGAAGGTTCCAGAACAATCAGGAACTTTCTGGAAACAATTAAGACAGACAGGCTGATTAGAACACCTGCAGTCAATCAAGAAGCCGCTAGAATCAATTAAGGCAGGCTAATCAGGGCATCGGGATTTAAAAAGGAGCTCACTTCAGTTTGAGGTGCACGTGTGAGGAGCTGGGAGCAAGAGGCTCTAGGAGCCGAGAGTGAGAACGTGGACTGTTGGAGGACTGAGGTGTACAAGCATTATCAGACACCAGGAGGAAGGTCCTATGGTGAGGATAAAGAAGGTGTTGGGAGGAGGCCAGGGGGAAGTAGCCCAGGGAGTTGTAGCTGTCACACAGCTGTTCCAAGAGGCATTCTAGACAGCTGCATTCCACAGGGCCCTGGGCTGGATCCGGAGTAGAGAGCGGGCCCGGGTTCCCCCCAAACCTCTCAACTCCTGGTCAGACGCAGGAGGAGTCAACCTGGACTGTGAATTCAGAAAAACGGCCAAGCTGACAGCTGCCGTGAATCTCCAAGGCAAGCAAATCCGCCAATAAGTGCAAGACCCACCAAGGTAGAGGAGGAACTTTGTCACACTCTGAAGAAGAAAATAGCTGCTTTTAACCATTTTAATATAAATGAAACAAGCACAGAACCAGTTTTCTTACCTTGTCAAAAAAATTTTAAAACATTCCCTTTATATTTTTGGTAGTCTACGCTTAACACAGTACTGTACTGTATTTGCTTTTTTTCCCCCTTCTGCTGCTGCCTGATTGCAAACTTGCAGTTCCAAATGAGATGTGTGGTTGACTGGTCAGTTCATAACTCTGGTGTTCATAACTCTGAGGTCCTACTGTACCTCCCTTTTGATTACTTATGCCAGGCAGCTTAAAAATATGGCAACAATGTGTGGGTGTACACAAATTTATTGATGTTCAAGTACCACACAAGGTATTTTTGGCCATTTCTGCTACACCCTCAGAAGCTTCTGTTACATCTTTCAGCACACAGGTTAGCTGAATGGGACAAAGAACAATCTAATTCCACAGTGTCCCCAACTGCTGATAGAGAGAAGCCATTGCATAACCACCTGTCCCAGACCTGAGAAAATGTGCAGGAGGGAAAATACATGAGGCTTTTCCCTCCACCTGGCTGCTAAAGATGGCTGAGTGTAACCTCCCTAGAAATAGAGCAGCAGACAAGCTAAATGTTTAATGAGGCCAAAGCATCACAAATTGGTTATCTGGCTTTAGAACACCACTCCCGCTCCACCCCATGACTGATGAACGGCTGCCAGAGAACAGCTCATCCCTCATTAAATATAAGGATATTATCAGCAATGCTCATCTCACTACAGGACTGCATATGGTTGAGCAGCAAAGAGCACTTCCACAAGCAGGCAGATAATCAGTGCAGGGCATGGAAACCAACGAGCTCTCAGCCACAAATTGAAATTATGCCAGTTGGTCTCCCTATACCAGTCCTGCCTAAATCAGAGCCCAAACCTGAGGGGAAGCAGGTTTGCTGAGTCTTTCAGAAAGGCACTGGTACTTGCCACAGCTGTCAGTACACTCCCGAGTCCAGCAAGGGCAGGTGAGAGCACAAGAGAACGTGCTCTCAGGAAAAAAGGGCGTCTTTTCTGAGTTCAGTATTACTCGTGGGATGCTATATCTCAGGGGTGGCCAACCTGTGGCTCCGGAGCCACATGTGGCTCTTCAGAAGTTTATATGTGGCTCCTTGTATAGGCACCGACTATACCCTTCCCCTTTCCCGCCCCCCAGAGCCTCCTGCACGCCACAAAACAGCTGATTGGGAGGTGCGGGGAGGGTGGGGGAGGCGCTGATTGGCGGGGCTGCTGGTGGCTGGGAGGCAGTGGGTGTGGGGAGCTGATGTGGGGGACTGCTGTCATATTACTGTGGCTCTTTGGCAATGTACATTGGTAAATTCTGGCTCCTTCTCAGGCTCAGGTTGGCCACCCCTGCTGTATCTGATAATTTCAAGGGGAAAGGGTCCTATTCTGACTAATTATTCCAAATAATTAACTCTTCTAGTTCTCTTGGAAATGCTAACAGATTTAACACAACCAGAAGACAAGTATACATATGTGGGCTTTCTAGGTGATTTCAGGTCTTACAAAAGTTGTAGGAGTTACTTGCAGGCCACATACCTCCAAACCATGGTGCTAAAAAGCTAAAATCCAGTAGGAATTAGTCACTGTTCATTTTGTCAGTTCTCTCCTTTTCCAAACCAACCTCCCTACTAGAAACCATAACCCTAAAAGCCCCAGGGGGAAGGTCAGGTTATACAGTACCTCTCAGACTCAAACAGATAATCAAGAGAGAAAGGACAAAGGACTGAGTAGACATGGATTCTCTATTCCCAGCTTTGCCATTGACTTGAGTCATTTATTTGCTCAGTGCCTCAGTTTCCCCCTCTAAAATTGAAAATAATGCTGCTCACCTTGCAGGCATTGTATTAGTAGGTTAATGTCTGCAAAGCACTTTGAGCTCCTCAGATGGAAGGCACTATAAAACTATTATCTAACGGATCCTGAATGTTATGAGATGGTTCTGCCGCTCACCTAAAAGTGACAGCAAAGCAGTTTTCTGCCTGCTCCCACTGTATCCCAAGGGATCTGAGATGCTTGGCTTCTCCTTTGAGCCTATATGGTATTAGGATATGGCCATACTCAAGTTTCACATGTAGCCTTTGAAACTTTCAGATTTGTGGGCAGGGTAATGGCTTATGATTAGGCTTTCTGCTGGGGGATGCGTCCCCATAGCTGAGTTCATGCGTCCACACCACCACATTTATACTGGGGCAGCCTTGACTTTTGGGAACTCATTTTTGTATCTGTACAACAGGACTTTCACCTTGGCATTTCAGGGCTAACTCTTCCCAGATGTCCAGTTGTACATGGACGCTTCTGGAGGCCTAGATTTCAGCACATATTTCATCAGTGTCTGGAACACTCAAGGGATGGCTTGTGCTCTGGATTGCACAGGGCTTCATTCAATGTATTATTTTTCCCATTCCAGTGTCCATTTAATTATTTTTCCCCTTGAGACTGGAGTGGAGGAAATACCCAGGAGACTAAAAGGACGGTCTTTTAGAGGGCTAGACTATCATCCAAACCATCAACCATGGAACAGTTCCCCCTACAGCATGATAAAGGTTTCATGGTCAAAAAGCCAATTAAGGGTATGTACACCCAGCACTCAGGAATGAACATCACCCTCTGCTTTTCACGCACTAGCCAGTATCATGGCTACCTTTTACAAGGTAACAGGGTAATAAACTCTGCCACCAAGGACCTTCTTGGCTGCATGGATTCCTTTGCATCCTGCAGAGTTAGATAACTGTCTGCTGGGCCAACTTCCCACTTGCTTGTTGCCCCTGAAAGACCTCAGCCCCTGCCTAATGGTTTCCATTTGCACCTCTGTTTTTCAAAAACATGTCAGTGCATTCTGGGATCCCCTGGCATAAGGTGTCCAGTAACACATCCTGTCCAATTACTACTTTCAAAGATTACCACCCACAGTTCCCCTCAAGTGAAGGGTCTCTTGCCTCTCCATGTGGACACAACTCGAGTCACTCAATACCAGCACCTGGCTTTACTGTGCACTTCAGGATTAAATATTTCCATATTGGTGAGCTAAGTCTTCTACTCTTACTAGACTCCTGGATAGCAAGCTTCAGGCCTTGAGAAGATGGCAGCTTGCTTACTTTCAGATCCATGTTAAGCTTGAAAGGAAATCCGTGCTCCAATGCCCAATGCAAGCTTGTGTCCCCTCCTTACTGAGTTTTGTTTTAAATGCTCTTGTGTCTGCCTTCATCTCTCTTGTTCTTCCCCAACAATATGGTTCACAGGTATTTCAGTGTCATCTGCACCCTTATATCTGGCTATATGGTTCCGGCACCATAATATTGTGGATACAAATATGCAGTTGGAAAAACCCATGGTTTTCAATTCCACTACCATGGAACAAGACATGGCTCAACTGATCTAGGCATGAAAGATGATCATCTTATGTTCCTTGCTCACAGGCATTACGGTGCATTTTGATGTAAACATTGTGCACATTGCTATCTGATCAGACACTGCAGCTGGACTGATCTGGTGAAAGGCAACTGGTCTAAATTCAGGCGTTTATTCCTGTCATCAGGCTCATCTGGCCAACAGTGAGGATAAAGTTCAGGGCCATCACACATGGGTTGCTTGGCTTGTTGCATCCCAAAAGTTTGCACCTCTTGGACCTATTGACTGGGCTGGGATCTACTGGATAGGAAGACCAGTTAAGCACAAAGTTAGTAGTATCTGTGGTGGTTGATCCCGACTGCAGGATGAAGTACTTCCCTCCCATGCCGCTAAAAAGGTTTTTAATCAGTTGGAGAAGCAAGGCTGGGATCTGGTGGGTGTGACCCCATCTCATAGACTTGGCACCAATCCACCGTCCCCATGCTGATAGGGGTCAGCCTATGGGAATTCCCATTTCCTCAGGGTGAGATAGGGCTACAGCTTTGCTTAGCAGCCTGTTGGGAGTGAAGGCCTGATCAGGAGATCCTATATGTGACTGGAAACATTCATTATTGTGAGCACAGAAATTCAGGGGAGGCCAGTAACTGCATTAAAAGTATCTCTCCAAAAACAAGACGAGGGGGTGGGGGGGGAGCCTGATAACAGTCTTCCAATATGTTAAGGGCTGTTATAAAAAGAACTGTGATCAATTGTTCTCCATGACTACTGAATGTAGGGGAAGAAGTAATGGGCTTATTCTTCAGCAAGGGAGACTTAAAAAGTTTTTCCTAATGTCTAACCTAACTATAAGGGTAGTTAAACACTGGATAGGTTACTGAGGGAGGCTGTGGAATCCCCATCATTGGAGGTTTTTAGGAACAAGTTGGACAAACACCCACTAGGGGATTGTCTAGGTTTACTTGGTCCTGCCTCAGTGCAGTGGGCTGGATTTGATCACCTCATGGTCTCTTCCAGCCCTACATTTCTAGATTCCATGATTCCCCCACTTCCCTTTCAAGACAGATGCCTTGTACACCTTTCCTTTGGGGATTATTTTATTTCATTAATGAAATTAAGGCCTTTTTCACCAATTTAAACACTAACACTCAAGTCTGTCCTCACGGACATCGGTCTCCAACAGCAAGACAAAACATGATGTTCAAACAGCTATTTTTTAAAAGGCTTCAGCTCTCTCCAGAGCAGCTTCAAAAGGACTGCTGATGAGGAGAGAGTAAGATGTGAAATTCAGCTTAAAATAACAAAAAATGTTCAACATTTTACCCTGACTTCTTTTTTTGCACTCTGATTGGTATAGTCATATGATGGAAGCCGACATGGCAAACAAGTTCCAAGCTCTGAGCTACAACGTCATGGCCAGAAAATTTTGGTACATCTGCACAGGGATAAAAG
The DNA here is from genome assembly GCF_965140235.1 of Caretta caretta. Taxonomy (NCBI): domain Eukaryota; kingdom Metazoa; phylum Chordata; order Testudines; family Cheloniidae; genus Caretta; species Caretta caretta. Next base: position 122,036,586 of record NC_134210.1, read on the forward strand.
ACCCATGGCACGGCCGCAGCTGGCCCAGGTCAGCTGACTCAAGCTCATGAGCTCAGGCAGTGGGTCTAAAAATTGCTGTGTGGATATTCGGGCTTGGGATGGACCCTAAGCTTTGGGACCCTCCATCCTCACAACCCTAAGTCAGCTGACCCAGGCCAGCCATGGGGTTTTTATTGCATGGCCTTTTGCTGTGTAGGCATGGCCAGTTGGCAGGTTTCAATCTTTCCACCTTATTTTCTCTTTTCTAAAGATCAAGTGGGGGCACAAGGTATGTTTCTTTATGGGCTTGTCTATGTTGTGCATTAGACGACACCAGAGAGGTATAAATTCTCGTATGCACTAGCATATTCTGCACTAACTGGCCTGTGTATTTGTGCACACTAAAAAGTTCCCGAGCGTGCACTGATCTAGTCTGTAGGGAACTCTTAGTGCACACCAGCAGGGACCACATGGGCCAGTTAGCGTGCAGCACATTGTGTGTGCTAGAATTTACTCTCCTCTGGTGTGGGTTATTGCATCATATAGACAAGCCCCACATCTGCAGAAAGTCTTGGAAGCTTACAAATACTAAAGCCTTCTGAGTTTGCACTGTCCCTCCCCTCACCACACAAATATTTCTCCAAGAGTTAGGTGTGTTAATGCAACAGGCTAAACTTTCCTGTTTCAGTCTCTTGGTGAAAAGGAATGATCCTGTGATTAAAACACAGAGCAAGGAGTAAGGAGATCTCTTCATTATTTTCCAAGTGTTTTGATGCCCCTGATTACACAGTGTTTTATAAGTGCCATGTATGTTCAATAGTAATTATTTACATCAGAAGCACAAGGTTGTAAAGAGTGTGATTTTTGTTCATGGATTTAATCTCATTTAATTTTAAGCTTCCTGGACCATTCACATTTCATTTTAATTTTAGTCTTTGTCCAACATTTGCACCTCACATTTGGGCCTCAAGAGTTTGAGAGGTACAATGTATGAGAAAGCAAGAGAAAATGTTTTCTGATCCACCTAGGGTCCAAAAAATGAAATGAGACTCGCACACTGACTTACTTCTATGAGTTATAAAGGTTCCAAAGCATCATACCTACCTTCTGTCTTAATTGCTATAGTAATTAGGGCTGAGGTCCCCTTAGAGGATGCTGTAGTAATGTTCACCATGTAGTTAGCACCGGAGTTCAGCTCTAAACACACCTCTGGAGTCTCTTCACCTGTTGTGAAGTTAAATATCATTTCACGAGAGAATTCCTTCTGGTACCATCTTCGTCCCAATATACGAAACTGTTGTGGGATTTTTTTTAAAAAATGAGATGATTAAATTAGCAGTGGAATTCCAAAATTTAGAATGCTGGTTCGCTAAAGTCACGGCAGCCTACTTATCTCTGCTTTAATGGGACAGAAGTATGTGCTGAAGAGCTTTGCTGAGCAGAGATGGTTGACTCAGAGCCTTAATTTGTTCCCACCTACTGAAACGATTATTAAAATAATTAGCACTTGTCCTAGGCACTACCACAATACAAATCAGAATAAGCCACTCTCCACCAATGCTAACGCTATTATATCTGCTGTTAATTTTCCTGTACTTTTGCATATTTTTCTCTGCGGTCCACAAAAGCATCAACAGTTGGTGAACAACAGTGAACTAGAAGCTTCCATCTCATCTGACCTGCCTGGTGCAGTGAAATGAATGGCCAGGGTTTGTTTGAGATTAGGGCATGGATGAGGGTGATCTGATGGAGACTCAACATAGACAAGACTGCAGACCCTGTTACGCTTAACTATGCCTTTGTCACCTCCAGACTAAACTACTAAGAAGTGCTCTAAATGAAGCTGTTTGGAAGCTGAATTTAGTGCAAAATGGAACTGCTCAGTTACGTGCAAGAAGCACATTATCCCAGTGGTCTTTAGTTTGCATTCACTGCCTATTACCTGTTCAGTACAGATTCAAGGAATTGGTTTGGACCTGTAAAACCCTGATTTCAGGCAAGACTACTTTGTACACTGCCTCTTCCCCACCTCAGTTGTGAGCAACAAATGCATTCAAGCTAATGGTTCTTGTGGTGTATAAGAGAGGAGGATAGTGGCAGGTCATTTTCCAGGAATGGTCCCCAACTTTGGGATTTATTCCCAGTCTGGTCTGCTAGAGCTGGGAATTTTTAACCATCTGAACATGCTGTAAAAGTCAACTTTTTCTCTGGGCTTTTCACTGGGATATCACCATTGCCTGAATGTGGGAATTATCAGCATCGAATTATTAGTTTAAATTATCCAGGTTGGGCAATTCATTTCTATGCCTTTATATTTCACATTTTATTCTTATTTTTGCATATTTAAATATTTACAGAAGTACCTAGAGCTAAAGACAGGCCCTTTCAAAAAGTCACATAAATAAAATGAATCACACTAAAACAAGTTCTTTCGATTAATCTATTGAACTGGATGAGAGGTTTCAGTATATTCCTTCATTGCTCAAAACAAAAGTTCCCAACATCCGTGTGGGGTAGGAAATATGATCTGGTGCTCAGAGCCATGGACTGGGAATTAGAAGACATGGGTTCTGTTCCTGGCTCTGCCACAAATTTGTTGTGTGACCTTAGACAAGCCACTTTGCCTCTCAGTGACTTCAATGAGACTTAAGCATGTGTATAAGTGCTCTGCTGAATATGGATAATTTCCTGAACCAGAGCCTTAATTTCTTCCCACTTACTAAAATGATTAAAATTATTGTCATATGTTTGTACAGCTCCTAGCACAATGGGGCCCTGGTCCATGACTGGGTCCCCTAGGCACTTCTGCAACACAAAATATACAACAAACGACTCTCTCCCAACACTGTAGTATCTAACGGTACTATACCTGCTGTTAATTTCCCTGTAGCTTTTCATATTTCAACAGAGGTGTGCTCAAGCATTAGGGCCTCAGTCAAAGTTTGGTGAACCCTTTACCCAACCTGATGACGGGGATGTATTTTTTCCCCTCAGTCATTTACCCAGCCTCACTGAAAGTGCTATATGGTTCTTACTAGAATGAAAGAGCAATTTACCCTTTATTCAACACTATAGCAGACCCAGCTAAACAAATCTTCAAAACTGTTCAGCTGCCCAGATTAGTTCCAAAATTCCCCCTCACATGCACACACAGAAATTGTGTCTCACTTACTGTGTATGTTTCCTTTGTCCCAGCTCTTGCAACTTTTCTCTGCCACTTCACGCAGGTTTCATTAAATATGGACACATTGCTGAGCAATTCCTCTTCTGCATGCAGAAAAAGAAACACCGAAGGGAAATTTCTGCTGTTATCTTTACAATAAGCTCTAAGTACCATTCATCTCACCCTCTCTAATGTGCTCTGTGATGTGCCTCTTACAAGGGATAAAATAGGGCATGCAAAAATAGAAGGGATGTTTTAATTCCACTCTGTAGACTCCTGAAGTTATGAATATGAGATCAAAGTGAAGGAGCAAGTACAGCTCTAGAGATTATTTTGCTGAGTACCAATCTGGCAGAGAATGCCATGAATAATGAAAACAAAAACAAAGCTAGTTAGGTTTTGGTTTTTAGTGTATGACAGTTTCACTTCCACTGGCTGGAAAGTCCTGAAAAAGGACATGAAAGTCTATTCGTATCACAAGAAGATGACACTACTTCTATCTAGGCATTTACACCATGCTCATCTAAATGGCATCTTGTTTTAGGATTCTCCATTCACACTTGATCCTTCTTATATTGGTGGCCAACCCAGTATGAACAGGCTTTGGGAAGAAGTCTAGTTCTGCCTTGAGCACTCCGGCTAGTGCAGTATGTATGCCATTTGCATACTATGCTGGAATGAGCAAGTGTTTCTATATTCAGGGTAACGCACTTCACTAATGTGTGGGTGTACATGTAACAACACTGTCCTCTAGAAGCTGGAAAGCAAGAACAAATGTGTCTGATCTATAACTACTGACACCCACCAGAGAGATGCTCTCTGAGCTCAAGCTGCAGAGTGACTATTTTTGGATCTCACAAGACTGACTGGTTTATGGATCTTTAAATTGGTGTATGAAGCAGCTCTACAATATGAGGACTGCATCAGTTAACACAAATTATATGGCAATAAAAAAGGGAAACTGGATTAGGAAATGGTGCATTCCCAACGAACATCTGCAAAAAGGGAAAAAAGAGGCCTATGAAACTTTAAAGAAAACAACTTTTAAGAAATCACTTTAGGAAGGTTCACAGGATGATGTCTAGACTTGAAACAGTGCTTGCGGTCTGGGTTCATTCATTCTTTCATTCTTGATTGTTTTTTAAAGCATCCTTTTTATCTTTCTTCCCACAAGGCTATATACTTAGTGACGCGTTGTTATTAACAGTCACACTTCTACAGCATTGTAAATTCACAGGATATTTTGCATATCATGTAAAAAGATGTTTTATACCCCAAAGAAAATGCAAATCAAAAAGAACAAATCTTCCAGTACTTTGTCAAGCAAATCTCTCACGGCTGTCAATGGGCATTTTGCCAGAATACAGACCGTACGGTATTTATCCCTGATTTAGACAAGACAATTAGATATCCTCTTAATGCCCCTGCACATCTTCCAGTAACTCTGATGGGTTTTGAGAAGGAGCAATAAGAGAGGAACTTACTCCCTTAATGCGAATATTTAAGACTGATTGCCTCGTAGATTTGCTCCTCTACATGTCTTCTTCAAACCTCAAATGTCTCTCATTGGAACAGTCAGAATTCAAACCAAGTAAGCCTGTTATTATACACAGTCACTGCTCTAGAAACTTAACCTACTACTCTTATTATTATAATTTATTTGTATGATTATGGCACCTAGGAACCCCAGGACCAGGACTCCATTGTGATCGGTGCTGTACAAACACAGAACAAAAGTCAGTCTCTGCCCCCGAAGAGTTTACAATTCAAGTAAGAGACAAGAAACACCTGATGCATACCAGACAGACGGAAGAGTACAAGGAAACAATGAGACAATGTTCAGGAGAACAGCACTTACCAGTTGCTGGGAGCATTATGGGGATTTGTAACACAAGCTTGGTAGATGCCTCAGTGATAGTCAGAGTGTAGTTTACACCCAGGTGCAGAGGCAGGCACACCTCTGGGTTCTCTTCCTCTGTGGTGAAGTTAATCATCATTTCATGGGAGGACTTCAACAAGTATCCCTGTTGTTCCTGTATGTGAAACTATCACAGAAATAAACCAAACAAACTTTCAATAAGATCTTCAGAAAAACTCAGAGCTTCACACAGCTGTTTAAAAATCAGGTCAAATTACTAACTTTTTTCACAGCAATTTTTTTTTTTTTTTTTAGGATTATTAAAACTTCCACTAAAATCTTTCAGCCCAAACCTTATTTTTCTTTCCAGCTATCAATAAAAATTACATGTCTCACTCACGAGGTAGGTTTCCTTCACCCCAATTCTTCCAGAACGTCTCCTCCATTTCAAACAGGTATCATTAAATACTGAAACATTGCCGAATCCTTCCTCTTCTACAGAACAGAAGAAAAGAAAAAGTCATAGGCTCTCAAAAAACATTGCCCCTACACTGAGGTACAATTCCTCCTTATTGCATTTAAAAGCTAAACTGATGTTCTTGTTGTTTATAATTGATTATTTGCAGTAGCAGTTAGAAGCTCCTCTGTGCTATGCATGGTACTAACTAACACACTATACGAGGGCGCTCCTGCACTGAAGAGATGACAATCCAAACAGACAAGACAGATGAAGGGCCGGAGGGGAAAGTGAGGCTCTAAGCAGCAAAGTAACAAGGTCACACAGCAGGTCAATGGCAGGGCTGGGTCCCAGACCTGTGCTCTCTCCAGTGGGTCACGTTGCCTCTATAGTCTCTAAATGTTCCCCTCAGACCTGTATGGTGGATTTCAACTCTGATATTCTGCTCTGGTTTTATGCACTTATGTCTCACTATTAAGAATAGGAGAGCCAAGCACACACAGAGAGAACAATGCTGCACCCAAACTACACCTTGCTATTCTAAGTTATTTTTTTTCCCTTAAATGAATTGCATTTTATCTTGTTTTTTAAAATCTTTTTAAAAATATATGTTTATACCAGAAAATATTTTCCAGTAGTATCATCTTCTGCATTCGTATTTGCATTCAATGTACAGTTACCAATACAAAAACACGGCAAGTTTCATTTAAGCAATAAAACACAACACAGACAATGTATTTCTGTACACCTCGGATGATGCCCAACAGTGGAAAACTGAAGTTCTGACCATATACCTCTTGGTCCCTCCCACACAGCTTCCCTCCAGCAACTAACTGGCCTGACCATATCTCATGGTCCTTCCTTTCAAGGCCTACTTGGCCTGACCATACTTTATGGTCCTTCTCTCCAGCAACCATGTCATCTAGATTCCTCTAGAGCTTTGAATCCAGTAAATGTGTTACTCCCCACATTGGCAATCCCTCACCCACTTGACTACAGCCAGAATGAATCAGCCACATGAGCATATTTACTTTGAGCTGCCTTCCCTTAACGCTAACAGCTAGGTATATCAAACAACATGCCACTAACCAACTGTCTTGATTGTTACAGTGACTGGTCTTGAGGGCTCAGGAGACACTACAGTGATGTTCACAGTGTAGTTCATGCCTGCCTGTAGGTCTAGACACAGCTCTGGAGTCTCTTCCTCTGCCGTGAAGTTAAAAACTGCTTCATGAAAAAATGCCTCCTGATGCCGTCTTCGCCCTTGTATGTGAAACTTTTGAAGGAAAAGAAAGCCAAAATTTCAGTTCTATAGCACTTGCTGTGTATTTTATGAATGAGAGTATTGCGGTCAGCATGTGTGTTTTCTGTAACACCATGCAACCACCAGCATATTCTCTCATTTTATCATCTCTCGCCATCCTATCACCTTAACCTACGCAATGCAAATCTCTACTCCACCAACAAGCCCCTACTCTACTCATGGATTCGATTCTGTATTTGCAACTATATTCGTCTTGGCGTATTGATTGCTTTTTTATTATGTTAATCCATTTGTTCCTTATATTCTGTTGCATTAACCATTGTGCAACCCTGTTAACAGATTCTCTGCTATTTTCATTAAGTTGTTGCTCTATTCTCTATCATTTTCACACTGACATGAACCTGCTGGCCTGTTACCAGACACTGTGTGGACACGCAAGGCAACATTCAGCCAGCAGGACTCTGGAGAAAGCGAGCCGGAGTCCATCTGGGAGCAAGAGCTAGAGGCAACAGCCTGGAGCTGACCGTGGAGAGAAGGCCAAGCAGTTTAGGGACTGGCGGGTTGACAGCTGATCTCAGAAGCAGCCTATCACTGGTAAGGGGGCCACCAGTGGTAGCAGTGGATGGTGGATAACCAGGAGTGGGCTGTGGGGATGGACCTGAGCAAGATTACAGGAGCTGGATAAAAGGACTGAACTCTGGCTGGGGGGGATCTGCAGGCTAGTGCATGATTATCTCTGGCAGAGGGGCGACCTGGGGGGAGATTTCCTGAACTAGGCTTGAGGAGCACCAACTTGATGCTCCTGTACTGCACTGCCCTTAGGGGCTTCACTGGGACCTGTTGTGTGTTACAAATAAAAAATGACAAATGTATCTTAAAGCCAGGAGTAACTGCACTGTTTATCTATGGCAAAAAAAAAAAATAATAATAATAATAAAAAGCACATATAAGGCAAAAAATAAAGTCTGCAAGTGTTTACTGAAACCCACCAAAGCCTAATACCTGAAGCACTTGGCGCACCTATGGCTCTTGCACTGAGTGTGTGGTATACCCAGAACACTACCAAACACCTCAGGGACTGGGTGTCGCAGCACTCAAAATGACTCCCTATGTTGGGGTCCATTACAGTATGTTTGTTGCCATATTAATTCATTGGCTTCTGCTTCACAGGAGTCCTCCTGCTGCAAACGTTTCAGTAACTTCACCAAATAATTACTGCCAGAACTCCCATCAAATAATTACGGACTTTGAAGGCCACACTTTCAAGGGGCCCTCTAACACTGGAGCCACTCGTTCTCTGCCTGTGGAGTTTCCGCCCATCTGATCTCCTTTCATCACTGCACTCAAATGAGCACAAAAAGGACACTTTTTGGAAGGAGGAAATAGCGCAAACTGGGGACTACGTGGGAGGAAGTCAACAGAATGCAGTGTGGAAAATACCATTTTCAGCCAAACTGCCAATGTACCAAGGGATAGTCCTGTAATGGAGAAACCCCGATCATCCTGTCTTGCTTACCAAATACACCATCTTCAAGTTGGTTTCTCTAGTGCTCCTTCTCCACTTCACACAGGTTTGATTAAATATAGACACATTCCCAATGGCTGCCTTCACTGTAGGGGGAAGAGGGAAAATGAAAGTCATGCTAGATAAACTGAAAAGATACAGAAATAACAAATAACCAAAGTTAATATACACTACATTTGGAACCTCACCACATTAATTACCAGTGGTGTGTACTGAGGACATGGGAAACTAGCTCAGAAATACAAGCATTTGGGTAAAGAAAATCTCATCATCACAGGGAAAAAAGGCAGGTTAGAAAAAGATAAGTGAAATCAGTCTATAATAATCTACATAGAGAACCAAGGTATAAAAAGAACCATTAATGCAAGTGATGCATAGCCCTGAAACTGAGAGTTTAGGATGGGACCTTTTTCCTCCCTTAAATTCAGATTAGATCTTTGCATGGGGATGCTGTGAAGGCCAAAACTAGAACTGGGTTTAAAAAAAAAAAAAGTTCATGGAGGCTAGGTCCATCAATGGCTATTAGTCAAGATAGTCAGGAAAACAACCCCATGCACTGAATGTCCCTAAGCCTCTGACTGCCAGATGCTGGGACTGGGTTACGGGGACTGGATCACTCAAATTGCCCTGTTTTGTTCATTCCCTCTGAAACATCTGGAATCAGCCACTGTCGGAAGACAGGTTTCAGAGTAGCAGCCGTGTTAGTCTGTATCCACAAAAAGAAAAGGAGGACTTGTGGCACCTTAGAGACTAACAAATAAATCTGTTAGTCTCTAAGGTGCCACAAGTCCTCCTTTTCTTTTTGTCGGAAGACAGGATACTGAGCTAGACACACCACTGGTCTGATCCAGTATGGTCATTCTTATGTTATGTTATCATTGAGCCACACTTCGCTTAGATCATCCAGCATTGAGTTCCACAGGTTAGTTATTCACCGTGTAGTAAAGTGTTTCCTTTTAATTGTTTGCTGCCATTTCACAAAGAATAATTAATTATTCTATTTAAAAAAATGAAATTCCCTGTATTTTAAAGATGCTGGGATGACAGCCCAGGAAATAGTAGTCCTCTCTTTAAGCCACAGACTGGCCTGAGCATAGGACAGCATGAGCAGCAGTAATGCAAGTTTCCCCACCAGTATACTCTTCCCCCCAATAACTCTATAACTAAGGGTATGTCTACACTACAAAATTAGGTCAATTTTATAGAAGTCGATTTTTAGAATTTGATTTTATACAGTTGATTGCGTATGTCCACACAAAGAGCATTAAGTCGGTGGCATGCATCCTCACTACTGTGGCTAGCATCGACTTACGGAGCGGTGCACTGTGGGTAGCTATCCCACAGTTCCCGCAGTCTCCGCTGCCCATTGGAATTCTGAGTTAAGCTCCCAATGCCTGATGGGGAAAAAACCTTGTCACGGGTGGTTATGGGTACATGTCATCAGTCACCCCTCCCTCCATGAAAGCAACGGCAAACAATCATTTCGTGCCTTTTTTCCTGGGTTACCCATGCAGACGCCATACCATGGCAAGCATGGAGCCCGCTCAGCTCACTGTCACCACTGCTGTTGCAGCAGACAGTGCAATAGGACTGGTAGCCATCCTCGTCGGACATGTAGCTTGGCCATCTTCTCTGCCCAGCTCCTAGCAACTTCCAGGGCATGGTATACGGCTCCACTGCTTCTGCTGCAACTCTGCTCTCCTGTGAGCTGGAGGCTTCTGCCTCAGGCTGCTCTCCCAGCCAGCAGCACCGCACGATCGCGCCTACCCCTTGCTCCCACGGCTCATGAAGCCTGGACTTTAGTAAGGAGCAGTACAACTATAGGCTGAGCAAGTGCAGAATGGTGGTAGAATGTGCATTTGGACATTTAAAAGCACGCTGGCGCTGTTAGTCAGACCTCAGTGCAACCAACATTCCCACTGTTATTGCTGCTTGCTGTGTGCTCCATAATATCTGTGAGAGTAAGGGGGAAAACGTTTATGGTGGGGTGGGAGGTTGAGGCAAATTGCCTGGCATCCGATTTTGAGCAGCCAGACACCAGGGCAATTAGAAGAGCACAGCAAGGTGCGCTGCGCATCAGAGAGACTTTGAAAACCAGTTTCATGACTGGCCAGGCTTCGGTGTGACAGTTGTTTGTATTTCTCTTTGATGCAAACCCGCCCCCTTTGTTGATTTTAATTCTCTGTAAGTCAACCACCCTCCCCCCTTCGAAATAAAGTAACTATTGTTTTGAACCCATGCATTCTTTCTTTATTAATTAAAAAAAATGAGATAACTGACAAGGTAGCCCCGGTGGGGTGGGGGAGGAGGGAAGGACAAGGCCACATTGCTTATTGTAGCCACACTAAAAATCGAACTGTTCGAGTGACAGCCTTCTGTTGCTTGGGGCCATCCTCTGGAGTGGAGTGGCTGGGTGCCCGGAGCCTCCCCCCCGCCGCGTTCTTGGGCGTCTGGGTGAGGAGGCTATGGAACATGAGGAGGAGGGTTGGCAGTTATACAGGGGTCTGTGCTCTTGTTGGCTTTCCTGCAGCTCCAACAGACCCTTCATCATGTCCATTTGCTCCCCCAACAGACACTTCATCATGTCCGTTTGCTACCCATTAGCCTCAGCATCACGTCCTGCCTCTGCTCTTCGTGCTCACTTAATTATTTCCTGGCCTCTGCCACTGAATGCCTCCATGCATTAAGCTGTGCCATATCAGCGCGAGAGGACTGCATGAGCTCAGAAAACACGTCATCGCGAGTGCGTTTTTTTCGCCTTCTAATCTGCGATAACCTCAGGGACGGAGATGATAGGGGGAGCGCAGAAACATTCTACGCGCTACGATTCTGGGGGGACTGCATGGTCCACCTGTCCTGCTGAGTTTGCCACGCTGACCAAACAGGAAAATTAAATATGAAAGTTCCCGGGGCTTTTCCTGTGTACCTGGCTAGTGCATCGGAGTTCAAAGTGCTGTCCAGAGCAGTCACAATGGAGCACTCTGGGATAGCTTCCGGAGGCCAATACCGTCGATTTGCGTCCGCACTACCCCAAATTCGACCCAGGAAGGTCAATTTTAGTGCTATTCCGCTCGTCGGGCAGGAGTACAGAAGTCAATTTTAAGAGCCCTTTAAGTCGACAGAATGGGGTTGGTTGCGTGGACGCAGTCATTTTTAAATCTACCTAATGTGGCTAAATTTGACCTAACCCCGTAGTGTAGACCAGGGCTAAGATGGAACAGCAATTTAGTCTCCATGCCTATTCAAGCTTTGGCCTCTTTGCTAAATTGGAGACAAATTTGTCATTCCATGCATTGCAAGGAGGATATCAATCCAAGCAGCAAATCTTGGTCACTACCAACCTCAGCCAGGCTCAAACCAGTGATTTAGAGCTGAAAGGTTCTGCATCCCATTACTACAGATGGTCCAGAATTGGACCCACTTATCTGAACGTCCATTGCCCAACTCCTAGCCCCAGATTTAGAGGTTCAGATAGACGGGTACTGAGATCCTAAGTCCATACCTGGTTTTTGTTTTGACGAAGTAGTTCCCTGAGCCGTGCAGTCCCCTCAATACATTCTTTTATAATTTTGTACATCCCCTTGTTTCTCTCTTATGCAAGAACTTAAACACAAGTGTCTGAATAACCTTTATTATACCAATTTGTTATTTTTATATTCCTCTACTAAATCTCCTCATCCATTTCTTCTTTTCAGATTAAATAATCCCTTCTTTTAAAATCTCTCCTTGTATAGAAGTTACTGCTTTTGTCTGCTCTGAAAACACCCAACCCATTAGCCACGGTCATTTCCCTTTATTGAGCGTTTTCTATTTGTGATGTCTTTTTTAGATAAGGTGACTGAAATTCTCTGAAAAACTAACCAAACATTAGGCAGGAAACCTTTTTATGCAGCTGTATTCAAGTATAATTTTATCCAAAAGATCATAACAAGCCATAGAAAATCCAACCCCTATTCTAATTCAGCAATAAATAACCAAATTGTATATGCTTTCAAAAGACAGTATTTTTCATCTCTTTCTCTTGTATACTGCAGGTGCTCTCTTAATGGCCATCTTGTTTCTGTGCAACTATACAAGAACTGATGTTTAATCAGTGTAAGAAATATACTATCCAGTACCATGCGATACGAAGGCATCTACTCTCTTGTCTAATGTACACTAGGTATGTACTGTGATTAATAAACATAGCAGGCTGTAGCATGTAAGTAAGGACTGAACATGCTTAATATCCACTTCAACTCAAGACTCCCATATGAAATAGGAGAAGTTGAAAGGAATTATTTCCTTTAGTTTAAGAAAAGGAACTTGAACTTGTCCTTAATGTAGAAGGCCACTGGATGACACTGTTGTTCCATAAAATTCAAGTTCAAAAGCAAAGCTGGTACTGTAAACCTCTTAATATCTACTGCATCCAGCCCAACATCCACCTCAAGTGGAAGATTTCGGAAAACAGGAGGTAAAGGGATGGGGACCAGGGCAAGGGCAAGGGCATGGAGGGAAGTGCTGGAGGAGTCAGCGGTCATGAGAGAATGCAGGAAGAGGGAAAAGAGGGGAAGTGTCACAAAGGCTGGTAAAAGTCAGGGAAGGGAGCTGGTTGGAAGAGATAAGAGGGAGAAAAACAAAAGGAAAGAGAAAAATGACCTAAAGATGAAATTGGGAGCTGGAAGAAAAGAAATGGGATGAGAACAAGAGAAACAAAGAAGGAAATGACTCTAAGGCTAGGATCTTATCTATTCATTTTCCAGCACTTATTAAATTCTCTGGCAGAAAGCAGAGAGCTCACTTTAAACCAGCGCACAGGGAGGAACTTTCATACCGAATATGGTCAACCCAGGCATAGGTGCTGGAACTAGGAGTGCTGCCACACCCATGGGTGGTGGGTGGAGCTTCCAGCTCCGCCCCTTTCACCCATGCCCTCCTCATGGCTGGAGCCATGAGACCCCCTGCCTCCCCTCCCACGGCCAGACCCCAAGCCTCCTGCCCCCGCCGCCCAGAGGAGCCCCAGGCTGGACCAGCCGAAGCCCGAGCCGCCCCTGCTCGGAGAAGCCGGGGGCTGGCTGCAGCCATGCCATGCCTCCCCTCCCTGGACCCAACCCACCCACTGCCCAGGGGAAAAGCATCTGTAGAAGACGTTTTGATATGCCCCAGGCAGGTTCTGGGGTGGCTGAGGAGGCGGCATGTGCTACTCAGCCACCCCGGAACTTGCATGGGGCATAATAAAGCAAAAACTTCGCCGCCAAACCCCACAACTGGACCCAAACCCCGCTGAGCCTCCTCTGGCCTATTATACCTGCCACCCATGGCCGCATCCTCTGGCTTGAAGTGGTTTCCATCATACACAGGGTTTACAGTTTGGTTCAATGGCTCTCAGCACCCCCACTATACGAACTGTTCCAGCACCCCTGAACGCAGTGGAAAGGCTGAGTCTTCAGACAGATAAACGTCCACCCTGGGCACATCAGCTTTCTCTCCACTTGCCTACTTTCAACTCAAACACTGCCCGCACCTACAGGGCAAGTATAGTGCCAATGTAACCACCTCAGCTGCCATGCTCCAAGACAGGGGTTCTCAAACGGTGCGTCGGGACCCCAAAGTGGGTTGCAACCCCACCAGGGCTGGTGTTAGCTCTGGGCCCCAGCAAGTCTGAAGCCCATGCCCAAACCGTACCACCCATGGCTCTGGCCCCACAGCCTGGGGTGGCAGGGCTCAGGGGGGCTCAGTCTTCAGTCCCCCCTCCTGGAGTTGTGTAGTAATTTTTGTTGTCAGAAGGGGGTCATGGTGCAATGAAGTTTGAGAACCACTGCTCTAAGGGGACCACTTTTATAGCTGAGGGTAGTTCAGTTTCCCTGATCAATGCAATCCTTGAGTTCTCTGCCTGCTAAGACCATCAATGACACTGCCAACTGGTGCCATTCGTAGTGACTGATGGTTTTGTGATGCAGAGAACAGTCTACCAGGAACATACCTAAGACCACCAGCTCCTTTCATATGTGTCACCAACCAGCCCTCAGATGGTAGCGACTTAGGGCCATGACTGACCTGAGCCAGATCAGAATCTGTGGCTTAGCGGTAAAAGATTCTGTAGCCCATTGCAGTCAGAAACACCTGCACAAAACAAACTCCACTTCCATTACATTCCCTTCTAAAAAATAGCTAAAAGAACATCCATACACTCAATTCACGCATAAAGACAGCTTTCCCTCAGCCACTTCCACACATTCACAGGATTTAGGACAGAGAGGAAAAACAAATACTTTCTTCTCCTTTTCTTCTCTTTTGCTTTTTTCATTGCAGCAACATATGCAAATGATACACAACAGATGCTATCTGCTACTACCTTGTAGAACACACGTTCAGGGAAGATAATCAGAATTACAGCAAACAGTGTTTCAGTGACAGCATCTATCCAAGCTTTTCTAATGCACCTATTACCATAGAACCTAGACACTTTCTTCTCCATAGTTCTCTCCTCTTTTATGGAGTGGGAGGTGTTTATGGACAGTATTTATTTGACAAGGATACAGCCTATATATTCTCCATAACTTTTTATAGTATATTATGGGAAGTGTTTATGAGCATTTTCATGTTTAATTAATTATTGCTTATAAAGTTTCAACAGAACCCTAACTATGAAGCTGCAAGGGGACTTCCACAATTCAGCTTAACTTCTCCCTCCACAAACTAAATGTGCAGATAGCTCACAGACAAATTGCAAAGTTATAGGCAGTCATGTAGGAAGGAACAGAGGGAGAGCTAATGATTTACTACTTCCTTCAGTCTAAAAACGTTACCAGGATACAACAGGGGCAAAGTAATTCATAGGTTGGAGCAAAGTGACCAAAAACAGGAGTAGGAGATGCAATTGTGATCATGTTCACAATGGAAAGATATATTAATTATACAAAAAGTAATGGCGTCAGAATGGACTGGATTAGGTGGGCTGGAACTGCATGGCCTACCATGCCTGGCCTCCCCCCACCTGAAAGAGATTTCTGAATTAAGAATTGATATCTGCAATCAGAAATTCTGTAATTATTAACTTGGTTTCAAACATAAAAAGCTAAAGTAGCCTGCTGAACAAAAAGATAAGACTGTTTTGTTTTTTGTTATAGCTGGATCCTATCTCTTTGATCTAAGAAACAATGGCTCCTATAAAAGCAGATTCCACCTGTGATTTTCCAGGCCACTAAAGGAGTTATCAGATTATCAACTGTCTGGATTTAATGTTTCACATTAGCCCTTTATGAGAACTTGGACCAATCAGATTCTTTTAATCTCTCACTATTATTATTCTAAGGGGGTCGGACTCCCAGAAAGCTGGGGGTGTCGAATCAGTGCCCTCAGGTCTGAGCGACACCTTTTCTAATTAGATTCCGTACTGATGAGAATGAATTATTTATACACAGCTGGGACTAAAAATTAGGTGTGCAGCAAGAGGCTCACAGAAGCATCTGAATAGGAATATGGAAAACTAACCCCTTCGTTGTGGGTTAGAAACCGCTGACAACAGCCTTGCGAAATTGTCATGAAAATAGACCACATTTACACACCAGCCCTTTGCTATAATGATAGAGGCAAACATACAATTAGTGATATTTTACTCAGTCTTTAAAATGTAACTCACCCTGTGACCAGGAATAGACATAGCAGATATTTAAGGATTCCAGCAATCAGGCAAACCCGCAGGTGAGAATGGTGAGAGTAGCTGGGCTGTTAGGGTGCAGCGAGGAGGCCGGGGGAGAGAACACCTACCTGCAGTTTAAGAGGGTGTAGGCTTACAGCTAGGACCAAAGACTTTGCCTGGCTACCAGGGAGCATGTGAGGCCATCAAAAGTGGGTACACAGGAGGAAACTGTGAGGGAAGGAAAGCCTGGTTCAGGGATCAAAGAAGATTCTGATGGTGTCCTATTGCGGGAAGTGACACAGATAGTGAAGCTGTCTCTGTTGGAAGGGAAAATCCAAGGTAAAATGCTGATTATGTTTGACAGATTCCAAAATGGATGACTCATAGGTGATACACAGGCATGGCCACACCAACAGGACAACGCGCTTTTGTCAAATCATAGCAGCCCTGTCAAGGTTCCTCCCCCACTCTGAACTCTAGGGTACAGATGTGGGGACCTGCATGAAAAACCTCCTAAGCTTATCTTTACCAGCTTAGGTCAAAACTTCCCCAAGGTACAAAATATTACACCCGTTATCCTTGGAATGGCCGCTACCACCACCAAACTAATACTGGTTACTGGGGAAGAGCTGTTTGGACGCGTCTTTCCCCCCAAAATACTTCCCAAAACCTTGCACCCCACTTCCTGGACAAGGTTTGGTAAAAAGCCTCACCAATTTGCCTAGGTGACTACAGACCCAGACCCTTGGATCTTAAGAACAATGAACAATCCTCCCAACACTTGCACCCCCCCCTCTCCTGGGAAATGTTGGATAAAAAGCCTCACCAATTTGCATAGGTGACCACAGACCCAAACCCTTGGATCTGAGAACAATGAAAAAGCATTCAGTTTTTTACAAGAAGACTTTTAATAAAAAATAGCAGTAAATAGAAATAAAGAAATCCCCCCTGTAAAATCAGGATGGTAGATATCTTACAGGGTAATTAGATTCAAAAACATAGAGAACCCCTCTAGGCAAAACCTTAAGTTACAAAAAAGATATACAGACAGAAATAGTTATTCTATTCAGCACAATTCTTTTCTCAGCCATTTAAAGAAATCATAATCTAACACATACCTAGCTAGATTACTTACTAAAAGTTCTAAGCCTCCATTCCTGTTCTGTCCCTGGCCAAGACGACTACAGACAGACAACAGACCCTTTGTTCCTCTCCCTCCTCCCAGCTTTTGAAAGTATCTTGTCTCCTCATTGGTCATTTTGGTCAGGTGCCAGCGAGGTTACCTTTAGCTTCTTAACCCTTTACAGGTGAGAGGAGCTTTCCCCTGGCCAGGAGGGATTTCAAAGGGGTTTACCCTTCCCTTTATTTTTATGACACGCCCCCCAAATCTCAGCTAGGGTGAAACACTGGCTGGGATTTCTTCCTGGAGCTCTAGGAAAAACAGAGTTAATAAGACACATGCATCTCTAAATATACTACCAAGTACATAAAGACTAACAATATTTTCCACATCTCAAGGACGATTTTAACCAGTTGATTCTGGGAAACTTTCACGGGAGAGTGCATCAGCCACTTTGTTAGAAGCTCCTGAGATGTGTTGGATGTCGAAATCAAAATCTTGGAGAGCTAAACTCCACCGAAGAAGTTTTTTGTTAGTTTCTTTGACGGTGTGAAGCCACTTTAGTGCAGCATGGTTGGTTTGCAGGTGGAAACGCCGTCCCCAAACATATGGGCGTAGCTTTTCCAGAGCGTAGACAATGGCATAACATTCTTTTTCAGTGACTGACCAGTTGCTTTCCCTTTCAGACAGTTTTTTGCTGAGAAACACTACAGGGTGGAATTCTTGATCAGGTCCTTTCTGCATTAAAACTGCTCCCACACCACGCTCGGATGCATCTGTGGTTACTAGGAACGGTTTGTCAAAGTCTGGGGCCCTTAGTACAGGGTCAGACATGAGTGTCGCTTTAAGCTTGTTAAAGGCCTTCTGACACTTTCCGGTCCACTGAACAGCATTTGGCTGTTTCTTTTTGGTTAGGTCTGTCAGTGGGGCAGCGATTTGGCTGTAGTGCGGTACAAATCGTCTGTAATAACCGGCCAAGCCTAAGAAGGATTGAACCTGTTTCTTTGACTTTGGGACAGGCCACTTTTGGATAGCATCCACTTTGGCCTGTAGGGGGCTGATAGTTCCTTGACCCACCTGGTGTCCAAGGTAAGTCACTCTGTTTAGGCCTATTTGACACTTCTTAGCCTTAACAGTTAGTCCTGCCTCCCTTATGCGCTCAAGGACTTTTTGTAGATGTTCCAGGTGGTCCGCCCAGGAATCCGAAAATATGGCCACATCGTCAAGGTAGGCGACTGCATATTCTCCTAATCCTGCTAGGAGACCATCTACAAGTCTTTGGAAAGTGGCGGGTGCATTTCGCAGCCCGAAAGGGAGTACATTAAATTCATACAACCCGAGATGTGTGGTGAAGGCTGACCTTTCCTTGGCAGATTCATCTAGCGGTACCTGCCAGTACCCCTTGGTTAAGTCCAAGGTAGAGATGAACTGGGCTCGTCCCAGTTTCTCTAATAGTTCATCTGTGCGTGGCACTGGATAGTTGTCTGGGCGAGTTACAGCATTTAGCTTACGGTAGTCCACGCAAAAACGTATTTCCCCATCTGGTTTGGGAACTAGAACCACTGGAGATGCCCATGCACTTTCAGAGGGGCGGATTACACCCATCTGTAACATATCCTGGATCTCCCGTTCTATAGCAGTTTTAGCTTGAGGAGACACCCGGTAAGGTTGGACCCTAATTGGGTGAGCATTACCTGTGTCAATGGAGTGGTATGCCCGTTCAGTCAGTCCTGGGGTGGCTGAGAACGTTGGCGCGTAGCTAGTGCACAGCTCCTGGATCTGCTGTCGCTGCATACGCCCAAGGGTCATGGAGAGGTTCACCTCTTCCACACCACCACCACATTTCCCTTCGTAGTAAACACCTTCAGGCCACTCAGCGTCGTCTCCTCCCTGGGCTGTAAACTGACAAACCTTTAATTCTCTGGAATAAAAGGGCTTTAGAGAATTAATATGGTACACCTTAGGCTTTCGGTTGGAGGTGGGGAATGCTATGAGATAATTAACAGCTCCCAGGCGCTCCTGGACCATGAATGGCCCTTCCCACGATGCTTCCATTTTATGGGCCTGGAGCGCCTTTAAGACCATGACCTGGTCTCCTACTTTGAAGGAACGCTCTCTGGCATGTTTATCATACCAGGCTTTTTGCTCTTTTTGAGCATCCTGTAAGTTTTCTCTAGCAAGGGCTAAAGAGGTTCGGAGGGTGTTTTCTAGGTTGGTTACAAAGTCCAGAATGTTAGTTCCTGGAGACGGTGTAAATCCCTCCCATTGCTGCTTCACCAACTGCAATGGCCCCTTAACCTCACGGCCATATACAAGTTCAAATGGGGAAAACCCTAAACTGGGATGTGGTACAGCTCTGTAGGCAAAGAGCAACTGCTGCAACACTAGGTCCCAATCATTGGAGTGCTCATTTACAAATTTACGTATCATGGCCCCCAAAGTTCCATTAAACTTCTCCACCATGCCATTTGTTTGATGGTGGTAAGGAGTGGCAACCAAGTGATTTACCCCATGAGCTTCCCAAAGGTTTTTCATAGTTCCTGCCAGGAAATTAGTCCCTGCATCTGTGAGGATGTCGGAGGGCCAACCTACCCTGGCAAAAATGTCTGCTAGTGCCTGACACACACTTTTAGCCCTGGTGTTGCTTAGAGCTACTGCTTCCGGCCATCGGGTGGCAAAATCCATGAAAGTCAGTATGTACTGCTTTCCTCTGGGTGTCTTTTTCGGAAAAGGACCCAGAATATCCACAGCTACTCGCTGAAATGGAACTTCAATGATGGGGAGGGGTTGTAGAGGGGCTTTGACCTGGTCTTGGGGTTTTCCCACTCTTTGGCACACCTCACAAGACTGGACATAGGTAGAAACATCCTTGCCCATTCCCTCCCAGTGGAATGACCCCCCCAAACGGTCTTTGGTCCTGTTCACCCCAGCATGGCCACTAGGGTGATCATGGGCTAAGCTCAAGAGCTTGGCCCGGTATTTAGTTGGAACTACCAACTGTCTCTGAGGATGCCAGTCTTCCTGGTGTCCACCAGAAAGAGTTTCCTTGTATAAAAGTCCTCTTTCTATAACAAACCTGGATCGATTAGAAGAGCTGAGAGGCGGTGGGTTGCTCCGTGCCGCCGTCCAAGCTCTCTGGAGGCTTTCATCTGCTTCCTGTTCGGTCTGGAACTGTTCCCTTGATGCTGGAGACATCAGTTCCTCATGGGATTGTGGACCTAGGCTTGGTCCCTCTGGAAGCGATATAGGGGATGGAGCTGTTTCTGTTGACTGTGAACCGCTCTCCGCTGGTGTACTATGTTGGGATTCAGACTCCGGCTGAGCCTCTTGTGTAGGGTTATCGGCTGCTGCCAGTTCAGGTTCAGTGGGGCCCTCTGGTGTTCAGGTTGCAAGTACTGGATTCAGTGCTGGCAATGGGTCTGGTGTTGGTTGTTCGGCTGGTTCCGGTTCTAGGACTGGTTCCGTCTGGGTCTCTGGGACTGGATCCACTACTGCTGTTGCAGACATTGGCCTGGGGTCCAGGTCCATCACCTCTAACTGGGTCCTGATAGAAGTTTCCGGAACAGAGCTAGGCCTCACGGCTTGTTTAGCCTGGCTGCGGGTGACCATTCCCACCCTCTTGGCCTGCTTCACATGATTGGCCAAGTCTTCCCCCAACAGCATGGGGATGGGATAATCATCATAGACTGCAAAAGTCCACATTCCTGACCAGCCCTTGTACTGGACAGGCAACTTGGCTGTAGGCAAATTGAAAGAGTTGGACTTGAAGGGTTGAATCGTCACTTGGATCTCTGGGTTGATTAAATTGGGGTCCACTAAGGAAGCATGGATAGCTGACACTTGTGCTCCGGTGTCCCTCCACGCGGTGACCTTCTTCCCGCCCACACTCACAGTTTCCCTCCGCTCCAAGGGTATCTGGGAGGTATCTGGGCCTGTGGACCTCTGGTGTGATTCCGGTGCAATGAACTGTAATCTGTTGGGGTTCTTGGGGCAGTTGGCCTTTACATGCCCCAGCTCGTTACACTTAAAACATCGTCCAGCTGACGGGTCACTGGGGCGAGGAGGGTTGCTGGAGAACGGGGTGGTGGGACGATAAGGGGTCTGGAGGGTTCTTTGGGAGGTAGGTGGGGCTTTGGGCGGCCCCCGGTAATAGGGTGTGGTCTGGGGTGGTCCCTTCTGGTCTCCGCTCCAACTGCGACCAGTTTTCTTCTTCTCTGCCACCTCCACCCATCTGGCTCCAATCTCTCCTGCCTCGATTACAGTTTTGGGCTTCCCATCTAGGATGTATCTTTCTATTTCCTCAGGAACACCCTCTAAGAATTGTTCCATTTGCATTAGGAAGGGCAAATTTACTGGAGATTCAACACTTGCTCCTGATATCCAGGCATCCCAATGTTTTACAATGTGGTAGGCATGTCGGGTAAATGACATGTCTGGTTTCCACCTTAGGGCTCTGAACCTCCGACGAGACTGCTCGGGTGTTATCCCCATTCTGACTCTCGCCTTGGATTTAAACAGTTCATACTTGTTCATGTGTTCTTTAGGCATTTCAGCTGCCACCTCAGCTAAGGGTCCACTGAGCTGCGGCCTCAGCTCTACCATGTATTGGTCAGTAGAGATGTTGTACCCAAGGCAGGCCCTTTCGAAGTTCTCTAAGAAGGCCTCAGTATCATCACCTGCCTTGTAGGTGGGGAACTTTCTGGGATGGGAAGTGGTACCTGGAGAAGGATTGCTAGGGTTTGTTGGTATATTCTGCTGGGCCTTTATCCTCTCCATCTCCTCCACATGCTTCCTCTCTTTTTCCTTCTCCTCCTCCACATGCTTCCTCTCTTTTTCCCTCTCCTCCTCCACATGCTTCCTTGCCTCCATTTCCCTCTTGTGGGCAGCCTCTTGGTGTTATTCTGCCTCCCTTTCTTGTTCCTTCTTCAGCTGCATGAGTTCTATCTGTCTTTCATGTTCCCTTTGTCTTTCCTCAGCCTGAAATTTGGCTAATTCGAGCTGTAGTCGAGCCGCGGATTTTGCCATTCTAACCTCTCTGTTTTTACTAACTTTACACCCGAGGTTTAGAAATAAACAAACAAAACTTGGCTGTAAAATTTTGCTGTGCTGGAATAGAATACCTATTCTCTGATAGTGATTGTCAGCCTACAGAAAAAGACAATTCCCTTGTCTCTGCTCTGGGCCCAAATTAAAGCAAAAAACCTCCAACTACTTGGAAACCTGCTTACCCAGCCCAAAGAAAAAGCAAATGGGTAGAACACACACCCCCTATTTACTTTTAGGAAGAAAAGAAAAAAAAAAAAAACCTCTGGGTTGGAAGACTGTGAATTTCCCTGCAGGAGTTAAGTACCCTGCCTCCAGGCAAAGAAAACCTGCAATTCACAAGATAATCCCCTTTTGTCTCTGCTTGGCCACAAAGCAGAGAGAAACCAAGCTGCTTTCAGTTTCAAAGCTGCTTTCTGGACTTTCTTTCCAAAGAAAAAAAAATTTCCTTTTTAAAATCTGTATTTCTAGTTCAAAAAATCTCAACTGGATCTCAAATGATTTCAGGTTAATCCCACCGCTGCCACCATGTCAAGGTTCCTCCCCCACTCTGAACTCTAGGGTACAGATGTGGGGACCTGCATGAAAAACCTCCTAAGCTTATCTTTACCAGCTTAGGTCAAAACTTCCCCAAGGTACAAAATATTACACCCGTTATCCTTGGAATGGCCGCTACCACCACCAAACTAATACTGGTTACTGGGGAAGAGCTGTTTGGACGCGTCTTTCCCCCCAAAATACTTCCCAAAACCTTGCACCCCACTTCCTGGACAAGGTTTGGTAAAAAGCCTCACCAATTTGCCTAGGTGACTACAGACCCAGACCCTTGGATCTTAAGAACAATGAACAATCCTCCCAACACTTGCACCCCCCCCTCTCCTGGGAAATGTTGGATAAAAAGCCTCACCAATTTGCATAGGTGACCACAGACCCAAACCCTTGGATCTGAGAACAATGAAAAAGCATTCAGTTTTTTACAAGAAGACTTTTAATAAAAAATAGCAGTAAATAGAAATAAAGAAATCCCCCCTGTAAAATCAGGATGGTAGATATCTTACAGGGTAATTAGATTCAAAAACATAGAGAACCCCTCTAGGCAAAACCTTAAGTTACAAAAAAGATATACAGACAGAAATAGTTATTCTATTCAGCACAATTCTTTTCTCAGCCATTTAAAGAAATCATAATCTAACACATACCTAGCTAGATTACTTACTAAAAGTTCTAAGCCTCCATTCCTGTTCTGTCCCTGGCCAAGACGACTACAGACAGACACAGACCCTTTGTTCCTCTCCCTCCTCCCAGCTTTTGAAAGTATCTTGTCTCCTCATTGGTCATTTTGGTCAGGTGCCAGCGAGGTTACCTTTAGCTTCTTAACCCTTTACAGGTGAGAGAAGCTTTCCCCTGGCCAGGAGGGATTTCAAAGGGGTTTACCCTTCCCTTTATTTTTATGACAAGCCCCTTGCTCTGGCAGGGACAAAGGTTTTTATTTAAGAAACAACCCGTACAAATGAAATGCTTTGTCTCTCTGTTTGAATTCTCACTATTGATAACGCCGGTTAAAGTTTTCCCATTAAAAAAGAGGGTTTAGTAAAAATGTTCACAGGGAAATGTGATTTTTGTCAACATGTTTCAACTTCACATTGTGAAATTTCATAACAAAACAAAAATTTCTGTTCACTTTGAAATTTTTGTTTTAGTTTTCAAAAACTAAAACATTTTTGAAATTTCAAACATTTGTTTTTCCCTTTCTCCCTCTTTTTTGCCACTGAATAGACTAGAAGGAATTATGTCTAGGATTGATTTTTATATGAATCTTTTCCTTTTATATCCTTTTCCCTTTTCTTACTTTGTAACTTTTCTAAACTTCCTCAAATCTGATCATGCTTTCTGCCCTCTACGTGGATACGAGTGTTTTTTCCCCGTGGCAATGTGTCCGTTCCCTTCCGGCACAGTGTTTTATCCTACGTACAATACAGATAGCATGAAGTATTTTTCCCTGAAAGGATCCATCAGACAACTACCCTCTCTCCTGCAAATCCTTCAAAACAAATTTTTGTTTCAATGCCTACAAGAAATGGCATTATTATGTGGCATTTGGTTGCAGCTCATATTTATTTATGTAATAAAACATTTTAAAAAAGAAAAAATATATTTGTTCATAATAATCCCTATATTCTGAGAAATATGCCCTTCTACTCCTCCCTTTGTATGTTGGCTTAGATTGCAAGTTCTCTGTAGCAAGGCCCAATTTCATCTCTGTGTTTGTGCAGTGCCTTGCACAACAGTCCTGAGGCAGGAGTCTATGGGTGATATACCAATATATATTTATCTCTCGTGTATCTGTTTTACTCCCATTCCTGTAATATCTGAGCTTCTCATAAGCTTTAGTGTATTCATCATCACTGCTTCCCCGTAAGGTAAGGAAGTGCTATGATCCCATTTTATAGATTGGAAACTGAGGCACAGAGAGGCTAAGTAATATGTCCGAGATCACAAAGGGAGTCTCTGGCCAAGCAAGGAACTGACCTCAGGTCTCTAAAGTTCCAGGCTAACACCCTAGCCACTGGGCCATCCTTTCTTTCAACATTCCAGACACAAAGGGCCTGTGCCCCGCTTACTGTCCTACGAGACTATGCCACTATTTTGAAAAGTTTTGTCACAAAGTTGCAGTGAAACAATCTGAGGTGCACCTTAAAAGAGACCATTAAAAGGACAGTCAGCTCAAAACTCACATCACTATTATTACCATCAACATCCTAGAGCTCTAAAAATCACAAGAGCAAAGAACAAACTGTATTTCCTCTAGTTTTTCAGTTCACTGTCTGCGCTCCGCAGCGCTTTGCATATGGCGATTTTCTCCTCTGTGTTACTAGTCAGATTTACTTCCTGGTAGCAGGACCTCAGCTTTTTTATGCACTGCTCTGGGAGCCCACACGCACACTTTCCCCTGTACAGGAACAATGAATGTAACAGTGCAGCCAAGGATTCATAGATTTTCATAGATTCTGTCTCAGAGGTTGCTTGCTTTACTGCCAACCAATTACTTCTCATTTTATATACAACTGTTTAATTTATGAATTTCTAAGTTATTATTTCTAAGTTATTATCTAAGATAATATTAATCGTTGTCAAATGAAATGTCTAGCGTTTTGAGACCTACTGATGAAAAGCACCTATGTAAGGGCTAACTATCAATCATCGTTATTATTAAAATTCTGATAAGATCTTATTTTTAGTGGACACTTCACTTAGATTTTGTTTTCTCTGGATAAAGACAAGTAAATTGATTAAGATGGGAGGAATCCATAATTTTTGGATTTATACAAATATCAAATAGTAATGATCAGTACCAGTCTAAGTCCCCCCTAAGCTGCACCGCCGCAAAGCACACTATCAAGGGCCACTCAGACAGGGAGAGGCGTCCCTCCCCCGGCCTAGCCCAGCCCAAACTGCCACAACCAGGCAGAGGCACCCCTCCCTCGGCCCGGCACAGCCCAGCCCTGCCGCGGCTGTGGAGAGGCGGCCCTCCCCCAAGCTGCTGCGGCGAGAGAGAGCTGGAGGGAATCCACTCTCCCCACAGCAATGCTGGGGCAGCCTGCACCCCAAACCCCTCATCCCCAACCCCACCCCAGAGCCCCCACCCCCAGCTGGACCACTCATCCCCACACACCTTAACCCTCTTCCCAAACCCTGAGCCCCCTCCCACACCCCAAACCCGTCATCACCGGTCCCACCCCAGAGCCTTCACCCCCAGCCAGAACCATCACCCCCCCCTGCACCCCAACCCTCTGTCCCAGCCCTGAGCCCCCTCCTACACTCCAATCCCCTCACCTCCATATTGGTGCACATAAACAAAATACACATGCATGTAAAAAATTAGAGGGAACACTGGTACCAGCAGATGCCAAATATGGTCTCTGGATACTCATAACAGCTATCTAGGAGAGAGACGCAGGAGTTCTCTGGGACCAGGGTGAAGGGAGACAGCCAGACCAGAAGGCGTTATGGGGGCGTGTCTTGGTATTGTGACCAGGGTTGCAGAAAGGATATGGTAGCATACCAGGTCTCTGGTGAGCAAGTGACAGGAAGCAATGTAATGGAAAGTCTCTGGGGCTGGGACCGAGGTAGCAGGATGGAATGAAGGAGTGGTATGAAACAGAATGGCAGGAGGGGGGATTCTGAGAACAAGATCATGAGTAGGGCCCTACCAAATTCACGGCCATGAAAAATGTATCAGGGACTGTGAAATCTGGTCTTTTTTGTGCTTTTTACCCTATATTATACAGATTTCATGGGGCACACCAGCATTTCTCAGACTGGAGGTCCTGACCCAAAAGGGAGTTGCAGGAGGGTCACAAGGTTATTTTTGGGGGGGGGTCACAGTATTGCCACCCTTACTTCTGTGCTGCCTTCAGAGCTGGGCTGACGGAGTGCAGCAGCTGTTGGCTGGGCACCCAGCTCTGAAGACAGCACCCCGCCAGCAGCAGCGCAGAAGTGAGGGTGTCAACACTATACCATGTCACCCTTACTTCTGCGCTGCTGCTGGTGACAGCTCTGCCTTCAGAGCTGGGATCCCGGCAGCAGCCGCCGCTCTCCAGTTGCCCAGCTCTGAAGTAAGAGTAGCAGTACCTCAACCCCCACCCCTACAATAACCTCCTTTTTGGGTCAGGAGCCCCACAATTACAACACCGTGAAATTTTAGATTTAAATAGCTGAAATCATGAAATTTATGATTTTTAAAATCTTATGACCGTGAAATTGACCAAAATAGACTGTGAACTCGGCAAGGCCTTAATCATGAGTGAACTCAGCAGCTGATGGTAAGTCACTGGGTGCATGGGCAGGGGGGCAGGACTCCCCACCCTCCAACCACTCCCTCCCAATTCTTCCCAAAGTCTGGAAAAGAACAATAGGAACAGAAGGGACACCTCTTCACAACACACGCACACACACCCTCTCCTCTCCACAAAATGCGTGTGCGCGCACACCCCTCCACAAACCCTTTTACAGAGATTGGAAACAAATACTAATTTTAAAAAGGAGTAACGGAGCAGTTCCATTCTCACTTCGCTTGCAAACTGGGACGACGTTTAACTTCGGCTGCTTGTAACAAATTCAGCGGGTTAAAAATATCCCATTTTTGATTGTCCAAAAAAGCAAAAGGTGAAAGCAGCACTGTGAAGCCCAGCTGAAAGTCGGAGCCATGCAAAGAAGAGGGTGACTGTGCATCCGGAGAGGATGTCCAGGGAGACTGGAAACAAAGTATGCTGGGTGACTTAAACATGGTGGTACATTTCTAACACACATACACACTGTGAATGAAAATGCTTTCTACTCTGTTCCTTCTTGCTCTTTTACTTTTTAAATATTGGTCATCAATCAATGAAAGAGAAAAACAAAGCATTTTAAGTTTTAGTTTAAAATATCCAATGGGTCCTTTCCCCACCCTTCACAAAAGATACATTTTTAGGGCCCTTTGTTTTCAGTTTTTATTTGATGTAATTTTTCCCGGGAATGTATCAGTGTTTATTACCACAATAACAAAAACAGTGCAAAACACTATTAATAATTTTTCTGGCTAAATATTGGGGTTTATTTTGGTGGACAGAAAGATAGGAGAAAAAAGCATCCAGTAAATTAATGCTCTGAATTCCGTTCATCAATGTGGTTTGCTGCGGAACTAAAACCGAACTCAAAACACAACGCCACCTCTGAGTTTAAGAAAACAATAGATCTTTAATCTCCAAATAATACTTTTCATTTGAACAAACAGTTTACTGTTGGAGACTTAGAACTATTAGCCTATAAATATTTACATTTAATAATTGGGCCACACCATTTGCAGCGCATACCCTCAACTTCATCCTTTTCTCCTGTTTATGTTTTTTTAAAACTTTCGAATACTTCCTCGTGTTCTGAAACGTATTCTGACGCAGATTTTCATTTTCTTTCTATTTGAGTGTGTCAAATCTTTAAATCATTATCTGCTAACAGCTTGAAATGTGTATGTGGTGGGGGTGAGATTCATCAGTACGTTCAGATGCACACGCACTTCAGTGCTTGTGTGCGGACCTGTTTGTTTATTGTGTCTATCTTCTAGACTAATACACAGCCTTAGTTCAAAGGCAGCTTTGCGTATACACAGACTAATGTATTACTGTCATACATGTATCTCATGTAACATATTGTATTTTCCTAATAAAACAAGTTATATTTTTATATATTTGAATGATACCAAAATAGAGTGAAAATCAGAAAAAGCAATAATATTTTTTGTAAAACCCGGGAATTTTTTGGTAAAAACTGTTTAAACTGAAAACAAAGGGGCTTATACATTTCATAGTGTCAATAACACTACTTGACATGCATTATTATACTGTACCATTTTCTTGTATGGTTTAAAGTAATGCATCTGAGATATGCAAGTATGGATCAATACACTTTCTGTCCTACCTTATAGCAGCTAGAGTGCAACAAAAGAATCTGTGGAACCCTCTCAACAAGAAGGAAACAGATTGGTGAGGGTGTTATTTCACTCTTTTCCACCTTATTAAAAATAAACCTTTCTAAGTCTTTCCAAACTACTGTGTGTCATATTCTGGGCCCACAAACAATAATTTAGATCTGATGAAGGGCGGAAGAGAGATTTTCACAGAATAAAGCTCAGGTTTGATACTTTCTTCTCCTTATTCTGCTACTAAATAAAAATAAAGTTTTGGTTCTTAGAGTAGCTCACACTCTACCTGTGCAGGTTAAAGTGCTTTTTACCCAAACACCTTCTTCTGTGCAAACTGAAATATTGTTTCCACCAGTATATTCAAATCCCTTCTGACATGAATACTGCACCACACTCCCAGGACTCGAACTGGGATTCGACATTAGCTCAGCATGTTGTATTGGTGGAGGAATGCCACAGTCTACTTCTGCAATGAAAAACAACAGGAAGTTAACATATTCATATTCCTTGGGAAAGAACCCATTTTCAAATAAGTCACTCTACACTAACTTGTGACAAATTTACATTTAATTAAGGGTGATGCTCTTTTCAAAAAGGAGACATAAGGTCCAAGCGCAACTGTATGCCTATATTTGCATATGTAGCGTGACATAATGCACATGCAAATGGCTGATTTGTCATCCGCTCTCTGTCAGTGGATTTGTGCATGTAGATAGAAGGACCAGAATGGGATGACTACACCCAGTGAAAAAGGAGACGGGCCAAAGGATCACACCTTTAGAGTCAATGTAAAGCCAGCTATCGGCAGAAGCTTATCGCTCTGGCCTAATCCTGAGAGATGCTCAGCACCAATGGCTCCCAATAATGTCAGTTATAATTATTTTAACAGAGTTTTTGTATTTAATTACCTCTCTCATTCAATTTAAAAAAATTTGGTAACAGGGATTTCAACAGACTGACAATGCAAATAAAGGGAGCGTCACTGCAATTGCAACAAGAAAAATGGGGGAAAGTGGTTATTTATCAAAGAGCACAGTCTCAAAGGGTATTTCTTAACCTCCCTCTCAGTTCTAATTAGGTTATTCATTCCATGAAGTCCACTTCCCCTTAAGGCAGTTGAAAATGGAAAGAAATAATAGAAATTTTGTAGCTGTGCATGGATTTTTCCTCATTTTAATGGGAATTATTAATTACATGGAACCTTAAGATCATATTCATCTGAAAGGCATCATTACTGAAACAGACATTTCATTTCCTCTGAAAGTCATCAGTAACCTCAAATGAGTGTTAAAACGCGTTAGTGAAATATCTTTAAGCTTTGCATTGTTTCTTTTTTTCTAGCTCAGCCAATGCTATCAGAGCTGTTTCTTTAAAAATTCCCCATTATTCTAATTATCCCTGTGCATTCCAGAGAAAGGCTTTTTTATTTTAAATTCTCTGGAACAACTACTAGGGTTAAATTCTGCCCTTTTGCCTCCCATTGAAAACTCCCACTGGCCAGCTTGCCTGAGGGTGGACTACAGATTCAGGTCCCTTCGCTGTGGATGATCATAGGTAAGATCTTGATCCTGCAAAGATGTATACACCTCATTAACTTTACACACCGTGAGTAGTCGTACGGACGTCAGTGCAACTACCCAAAGCGTGTGAAATTAAGCAAGTATGTACCTCTCTGCAGGATGGAGGCCTGTGAAGCTGTAGCAGTTTCAGTCTTTAGGGAAACCATGCTGACATTATAAGGTAGAAGAACATCATCATCTGCAACAGACAGTAAATAATGGTGCACAATCTTAGAGATGCTTTGTGACACGTCTTTCCCAATGGCACAAAAGAGTGCGATGTTCAATACAAAAGCTGAAGTCTAAAACATCTGTTAATCTTGCTTTATATTACTACAAAGGTAGTCTCTCAATCTAGATGATGCTGCTGATTATAAGCATCTCTTTTTGAGGCAATTCTTTGATAGAGAAAATCCCTCCAGGCTGGCACAAAGGGTCTAGAAGTCTGTTGTGGCTTTTAGTTACAAGTGTACAACACAGGTTGTGATTCTACTGTCCTCATTCTTCTGGGAGTAAAGTTGGCAGGATCAGGCCCATTCAAAAGGTTTCTTTCTGATCTTCTATATGCTAAAAAAAAATTCCTTGGCTTTTAAAATTAAATTTTGCAGGTCATAAATTCATTGGGCAGACTCGGTAGTTTTGCCAATTTCTTTTTAAAATGAAAAATGAAACTAACACAAAGGTAAAAGAAGAATGTGGCCAAGACACCTTGCTGCAAGTTAGCCTGGTGCTTTACATTTTTTAGAACTGCCTTTTGTGCATCATGTAAGCCTGACATCCCACCCTGTGGTGGATTAACACCTACGAAGTAAACTAAAACAGGCTTTTTTTGGCCTTCTACCTATCCTAGTTTCAGGACACAAGTTTTACTCCTGAGGGCATTCTGCACCAAAAAAAAATTAAAATTCAGTGCACAATATTTTTAAATTCTGCAGCGAATTTTATTGGTCAAATAAATGTGGAGGCTCCAGCATGGCATTGGGGAGCACAGGCCACTGGCTACACAGAGGAGGGAGATCACTGTGCAGCTCCCGTCCCCCCACACCACAAGGCACGGATTCAGTGGTGAGGCTGAACCCAACCCTGACACAGTACAAGGACCGTGCCTGCCCCCAAAACACCCCAGAGCCATGCCATTCCATACTAGATGCACCAGGTATGGGCAGGCAGGCTCAGCAAGGCAGGATCCAAGTGTAGAGGGGATCCAGGTGTGGGTTACTTCTCTGTCGGCTGCCCTGGGCACCTGAAATATACTGCTGGGGGGAAGTCACATGACCGCTCTTGTGGCTTCCCTTTGCTTCCCGGTCAGAAAGTCATTTTTCTGTAGGGAAGCAAAGAAATCTGCGGGGTACATAAATTCTGCGCAGGCACAGTGGTGAAGAATTCCCCCAGGAGTAAAGTTTGAAGCTGAATTTAAAACACATCTACAAATAAAAGGCAGAGGTTTTCATTACACTCCTACCTTTACATATTATAGCTGGAATTTCCCAGGATCCATTATAAATACAACGTGACGTATTCCTCCCATTTATGCTGCGGAATCCCTTCTTACATTGGTAGTGCACTGAACTCCCCAGCTGGGAAATGTTGTTCCAAATCATGTCTGTGTTGGGGATTGAAGGAGGTCTGCCACAGTCCGTTACTGAAAAAGATCAAAAACAATTTTCATGAAAAAATGTTTGCTAGTCAGTGTTAAGAAATTAGTTAATGTAGTCACTGAAAGTGAACCCTTAGGAGAATGTGAAATATAAAATCCATTAGGAAAGACAAAACTGTACTGTAAAAATGACATTATGGGATTCTTCTCAATGACTCCTTTTAACCAAAAAACATTTTTTTACTTCTAAACCAAGCAACTGCTAGCCTTGCACATTCAATGTTGGATCTGAAAGTCAACCTGGGTTCTTTCCTTCTAGTTCATAACCACAAACAGTACAGATTCTGCACGTCGCCTTCTGCCTTTGCAACAGGACCCTGCCATTGAAACCACATGAACAAGTCTGTTGATATGTGAGCCAAAAAAGAATCCAGTTTCTTGTCCCACAGCTGTTTAGGTTCTGAAGTCATACCCAGAGCAAAGAGTAGTAAAACAAAATCTTATTTTAGCTGTAATGTCAGCAGATACGGACTTGAGGATATTCAGGAGAAAGATCTATTTCGGAATAAAATTCAATTATTAGTAGGGTTGGAAGGATTAGATTTGTACTGGTAAATGTCAGTAAACGTCAATTTCACTGTACACCCACAAACCGAAGAAAAATATTTCCATCAATAATAATTGATATTCAAAGATAGAAAAAGTAAGAAAAATGCCACTTGAGAACTTAGTAGAGTCAAAATCCAGGGATTCAGACTTTTGAATTAGGTTTGTTACAAACAGACTAGAGCAGTGACTCTCAACCTCTCCAGACTACTGTACCCCCTTCAGGAGTCTAATCTGTCTTGTGTACCCCAAGTTTCACCTCACTTAAAAACTACTTGCTTACAAAATCAGATATATAAATACAAAAGTGTTCACAGCACACTATTACTGAAAAATTCCTTACTTTCTCATTTTTATCATGTGAATTACAAAATAAATCAACTGGAATGTAAATATTGCACTTATTAGATCAGTACAAAGAAGTCACTGTCTGTATGAAATTTTAGTTTATACTGACTTTGCTAGTGCTTTTTATGTAGCCTGTTGTAAAACTAGGCAAATATCTAGATGAGTTGATGTACCCCCGGAAGACCTCTGCGTACCCCCAGGGATACATGTACCACTGATTGAGAACCATTGGACTAGAGAATGAATAGTAAAAACAGGTATGATTTGTTGATTTGAGGATATTTACTTTGTATACTTTGACATGTGATATTAATAATTTGTGTTTTAACAGTGTACAAATCTTTAACTTTTTGAATCTCAACATCTGTCATTAAATAACTGTCTGGCCCTCCCATAACTTCCCAGAGTCATGAACATTTAAATCAATAAAAATCTAAAAAAAACCCAAAAACACTTAAAAAAAAATCAACGTTGACATTATTGTCAAGATTAACTGAATTCTGCCAAGCCTAATTATTAGTCACTTTTCAGAATAAAATCATACTTTACGAAACTCTTGTTTGAATTTGAGATGAAGGGTCTTTAAATCTGATGGAAAAGAACATAAACCTGCACTGAAACATATTTACCTTCACATGCACCAGTGATATTTTCCCATTTCTGAATTATTGTGCATTGTGAAAAATTCTTCTCTCCACTAAAATGAAACCCTTCACTACATTTATAGTACACCATGCTTCCTAGAGTTGTGGAGTTGTCCCAGATCATTTCTGCGTGTGGAATCCACAAAGGTCTGCCACAGTCTATTTCTGAGGGAAAAAAATAGAGAAGTAAAATTGACAATGGAAATAAGCCAAGACTAGTCACAGGGTTTAAAGAAGAGATACTTATTGTTATCATTATTATTAGGGCTATTGATTAATCGCAGTTAACTCATGCGATCAACTCAAAATAATTAATCACACTTAATCACACTTTTAAACAATAGCTGAAACTTATTAAATATTTTTGGATGTTTTTCTAAATTTTCAAATATATTGATTTCTTTTATAACACAGAATACAAAGTGTACAGTGCTCACTTTATATTATTATTATTACAAATATTTGCACTGTAAAAATGATAAACAAAAGAAATACCTTATACAAGTACTGTAGTGCAATCTCTTTATCTATTTAGATTTTTTTTTTGGTTACATAACTGCACTCATAAACAAACCAATGTAAAACTTTAGAGCCTACAAGTCCATTCAGTCCTACTTCTTGTTCAGCCAATCACTAAGACAAACAAGTTTGTTTACATTTATGAGAGATAATGCTGTCTGCTTCTTATTTACAACGTCACCTGAAAGTGAGAAGAGACATTCGCATGGCACTTTTGAAGCCAGCGTTGCAAGATATTTACGTACCAGATATGCTAAACATTCATATGCCCTTTCATGCTTTGGCCACCATTCCGGAAGACATGCTTCCATGCTGATGATGTTCGTTAAAAAAAGAACGTGTTAATTAAATTTGTGACTGAACTCCTTGGGAGAGAATTGCATGTCCCCTGCTCTGTTTTACCTGCATTTCATGTTATAGCAGTCGCAGATGATGACCCAGCACATGTTCGTTTTAAGAACATTTTCACAACGGATTTGACAAAACACAAAGAAGGTACCGATGTGAGATTACTAAAAATAGCTACAGCATTCAACCCAAGGTTTAAGAATCTGCAGTGTCGTCCAAAATCCGAGAGGGATGAGGTGTGGAGCATGCTTTCAGAAGTCTTAAAAGAGCAACACTCAGATGCAAAAACTACAGAACCCAAACCACCAAAAAAGAAAATCAACCTTCTGCTCAGTGGTTTGAGCATTGGCCTGCTAAACCCAGGGTTGTGAATTCAATCCCTGAGGGGGCCATTTAGGAATCTAGGGCAAAAATTGGGGATTGGTCCTGCTTTGAGCAGGGGTTGGATTAGATGACCTTCTGAGGTCCCTTCCAACTCTGATATTCTATATTCTATGAAAAAAGAAAAGGAGTACTTGTGGCACCTTAGAGACTAACCAATTTATTTGAGCATGAGCTTTCGTGAGCTACAGCTCACTTCATCAGATGTATACCGTGGAAACTGCAGCAGACTTTATATACACACAGAGAATATGAAACAATACCTCCTCCCACCCCACTGTCCTGCTGGTAATAGCTTATCTAAAGTAAATCTATTACCAGCAGGACAGTGGGGTGGGAGGAGGTATTGTTTCATATTCTCTGTGTGTATATAAAGTCTGCTGCAGTTTCCACGGTATACATCTGATTAAGTGAGCTGTAGCTCACGAAAGCTCATGCTCAAATAAATTGGTTAGTCTCTAAGGTGCCACAAGTACTCCTTTTCTTTTTGCGAATACAGACTAACACGGCTGTTCCTCTGAAACCTATATTCTATGATTCTGCTGATGACATCTGACTCAGATAATGAAAATGAACATGCGTCGGTCTGCACTGCTTTGGATCGTTATTGAGCAGAACCAGTCATTGACATGAATGCATGTCCTTTGGAATGGTGGCTGAAGCATGAAGGGACATATGAATCTTTAGCGCATCTGGCACGTAAATATCTTGCGACGGCGGCTACAACAATGCCATGTGAATGTCTGTTCTCGCTTTCAGGTGACATTGTAAACAAGAAGCGGGGAGCATTATCTCCTGCAAATTGTAACCAAAATTGTTTGTCTGAGTGACTGGCTGAACAAGAAGTAGGAATGAGTGGACTTGTAGGCTCTAGAGTTTTCCATTGTTATATTTTTGCATGAAGTTATTTTTTGTACATAATTCTACATTTATATGTTCATCTTTCATGATAAAGAGATTATACTACAGTACTTGTATGAGGTGAACTAAAAATACTATTTCTTTTGTTTTTTACAGTGCAAATATTTGTAATAAAAAATAAATATAAAATGGACACTGTACACTTTGTATACTGTGTTGCAATTGAAATCAATATATTTGAAAATGTAGAAAACATCCAAAACATTTAAATAAATGGTATTCTATTTTTGTTTAACAGCGCAATTAACAGCAATTAATATTTTTAATCACTTGACAGCCCTAATTATCATTATTTCTTTGTATTACCACAGTGCTTAAGAGCCCCAGGACCAGGACCTCTCTGTGCTTGGTGCTGTACAGATACAGACAAACAACAGCATCAGCATTTGGGATGCAGGAATGTAGTTTGTACAGTTCCTAGCACACTGGGCCCTAAGCCTCGATTAGGGCTCCTAGGTGCTATTGCAATACACATAATAAGTAGCAATACAGTATTCCACAGTGGACTAGAAATGACAGGACATAGGTGTTGTAATGATGCTCATTTTGTAAAATAACACCTGGTTAAAGAGAGAGAGCTGGTGACTCTATTCCTGTATAATGTCTCTCTAAAGAAAAGCTCACTGTTGTAATGATGATTGTTTTGTTTCTGATATTTACCAAGGATTTGTAAACCTGTTGATTACTCTCTATTTATTTCGGAGGTAAGAAAAAAAACCTATCCCATGATGGAATAACAGGGGAAGGTAAGTAGAACTGCTTTAGACCAGGACAAGAAGAAATCACGTAGGAAAATTTCTATGTGTTATTCAAGCCTCTATGGAGATGATTAGAAAATAAATGTGGTAATAACTTGAAATTGGTTCACTTACTCAGCAATTTTGTGGAGTTTCTAATAAAATTATGGAATTAAAATAATAAAAGAGAAAAGATCAAGTTAATGGAAGAATATAATTTGAAGCTAAAGTACAATGTGAAATCCAGAGTGAATCCAACACTACTATTCAGGATTATGCCTTACTTTGTTAAAAAATGATCGATGCGACGCTATATTAAGAATTAAACCATATTTTTCCTAGGGCTCACAGATGGAGGCAAGGAGAAAGCTTGAATTATTAGTTGAAAAGTGGGCTTAAAGTAATTTTGAAGTTGTAGCCAGAAACAGATAAATAGAAAAATTTGACAAAGTTGAACAACTTACAGTATAAAACCTTTAAGTGAAAATTTTAAAAGAAATATGTAGCAATGGAAAACAACCCCACTAGGATAGTTATCTTTCTGCCTCTACCTTGGAAAGCATGTATATGCTGTGAAACATTAGAATAAGCTTCTCTTCCAGAACTACTGAATTATAAGCAAATATTCAACCTCAGAGCCTTCAGTTTGAGACTACCTTATTGAAGCAGAGTGATGTGTGACACGGATTTTTTTTTAGAAGACTAAGTGAGGATTTGGACAGGAGGAACTATAAGCAAGCCTTGCCTCAAGCCATCCCCTCCCACTGTTATCCGCCATCCCCAGCAAGATTGAAATGTAGAAGTGAGAGAGTGGTGTTTTCTGTCTATGTAATCAATCAAATGCTTTTTAGGCATCTGAACCCTGAATTAAAACAAAGATATTGGGGCAGATTCCAAAAATAGAGGCACTTTTAGACAGTAAGGCTGAAATACTGGCTAAGCACATTCTATTTAGGCATACACTAAACTTGATACCAAAGAACAGAAGAATTAGCCATGCAGAATCAGTTCCATGAGACATTAATCATGCAACTGTGCCAAGTTAAAGATGGAGTAAAGATGATAATTAAGCATAAGGGAATATTAGTTAATAATAAGAATTAATAAAGACCCTCTGAGTGGCTCTATACTGCAATTCTGTCAGATAACTTCTTTTTTGTTTACTCTTGTTTTTCACCTTAATATGAAGTTGACAGGCCACATCCCTCCATTCATAAAAAACAAAGGGCTTTATGGTTTATGTCAAATAATGAATAATAAAATGCTCAAGTAGTTAGTGTTAGCAGCTGACAACAGTCTAGACCTGTGACTTTTAAAAGGATCATAAGTGATAGTAATGCTTAAATTTCTAAACAGTATCAGCATCAGTGTCAGACTGGGCCAGAAGAGTGAGCAATAACCCCAGACTGGAGCTGCAACGCCTTCCAGGTGGCAGCCTACTTAAGAGGGCTGCTGTTGGTCAATCTTAGAGCCTCGAAGGATGTGTCTACGCAGCAATTAAACACCCACAGCTGGCCAGGATCAGCTGACTTGGGCTCCCTGGCCACAGGGCTGTAAAACTGCTGCATATACATGAGAGGAGGGCCCCGGAGCCCAGACTCTGGCCCGAGCCTGTACGTCTACATAGCAATTTTTAGCCTTTTATTCCAGTGCAGATGTACCCTAAGGCTACATCTTAAATGGCAAAGAGGTGTATTCTTACATTGAAGGACTCGTCTCAATGTAAAATTCTAGTGGTGACAAAGCAGAGTTTTATCTTGATGCAGCTACTCAAGTTCATGACCTCAATTAGCTACATCAAGGTAAAACTATGTGCCTTGTCTACCTCCAGTAGGGTTTGACATTGAGATAGCTACTGGAAGGGGAGGAGGGGGTGGAGGAAGAGGAGTTAACAGTGAAGACATAGCGGAAGAGGTGCCAGGATTGGCTAGAGGGAGGCAGGGCGCTTCCCATTAACAGAGTGATGGGTGGAGGTGATAGGATATCAAAGTAATTCCTGGTTTACAACCAGATCTTGCAAACGCTGAGGCATGAGCATAGCTTCACTCACATTGACAAACCTATGTAAATCAATGGGACTACTCACGTGAGTAACTTTACTCACATACATACGCTGTTACAAGATCTGGCTCTAAGCCACATCAGACCCTTAGTTTGTATTAAACCAGAGAAATATTTTCCTGCATCTTCCATTAAAACAGCGTTTATTTTAAATATTTAACTTTAGCAAATCCAAACAAAAACATCAATGTTTAAGTGCCAAAGAATCAAAAAGTGAAATAGACTAGCCTAGTTTCATTACCAAGCCAAACAAAATACAAAAAAAGGAAACAAAAAACAGCAGCAAAAGCAGATTCAGGCCCCGATTTTAATGGTATTTAGGCACTGCTGTGCTCAGCTTTACAAAACTTAACTCATTTGGGAGCCTATATCTCATTTTCAAAAAGGACCTAGGCACTTAGGAATCTAAATTCCATTGATAGTAAGATTTAGACCCTTAAGTACCTAAATCCTTTTGATAATGAAATGTAGGCTCCTAATTCCATTAGCAGTTGTGACACTGAGCGCAGCAACACCTAAATAACTTTAAAAAAAACTGGGCCACAGTGCCAGATCCTAAAAAGGTGTAAATCAGTGTAGATTTCTGGAGCTACAGAGATTTACACCCGTTGAGAAATTGACACTTAGTTTTTAAAGTCGTTTAGTTTTTATATTTTATGGTCTTATAAACAACACACACAAGAAAACTAATTTATGTCTTTTATGTTGTGAGTGTCCTGTAAATGCTGCTAGAGTCTACAGGTGGAATTCTCAACCAGGCAATGGGGAATTCTCATTGATCGTCTCTAAGGTTATGTCTTCACTACCTGCCGGATCGGGCGGGCAGCGATCGATCCAGCGGAGATCGATTTATCGCATCTAGTCTAGATGCAATAAATCGATCCCTGAGCGCTCTCCCGTCGACTTCTGTACTCCAGCTCTGCGAGAGGTGCAGGCGGAGTCGACAAGGGAGCGGCAACAGTCAACTCCCCGCGGTGAAGACACCACAGTAAATCAATCTAAGTATGTCGACTTCAGCTTTGTTATTCACACAGCTGAAGTTGCGTAACTCAGATCGATCCCCCCACTAGTGTAGACCAGGGCTTAGGTGGTGACCGCTACTGCTGGTTATTTCTGAAATAATTTCTATCATCCAGAAATCTGTATGTATATTTTCTTTACCTTTGCACACCAGATCAGCACCTTCCCATTGTCCTTTGGCATTACAAACTGCAGTCTGGTTACCACTTTCCATAACATAACCATGTAGGCAAATATAAGCAACTTCACTTCCATAGGTGGTCCTCCTTAGAGGAGCTGAATGTGCATTCAAGACAGAAGGTGGGACCCCACAATCCACAGCTACAAGCAAAGATGGAAGGGGGGGGGGGGAGAAAAACCACATGAGGTCATTAGAAATGGGAGAACATAAGAGGTTCATGGCTACAGCATGAGGACTTTCCATTTAAAACAAGAATCTAAATGAGTTCACATTTATAGAAACATGCTCTGCTACACATTGTTTGAAGTGTAAAACAACTCCATTGTACTGAATCTGCATTACACAAAGGCATAAAATACAGCAGAAGATGGCACAAAAGAGTCCATCTCTTTGATCCAATGCCCAGCACTTATTTGTTTTTAGCGTAAGCCTTAAAAAAAAAAAGGGGGGGAGGGAGGAGGGAAGGAGACCACCATATTTAGGTTTCCATCTGTTAGAGAGTCCTCATTTCTTCCTAGACGCTCCCACCATGCACAAAAATGCCCCCTACCCTCACAGAACTATGCTGTAATTTGAAATCAATCCTGATCATTAACTCCAAAAGGAAGTTACAGGCTTCCAAGACAAATTACATTCTCATCCACATGTTTAAATCAGAAAAGAACAAAGGACATGTGCCATTTAAAATATCCTGATGTGAAACTTGGTTCTGTGTTTGTACAGCACCTTGCACAATGGAGTACTGGTCTATTACTAGGGCTCCTAGACATTACGGTAATACAAATAATTAGTAATAAAACAATAGCAGTAGCAGCAGCATGAGATCACAGCCTGGTGTGAGATCTGGCGAAGTTGAACTAACACGCACTCTAAAGTCATCATATGAAAATACCAGTACTTTGAAATCTAGTTTTGGAATAAAATGTGTGTATTCTTGGTCTTCCTGAGCAGGAACAGACTGCAAACAGTTGGGGAAATATTTCATACCTGAGATGGTAAGAGAGTCACCTGTGGAGTTGTAAGGGCCTAAAGAATATTTTAAATGGCTCCATTACTAATAAGGAAGAAGCCAGGGCTGCTATTCACAGACTTGCTGATTTGTCTAACAAAAAATTCTTCCTGGCAGTTCAGGAAGGGACAATTGCAATAAAAAAAGATGAAATAGTACATCTTTTCAGATTTTGAACAGTTATGTCAGGAGAAGGCAGCTCTTGCTAGTGAAACTAGCTTTTATCAAGAAATGGACACCACACATTTGTATTCCATGGATAGACTAAATGGAAAACAATTTATTTTGGGGAGGGCAGGAGACAAGTCAGAAACGTACTGGATAAAATCATCTTCTGAGGAAGCGGGAAGGAGCTCAGCTGGCATATGTTAATAGGAGTAATAAGTACATTTTGCACAGAGTTACATGCCATTTATTGCTTTAGGCTCCAACCTGGCAATGAGCACTTTGTGGGTGGCAGGAGAACACCAGCACAGAGCTTCATTGCAGAATCAGGGCCTTAAAATGTATCCTGAAGATATTCAACTCTCTCTCTTATTCAGGTTCTCAGTGATTAGCTCTCAGTTGTTGTAGTGCTAATCTTATTTCAATTGATCCTTAGGCATTAACCCCACCCTGAGCTGGTATTCTGCTAGACTCAAGTAACTGACAAAAAAAAGACTTGAGACTGAAAGCAAGATACAAGATGGGTCAAAAACGCAGTTCAAAGGTGTTAAAAAAGCCAAACGCACTGGCATTTCACTAGAGCTGCCTCCACAAATGGGGATTTCTTTGAGTAGATTGTAATACAGGACCAGCGAATGCCATTTTCTTCTTTTTTGTTGAAGCTCACTCTTTACTTTGCTTTGAAAAAAATTCTGACCGTGATTAAAGATTTCCCATGTGATACCATTGCCTCACTTTTTGTTACTTATAACAATCAAGACCAATTTTATCTTCAATTTCCTGTAGTTCTTTTTCTGTCCTATGAATTACCTTCGGTGTTTATACCTAACCTTTTCCATGTCATTACTGTTAGCATCTTTATTCTTAAGATGCCAACAAGTTGCCCCAGAAAACAAAACGCAGATCAGAAATTGAAACCTGCTGTTTTGAGGTAAAAATCTCACCTACATTAACTGACTTCTTAGGAACTGAGCCTTCTGCTTCCTCCTAGCCGCTGCCAATGAGCACTTCAAGTTTTACATACTCAATGAAAGGATGCCCAAGTTATCCCAGGAAATACAGAATTCTGCATTAGTAAGTAATGATATTTTAGTGTGAAATCTGATGGAGCTGGTTATTCGGTCACCAATGCCAAGTGGAAAAGTTACTGAATTACATGAGATGCCATTTGTTAGCAGGATCTGATGACAGCCCAGTCCCAACAGAAATCTTTTGTAGGAGGTTGCTCATAGTCTTTTTCCATCCTGGAGATAGTGGAGCTATTGGGGGAGATCACAGATGGCCTGACACTCTATTAAGAGCTGCAGGGATGCTGAGAAGAAGCCCCCACATAGCTTAAGAAAAACTGATGGCTTCCCATTAAGTCAATGACACCTTCTCATTTGATAGGCTTTTCCACAGACAAGAACATTTGTGATGCATGTGTGCAAAATGCCACAGAAATCTTGAATACTTTCTGAGCTATAGACCACAGAAGCAGTTATATAGTCAATTAATTTATTTAAGTTATTCAGACAGGGTGCCAGTGAAGTCAACGAGATATGCAGGTGATCAGCACCTCTGAAAATTAGGTGACTTATTGAGGTGCCTAACTTGAAAAACTCAAGTAGGAAATTTTAGCCTAACTCAATACACTACAAGTGTACGCTTAACTGCCAAAGTGTTGCAATACTATGTAAATGAGAGAACTATGCAGTGGCAAGTTAGTTCTGTAATCACTAGCTGTTCACTTCACCTTGGATACATGTGTGCATGACAGTTATATTGAGGACTGCTAGTGTTGTGTGTGTCTGTCTCAGATATGGAGCTGCAATTTTAATTGATACTGGAGAAAAGAAGAAGAGGGAAGACAAAGTAGTATTTATTTCAAGTTCAGATTAATTTCTGTTTATGGCCAAAAAAACCCAAATAAACCCAGAGTAGTTTATTCTTGCATACAGCACAGTAGGTTATCAAATGGCTAATTTATTATTTTATTCCTCTTTCCTAGGCTTATTTTATTCACTTGATCTTATTCACCAGCTATTAATCCCGCTCTTCCTTTCCCCTTGAGGCAATCTGACTATGCAAATAGGATGTGGCAAATTTCTTCTTTACTCAGAAACGAACTAGATCACGTTCC
This sequence comes from Caretta caretta, assembly GCF_965140235.1. NCBI lineage: Eukaryota > Metazoa > Chordata > Testudines > Cheloniidae > Caretta > Caretta caretta. The sequence goes on from NC_134210.1 coordinate 122,079,297, forward strand.
TGGCATTTCACTTCACTGACCTTGCACACTCACCCCACTGCTGAGAGCCTATAGTGATCTATAGCCACTGTCAACCTTATCATCCAAGCATCAATGAGACATGTTGAATTTGCAAAAACAAAAAGAAACACCTAGAGAGGGCTACAACCCAGGAAACTCAGAACTGTAGGTCAGTGCAGGTACCATGATATGGTGATAGATTTGATTGTATCTGTTAGCATGAATAACATCCATAGGCTCTCACCTTTGCACGAAACAGTGTTCCCAGCTGGATGAAAAAATTCTGTTCCATTTTCTGGTCTATATCCTTCCATACAGTAGCAGCTGTAGCTTCCGATAGTGTTCACACATCGTCCCCCGACACCACACAGACCTGACACCTGGCACTCATCTATATCTAGAAACCCAGATCAAACATTACAATCTTTTTAAGTGCTTTTATTTTTAGGGCCCAATCCTGCAATGTACCAAGTGTATCCTAGAAGATGTAAAATGCCCTCAACTCCTGCTAGCCTCACTGGGAGATGCAGGGGCTCATCAACTTCCAGGATGTGCTCAGCACCATAGAAGACTGGGCCCTTACGCACAACAATCTATAACTTTACTATCAGTTTTAGTTACTACATGGCAAACAGACATCATCGTCTCCAGTCTATTTCATACTACTGACCAGGAAATACCCAGCAGTATCTGTATTTTTGATCAATTAAAACTGAACAGTCATTGTGCCATGGAAGTCCACACTTCAGCTGAAGGAGAATATTCCACAGTAAACAAAAAAATAATAAACTGACATGCAAGGAAAAATAGGGAAATGGAAAGAAGGAATATCATCCTATTGTCTTAATTTCTGGTTTCATTTTGCCAGCAAGGCTTTTGTACAAACTGAGCTTTATATCAATAATTCATTTTAACAGAACAAGAATGAGTGTAAGACAGCAGACCACGTAATGGGACTAACTTGCACTAATGAGAGCAAGATATGGTTGCAAGTGTTTGCAAGTTTGGGATGTACATTAGGTGCAGGTGTCCAATAACTACTTTTATGTACTTTCAAAAATAAAATCTTAATGTGATTGCAAAGAAACAGCCATGTTTGTCACAGAAAATAGATTATGAAGCCCCAGATCCCTAGCATGTGAGCCTAGTTGTTGTATTTACCTGTACAATATGTGCCATCATTGGGAATAAATATCTTGTTGTTGTTAGAGGGATGGTATCCTTCAAGACAAATGCAGTAAAAACTTCCATGTGTATTGTGACATGATGTATGCTCGCCACAGATCTTGCTAGCTCCAATCTGGCATTCATCTTTATCTGTAGGTATATTCAAAACACGTCAGAGATTAAAAATCAAATCAAACCTGTCATTGTCAAGCAGTCAGACTTCTCCTTACGAGGTTTTTTTCTAATTTGTTAGCTCTGTAAATAATCACCCGTCAGCTACAGTACTTTGTAACTGTTGTTCTAATACAGGGTATTGTCATGGTCACGGGACGTCACCGGTTCACTTACTGCTCCATCCACGTGTGATACACAATATTAAAAGGGAGTCAATGTGGGCGAGGTAATATCTTTTATTGGCCCAACTTCTGTTGTGGAGAGAGACAAGCTTTCCAGCGGCACAGAGCTCTTCTTCAGGTCTGTACAGATCAAAAGCTTGTCTCCTTCACCAACAGAAGTTGGTCTGATAAAAGATAGTATCCTACCAACCTTGTCTCTCTAATATCCAGGGACCAACAACCCTGCAAGTATTAAAGAGACTGTGCCAACTTAATAATTATATATTGGAAACAAACAACATATGTTATGAACACTACCTATGAATATGAGAACTGGAAGAATTTTAAAAATCATCATCCAAGATGAGAGAACTGGAAAAATCAGTAAAATCCATCTCAATTTTGTTTATAGTCAGTTTCATTTTCTGGTTCTCAGTAAAGTAATGATTGGGATGCTAATGCTGAATGGGAGTATTTGTTTTTAAATTTCCACTGGAATTATTTTTTTAAAAACAATCACGTAAACATTTATAATGTTTAAGGTTTTGTGGGGAAAAAAAATTTTTTTTTTCAAAACAGATTTTGGATCAAGTTTAAGTGGACTGTCTCTGAGTCAAACGTCTTAGAATTTGAAAAAAACACAAGGTAAACGCACTATCACCAGTATTTGTTTGGATAGTATACCAGCTACAAATCATCACTTATTTTAAATGCAATTGATGAAATCCAGCCCAACATTCCCCACCCCTGCCACTGTTAACAGTTTTGAAAAAAGCATCTGTCGGCATTCTTGGTTTTGGAGTGACTGTCAGGTATGAACATAGGTCTCAGACTAAGAACTTGGTGCCATCATCCAGGACCAAATATTTTGATAAGAGCTTGTCTACACTGCTTGTTCACGTTTGGCAACCCAGAGTTTAAACCTACAGCACTTTAGCCTGCTGCACATTCCCTGGCCTTGTCGACCATGCTGCCACACCCAGAAAGTTCCCCAGTGCACTTTGACTGCAGTGCCAAAATGCACTGCGGAACATTTAGTGCCTTGTAGCAGAGTCCACCCAGGCACTCGGTGGGGGGCCGGCCAGAGCGTTGTAGATTCATACATCTGGCTTGCTGCGCAGCAACAGACCATATAGACAAGCCCTAAGATTGTTAGCAATTGCACACATTCACAAATCATAGCCTACCTTGACAATGAGTCCTCCCATTACCCACAAATCCATAGTTACAGATGCAGACGTTTTTGCCTTCTTTTTGCTGACACGTGGCGTTAGCATGGCAAGTGGCACAGACATCTGGGACTGAACTATTTGTTGCAGCTTAAAGAAAATAAAGATAGTTTCAAAAAAATGCCAAAAATTTAGTTTGTGGATCAGCTCAGTGCACAGGGAAGGCAGCATTTAGAGTTTAATAAATAGATGAAACTTTAGATTGAATCCTTTGAATTGAAATCAAGTCCCATATCATACCCTGGTTTGAAGCAAAACTTCAGCCCATTATAAACAGCCCAGACTAAGGAAACTGGGAGAAACGAAAATGAACTGAACATCACAGCACAAGGAACATGGCATTATGTAGTCATTGCTAAATGAGACTAGTTAGCACAATCCAGTTAATAATGTTTATGAGTTTCAAATTTAAACCAAGTTGTGCAAACCAGTCGTGTTACACAATTAATCCACAGAGTTGTATTACTTTTTGTTTCAGAAGGTGGAAAAGTTAACCAGGGGCACAGTCATTTTAGACTTGATTCTGACTAACAAGGAAGGATTGGTTACCAATCTGAAGATTGACGGCAATTTGGGTGAAAGTGATAATAAAACGACAGATTTCATGAACTAAGGAAAGAAAGGAGTGAGAGCAGCAAAATAAGAACAAAGGACTTCAAAAAAACTGACTTTAACAAACTCAGAGAACTGGTAGGTAAGGTAGACGTTGAAGAGAGCTGGCAGATCTCAGAGACAATATTGAAGGCAAACTATCCCGATGGGAAGGAAAGATAGTAAGAGGGCAATATGGATTCACCGGCAGCTCCTTAATAACCTGAAAAATCAAAAAGAAATCCTAAAAAAAAGTGGAAACACAGAGAAATAGCTATGGAGTGCAAAAAAATATTACAAGCATATAGGAACAAAATCAGAAAGGATAAGGTACAAAATGAGTTACGCCTAGTTGGGAACATAAAAGGCAATGAGAAGAGGTTTTATAAACAGATTAGGAGAAAGAGAAAGACAAAGGAAAATACAAGTCGGTCTTTTACTTAGTGGGGAAGGAGAACTAGTAACGGATGAACCCGAAGGCTAAGTTGTTTAACACCTATTTTACTTCCATCTTCACTAAAAAAGTAAATTGTGACCAGATACTTAACACAATATTAACAATAAGGGGGAAGAAATATACGCCAAAATAGGAAAAGAGCAGGTTAAAGAATATTTAAGTAAATTAGATGTATACAAGTCAGCAGGGTCTGATGAAATTTACCACAGGATACGTAAGAAAATAGCTGAAGCAATCTCGGAACGATTACATACCACCCACCATACTGGGTCAGACCAAAGGTCCTTCTAGCCCAGTATCCTGTCTTCCGACAGTGGCCACTGACAGGTGCCCCAGGGGGAATGAACAGAACAGGTAACCACCGAGTGATCTATCCCCCGTCGCCCATTCCCAGCTTCTGGCAAACAGAGACTAGGGACACCATCCCTGCCCTTCCTGGCTAATAGCCATTGATGGACCTGTCCTCTATGAATTTATCTAGTTCTTTTTTTAACACTGTTATAGCCTTGGCCTTCACAACATCCCTTGGCAATAAGTTCCACAGGTTGACTGTGCATTGTGTGAAGAAATACTTCCTTTTGTTTGTTTTAAACCTGCTGCCTACTAATTTCATTTGGTGACCCCTAGTTCTTGTAGGCCATGCGGTAAATAACACTTCCTTATTTATTTTCTCCACACCAGTCATCATTTTATAGACCGCAATCACACCCCCCCTTAGTCGTCTCTTTTCCAAGCTGAAAAGTCCCAGTCTTATTAATCTCTCCTCATATAGAAGCTGTTCCACACCCCTAATCATTTTTGTTTCCCTTTACTGAACCTTTTCCAATTCCAATAAATCTTTTTTGAGATGGGGCGACCACAGTGCACGCAATAGTCAAGATGTGGACGCACCATGGATTTATAGAGAGGCAATATGATATTTTCTGTCTTATTCTATCCCTTTCATAATGATTCCCAACATTCTGTTCGCTTTTTCGACTGCCGCTGCATACTGAGTGGATGTTTTCAGAGAACTATTCACAATGACTCCAAGATCTCTCTCTGTTGAGTGGTAACAGCTAATTTAGACCCCATCATTTTATATGTATAGTTGGGATTTCATTTTCCAATGTGCATTACTTTGCATTTATCAACACTGAATTTCATCTGCCATTTAGTTGTCCGGTCACCTAGCTTGAGAGTTCCCTTTGTAGCTCTTCACAGTCTGATTTGGACTTCGCTAACCTTTAACAGCTATTATCTTTGAGGATTCATGGAGGATGGGTGAGGTCCCAGAGAACTGGAGGAGGGCAAAAAAGGGAACAAAGCGGTCCTGGGGAATTACAGACCAGTCAGCCTAATTTCAATATCTGGAAAAAGGAGGTTACTTACCTGCACTGTAACTGATGTTCTTTGAGATGTGTACTCTCTATACATATTCCACGGTGCACATGCGAGAGAGAATTTTCTAGTCAGCTGTATTCCTCAGGGTGGCCCATTTGTCTCTTCCTCCCTCGCGTAACCATGGAACCGCCCTGACGCACCTAGTTCCTTCAGTACCACTTGTGACATCCAGACTCCGAAGTGGCAGGGATGGTGGGTGGATCCGACAGAAGCAGAGCCTTTCGGGCAGGGTAACAGAAGCAAATGCTGCCATGATACGCAGAGTGCTGAAGAGAGCCCTGAAGGGCAACACCTGGCAACAGTAGCGGCTGTGGTCTAACAGAATCCTCCAAAAGTGCCTGTGTACCAGGTGAATCACAGTGTGGAAGTACATATCCTTGAGGTCAAGAGCAGCATACCAGGCTTTCTGATCCAAGGAGGGAAATGATGGACCCAAGGGAAACCGACTTGAACTTGAGCTTCTTGACAGACGTTCAGTCCTCAGAGGGGTCCAGTACTGGTCAAAGCCTCCTCCCGCACCCTCAAGCCAGTTTACTTAGGGCTAAGAAAGTAATGTGAATAGAACCCTCTTCACCTCTATGGAGAGGGAATGTTCTCTATAGCACTGAAAGTGAGGATGGTCTGCACCTCCTGTCAAAGCAAATTCTTGGGAAAAGTCCCTGAAGGGGATGTGGAGGAGGGATAGTTAGGGGGAAGGAAGAGAAACACAATGGTGTAAACTCTCTGGGCCACCTCCAGGGCCCAATGGTCTGAGGTGAAACTAGACCAGGCCTGTTGGAAGGTGCCAGATGGTTGCTAAATAGAGGGGAGGTCTGAAATCGCAGGCACAGTGGTGTGCTGTCCACAGACACGATGTCAGCTGCCCGGTCAGCACCAATGCAGAGTGGTGCGACTAGGAAGTAGATCCTGTGGCAGGATTCCTCCCTGAGGATCTCTGCCGGCAGCTGCATGGCTCAGGCTGTGTGAAATGTGAGAACGGCCGTTGGTGCTGCTGCTAAGAGTGGAACCTGAAGTGCCTCCTTTGGGAGCCTGTGGCAAACATCCCTAATGATCTGAGGGTGGATGAAGAGTCTTGTAGGGACTTCATTACCTCACATCTCCTCTCGTGAAAGAGTGAGCAGCCCTCAACGGATAAGTCTTCAATTGTTGCCTGCAGCTCTCTAGTGATGGCTGCTTGGTGATTGCTGTTGCCTTTGCCCCGGAAGCCATATCTGTGGCATCCAGTGCTGCTGGTAGAACTGTTCTAGCTACCACGTGCCCCTCCACAAGAATCATCTGGAACTGGAACTTGCCCCTGCAGTCCTGTGGTATCTTGTCAATAAATTATTACAACACCTTTCAGTTGATGTAATCATAGTTTACTAGGACTGCCTGATAACTGGAGAGCCTCATCTGAAGGCTTACCGTAGAGTATGCCTTTTCGCTGAGCAAGACAAGGCATTTAATCTCCTTGCCCTTTGAAGTCAACTTCTGGTGGCCCTGGCGAGTTCTCTTGTTAGCCACCACCACCACCAGGGACCCCAGTGCTGGGTGGGACTAGAACTGTTCAGATCCAATCACTGGGGTCTGGTCCCTCCTATCTGCTCATTTCAGTGTTGTTGCCACTGACGCTGAAGCCTGCTAGAGGACACTTTTAGATTCCAAAAGGCCCTCACTGATTGAGATTGCAACATGCCCTGAAACTGACAAGCGTAAAGTGTCCAGGCATTTGTGCGGCATGTTTCGCAGCCCCTCTATGGATATCTCCAAGGCTCCTGCCACCCACCTCATGAGGTCACGGAAAATCTTATAGTCCTTGGGTGTAGTGGTCGACCGGTCCGGTGCCAAACTATTGGCCAGGACTTTGTCATCTCCGGACAGGATCACACTCTGGTCATCTTGAGCCAGCACAGTGGCTGCTGAATCCTGGCTGCACGCACAAATCCACAGCAGAGATGAATCCAGTGCTTGGTGCAGTGACGACATTCTGCGCCTTGTGGGCTGGGCCAGGATAAAATTGCAGCCCCCATAGGGGCCACGTGCGCCACATGCTATAATCACAGGGTGCAAGGGTCCATAGCAGTGGGAATCACTGGTATCAGCACTGGGTCAAACCTGTGCCATCCTGCATCCTCGGTCATGGGTAGGTACTCCAAGTCCCCTTTGGAGACCCTGAGAATGCCGAGTCCTGGGACCTGCCTGGGAAAGACTGACCGCTGCCCTGGAAAACGGATGATGAGAAGGCAGAGTTTTCTGATGGGGTGGTTCTCACTCCGTAAGTGTACAGGGGGCTTGATCAGAGAGCAGGAAGGAAGCCTCAGAGTGACCATGGCTCTCACAGCTGAAAGATTGCCAGTACTATGATCCAAAGAGGGGGAGCACATACCAGGTGATGCCACAGGGACTGTCCGGGCACTGGAGTCGGAGGTAATCAGGCAGCCAGTCCTGGAGTGAGGCTCCTACTGGTACCACCTCAGACAGTGACTGCTCCCTGCCTCAATACCAAAAGGCTAACATGGACACTGCTGTGATGTATGTGACCTCCCTTACGGTGGGGTCTGCTAGCCTGGTACCGGCTTCAGTACTCAGGGAGCTTCTCTGAAGCTTTGGGGGCACCTTTAACATTCAACAGCCTGGTAGTCCTCTGTAGCCTTGCAGCCAGGTCCCAGGAGGGCGAGCTTCACCTCTTCTCTTTGGAGGCGTTGCACTCAGAGTCCAACTTGTCCTTATGCTTCCCAGAAGAGGAAGCTACTGGCATAAGTGACCGCTTAGCCACTGCAGACGCCAAGGCTGACCTCGATTGCTAGTAGTCTCCCAAGGGCCCTCACTCTTGGAATGTGGGGTCAGAGTCCAGCCTCATGCCTGCTCCACCAGGAGTTCCAATAGTTCATGGGTTAGGGACCCAATCTTATGGGGGTCCAGGGGCTTCTGTATACATTATTTAGGTTAATCTTTCTATCTACCCAACGGGACTCAGTGCTCAGTCTAGAAGGTACCATCAGAGATGCTTAGTTTTGCAGTTCTCAAACTGTGGATTTGTGTCTCCAGAGATAACATTCTTGTTAGCAGAAAAAAATGTTTTAAAATAAATAATAAATATATAGAGGTGAGAAATAACAGACCTCAACCCTACTGTCCCTCTGCAAATTTGTGTGTACACAGAGCCAATTCCTTACCTCTCTCTAAAAGTGAAAAGTTTCAAAAAGTTCAGTGAATAGAAGATTGTTGGGGGTGGAATAGATCTGGCCAAGGAGAAGAAGTCTGGAGATAAATGTAATGTTTAAGAAAAGTTTTGTAAATGTCTGCCACTGGATGTTCACTAAACCTGTCGTGTCACTATAGCAAGCTTCTCATGTCCACTAGCTCCTAGCTAGCGGAGTTCATTTGCCTGAACATACAGACACTTCTTTGACCATAAATAGGGAAAAATATGAACTCAGAAAAATACTCCAAATAGTCCCTCTTAGCCCTCTCTAGCTGCATGGTGGCTTAAGCTTCTTCTGAAGATCCAGAGTGTTTTATTCATCTGTTATGTGTTGTGTGTATTACAGAAGCACCTCATAACATTACTGTTTAGTGGCTCGTATTCGAAAATTCTACTGGGCTACTTGCTCAGGACAAGTCATTTTCTTTTGACAGGTCAATAAACTGTTTTCCCCCCACTATCATCGTGGTACAGAACAGAGGTTAGTCAATTTCTGTTTCAGTTTTGCAAGAGTGAGCTAAATCATGGCATTGTATTCTGTGTGAGGTTCTGAACAATACCATAATGAAGACTTTTATACAGCTTCAGCATGAGTTTGACTTGCCTGAACATCAGACTGACAAAAGCTCCTTTACTACAGTAAAATAAAAATGTAAAACAGCTCCTGAAGATCATCCAGTCTGTTCTATACTAAATCAATTAGGCAAGATTCTTCATGAGACCTCTAATACCTCTATGGCATCACACAACCCCCAACACAGAACGCAACACAAGCCTGAAGGATCTTTCTGACAGTGATTCAGTATGACTATATCATATGCAGATGGGTAATTTTAAAAATATATTTTCTATGATATCTTGATGGACCTTCATTCCAGGGCACGGAAGTTTAATAGTATCCACCATATACACTGGGATCTGAGTCTCCTGTACATGCTGTCATGAAAACCTACTCCACAGAATTAGCAGGGAAGCTCAAAGGAATTATATTTGCTCACATCTGTGACAAACCCCTTTGAATTCTAGTTGTGTTCTAATCTAGGCAATACCGCCCAACTTTCTGGGCTTCCGATTACAGCCCTTCGATGGTCACTTAGTTCTATTCTGACAGGCAACAGACTATACTGACTACATGAAAGTCCTAGATCATATCAAGTACTGATTCCCTTATAGAGTTAGCAACACTTGCAAAATATACCTGTGACGGGTTTGGTGACAGAGATCCCCTTGGGACTGTGACCTGATGTGCTGAAATTACCTCGGAGCCTGTTTTCCCTGCCAGCTTAGGACTCCAGAACCCTGCCTTGTTGAGCCAGACACGCTAGCCTGCTGCAACACAGACTCAGGGTCTGGGTAATACAAGATTATATTTTATTCTCCTAACTCCAGACATAGAAATAATACATGCAAACAAAAAGGATGAACACACTCAGTAGATTATAAGCTTTGTAATGATACCTTACAAGAAACCTTTTGCATAAAGCATATTCCAGTAAAACCTTTTGCATAAAGCATATTCTACATTTATAAGCATATTTTCATAAAGCATATGGAGTGCAATGTCACAATACCTTTTTGAGAGCCAGTAAACTGCAGGTCTAAGTATAGATCTAATAGCCCATATATGCAGACCAAAAGCAGAAAACTTTCCACATGGTTAACCATCACCTTTACACTGAATAGGTTATACCAGCCATTAGCACGTAAGCAGCTCCCATACGAACCTACAGTACTTTGTGTTGCTGACCAACTCTGAATGGACTAGTACATTAGCTCAATCTCATAGTATTTCCTTTTTGTGATTATTTTCTTTCCTCCTTTCCTACATTCTGCCTATTTATTTTTTGTTTCTCAGGCATGCCTATACATACCTTCAAAAGGGTGTTCTAACAACATAACATATACGTTGTAATATTCTTAAATCTTCATTTGAATGTAGATGGCCGGAATGTTTGTTACACTATATATATTTCTGTATACTGAATATGTAAATATTTATTATAAATGTTGTTCATAAAAATAACTTTAAGAATACTGCCCTTAGGAAAATGGCTTGTAATAAAACCATTCCAGAAATGTGGTCATAACTTCTGAATCATCTAGATGGCTCAGAGGTACAGGACATATACTATTTATCATAATTCAATATGAACTTTATATATATTAGAACCTAGAATTGTGTAATTCGTTCCCATACCTTTTCTTTTATTCATAACAATTTTGCTTTGTGTTTCTCTTTTTTGCATGACTTGTTCAATATATTTTGCATGACTTGTTCAAAATTGAATTGGTTTTCTATTTGATTAAAATCATAACAAACAGGTTGTACAGACACATATAGTTCATGTATACACACGTTTAACATTTTTAAAATAACTCCTGAGGAGTGCAGAAGTTGACATTTTCTCAAGATACTGTTAATACACTGAAAGCTTAATTATATTTACTTATTAGATACATGAGATTAATTTTGCTGTTAGGGATGGTATAGTTCTTATGAAAGGATGAACTGAATGTGTAGTTAAGTAATTTCAAACATCTCTTATTAAGTTTTCTGTGTATTTCTGAGTACAGTTTCTAAACATATAAAGATAGCTACAAGGGGAAGGCAGATGGAAAAATGTAACCATTTTTTCAAGTGTTTTCTACACTGCAATATCATGACATACAAAAAGTGCAGTGTTTTGTTTTTTTTACCCAGTGCATTTCAAGAACATTTTAAATTCTTTTGAAATACCACAAAATTCCTACTTCTAAGATGCTGCCTTTATTTAAAAAAAAAAACTTAACTAAATAATTTAACTAAATGAGCACGGGAAGCAAAAACATATTAATGTGCATTAGAAAACTAAATTAAGTTAGAAACAGCTATAGCAAAACCTAACCCATAACATCTCAATCTGCTGATAAGAAACAGGGAGTTTTTTCCTCTGTTTGCTGTCACAGTAGATAAAACTGCTTATTTTCTCATTCTCTGTATCAAATAATAAAGTTTTATCACTTGCTCACCCCTTACAATGTCCATATACACTCTCAGAAAAAAAAAATCACCTTTCCACTTCAATCTAGTCAATGACCTCCATTGAAAGCCGCTAGATACAGAACTTAATCCAGTCCCCACTGAAGTCAATAAGAAGATTCCCATTGGCTTCAGCGGGAGCTAGATCAGGACCATAAAGATCTGGAACACAATCATATCAACAAAATATACTTGAACATCATTAGGAGACCACCTCCCATGAACATATACAATTAGCTGTCCTAAGGTGAAACATATACAGTTCACTATATATATTTAAAAAAAAAATCAAGGAAGTACTGCTATGAAACACATTACAAACTAGAACACATGTCTATTGATGTTCATTTATTGCCCATCTCTGAAAAGAGGTGTACTTCACCACATGGAATGAAGAACCTCACAAGGACTGGGAACATGGTTTTAAAGTAACACAGCTCTCTTCACACTTTAAAAACTACGGAGGCTTTTCAATGGTCTGTACTGAAACCCCGGAGTCCAGGCTGTTCAAAAGTCATAGATCAGGCAAACTGAAAACCTGGAACAGCCACTACACTCAGAAAAATGTAAAGATGGGCCAAGTATAGACCAGGTGTAAGGACATGCCCTTGATGGAATTAGGACTATTTACACCAGGCCTGACTTTGGCCCTGTGTTGTAATACATAATTACACATAGCAGATGGCCTCTATATGCATTTTCATTGTTTTGAAATAAATCCTTTATTGTCAATGTCCCAAGTCCTCCAATTCAAATATCCATCCCTAGGTTAATTTATCTAAGACCACTTTCTTCTGGAAGGGGAAATCTGGCCACCCCACTTCACCTTTCTCAACTGTCTGTATCACGTGAACAGCATAGTACAAGTTGTTTTATCTTCAGTAGAACTATCATTCCATTAAAAGCTTTGTATTAGCATTGCAGTCAATGCTGAGAAATTTCTCATGTAAATATCATAACATTTGAGTTTTAGCTGCAGGAATCCTAGTAACCTCAGCTGTCCTCCATGCAGGAGTAAGTTCCGAAAGGAACTGTGGTTACCAAAAACATCCTTGATACAAATGGAAACATTTCAATGCCGAAAAATGTTAGCACAAAGCTATTATTATTTTTCTTCTAAAACAAAGAAAAAGACAATGGAATCAGAAGTATGTAGAGCCAGCACAACCAATTCAAAATTATAACTGTGACATCAGAAAGTAACACACATGCTTTCATGGCTGAGAGTGAAAGTCCTACTAAAGGAGCCAACAGAAAGACAATGAGTTGGAAACAATGAGTGAAGGAGAAAAATTAGGTCTCTTTCCCCTAAATAAATATCCTAACTTAGTTTTAAAAAACAACATCCTTTTACTTGTAGTGAAACCACCTGAAAACTGTTGCCTGCAGCTTTTTGTGGAAGTGGGGAGAGAATATTAATAGGTCCTGCCATACTAGAGCAAAGCAGTGGTCCATCTCATCTAGCATCCCGTCTCCAGCAGTGCTCAGTACCAGATGCTTCAGAAAAAGATGTAAGAAACCCTAAAGTGAGCAATTACAGAATTCTTTCGGGTGGGGCGGGGGGGGAGGGGAGGAATTTCTTCTTAACTTTCTTGGCTAGAAGGGGTCTTCGGCCATGAAGCGTGAAGGTTTATATCCCTGTCAAACTTTGGGGGTTATTTATTTTGATAACCCTATTTAACATATATGCAGAGGTGCTCATTACCCATATAAGTATACAGGGTTTTTGTTTTTTTTTTAATATTGCTAAGCTATTTCAGAAGATTCCTTCATCCCCCTCTCTCTCCCAAAAAGTAATTAAAAGGGAGTTACGGGTTTTTTTTAAATATGCAACTGAAATGAAGATTTGCCTGACACTGAAAAAATATTTTCGTACAAAAACAGAATTTACACTTATCTTGATTATGACTGTTGTCTATTACCCAAGTAAGGGGCTAAGTGCATTAAGATCTATGGTTGAAGAAAGCAGCTGAGCATTGTTATTACAATACCACCAGCCTGTGTCTTCACTAGCTTGGTGGGGATTCTATTATTTGACCTCATCCTCTCCACCACATAAACTCTCACAAACAACCACGGCAAGCTGAACAAGCAATGTACATGTTAGAAATGCTCTGGGGGCAGAGGAATAATTATAGTTAAGAGTTTCAGAGTAGAAGCCGTGTTAGTCTGTATTCGCAAAAAGGAGTACTTGTGGCACCTTAGAGACTAACCAATTTATTTGAGCATAAGCTTTTGTGAGCTGTAGTTAAGAGTTGTGATCGAAAGTTTGGAAGTAGTTTCATTTCTTATGACCACAACTTTGTGTATGAATGCCTGACAAACACAGGAGGGAGAGTCTCTTTTTATACTTAACTTATACAAACGTTAGTAATCACGACCATATAGAGTATTAGGCAAATTAAACTGAGTCGTGCGGTGTGTATACAAGTGTATAGTTGTTACGAAGAGCATGAATAACAAGCATATATATCTGGAGCATGTATACCATGACCTACGCAGTGCGTACGAAGATTGGGGGTGGGGGGACGACTGAATAGAGATGTGTATGAGGTTGTATATCAAGGGAGGTGGTGTATCAATGAGGTTTCTACAGGGTTGAGTAGGGGCTATGTATAGGGTGTGTGGAAGGATTTTCATTGAGGGGAAAGGGCCTATGGTTGAGTCGGCGGTATATATCATAGAATCATAGAATATAAGGGTTGGAAGGGACCCCAGAAGGTCATCTAGTCCAACCCCCTGCTCGAAGCAGGACCAATTCCCAGTTAAATCATCCCAGCCAGGGCTTTGTCAAGCCTGACCTTAAAAACCTCTAAGGAAGGAGATTCTACCACCTCCCTAGGTAACGCATTCCAGTGTTTCACCACCCTCTTAGTGAAAAAGTTTTTCCTAATATCCAATCTAAACCTCCCCCACTGCAACTTGAGACCATTACTCCTCGTTCTGTCATCTGCTACCATTGAGAACAGTCTAGAGCCATCCTCTTTGGAACCCCCTTTCAGGTAGTTGAAAGCAGCTATCAAATCCCCCCTCATTCTTCTCTTCTGCAGGCTGAACAATCCCAGCTCCCTCAGCCTCTCCTCATAACTCATGTGTTCCAGACCCCTAATCATTTTTGTTGCCCTTCGGAGGGGCAGAGGGGCTGGAAGAGTGTGTCTATTGAGGGAAGAATCTATAGGGTAGGTATGAAATGGATCCCAAAAGGGCAGGGAAAGAGAGAGGTGGGTGTGCATTGGAGAGTTCAGAGGGGCCCAGAGGACATGGGTAACAGCAGGGGTAGGTGTGCACCGGGAAGCCCCGTAGGGGGCGGGCCCAGGACGGGGGGGGGCGCGCGCGGGGGAGCCCCGTAGGGGGCGGGCCCAGGACGGGGGGGGCGCGCGCGGGGGAGCCCAGAGCCCCCTCCCCGGCTCCCCGCCCCACTTACCCCGCTGCCCCTGCGCAGGGCGGGCGGCGTGCAGCCGGAGCAGCCAGAGCAGCAGGAGCAGCCGCCGCAGGGGGAGGCGGAGGCGCCGCGGCCGCCGGGCTGCGAGGCCGCCGCCCGCTGCGGTGCCCGGCGGGCTCATGTCCCTCCCGGCCGCTCCCCGCACGGCCCGCGGGCGGCGGGAGTCCTGCTGCGCCCGGCCGCGCTCTCCCGGGCGTGCGCTACACCGGCCCATATAAGGCGGCCCCGCCCGGGGCCCGCCCACACCCCGACCCGCCTGCCCCACCTCAGCCGGCCCCGCAGCCCACCGCCCGGCCCCACAGCTTCTGTGCCCGACCCCCAGCCCTCACCTCGCCTCCCACCTCGGCGGGCTCCCCGGCCCCCCCAGCCCTCGCCCCCCAACGGCTCCTCTGCCTCCCCCTCTCCGCCCCCCAGCCCTCACATCTGCACCTCGAGGGCTGCTGTGCCATCCCCCCTCAGCCCTCACCCCCCACCACCCCATGGCTCCTCGGCTTCCCCGCCCCCCCCATGGCTCCTCTGCCTGCCCACCCCAGCCCTCACATCTGCACCTCTAGGGCTGCTGTGCCATCCCCCCCACCCCAGCCCTCACCACCCCATGGCTCCTCTGCCTCCCCACCGCAGCCCTCACATCTGCCCGCCCAGGGCTGCTCTGCCCACCCCATCCCTCACATCCCCGGCTCTAGGGCTCCTCTGCTCCCCCAGCCCTCCACACCCTCACCTCTAGGACTCCTCTGCCCCCCAACACACTTCTCCTTTCCACCTCCTCTCCAGCCCCCCATAGGCCTCTTTCCTCCCTGACCCCGCCCACCCCAGCACCCAAATACAGCAGCTCCCACAACGCTCACCGTCCTGGCTTCCCTCCACCCCTTTCCCTGCTGCATGGCCTGTGGCCCAGTGTGGCACAAATGGCCCAGCTGATAAGGGCTATATTTGGACTGACTGGTGTCCTTTCAAAGGGATTATTTGTTACTGTCACAGGCAGGGGGGTTGAGAATAATGCTTGTTTTATGTACAATTGTAGACAGCAGGTCATTGCACCAGTTAGACTGTCTGGCTTTGGCTTCTGTCACCCCTTCCGCAGATGATGCTGGAAACCGCATACATCGTCATTGACATAGGGGAGCTACATAATGCAAAAGGCCCCAGAACGTTCCAGAGAGAGGGCTAGCACAGAATGACTGTTACGGGAATGGCAGGTCTCATATTTTCGGCCCCAATTCAGCAAAGCACTGAAGCCTATGCTTAAGTGTTTTGAGACTTATGTGCATGCTACTTCAGTTGAGCTTAAGCACACACTTAACTCCAGGCATTTGCCTTGGTGAAATGGGGTCTTACTTTGTAAAACATTCAGTGTCAGTCAGTCTTATTAAGTGGATCACTCACAATTTATTACTTTAAAAATACTTACAATAAACTTATTTTTCTGGGTTCTTTCAGCTCAAAACACAACCTCTGTATTAAATTAGCTGGTACCCACGAAATTCACTAGTTGATGGAATTGTCAGAGACAAAAGTCACACTTCCTCCTTCTCAAGCTCCTTTAGACCCTCTTGTTCAGCATGAATCCATAGGTCTTAAGGACACTTTCTAAAAATTTCCCACTGATGCTAATATAATTGTGGGAATTTTTTAGTACCCTTCCCTGTTTTATAGTCCTTTGGCCTAAAACATACCTAAAACTTGTTTTGCACCTCTACAAGATACTGGCTTTCCAATGCTACCTACCATCAGCAATGCTGAAGAAAAGGCAGCCTGAGTTGGGAAGTTATATAACAGATGTAGGAACTCTGCTTTTGTCCACTAACTTTCTTAAAGGAGTTGCTCAAATTCTAAACACTTTACTGTTAAAGCATCTGAACAAAGCCAATGTCATCAAATCTACCATTACTTTTCAGTTCAAGTGACATAACCTAGCTCCAGTCTCCGCTCTGCTCTCACAACCAAATATTTTTGTAATAGTGAAGACTGCATTTCAATTGAACCCAAATTGTTCGAAGAAAATCCAGTTTTCCAAAACAAACAGGCTGTTTATTGGTTTGATTTACTGCTGAATGTCTGTAAATATAGAAAGAAAGAAATAGAAAGAAATAAAAGAAAAGGAGCTCTTGTGGCATCTTAGAGACTAACAAATTTATTTGAGCATCAGCTTTCATGAGCTAATATAGTAGTAATACAAAATTGTGTAACATGTTGACTTAATTATTGAAACGGTCAATAAGCTGTTGATATTCCATTGTATAGGATCACATTCTGCTGCCCTTACCTCACCTTGAATAGTACCTTACCTCCCTGGGACTAGTTGCAGAATAAGGTGCTACTCAAGTTGTGAGTCTGACAATCAGGCCCATCATTATGTTTTAACATAAGCTCCCTGAGAGGTGACAATGTTTTCTGCATTTTGTACAGTGCTGAGCAATATATCTGCATAATAAATACTGAAAACCATTGAAAACATTCACAAAAAGAAAAGGAGTACTTGTGGCACCTTAGAGACTAACCAATTTATTTGAGCATAAGCTTTCCTGAGCTACAGCTCACTTCATCGGATGCATACTGTATGCATCCGATGAAGTGAGCTGTAGCTCACGAAAGCTCATGCTCAAATAAATTGGTTAGTCTCTAAGGTGCCACAAGTACTCCTTTTCTTTTTGCGAATACAGACTAACACGGCTGTTACATTGAAAACATTATTAAAAACTAAAGATGATGTAGTATTTTAACAGAAAGAAAAGAAGTTCTTGTGGCACCTTAGAGACTAACCAATTTATTTGAGCATAAGCTTTCGTGAGCTACAGCCCACTTCATCGGATGCATACTGTGGAAAATACAGAAGATGTTTGTTTTTATACACGCAAATCATGAAAAAATGGGTGTTTTTCACTACAAAAGGTTTTCTCTCCTCCCACCCCACTCTCCTGTTGGTAATAGCTTATCTAAAGTGATCACTCTCCTTACAATGTGTATGATAATCAAGGTGGGCCATTTCCAGCATTTTAACAGAACTGTTCTGCCTAATTAGATTAAAGTGTTAGTTGCAAGTTGTGTCCCCCCCCCCTTGTATTTATGCAGGATGCAAGCGTATCTCTTGCACCAATAACAGTCTCCACCTTTTCCTTCTTAAAAATGGCTAGATCTATTGAGAGAGTGAAATTAGAAACAGTCTAGCAAACAGGGGAAAATATTGTTCGCCAGGAAATCAGCAAAACTATAAACCTATTTGTTGTCATCACACATTTTCCTCTTTACTTTCTGCGAATAGTCTCCAAAGAAATTCAATGAAACATTATTTTAGTAAACAGCCAAGCCAGGAATAACGCTCAGTGGGGATTGAATAGGTGGTAGGATGTAATTTGCTTCAGGATAGTGAAACTATGTGGGGGGCACCTACTTTAGATTAGATCTGTGATCCAACCATGGGCAAACTAAGCAGAAATGCACAGGTAATTGATACAGACTGGGTTTACTTGGTCCTGGCTCAGAGGGCTGGACTAGATGGCTTCTCAAGGTCCCTTCCAGCCTTACATTTCTGTGTTCTTTGTCTCAGGACTCTTACCTTGCTCCCACTCCTAGCTGGGGGAACCTCAAAGTTCAGGTTGATTCAGATACTGTATAGCTTAAAATCCATCTCTACAGCTCTTGAACAACAGTTCAGAAAAACATCTGCATGGATTTTCTGATCTGGAAAGGATAAGGATTTTATTTTTTCACTATCATATTTAAAAGGATCCAATTTGTAAAATACATTTCCGTTTATTCCTAATAGCATTAAATCCCACTACACAGAAGGCATCTGCACCTCTTCCCTGTGATCAGAAAACAGTCATGATGGTCAGAGTAATTAAATTCATTCTGAGACACTCTTGGAACTTCTTCGTTCAGCCTCCTTGCAGCTTTCCGAATGGAGTTTAAGTGAAACTCAAAAAGGCACGCAGGAGTAAACACATCCTAAGCAGTTTATGTTCAGTTTTCATTTCCTTCCCAGAGAGAAATTGTCACTTAATGTATAAATCAGATTATTTCTGTAAGAATGCCTTGCAGTGATTATTCTATCTATTTTGACATTTGAAGATCTAAAATATTAAATGGATTCTGATGATTGCAGCAAATTTTTTGTAATCCATGGCAAATATTTGAACAAATGTAATTCACCTTTGAGAATGGATCATTCACCCATTCATGATGCCTTTTATACTTCCTGCTATCAAATCATTGCTTTCCGAGTGGCTGAGAAGAACTATAACCCGATGGCTGGCACGCTGCACATCTGACATGGAGACCAAGTGGTGCCTTTCTGCTCTATTCAAAATCAGCTTAATTAAGAATTGCCTTCTGGCTCGCCCTTTAGTTACCAGGGTAAGCAATAACGCTTGTTGAACCGAAGTAACAACTCAAAAACAGTTGGCCCTTCAACGTCTAATCAAAATGCTTCAGTGATTATTGTGAAGTGGAAAGTGGTTTTCTTGCGTCATAACTTTCACTCCAGAGGAAATATCACCACTTACGTTTGCCGTGTTTCTGTTCCATGCTCTGAGATGCAATTTTCTGTAGTTGTCTGCATTCCCCCTGCCTGTCAGCTACTGACAAATGAAGTCATGATGGAAAAAAAATGAAACACCTCTGCAGAGAGAGTAGGAGTGAATTAGAAATTTATAAATCTGATTAACCCCCTTCGCTTCTCAATGCTTGTGCAACATATTCCTACAGATAAAGAGGACATTAGAATATGCCTGGAACATACATCCTACCCTATAAGCATTCTGGGTGATCATGCTTGGTAACGATTGCTGTTAATCAGAGGGAAATGTTCCACAAAGCAGGAAAGAACTGCTATCTACTGGTTGTAACACAGGATGAGGTGGCTGAACGCCTGCTCTGCCAATGATCCACTGCAACCTTAGGTAAGATAACCTATCTGTGCCTCAGTTTACCCATTTGTGAAATGAGGATCATTTATAGTTCTCATATGGGTGTTTTCATGCCTCGTGTTTGCAGAATAATGCAGCATGACCAAAACAAAATATTTTAAATAAGGTTCAAGTGTCAGTGTAAAAATGCGACTTAGGGAAGTCCCTTTCTTAAACGGTGTAAGTGAAGGGCATAAGTCTTGACATCAATTGTTTCTGTGTGGGCAGCACCCAGAAATGGTCAGGTCTGAGCATAGTTTAAGAGAACAGCTTCAACACTATCACTTTTGACTGTTTCTTTTGGTTATTCCCAATTTATGTAAATATTCTTAATGCGACACTGCTGTCTCATCACACGGTGCTGTTAGGGCCATTGCACGTCTATAACAAGGACAAAAAATGAGCGTGCTGGACCTTTGCAAACTCTGACCGTGACTGCCATGCCAGAGTCCTACTTTCCTGAACACCGGCCTTCATGCCAGTCCATAAGGCCACTAACTGCTTCTCCCCAAGCCTGGCTATACCATGATGCCCACAAAAAATTGCCAACTAATAGCAGCCAGGACAAGGGCCAGTTGGTGATAATTTGATACCTATGGGGTGGGAGGGAACATCCATTGCATCTCTTATCCCTCTCCTACTTTTTTATTCTCGTTTTCTTTAGGAGTTACTCATAGACATTAAGGTCAGAAGGGACCGTTATGATCAACTAGTCCGACCTCCTGCACAACGCAGGCCACCGAATCTCACCCACCCACTCCTGCGATAAACCTCTCACCTATGTCTCAGCTATTGAAGTCCTCAAATTGTGATTTAAAGACTTCAAGATGCAGAGAATCCTCCAGCAAGTAACCCGTGCCCCATGCTGCAGAGGAAGGCGAAAAAACCCCAGGGCCTCTTCCAATCTGCCCTGGAGGAAAATTCCTTTCTGACCCCAAATATGGCGATCAGCTGAACCCTGAGCATGTGGGCAAGATTCACCAGCCAGATACCCAGGAAAGAATTCTCTGTAGTAACTCAGATCCCACCCCATCTAATATCCCATCACAGGCCATTGGGCCTATTTACCATGAATAGTTAAAGATCAATTAATTGCCAAAATCATGTTATCCCACCATACTAGTTCTTTGGGGTGGGGCCTTTACTGATGTGTGGAGAGCCCTGGCACATCTAGGCACCCCTTGGCAGGTGATAAAATCATTAAAAAGAGAGGAAGACGGTATTCCTGTGTCATGGGAGCTCCGCAACCATGTTGCCTGTGCGGATCCATAGCTGCACAGACAATTAAAAGCAAAATCATCAATATCAAGACTGAACAGCTTTTACCTGTATCTTGGGCTGTTTAGCTAACGAAGAGCCCTTTCCCCATCCTGTTCCCTTCCCTACGGGACAGTGAGGTTGTCATCACTGGGGTAACTCTCATATTTGCTTTACATTTTAAAAAAAACAACAAAACTGTGATAGAATCCCAATCTCTAGTTCCTATTCAGTTCTGAAACACAACATAAAGAAAAGTAACAGTGGTTATGAGAGGAAAAGGGAACCAGCAGAGGACTTGAGTGTCCTGGACTCATTTGCCTGCTCTGCCACAAACTTCCTGTGTGATCTTGGTCAAGTCACTTAGCTTCTTTGTGGCTCAGTTCCCCATGTGGAACATGGGGTTAATAGCAATTTCCTATCTCACAGGGGTGTTGTGAAGATAAATACATTAAAAGATTGTGGACTCCTTTGAGATCTACTGAAGAAAAGCACTGTACGGGCAATGGCTATTATTATTAGGGGAGGAACCCCCCACTGACTTTCTGGGAAAGGGGGAGAAGAGAAGACAGACAGATAAGGGAGGGAGGGAAAGTATTTTACATTAACTCTGTAATACTCATATCCTGAAATGATAAAACTCTGACCTTTGGTGGCAGAGTTTATGTGCTGCGTAAACAGCTCAGCCTTCACCCTCAGTTTATTCAGCCCAGGATACAGTTATTACCTCTCAAAGAGAAAAGTACCCCTCTACTTGTTATTCTGTTAGACTGATTCTGCACATAGTGTTAGCCAGAAGGCTGAGCAGAGGGCTCAGCTTCCTAAGATCACACATTTATTTTTTGTAGCGAGACAGCTGCCTTTGTTTGGCTGGATGATTACAAATAAAGCACAAGCTCTGTGGAGTGTGCGCTTTGGTCTTTTCAAATTCAATTACATATAACTATATTATTTATACATTTACTGGTAATCAGAAGAGGAGATTGTGGGTGATGACATTCATACCCAATAAGGAGTTACAAGACACAAGACTGATGTTTCCAGCTAAAGAAAAGGTCACCCGGTCTTCTTTTGATATTAATTGCAATGCTGACAACACTGCTTATCTTCAAATAGTTTACAGCATTCCCACAAGACTCTTCACTTCTGTCAACAGTGGGTCTATCTATAATGGCAGGAAGAGAAAAAGCAGAGTGGTAATGTGAGAGAGTTTTCCACACTCATTAGAAACTGAAAGGTTTTCTAGTATTGAACAATTGCTTTCTCGCTGAGCAGATGCATAGAATCATAGAAGATTAGGGTTGGAAGAGACCTCAGGAGGTCATCTAGCCCAACCCCTGCTCAAAGCAGGACCAACCCCAACTAAATCATCCCAGCCAGGGTTTTGTCAAGACAAGCCTTAAAAACCTCTAATAATGGAGATTCCACCACCTCCCTAGGGAACCCATTCCAGTGTTTCAGCACCCTCCCAGGGAAAGAGTTTTTCCTAATATCCAACCGAGAACTCCCCCACTGCAACTTGAGACCACTGCTCCTTGTTCTCTCATCTGCCACCACTGAGAACAGCCGAGTTCCATCCTCTTTGGAACCCACCTTCAGGTAGTTGAAGGCTGCTATCAAATCCCCCCTCACTCTTCTCTTCTACAGACTAAATAAGCCCAGTTCCCTCAGCCTCTCCTCTTAAGTCATTTGCCCCACCCCCCTAACCGTTTTCACTGCCCTCCGCTGGATTCTGTCCAGTTTGTCCACATCCGTTCTGTAGTGGGGGGCGCAAAACTGGACGCAGTACTCCAGAAGTGGCCTCACTAGTGCTGAATAGAGGGGAATAATCACTTCCCTCGATCTGCTGGCAATGCTCCTACTAATGCAGCCCAATATTCAATTAGCCTTCTTGGCAACAAGGGCACACTGTTGACTCATATCCAGCTTCTCGTCCACTAATCCCCAGCTCCTTTTCTGCAGAACTGCTGCTTAGCCAGTCGGTCCCCAGCCTGTAGCAGTGCACGGGATTCTTTGTTCCTCAGTGCAGGACTCTGCATTTGTCCTTGTTGAACCTCATTAGATTTCTTTTGGCTCAATCCTCCAATTTGTCAAGGTCACTCTGGACCCTATCCCTATCCTCCAGCGTATCTGCCTCTCCCCCCAGCTTAGTGTCATCCGCAAACTTGCTGAGGGTGCAATCCATCCCATCATCCAGATCATTAATGAAGATGTTGAACAAAATTGGCCCCAAGACCGACCCCTGGGGCATTCTGCTTGATACCGGCTGCCAACTAGACATCGAGCCATTGATCACCACCCATTGAGCCTGACGATCTAGGCAGCTTTCTATCCACCTTATGGTCCATTCATCCAATCCATACTACTTTAACTTTCTGGCAAGAATACTGTGGGAGACTGTATCAAAAGCTTTGCTAAAGTCAAGATATACCACATCCACTGCTTTCCACATATCCACAGAGCCAGTTATCTCATCATATAAGTAATCAGGCTGGTCAGGCATGACTTGCCCTTGGTGAATCCATGTTGACTGTTCCTGATCACATTCCTCTGCTCCAAGTGCTTAAAAATGGACTCTTTGAGGACTTGCTCCATGATTTTTCCAGGAACGGAGGTGAGGCTGATTGGTCTGTAGTTCCCCGGATTCTCCTTCTTTCCTTTTTTAAAGACGGGCACTATATTTGCCTTTTGCCAATAATCCAGGACCTCCCCCAGTCACCTTGAGTTTTCAAAGATAACGGCCAATGGCTCTGCAATCACATCAGCCAACTCCTTCAGCACTCTTGGATGCGTTGCCTCCGGCTCCATGGGCTTGTGCATGTCCAACTCTTCCAAATAGTCCTTAACCTGTTCTTTCACCACTGAGGGCTGCTTACCTTCTCCCCTTACTGTGCTTCCCAGCGCAGCAGTCTGGGAGCTGACCTTGTCTGTGAAGATCGAGGCAAAAAAAGCATTGAGTACTTCAGCATTTTCCACATCATCTGTCACTAGTTTGCCTCCCCCATTCAGTAAGGGTCCCACACTTTCCGCGACTACCTTCTTGTTGCTAACGTACCTGTAGAAACCCTTCTCGTTACCCTTCCTTGTTAGCTGCAACTCCAGTTGTGCTTTGGCCTTCCTGATTACACCCCTGCATGCAAACAATATTTTTATATTCCTCCCTAGTCATCTGTCCAAGTTTGCATTTCTGTAAGCTTCCTTTTTGGGTTTAAACTCACTGAAGATTTCTCTGTTAAGCCAAGCTGGTCGCCTGCCATATTTTCTGTTTTCTGCCCATCAGGATGGTTTGTTCTTGTGCCCTCAATAAAGCTTCTTTAAAATACACAATTGTTTAATGGCAGAATCATTGGCCTTTGCAGATTCACATATATAAATATTTTTCCAGTACTTGCCTCCTCCCACCAGGTGAATATGGTCTAGGTTGAAAGGTAGGGACCAAACAAAATGGTCCCAGGAGAGGGTCAAAAGGGAAAGCTATCAGTATTAATGGGCAAAATGTGTAGTGCTTTGCTCAAAAACATGGGGCTCATTTGACATTTGAGGTCTAGATCAGCCAATTCAGGCTGAACTCACTATTTTCCCCATGTTCAGAATGAATGCAAAATAGATTAATTTATAATACATATTAATTTAGAATTTATTAGATTTATAATACATATGATCAGACATTTCAGTGTAGAAATATATACAAATATATCCATTATACATAGATCATGGCATACTTTGCAACACATGTATGGTGTATCCTTGTAAAAATGGTTAGTTTTTTTGTATCTGTGCACCTAGGGGCTCTGATATTTGCAGTAAGAGGTTTTAGAGAATGGTTTAAAATATGAAATATTAAAGAAATAGACTTTGGAAATATTTTAAAGTTTTCCAGCCTAACTTTGATTTGCGACTGTACAGGCAGAAAAGTTACACTCTGTGTTTTTTATTTGTTTCCATAATAGGCATCAAGAGGAAGCTTCTCTTTTATTATATGCAGTGTTGGTGTAACCGTGCTGGTCCTAGGATATTAGAGAGACAAGGTGGGTGAGGTAATATCTTTTAATGGACCAACTTCTGTTGGTGAGAGACAAGCATTCGAGCTTACACGGAGCTCTTCAAGAGTTTCCCAGATCTGAAGGAGAGCTCAATATAAGCTCAAAAGCGTGTCTCTCTCACCAATAGAAGTTGGTCCAATAAAAGATATCATCTCACCCACCTTGTCTCTCTTTTATTAGGCATGTTCTATACATAGGTTCAGTTATAGACACAGCCACAAAAGTGGGACCCTCCCTCCAATTGTGGAATTTCACTTGTCAAGGTAAATTTCTATTTGGTTCTGAAAAAGTTGAAGAACCACCAGCAGAAACCCTGGAAAAGTTTCACCTTCCAACAAGATGAACATTCTAGAAAATATGATAAAGACAGTCTCATAGCACTGCTCATTCCTTATGGGCCCTGCCTTTGGGGAAAGGTGCTACCACACTCCCAGGGCGGGTGATGTGGTTGGGTGCAAGAAGGAAGAATGATGTGAAAATGATTTTGCTGTGACTGACAGTCCATAGCGAAACAACTGATTCAGAGACAAACATTGTGGGGGAGAAAAAAAGTTTAGAGTTGGCTAACTACTAGATGTATGGAAGGTTTTCCAGCCAATATTAACTTCATCATGATCAAGGAGAATTACATATGTTCTTGGATGCATAAGAAATGGAGCTGAGGCATTGATTCCTACCCTCCTTGTGCAACTACTTGATGAATGCCATTCTTTAAAAACATACATTTTCAGAGAGAGGGACAAAAATAGGACAGCTTAGTTTTACTTTTTCTGAAGATCTTTGAATTACACATTGACTTGAACCAAAACTATGGATCAGAATCTCTCCCAAACTTCAAGGCTTGGAAGCTCAGGCCTACTGTTACTTACATGGGCCTGGTTCTCATTTGTACGAACACTGTTTTACTGACCACCCTCACATCACTATACAAACATGAATGAATCCTCAAAACTCCGGAAAAGGTATTAGAAGGGGACATTGAGAGATTAAGCACCTTGTGCAAGAATATAGGCTTTAGGCCAGAAAAAAGGCCAGGCTAATTAAGAAAAGTAGAGACCCATCTTGGTGAGGTAGGGCTAGCCAGGTAGCTAAATTTGTGAAGGTCAATGGATCAAATGATGGACAAGTGAAGCCTAGATGCTTTAACTGGTCATTAAATCAAAGATGTAACTAGATTGAGCAATGCAAGCCGTGGTAGTACTAGACAGCAGCAGCAAACAATAAGCATCTACTATCCAACCCTTTACGTCTTTGAGCTGCCTCATTAAGAAGACCTGTATCTAAGCCATGCACAATCACTCTGCATTGCTGCCAAATGGACATGTACTATTTGATAACCTTGTGATCTTCTTGAAACAAGGACAGCGGTCCTCACTTTCATTATGCCAACTCATGCTTTCATGGTTTCCTTCTGCTTTTGTCACCTTTCAAAAAAGATTCACTTTGTATAGGCCAGATCCACTGCTGGTGTAAATGGGTTGAAATCCATTGAGCCAATGGATCTGCTCCCACTTTCACCAATGGTGGATCTGGGATACCTCTTCACTCCTTGCTAAATCCTGCTGCATGTCATATTGTCACAATGGC
Source organism: Caretta caretta (assembly GCF_965140235.1). Lineage (NCBI taxonomy): Eukaryota > Metazoa > Chordata > Testudines > Cheloniidae > Caretta > Caretta caretta. The sequence goes on from NC_134210.1 coordinate 122,105,895, forward strand.
GGTTTCTTTTTGATAGTATATTTTAAGTGGTACTTCAGTCACAGTTAAGACTCTTTTAAAGTGAGCTTTTTGCAATCTGATGTGGCTGTACAATATATATTAGATAACACACCCAATTTCTTTTTAAGGAGAAACTAGAAAAATCTCTAAAGCAAAATTAGGCTGAAGGGAAACATGCCGTGTGCTGGACATGGAGTCATTTAAACAGGGATCTAGGTACATTTAGGTTTAGCAATACAGTTATCCAGACTGGGGGCCCAGATCCTGCACGGTGCTCCCATCTAGCTCAATGGAAGTCAACATTATTCAGAACCAGGCCCATTACTTCTAGAGTATTCAACAAATTTCATACAAACCTATTAGCTATTTTTCAGTTTGTCTATAAAGGAAGTTAAGTGGTTGAAATATCCCAGGGCAAAACAGGATGTTCATTGCTAAATACCTGATGCTGGTGCCAAACTTTTCAGAAATAATTTACTGTGTAGTCATTGTTGCATCATATTGAAAACATAGGTGGAGGGCCTTTCACACGGTTTGTTTTGTTCTCTCTCTCTCTCTAATTCTACCACTATCAGAGCTGTATTTAATAATTGTGCAAGAAATATTAACAATTAATAAAGGTGAGAAGGTGTAATCCTGGTTGATACTTAAAAAAATAGAATAAACGCATAAAGGAGCTTTTGTTTGTATATGTTTTCTCCCTAATGCCTTTACCCCAAGAATAAATATTTTGCGAAGGCTGGTTGCACCCCTGGAGGAAGATTAACCAGAATGTTGAACCCTGGTCAGACCTGGTGGGGAAATCACAGATGCAGAGGGACAACAAGTCTAAACCCTGGTCTGGAGGGAAACACACACAGGTCTCTCCCATGAGAGTGCTGATGACTGGGAGCCTGAAATCTTAAGTGGATGCCCTTGAGGAAGACAATGGGTAGGGGTCAAAAGAGTAGTTAATCCTGAAACTGAGACAATGTGCAAAGTCGCTGGCTGCATTTTGTTTGCTAAACGAGAAATGAAGTGCAGCAGCTTCTCCTTCCTAGAATTTCTCCCTTTGTCTATTTTTATCCTTTTAGACTGATCTGAGAGGTGGGCACTGAACACTCAAGACTGAGACAGGAGCTTGGGTGAATTTGCAGGAACTGGGAGATAAGTCAGAGCAGCTCTGGACATGGAAGGGAAGATTTCTGATGCACAAATGGGAATTAGGTGCCCAGCTGCTCTTCGTTCTTTTTACAGTCTTTCAGGGGGTTGGGCGGGAACCCAAGACTTCAATGCAAATGGACTGTCACAGAAGATGCATTAAACCCACCTACTCACATTGAGAAAACGCAAATAGAGGGAACATTTCCCCTCAGATGCATAATGCCACCAGGCTTTGACCACAAGGATGCCAATTTCCATTACTTCCTTAATATTCCTGCCTTAATACATCAGTAAGATAACTGGCATACTGGGATAAGAACTTCAAGGGAGAGTATTTTAGAATCCGCTGCACACTCAAACAGCAGAGCTACTTTCATAGTTTACAAGTTAAATTAGGAACCTTAATTGCATCATTTAGAAAGTGTTTCGAAAGGAGACGATTACAGGGGAAGCAGTTGTGTACAACTTTGCATAGATGGGATGACATTTTGCTAGAGATTCCGTTGTGGCCTCCGATACTCAAACTCCTGTTAAGGGCTTGACCGTAGACAGGAGTTTGCTGATAAAAGGAAAGCTAGTTAGAAATGCTGAGAACCAGCAAGTGATGTAAATATGGGTTCTCTGATAAGTTCCTATCTTCCCCACTTAGGGCTTGTGGTTACCATTTCCCCCTACACACCCTAAACTGATCCTTAAGTAAAAAATGTTTTACCAAAAGGCTCCCAGTGACCATGCTTAAGGTGACTAAAAAGAAAGGTTTAGGGAGATTCTTATCTACAAGCTAACTGTGGAGTAATGTGCTCTACAGAGGTGTGATTTCGAAAGCGCACACCTGTGTTGCACATTGTTGTGTGTAGATCCTACCGGTGTGCACTAAAGGTTCCCAAGTGTGCTTTAACACAGTGCTTTTTTAAAAAGTTACACCGACCAATTAATGTACAGAACATTAGTGCACTTTAGAAATACCCACCCCCATAGAGCACATTATCCCACTGTTTAGACAAGCCTCACATTAGATGCTGTAGCATTGCTTTTCGCATATCTTGCAGGTGGTATTTACAGCTCTTGCTAGAGGGAAATGTTAAAAAAAAACAACTACTCTAGGTTAGTTCCAAGACAACTCTAAGAAATTACATTTTACTGTGGCCAGAGAATTCCTATTTAAAAATAAATCTCCATTCCTCTAACTTTAAAAAGGGGACAGTAATACTTGTCTACTAAACTAGTGTTTGTGAAGTGCTATAAATGCAGTATGCTAAGACTGACAATAGCAAGGCACTCAAGAATGCCTGGCTCCAAGATCTGGGTGCTTAATCCACTAAATCATGTTTTAAAGGGCACCACCACCAAGTAGTCCTCTTCTTTCAAAATTTATAAGCATGAATCTGAGTAAAAATGGCTTTTTGGGGTGATGTGATTACCGAGATAGTGAAAAATATTTCACAGGAGATCTCAGCAAAAAAAGTTTTAAAACTGTTCCTGTGTCATGGAAGTTTTGTGCACACCCAAGAAGATAAATGTACTTACCCATAAGTGGAGTTCTCCAAATATTTTGCTTCTACGGAGACACACTGTAGAAGAGAGGCACCTTGCTTTCTGAGCTGTATCACTTTTTGAATAGCAAATTCATTGGGGAACACCACACATGCTACTCTCACTAGAAGTTGGAATATAAGACTTTTGTCTAAATGTTCCTCAGTTCCTCTTCCTCACAAGTGAGGTAAGATGGGCAGAAGATAAAAATAGCAGTTGGGAGGGTTAGTTTGGAACTGTAGACAACATATTTGGAAAATTATTTTTTACTGGTAAATAAACCTTTGAAATGACCTCTGCAGATCCGTAGTAACAAGCAGGGTCTATCCTCAACAGGGGAGCAGAGGAAGACTAATTCAAGAGACTGAAGCACTGTTCTCGTGTTCAGAGTCCTTTCAGAATGAAGAGATTAATACTTCATAAAAGTGTGAATTGAATTCCAAGTGGTAGGTTTTCAGATTTCAGCCAGAAACACGATGAAGGCAGGTCATGCACTGAAGCTGCAATTCACCCTTCTGGTACTGAAACCCTGGCTAAATCCCGTTAGTCTGCTGAAATGGCATTCTATTCTCTCAGAGCTACCTGGGAACATATTGGTTCCATTATCCTCAGATGATGGACCATGAAAAGGGAGGTTCTTCCCATTAGCTAACTCTTCTACTGTCTAGACACCAGATGAATCTATTCTGTACCACAGCAAGCCCAAGCCCAATATACATAGAATATAATCAACTTAGGCATGCTTTACCACAAAGTGCAGACCTAGAGAGGTTACCATCATAAGGCTTAGGGAGCTTTGAACCTGTGGAACCCTAATAGATAAGGCGTTACTCATCAAGCATGTCTACATTTTCAAATAAAAAAAACCACATACATTTGACCAGAACTGGCTTCATCAGACTAAACTCTGTGTGTATAGCTACACTGCAAACGAAGCTGTGATTGTAGCATAGGTAGGCGAACCCATACTAGCTTTAATTGACCTAGCACGGCTAACAGTAGCAGTGAAGTCATGGTGGCACAAGCTAGCAACCAGAGTACAAGCCTGCTGAGATTCCTGGGTGCATACTCAGTTTGTTAGCCTGTGCTGAAGCCCATGCCACCATGTCTACACTAGCATCGCCACATGTGCTAGCCACATTAAAGCTAGCACAAATACGCCTGTGTGCGCTAGCTAGACTAAAGGTAGTCTTGGAAGGATTAGATTTTTATTGGTAAATGTTGGTAAACGTCCATTTCACTATACACGCACAAAACAGATTAAAAAATATTTCCATCAAGGACGACAGAAATTTAGACAGGCAAAGAAAAACGCGGCTTGAAAACGTACAAGTTGATTTAAGGATATTGACTGTGTATATCTTGACACGGGACGTTGACAATTTGTATTTTAATGGTGATAAAGCTTTAACTTTCTGAATCTCAACATTTCAAGGTAATTAAATAATTGACACTCCCATAATTTTACCCAGTTGTGAAATTTAAACAGATAAAATACAAAACATGCTTCAAAGCAAACACTGATCGCTGTCAAAATTATTTTAAAAAAATCATCAAATTCTGCCAAGCCTAACTAAACCAGCTCGGGTTTGCCTACTCCTGCTATCATCACACCTTCACTTGCAGCGCAGACAAGCTCCTAAGGGCAGGGATTTTTTGTGCGTGCACGCAGGTGCAGTGAAGCCTCAATCTTGATTGGGGCCTGTGGATGTTGCATTATGTATCATAAAGTACTTCCAATCTTTACTTCCCCAGTTCTTGTAGATAATTCAGGGTTTAATGAGAAACAGAAGCTATTTTACAATTTACTTTCACCATCAGACTCAATTCAGTGGCTCTAATAAACGTACACATACAACAATGGAGCAGGGTATTGTCTCAGACGCTGGTTTTTAACTTGTCTGATCACAGAACAGGTCAGAAGCAAAGAAGGGCACATTCATTACCACACATGCCTTACAAACCAGTAACAATGGGGAAAGAAATACAGAAAGCCATTGCCCAATTATGACAGTGCCCACAGAAGACAGATCTCCCTCCTAGGATGGGGTGGGTCCCTTAGTATTCTAATTTCCTTTTAGAAACCCTTACTTTACATTTACTGCCCTCCTTGGCCCAATTCAGCCAGTGCTGCCTTTCACCAATGAAAGCTTTGTAATGGAAGGAAACCATTACAATACTAAGAGAAACAAGGATTTATTTATTTGGTCCCACAGCAGCTATATAAGCAGAGCCTGTACCCATGAATTTAACACTGACTATTAAATCCTTAAACCAACTGCCCCACCAAATATTCTGCTGCATGGGCAATACCCCTCCCCACTCTATGTCCTGTCCCAATTCCAACTCAGGTAAATTACAAATCTGCTGATCTAAATTCCTCCCTCAATTTCAGCGGGATATAGTATTCAATTCCTGTCCTCTGTCCCGACCAGGTCCATAACATTGCTCTGCACTGTTAAATTGGCCTGGTGCAGCTGTGGTGGACGAGTGCTTTAAGCTGGGGCTGGGGAACGTAACAATTGCTTCGTAGGATGTTGAAGAGGCTGGCTCTTATGCAAAGCTCTCAAATACTAACAGAATAAACCACAAATTAGTCTAATGATTAGGAGCTGACATAGGGGCTGTGAAAGTCTTGCTGATGTGGTGCAGGCTACACTGTCCTCATTGGAAGATCTTGATTTGATTGGGAAGAATGGACTTCAGCAAGTTTACCCACCCCACTGCATTGTACTGCACACTCTCAAAACTCCATCCACTGCAGTAGCTCCTACAGCATATAGTTATCTGAAACATTCCGATAAATAACTCTGATAAAGGTCTTCAGCGATGAGGCACTCGGGGCTTGAAGGCACATCAGGAGAAGAACAGTCCAAAAGCTCTAGCTACAACTAATGAATTTGTATGCAAAAGATCCTTCCAACACTTGAGTAGCTGCAAATGTTCACAATAGTTTAATAGTCATACACTATTTATGTTTGAAAGTAAAGATGAGTTACATGTTATAATAAGAAGAGTTACATGAGATTAGTTAAGTCTACCTTCTGGTGAAGAAGCATTTCACTCCAGGGAAGTGCAATACACCCCTAGAAACTTCTAGGTGAAAATCTGGACATTTCTCAGAGGGAGTTGCTAGGTAATGGTTTTAACGAGAGCTGGGGAGGTGTGCACAGGATGTCTGGCAGCTTGGGGAAGGGACAGAAAAGAGGCTGCTCACTCCTCTTGTTTACTTTAGCCTTCTCTCTCTCCTTCCACGCTGCTCTCACTCCTACTCTTTTCCACACTTGTTTATTCCATTACATAAACTTTCATGCCTTGATTCCCCATCCCAGTGCTCACCTCTGGTGTGTAGAAAGTGGCTTGTACCCACACTTCTGGTGCTCAGCCTGGGTCAGTAGCTGCCTGTATATGGTGGTGCAATTGAGCTACCGGTAGGCTTGCCACATGGAGCACAGCTCAGTCTCCAACTCCTCGTAGATCTGTGTTGGAGAGGGGTGGTAACTAAGGGTGGTGCTCGCCGGGGAACTTTGTAGAGAGCAGTGCAGTAACGTTACATTATGACAATCCTGGGGGTGGTCCCTGAGGCACACATGTTCACACACCAGCTGGTAAGCGTATAAGCAGTGACTGCCCAGTTTACTGTTATTTACAAAACCCACTGAAAATCACAGTGATACCAAGGACAGGCTTTCTGGTTTATCAGCAGGGATATTCCTGATTTTCAGGAACACATGGCTACCCTATAACTTAGGGAAAGAAAGTGTACTATTCCTTTCTGTGACTATATTGTGGGAAGTGCAATCATGATGGGAGTGCTATCTTGGTGGACAAGGATCAAGGGTTTTTGAGGGGGGAGTAGGAATGGTAGCAGAATGTCTTGCAGCCCTAGTAAAAAACGTGAAGGCTGGCTGCTAGTCCTCCAAAATCAGTACTTTTTCCGAAGGGCTCATGACTGTAGCATCTAAGGGCTGCGTACAAAATTAAGAGTTACATGAGATTCGTTAAGTCTACCCACTGGTCAAGAAGCATTTTACTTTAGAAACGCAACACACCTCAAGCTGAATTAGTTAGATTATTGTCACCCTGGGGGATAGCTTACAATGTATCAGGAATCACTGTTAGAGAGCTGTAGCTCACGAAAGCTTACGCTCAAATAAATTTGTTAGTATCCAAGGTGCCACAAGTCCTCCTTTTCTGTTAGGATTACTTACATTAGACATCACTATTACTGCCATATGTCCTCTTAGCAGGAGATGTCTGATATTTGTAGTGGTATTTTAGTGACACTTTATAATTGATTTAAAATTAGACGACTACACTTGCTTGCTTAGACTCAGTGGTTAAAACAGACAAACAGGCTGAGCACTCACCAGACTAGACAAGTATTCCTTTTAGTACAGAAAAGGGAAATGCACTCCCCTAGACTTCCCCTTACTTTGGTGTCTACCTAAACTCATGCCCGATAACCAATGTGTAATTTAAGGCTTGTCCACATAGGGAAAAAGTCCAGAATAGCTAGCTTGGAATAGCAATTGCTGAATAGCTATTTTGCACTAATACCCTATTTAGACACTTATTCTGCACTAAGAGTGGCTTTTTTAATGGTTAAGGATTAACAAACTGCACAAAGCCCCTTTTAGTGTGTAATAAGAGTGTCCATGTGGGAAGTTATTTCACAATAGCTTTTGTGCTTTGAGTTCACACCCTACCTCTTTTACACTAACTTCCCTGTGTAGACAAACCCTTACACATCATCTCTGAATTCAGCCTGTGTCAGAGTGAGTCTAATGCAAGCGTAACACACACTGAGGGGCTAGCAGGGAAGAGCACAGTGAGAAAAGGAACTAACAGGAGGATTTAGAAAGGAATAAGTTAAAGCAGGCCACCTAATACAATACCTAAAGTTACACAGTTTGGAACCTTGCCATGTAAGTTACACCAACATGGTCACTCTTATCACTAAGTGCGTGAAAGTAGGTATAAGGGAGTCCAAGGCCTGGTCTACCCTTAACAGTTAGGTCGGCATAGCTACAGCCCCTAAGGGTGTAAAAAATTCACACCCCTGAGAGCTGTTGCTATGCTGACCTAACCCCAGGTGAAGATATGTCTAGGTCAATGGAAGAATGCTTCCACTGATGCGGCTACCACCACTGGCAGATGTCGAGATCAACGACGAAAAAACCCTTTCTGTTGGTGTAGGAAACATCTACACTATGCTACACTACCTTTGCCACTTCGTGCCTATTGCTTAGACATGGCCCATGACACCACCAAGCATTTCCCTCAAGGTGCCCTTAGGGTTGATTTTCTCTCTCTCTCTCCTATAATGAAGCAGCCCCCAAATACAACACCCATTCTGAGTTACAACGTGCTTTTCCAGTCTATTGGAAACAGGGTGCTTCACCCCTCTTCTGTGTAAATGTCACAATGTTCCCACAGAATAAGTATACCCTCTTTGAAAACACGCACTGATCCTATTAAATACTTTTTAAATAAACAGGTTAAGTTCAGATGGCCAAAATAGGCTATGGAAAAAAAGAAAAAAAAATGAAAATAAGACATTAGCTTTACAATTAAAAGACAAGGGGAAATCCAAAGCAATAGACAAGAACGCAGAAAAATTTAAGAGAGCACAGATGTAATGACATTTATTAAAAGGCATGCTACAACAACTAGAGTTGTTAGGAAAAGAGTTAAGTATAGATACTCAAGTAATAATCAGCAAATACACAAACTTAAAAGAAATGGAATATACTGTATGTACACAAGTTCAAATTAACCATGCACTACGCAGTTAGAAAATAGGTTTTTTAATATTTCATCTTCTTTGCATTTATAACATAAGTCATCTCAACAGACATGGAATCCTTTCCCTCCAATGCCACAAGCTGCTTTACAAATGAAAGCTGGTACTTTTGCATATCAAAATATACAAGACAATTGATGTTTATATAAAAACCATTTTATACTTTAACTTGTTCCCAAAAACCTTTTTTGCCAGGTAAAAAAAGTTGTTACAAATATTTACAGCATTTTCTTCTGTTAGATGAACATTCTTACAAGCTGAAAAAGGGACCTTTTTGAACAGATTGTGTAAAATGAGCGAATGTCAGTGACTCCGAGCTATTTTTTCTTGAATACAGTACTAAAAATAGTCCATTAACCACTTGCCTTATCTCACACCGTTTGGTTCACATTAAAATCCCATTTTCCACTAAGTGGTCCATTCACCAATAGTAGATTCAAATAAAAGGTCACTTTGCACTGGGTCTTGTTTCAGAGAGGAGCTTGAGAGAAAAGACAAGTTTTCACAAAATGTCTCAGTAAAACCAGAACAGACAGTCTTTGGTCAGAGCAATGAGGTGACATTCTGATGCAAGAATTTGCTTGGTCAGCAACTTTTATGACTTGTGCTGCTGTGGGTCTGGGATGAACTTCTGCAGAAACTGAGTAACATGCCAAAAAGAATTTGAATGTGGTTAAAAAGACTAATCATAAATATGTAGGTGATTAGACTTCCACTAGTACCACACCATGCAGAGATCCAAGAACTGAAAAACTGTTTGCGGTGCTGATATTAGCTTGCTAAGGTACAAACTTTCCTTCACCTATGCTATTATCAAGGGCTTTCAGCTACACAAGCATCCCCATTTCTCAGAGACTTCCCCAGGTACAAGCTGTCATCACCACCACAAGCAGATTTTTGGATTCCTGAAAACTGCAGTACAATAAATATTGCAATGGTAAAGGCAGAGGGATAACTGAAACCTTATTGAAACAGTTGCAATTAATTGCATGTATGGACAATCAGTGGGACAACATTCATTTTTAACTATATAAATACACATTTTCCTGAAAACAAGAGTATTGATTCCACTTAAGACTGAAATAGATAAGAAAAAAAAAAACTTCAATTAAGACTACTGAAGGCACATAAACTTTGGTCCCATTTTGGTTTTTTCCTCCGTAAAACCTGAAATTAAGAATTTTGGAAATTTTCAATTATTCTGAAATAATTCACAATTCCTAATGGTTACAATTTGCTCTGAAAAAAGATTGAGAACAGTCTTGTATATAACACACAGATCTTTAAACTACAATAGGAGTTAAAGTTCATTTAAAGAAAAAGCCCTGTGCAATCTCAAATGCTTTGTTTCAGCACAATAGTAAAATATTTTAAGTCTGGCAGTTTTGCTCTTGTTAACAACAGACCAAGACAAAAGGTAAAGGCAAACAAAAATGGCTTTAAATGCAGTTGCACTTTCTTTCTTTCTAGTTTAAAAAAACAGCAGTACATGTTAGTAGGAATACTAGAAGATAAAATAGCAAGTCTCAGAGACTCTTAGAAGAAAGGTCCACACTTCCTTCTGCCTAATTAAATGTGTAGCAGAGGGAATGGACTTACTGATCATACAAGCTCCAAAGTGGTATACCTTTTCCAGCTGCAGCAAGTATTTACTTCTGCATACAAACAGATGTTTTCAATCTGAAGAACAGGAAATGCCAGGTAGGAAACTCTTCTAAGAAGGTGACCTTTTTCAACATGTAGGCAAAGAATGGGTCTCAGTGTAACCGTGCACAAGGAATAGTGCTACTGAGGGGGCAAACGTACAAGATGAAGTCAAATTAAGAAAAAGCATACAAATTTAAAAAGTTTAAAAGTTTCAGAAGTTTCTGTGAGGTTCAGCTAATTTACAAAATATGTGGACTGGCAGAAAACATGCTCTCAGCATCTCGGAGCATAACACCACTGGCGGAGAAGTTCTGTTCTGGTTAGTCCCTGCAGTATGGCCTTCACTTATTAAAATTTCTTTGTGCTTAAGCCAAAATGGAAAAACAAAATTCTGCATCTGAACGTTTTTGGTACTTGTATTCAGGATCTGGCCAATAAAAATAAATTTGAATATTCTGCATTACAATTTTGGGATTTAAATTAACTTGTAATGAAGAGTCTATATTTTAAAGATCACAATCTCTCATAAGCCTTGATCATGCAAGGAACTCTGCATCTATGCAAGCGGTCTCCCTACACAGAGCTACTTAGGGTGCGAACCTTTCAGGATTGTCCTGGAGTCTCCAGGAATTCAACATTAATCTTTAATTAAAAAGTATATCATGTGATGAAACCTCCAGGAATACGTCCAACCAAAATTGGCAACCTTAGAGCTGCTCCTTGTCAAATTAAGGATTTAGCTGTGTAGGTATATTTCTCCATTTTGGCCTGATCTCTCCCTAAAGAAATATCTTACTAAGTGAGGGACTATTTTTGTTTATTTTGAAATATACAAGGAAACAAATTGTATTTGATAGAGCTTTAACCAGAACTCTCAATTTAAAAGCAAATTAAAATGTACTGCTATTTTTGAAATCTGTGATATGTCTGCACCTCATGTAAAAGAGTCCTCCCACAGAGACATAATCCTTAACAAGTACACAAACCTAAAAATAAGTTGGTAGGGATAACACACTACAGATCAATAGCAAAAATGAACTACTGAAAATATAGGATAAATGTATGACAAAACAAAAGCACACAGAAGATTAGAAATATCCACCCCCCCCAGATTTTTTCTTTTAAACAAACAAAACATCAGAAATCTGTGCCAACATATAAGCTGTAGGCCTCTACAATTCAAACTGCAAATAGTCCAGAACTGACTTTAGCCATATACTAAGCATAGCTACATTTTTAAAGTCAACAAATCAAACATGTTCTTCCATTTTTAATACCACACCAAAAATCCCTCATCTTTTCAGATTAGTTCAAGCATTCTCACCTTCTGTTATAGGGTCAATAAATTAAAATGCATGTCATGTGCGTATTTGTATACACACACAGCATATTATACACAGTATACTCACGCACGCCACTCAATATTATACATGCCAATACTAATACTCAAACTTAAAAGGTTGCTTTTCCTGGCTTCAATTACATTCATCTCCAGTATAATTCCTTTCCCTTGTAGCAGCAATTCTTTATAAAAAACAAAAACAAAAAACCCCCCAGTGTTGGCCAAGTTACATGGGCAATGTTTTAATAAATTATGCAGATGTCATCAACAAATGCAGTAAGGAGGCATATTCATTATGGCCCCAAATCAGCAAGGCACACATGCCTGAAAGCCCTATGAATAGTCCCACTGACATCAGTGAAACTACTTGTGATGTAAGATGTGTTAAATACCTTGCTGAAGAAGTGCCTATCGGCAAATGAAGGGTGCTAGATTCTACTAGAAAAATCAACCTAATGAAGTGTTTTATTTTAAGATAATGTTGTGGAACAAAGGAATCCCACACATTTTTGTGAATTATGAAGAAACTGGCTTGAAGTTTTCCCACGTGGGATCAATTACTTGAAGGTGGCAAGAGATATGATCACAAATGCCAAAAATTACCCTTCATACTTCTCCCTTGTCTCTTTAAATCTTTCAGTAATAAATATATTTGACGACATTTACTCATATTGTGCACACCTCCTATGCAATATACACATCTATCTAGATAGACATACCTGCTGTCAAAGAATGTTTATATCTTAGAATAAAATGTATAGAGTTTTGCCAGCTTCATCATTCTGATCAGACTACTGTACTACATAAAAAGCTATATAACTTAGGAAGCCAAGTCAATACCCTGTTCCTTATCCTATTATTCAACAGAAATTTTTGAAACATAATGTATCTAACTTCTGTGTCAGGATGGTTACTCAGTTTTTGCTACAGAGACCACCCCTGCCTGTAAGTGTGGATCTATAAATTTTCAGAATTGTCCTTGTCTGACAATCCTCAACTGGGTTAGGGAAAGAAAATATAGATTTAATGAAAAACCAAGATGAATGAGTGCCACAGACCATTACAGCAGAAAAACTTTACATCTTTTCTACTTTCATAGCAGTTACAAAAACAGAAATAAACAACCATTTATGTTTGAGAGAAATCTCTTTAAAAACTCGATCAAATTTCTGCGGACATAAATATCCTTTTTAGAAGTTCTTTTTATAAAAAACTTAACATTGTGTAATACAATCACAGAAATAACTTTAAAATTTATACCTACATTCAACAAAAATAATAAGAATTGCATCTCAACTTGCTCTCCAAACAGAAGTGGACATTCAGTATTGAAGTAATGATATTTATGAAGAAAAGCAAGTCAACCTTTTAGTACTGTAAACTCAGTACTGAGGGGAAAAAAGGAATCCTGAGACGAAATATTATGAAACATTAGATAAGATCCAGAAACTGGAATTAATTTTTTACAGCCAAATATTGGTGTCAGCCAACTGTAACCAGGTAAATTTGAAGAGGCCTACAGGATGTGCACTAAGTGATCCTCCTTCCCACCTCCCCATCTCTACGCCAAAGCACCAAAAATTTGAATTCAGACTATTACTTATTGAAAAAACATTTTAAAAATCACAACGAAAACACTTAAAAACTAATAGACCAAGAAAAAAAATCTCTCACCAAGCCCACAATACAGTTTTCAAGATACTTTAGATAAAACTCTAAGCTATTGTATCATAAGCACATAATAAGGCACGTAATAAGAAATTAAGTAAATACACAGTAATTCTGATTTAAGTATTAGAGATTATAGTGGTACAAAAAACCCTTGAGGTTAATTTATTTTATTTTCTAAAGACAACCTTACCAAAAATAACTCTTTAAAAATTTGTCAAACCATATGATAGACCTGAATATTTTCCTTAAGACTGTAAACATTTTTTTCTGAAAAGAAATGTTAAAAACTGTTTGAAATCAGGACTATTTTCTCCTTTCAATTGCTCCAAAGTCATATTACACATCATTTCATAGTAAAAAATCCCATAATCTGAAGCTTTCATTCCATAATTCTATACCTAGCTACAAGTGTCAATGATACCACATTTCAAAAGATCTCACTTATTTTGATTTTACTTTACTCCAGGGAGAGACAAGGCACTGCCTTTCCTCCAATAATTTCACCCCCACAAACAGTCGCAGATTTTAAAAAAATGCATAAGCTATTCAGAAATATCAGCCAAAATATGGATCTACCATTCAATAAAAATAAATATTGTTTAATAGATATTCATTGTATAAGCTTGCTTTTCAATGAGAAACTCAAGCACTCTTTCACATTCAAATTAGTGTTTAATCCGTAGAGGTGTAGATTTAGTATTTAATCTGAAGCATTCTTTGAATGGTATATTTTAAAGAGGTTTGGAAATGTTGTGTAAGGCTAATTTGGAACAAAAACTAAAAGAGTGTTCCTGAAATATAATTCAAAAGGAGGGAATTTGACTATAAATATTGTTGTTAAAGATTAATTCCATAGAAGAAACTGTTTCTGGAGGAATATTAAACCTATGACCACATTACTGGCAGAAAACAAATGGAAAGATCATCCCTTGATTCTTTACTGTGTACACGAATACACATGAACATCAAACTCAGCATGAGTTTCATTTTTTAAGAGGCAAGAGTTGGTCTTAGCTGTTTCAGTCTCTGTCTGAAGGTTTTACTGAAACTGTGGTGCAGTCTTAATAGGAAAGTTCACAGAAAAGTCAGATTGTAGATTTGGAGAAAGAAACTCTGAGGTGATGGTTTTCCCCAAGGTCATGATTATGAAGCTCAATGAGAGCCTGGATTGCTTCTTCCACCGTGCCCAGCTGGATGAGAGCCATTTTGCGATCTTTCCTGAAGTTCAACAGAAGAACAAAATTAATTCTAACCAATTCCCGATTACACCAAATACCTCCCAAAAATTATGACAGAGTTTTTCAGCCACTGTATTATCTGCTGAGATTTTTGTATAATAAAAGAATCAGAACAAGAGATGTATCTACTAAAACAAAAATAGAAGCAGAAATATATAAATCTTCAAGCAGATGGCCTGCTGTGGTCTCACTTCGTTCCAGGATCCTGTTGCATATCAAAAGCTAAAAAGGATAGATATATATGGCTGGAAGGCCTCTAAGGAGAGTTTAAGTGTTGGCCATTCAAAAGGAACCATTCTTGCCTATGACTCGGTATTCAACCAATGCCCAAAAATAGTGCTACAGGACACTGTACTGCTGCAACTGACATCTTTCAGATGAGATTTTAGACCCCATAGCTCTTTAAAATGAACAGGAGAGTTATTTCTAGTGCTCTGTCTAAATTTGAACTTGGGCATCTACATCCTGTCATGAAAAAGTCCCATGCAATACTAATTGGATACTATATTATACTTCATTTCTTGTCAGTACTGTACAGTGTTAGTATCCACAGTTTAACAAAGCCCTGGCTGGGATGATTTAGTTGGGATTGGTCCTGCTTTGAGCAAGGGGTTGGATTAGAGGACCTCCTGAGGTCTCTTCCAACCCTAATCATCTATGATTTAACAGTTTGCTAAAACTCCCTGCAAAGGTAGTTATATCTTTGTCCATAAAATTTCTTCACATACACAGTTTCTATACATAAAAACAGTTCACTATCCTTCAGGATTAAAGTTTCTATAATAAAATTATTACATGCTCTAATCTGTTCTGATAACTTACTGGAAGAATTTGAAGGCTTTCACAGTACATCCAGTATC
Organism: Caretta caretta; assembly: GCF_965140235.1. NCBI lineage: Eukaryota > Metazoa > Chordata > Testudines > Cheloniidae > Caretta > Caretta caretta. The sequence goes on from NC_134210.1 coordinate 122,121,135, forward strand.
TGCAAAAAGGTTCTTCAGGTCATCAACAGTAACTGAAGGTCTAAAACAAAAAAATGCTCAAATTAATTATAATCCTGTTATAGATTTTATACTCTCTGTTCTTTTGAACTTTAATTTCAGGCTTCCTATGTAAAGTCTGAGGTCCAAATTTTACTTTGATCAACTTAAGTCAGTACAACTCTGTCCCCATGCGTCTAGACTTTTATATTGTGACTTAACATTTCAGTATTCTACAAATTCCCAAGACAACACTCAGGCTTTCCCCACTCATTATTGCACAGAATTCATTCAGAACTAATTTCTAATCCAAGAAAAATCTATTTTAGAATTATACTTAAGCTGATTTGGACATTTTTACTTTTCAAAGTACGTTGTTTTATTTAAAATGTGGTCCTGTGAATATAGTTTTGGTAAGGCTTCCCCCACCCACCTCCCTTTTTGAAACAAACAGTGTTCCTTTAAGGTATTGTTATGTACAACCATAGCTGCAGTGTTAAGGAAACTTGTCTGAGACTTGACCGTATTTTATTTTTGCCATTTCATCTTGGACAATAAAATTAACTAGCTCAGTTTTTCTTTTTCTTGCTCACTTTCTGGTCTGATGTTCTAATACAACGCTACAATATTAGAGGTTGCTAATTCTCCAGAAAGATAATAAGGTAGTTTGGATTCCATCTCCTAATGTTAAATCTAAATTCTGTCAGATTCCCTTTAAAATGGTAGAGAGAGAGAACGAAACGAAACAGTGGCTTAAAAAAAATTATGTGTATTACACTATTCCTACATGCACAGTCATTATGCACAGAAATAATGTTCAGTGTATAATATGACTGTAGTATTCTATTTAGCAAAGTCTAGTAACAGGTGTTCGAGAACTTTGCCTTCAGCACAGATCTACAATGTTGGATACCATGTGCAAAAATTAACAGAGAAAACACACAGCTATTGCTGAGTGTATATAAGGACTCGATCTTCTTAAAACTGAATTTGTCCCTTTCAGGAGTAAGGGAACTAACTGTCGCAGGACTTGGTCACTGTTAAAGCTATATTTGGAAATGAATGCACTGAAAATTCTTTGGTTAAAAAGCAATACAGACAGTACAACCCATTCTTATGATTTTTGAACATGCGGCAAAGAATCACTAAATCTTAGCAAACAGAAAAAGGCAAAGGGAAAATATTCAGACCTGTGCCAAGCTACAGATGTTTAAAAAAAAATCTCATTTTTTAATAGACAAGTTTCTTTCCCAGTTGAGCTGTGCATGTTTGGATACTTACGGAATGTTGGAGAGATGCAGAGTAGCAGATGGAGGGAAGATATTTAGGAAGTTCTTAGATCCAGGCTTTTTAAAGCGATGTAAAGGGCTATTGCTATAGTCCTTAGTCAGACCTTGGTCCTCTTGTCCCTCACGAGGAAGCTGAACAGTCTGATGCTTTGAAAGAGTTGCACGGAGCACCTTTCCATAAAGTCTCTGCCCATTTAAGTGGCTCATGGCTAGAATATAAATGTTGATAGTAATATCTGAATAGGAAAACAGACTAAGAAAAAATCCCCACACTGTTTGAATGACTAAAACTTCAAGCTTATCCCATGGTGCCATTTACAGCTGGATATCAGCTTCTCAAGTTTAATAGCAACTACTATCATTAAATAAAGCAAAAAATTCTAAAGATAACCATAATGGATGCAATACAACCTCTGATCTTAATTTAATGATAATACAAAAATTCTTCTAATCCAATTTTTCAGTTATTTTTGATTGAACATTTGAATATTTAAAATAAAGAAAAAATACTTTCAAAATCTTTAACTTATTTTGGCACAATATTCCTAGTATCACACGGAAGTAGCTTTTCCTCCGAGTATTACAGCAGAGACTCACTTCTTATTACTTTAGAACAAACAGTTTAGTAACGTGTTAAATCGGGTATTTTGATATTCCTGTGCCAGTCATTGTGACAGTGCACGCACTAAAATTACTAATGTCTACAACTTAATATTGTCAACAGAAATTCAAATGTACTCATCCCATTATTAAGCTATACTGTAGATAACTCTGCATTCTTATCGCTTTGGCAAAATCCTGAGCAAACAAATGAGTTTTAAACTCATTTTTGTACTGATGGGAGGCTGGATTTTGCTAGGGGGTTTTACTACTGTTTTGGTTTGTTTAAGTTATGTCAGAAGTGCCTGAAGTAACAGAACATTTTATTAAAAAAAAAAGTTATGATCTGTAGCCATTTAGTATGTCTAAGCCAGTAACTGAACAGTAATTCTGAATAGCAAATTGTGGAGTGGCAGACACCTAGAGCTCTTCTGAAACTCCAAATCAGCTGTTAACAAAATTAACTGCTGTAATGGAAACTGCAGATATCAGTACAACAAACACGCAAATGAAAATCTGTTTATTAGTACCTAGTTGAGCCTGGGTTGCATCTGCCATCTGAACCAAAGCATTTTCTTTTTTGTTAAACATGATCTTTACTCGATGTACATCACCATAGACACCTGTGGAAATGCAAAGGAGGTGCTTTCAATGTATTAACTTGTCTGGAGCATCTGGTTATCTATAGTGCAAAACACTCAAGTATCAAGTTTATATCACTGAAGTTCATCAGCAAAAATGGAGAATAATCAATCAATTTAAAACAGTTGGGCAAGGATCTTTGTATGAAGAGCTTTCAAGGTTATGTCTCTGTCTGCATTTTTCTGAAGAAGCGAGGAATTGTGAATAAATGTGGCATCTCTTTCAGTGCTAATGTAACACCGACAGACCCCGGATCGTCCGCAGGCAGGATCGAACCTGGGACTTCTGGAGCTAAATGCATGAGCCTCTACTGAATGAGCTAAAAGACACATGACCCTTAGCTAAAGCTGTAGCAGGCTCATTAATCTCTAAGTGGTTTTGGTGCCACTAGAGGGGACAGAACTCCACAACCAGGAGATGTGTAGGTTACACTACCATCATAGACAGTTATTTTTAACGGCTAAATTTAATACAAAAGACAGGATCTTATCATTCAAAATACCAACAAAACATGAACAAAGAATCTGTGCATGTATGAAGCCCTCACTTTATTTCCTCTGGCATTGTCTCCCCACCCAGCTCTGGTGACACAAAGGACGCGGAGGCAAACATGAAAGGGAGCACATACTCAATCTACTAAGGCATCATATCTAGGTTGGTCCTCCCAGGCCAATCCACCATTTTGTATTTTTTCTGCTTTGAAATTTTTTTCCCCCTCTTGTTCTCCTGTGACTACTGATCCAAGTTATTGTCATATTAAACCCAGCATGTTCTCTTGGGATTTCCTTGGGATTGAAAACATGCAAGCCTGCCTTGTATGTAAGTGATTTGACAGGATGGGGTAACTATGTTTTTCTGGATAAGGGATAAAAATGAAATTTTAATTAAATCAGTTTATCAGATGAACAATAATGCTGATCCTGTGATTTCTCACAGTACATTTCAAATAACGTTCTGTAATAGTAGAGGCAATAAAAACCTTACCAAATAGGATAAAGAGCCCATGAGGTGTGATAGCCTGTATAAATGACAAGACAAAACAAATTTTAACACCATTTGAATATATAAAAGGAATCCATGCCAGAAGTAATTATAGCCAACTATTTTGGTTACTAAGTACTACTGCAAACTGGTAAAAACATTATGCTTAGGTTTTTTTTTTTTAAGACCAATTCTTTTCATATTTTCCCCAATAATTTCATCCGCTTGCACCAATGGATGCAGCATAATGCCTGTTTTAACACGCAAAATGTTTTCAAATGGCAGTTATAAAATTTGCAATAGTTCAGAACCCTATATGCGCCATTCTTCATCTTTTGCAATAGTAAGAACTTGCCTACTATAGAACAGTGGTTCTCAAACTGTATGTCATGACCACAAAGTGGTTAATGGGGTTGCTAGGGCTGGTGTTAGACTTGCTAAGGCCCGGGGCCAAAGCCCAAGCCCCACCGCCTGGGACCAAAGCTCAAGGGCTTCAGCCCTGCATGGCAGGATTCATGCTTCGGCTTCAGCCCTGGGAAGCAGGGCTCAGATTATAGGCCCTTTCCCTGGGCGGAAGACCTTGGGGTTCAGCTTTGGCCCCCTGGCTCGGGGCATCCAGCTTGGGCGGGTTCAGGCTTCGGTCCCCCCTTTCTGGGGTCTTGTAGTAATTTTTGTTGCCAGAAGGGGGTCACGGTGCAGTGAAGTTTGAGAATCCCTGCTATAGAGTATGCAATTACTTTAAACTCAGTGTAAGTAGCTGCTAAATGAAAATCTGCATGAACCAATTCTTGTTTTCAAACAAGTTCTCATTCACTAAAGCACTCAAGCTTATGCTTTAATGTAAAGCACATGCTTCAGTGTTTTATGAACAGGGGTGGTTTGTTGAATCAGAATCTAGAGGAACATAAAAACAAGGAGTCCGGTAGCACCTTAAAAACTAACAGATTTATTTGGGCAGTAGGTTTTTTACCCACGAAAGCTTATGCCCAAATAAATCTGTTAGTCTTTAAGGTGCCACCGGACTCCTCATTGTTTTTGTGGATACAGACTAACACGGCTACCCCTTGATAGAGGAACATAAAGCATAAGGGACATAATTATGGGCATTATTTCCTACAGACCAGAAAAATAATAACTGTAAAATTACAAATGGCCATTTGGGGTTCAGATTTGCTTTCTCTCAATCATTCCCCATCTCAGCCTAATGCTATCCTCAAAAAAGTGATGCCTGTTCTAGTGAGGTATTTATATGAAGAGTATACAAAGTCCATGCAAGACCAAATATCCAGTAAGTTACGTGCCCACTATTAGACTTATAAAATGATTAGTGTTAATTTATAAATGGTGCCTGATCATAAAAATAAGGCTCATGTACAACATTGGGGGTAACTGTTTTTTCTTCAAGTGCTTGCTCATATCGATTCCAATGAGGTGACTCTCAAGCAGGAACTCGAAGGCGGGGTCAGAGCTCTTGGATTCATTGATTGAAGCACTGTTCTGCCGAAGGCTGCATCATCTCTAGTCTGCTGAGGAAATGCTGAGGTAAGGGTGTGGATTGAGGACCATGTCGCAGCCCTGCAAATTTCCTGGGTTGGAACCTGGGCCAGGAATGCCGCTGAAGATGCCTGTGCCCTCATGAAGGGCGCAGTCAGCATGGGGGCAGGTACTTTCGCCAGATCATAGCACACCCGGATTCATGATGTAATCTATGATGAAATCCTTTGAGAAGAACTGGAAGCCCTTCCATTCTGTCTGCTACTGCGATGAATAGTTGAGTGGATTTTCGAAGCAGCTTCATCCATTTGATACAGAAGGCTAATGCCTGGCAAACATCCAAAGAGTAGAGCTTTTGTGCCAGGCTGTTTGCATGCGACTTGGGATAAAAAACTGGGAGAAAAATATCCTGATTAACATGAAACTGGGAGATGACCTTCGGGAGGAAGGCTGGGTGCAACCGAAGCTGAACCTTGTCCTTACGGCTCAGACATTAGGGCCTTCAACTTAGATACCCTCTTGGCAGATTATTATTGCCACTAGGAATGCTACCTTACATGAGAGAGAGGGCAAAGAGCATGTTGTGAGTGGTTCAAGCGGGGGGCATTAATTTGGAAAGAACCAGGTTAAGGTGCCAGGCTGGTATCGGCTGCCGTGCTTGAGGTTATAGCCTGTCAAGTCCTTTAAGAAAGCATCCAACTATTGGGTTGGTGAAGACCGATTGGCCCGCCACGCCTGGGTGAAAGCCAGAAATGGCAACCAAGTGAACATGTATTGACGACATAGAAAGGCCCTGCTGCTTCAGGTGCAGAAGGTAGTCCAAAATAAAAAGGTACTGTCGAGTGCATAGGAGGGATAAAGGCGGAAAACTCTGCCCTCGAGTCTTCTGGCAGAAGCTCCGTGAATTTTGACATAGCCCCACAGAAACTGAAGCTATATCTGCTAAAGATCACCTGGTGGTTGGAAATCCGAAGCTGAAGCCCCCTGGTAGAATACACTTTCCTCCTGAAAACATCCAGCTTCTTCGCATCTCGGGCTTTAGGTGATGGACCTTGATGCCCTTGACGTTCCTGTTCATTTGCCGCCGCCATCACTAAGGAGTCTGGTGGGGGGTGTGAATAAAAGTGTTCCAAAGCTTTAGAGGGGAAACAAAATACTTCCCCTCTGTCCTTTTCACCATTGGGGGCAGGGAGGCAGCATTTTCATGGTATCTGGTATGATTTTAATGAGCGCTGGGGCAACTCGGAGCAACAGTCAATGGTGACAGGCTAGGCAATGCCAGGCTTATGTGGCCTAACGTGGATCTCACTGCACCTGAGTCCTTCTGCCCTGGTCTCGGTGTGGGTGAGTGCCCCATCTGGCTTCTTGAGGGACACCCAGGGACTGGGAACAGTGCCGCCTGCTGCTCTGTGCGGAGTCCCTGTGCTGGGAGCTCTGCTGGTGCCAAGCGTCTCTATCAGAGTCCTTTTTTTGGTGCCAAAGTTTCCCGCATCAACGCCAGAGCACCGTGCACCAATGCTGAGGCGCTAGGTGTTGGTTTAGCCGAACCCGGCTCCGAGTGAGGACGGAGGACGGCCTCCCTCAGAAGGCTCGTCAACCGTTGCCACCTCTCTTTTTGAGTCCTGGGACAGAATCACCTACTGATCTTGCGACGATCCTTCTGGTGCAATTCCCCCAAACACTTCAAGCAGGAAGTATGAGGGTTGATCCTGGGCATAGGCTTATTACAAGCTGTGCAGTGTTTAAACTCCGGGGACTGAGGCATGCCCCAGTATTGGAGGGGAGGGAGGGGAAAAATAGGGGGTACCCCTAGAACAATTCCCTACAATAATTCTAACTATATAATGACTAAACTAAGTACAACTACTAACTACTGATCTAACTGAACAAGCATTCTGGCTAACCGGCACAGGAGGTAAGAAGGAACTGAAGAGGCAGCAGGTCAGCACGGTCCTATATACGGCGCCATGGAGGCACGACTCCAGGGTGCGCCTAAGCTGAACCAACGGGTAGGGGAAAAACCTTCCGGGTACTGTGTACATAGCATGCACACACCGAACTGGAACTGACATGAGCAAGCACCTGAACAATGGTTCCTCTAATTTTTAAAAGAATAAACCTCTTTTTAAACCAGAAAACACATTTAATATTCCAAATATGTCAGTTTTAGAAACAATGAACAGTAATAACAGACCGCCTTAGGAAATGAAGTCCTTTTCCTTAAAAATATCTGGAAGCCAGCTCCAAGTTCAGCTACACCAGCTTGCCATTTGTGAGTAAAAAATAAATACACATTTAGTGGGAGAGGGCAAGGTGAGCATCCTAAATTCAGGCATCATGCAGGTGTTGCTTCTGTTGCTGGAGCTCCTGCTGCAGGGTCAACAGCATAGCTAGGGGCTACATGCAGGAAGGGGATGAAGTTGTATCGTATGCATGCAGCTAGGAGAAGAATTTGTCCCAAACATAGTAACTATTGAAGCACAAATGGTACCCTTATAACAAAGTCACCAACAGGGGTACTCTCCACATAGCACATGTCCAGTGTTCTGAGTTTTAGATTACCTTTTCAAAAGGTTTGGAATTATCTGGTTAGCTTACACTGTAGAATGCATTCAAAGTTCTTTGCATTGCCTTTTTAGAATTGCAATGAATAGTAAACAAAACAGCAGTGCTACGAATAGCTTTGATCGATGTTTCACAGGTTTAGCAGTATATTGTCACTTAGGAATGAGAGTCGTCATCATCTTTCATTGTCAACAGCAGGAGGCACTCCCAGCTTTGTACTACAGTAATCAGGATACAACCCAACATTTGTTTTAAAATGTTATGTCTTAGGTTATCTTTCTATCTCCTTTCTTTCCTGTTCCCAATCAGTGGAGTTGTGTACAATGGATGTAGTAACTTCTGTGGTTTCCACATGCAAGGAGAATTAGTGTAGGACTAAACCATGCAGAAAGTTTAAATGTGTGAGAAAAGAAAGCTCATTTTCATAACCTTGCCCCTTCCCTACCCAAAGAACTCTGCAAGCTCCTCTGTGGAAATCCTGGTAGGGGGAATTTTGTTTGGCCGTGTTTAAACAGACTGATTTTTTCCAAGAATAAGATTATCCACTTTGAAGCCAGTATTTGTAGCCAGCCCGGCCTTGGCCAGCCCACAAAGGCTTGTGTATAAATTTATTCTCGATACACTACAGCACAAAATAAAAAAAACACACCTCAGTTTGAATTTTTAACTACTGCAACATTGCTCAAAGTCTGTTTCCCCCAATGCTTTGCACTAAGACAAAGTAACTAGCTGGATATTATGACGAGAATATATACTGGTTTTTCTTTGCTTTGTCACATTTGCAGCAGTGTGTCATTTTAGGTACTTAAAAGGCATGTGTACAATCAGAATTTTGCCAATAAAGATTTTTAAATATTGGTAATGTGAAGAAGAGTGCTTCTATTTCAGTGACATCTATCAGAGAATTCTGGAGATACAAGTTAGGTGAACCTGAAAGAACTGTATGAAATAGCAAGCAGCTATGTTACATTTCTATGATACAGTTAGTCTATGAACAGACAAATGTACTGTATATAAAAACTAAGACTCAACGAAGAAACTTGTAAATAAGATCTGACTCATCTTTTTAATACATATTTTACACTTTTTATATTATGCTAAGTTTCCAAAGAATTGGGGATAAGTTAATGAGAAACTCTGCCTATGCCACCTTCAGATAAAACAAATACTGAAATACTATAGCTATATAATATTTTGGTCAGATAATTTTACTGCAAATTTATAAAACTAAACAATAATCATAAGGTAGGTATATTTAAAAATACACAACAAATCTACATGTTCCCATTTATCAATTGGTTTCAAAAAAGTGGTTTCTGGAAATGTCAGTATGTCAAAGGACACTCACAAGCCTGTATGTTACTTTTGGACTCTAAACCACCTATGATTTTTTTCCAGGAAAAATGGCAAAGCTTGAAAAGAACCCATAAGAGTTTAGAAGGGCACTCATCGTGCACTCACCCTTCTATCTCATCCTTAACTACCTGCTCCCACCCATCTCTTCTTTGTGGAGAATACTCTGCCATCTGTAAGGGTGAGAGTGGCACAAGGAGGATCCTCATTCCCTAAAGGGACCACACCTGTTTTACAAAAAGAAAAGGAGTACTTGTGGCAACTTAGAGACTATCAAATTTATTCGAGCATAAGCTTTTGTGAACTACAGTCCACAGTTATTCAACAGCTGCCTGCCTTTTAAAATGTTTTGCTTTGTGTTTCAGTGTATTTGATCACGTATAGATGTGTATTCTCCTCACTTTAAAGGTCTACTAACTGCAAGAGCCGCAGACTCTCAATAGACTGCTTCTTCCAATTAGTATGTCCATTGTTATACCCCCATGTTATATTTGTTTCTAAAAAGGATGTCCATGTTCTTCTGAGATTCTATGAAGCTAGCGTATGGTACTAGCCTTTGCCAATATTTCAAATTCCTTAAAGCAAGTGATGTGGCTGCGGTGCCATTTCTGACATGAACAAAGTAAAAAAATATTTGTTATCCTCCTTTGTCTGATTTCCAATTTAGATTTTAGGACAAATATTTTAACAAATATTCTATGCCAATATCAAACTACCAACCACTTGCATTGTTTGATTCCACCTATTCAAGCTTACATCAGGATTGAGGTTGCTGACAAGCAAAACAGAATTTCCTGGAACACCAGCAACTCCAGGGATAGCCATCCGTCCAGTCACTGCAGAGGTGGTGATTGCAAGAGGACCAAGTGCTCCAGGAAGAGATGGGACTGAAAGACCTGAAAAATGATACTCAATTTATGGAGCAAAGGAAGTGGGAAAACTATTTCAGAAGACTAAAAAAAATTTCAAATTATGTGACAATTGATTTATTTAAAAATAAATTCAACACCCAATAATAAAAGGTTCCCAAAGCATATTTTAGTTGGTTCTCCCAAAAGATTATCTACGATATAGACCAGTGGTTTCCACCTCTTTTCCTGTGACAAAAACTCCAAGCCCAACAAAAATCCATCCACATGTTCTTGGCTCAGTCCCTTCTGTCATACAATTATGTCTGGCAAAAACAGACACAGAGATATCTGGGTTGGAGGTGAGGGGGACATCCATGGGCAGGTGGGTTATTTTGGGAGTTGAATGAGTGCTACTGGAGCTTGCTTTTTAATTGTAGGTTTTGGGGTCTTGCACTTCTCATGATGGTCACTCCAAAATACAAACTCACTACCTCAAAATAAAACAACAGTGACATTGCAAGGAGATCTTGAGTAATAAAGTAGTAAGGGTGGGAGGGATAGCTCAGTGGTTTGAGCATAGGCCTGCTAAACCCGGGGTTGTGAGTTCAATCCTTGAGGGGGGCCATTTAGGGATCTGGGGCAAAAACTAGGGATTGGGCCTGCTTTGAGCAGGGGGTTGGACTAGATGACCTCCTGAGATCCCTTCCAACCCTGATATTCTATGATAAGCACATATATAAAAAAGCCATAGTAATCCATCATTTTTAGAATTACAGATTTCTAGTTTTATCACTTTCAAGTAGCCCTTTTTACTGTGTGTAATTTCTTAGTAGAATCAGAAGCCAGAGCACAAATGACAGAGTGTAGATCATGACTAAGGTTAAGATTTTGTCACGGATATTTTTAGAAAGTCACATGACCTGTCCCTGACTTTTACTAAAATCATCCCACAAAATGGGGAGCCCAGCTTCAGGGTCCCCACACTGCCTGCAGAAGTTGGGCAGCTCTGGGCCCCCCCACCGCCTGTGAGGGCTCGGAGCTCCAGGGTCCCCTGTGGCTGGGAGCTGTAGCCTCGGGCAGCTCCAGGTACCCTGGTGCCTGCGTCCGCTGGGGGGTGGGGGGGGAGACCCCACAGCTCCCGGCCGACAAGGCTGAATTCACAGAGGTTGTGGAAGTCACAGAATCTGTAACTTCCGCGGCCTCCGTGAAAAAAATCATAGCCTTAATCATAACAACCAACAGTACATGTAATTCCTACAGTTTATTTAAATAGTAATACTTTGGGTAGTATGCTATGCAAATAGAGGTAGACTGACTGCTTTTTATGAATACTTATAGATCTTGATATTGCTACATTATCACTCTGTTTAACTGGATGGATTTCAACAATTTAAGGCAGTCTTCAAATTTACCAAACCAAAAATAAAGACTTACCTGCCGCTTGATGAAAACCAATGGCTGGGGCAAATCCAGCAGCCCCAGCATATGGTGAAGAGATTATTCCTGGGGTGCCTAGAATTCAGACACATCTAATTAAAATCTATTCCAACATATTTAGCAAATAGAAAGATTGTCAGTATAGAGACATTTCCTATCACTGAAATTTCAGAATAACACTCTTCCAAAAGTTTTACTGTATTTTGTGTTCTCTGTGGAATATTAGTGGTGGCCCTTCCAATCACTATAATTTTCAACAAGTTTTCTAAATACTATCAAAAGCAAAAGGATATTGACGTAGACCAGTCCAACAGTGATCACAAAGAGAAATGTAATGAGCTACCTTATTTTAACATTAGGGATATTTATGCAAAAAGGATGAACTCCTTCACTTCTAGCCTTTCTTCAGTAGGGATTATAGCTAGCGATCAAGATTTAACAGACGCCTCCAGCATCCAAGATATTGAGGATGTTTATAACACAACATCTGTAGAGAATGGTGCTGGAAAATGAGTTGATTCACTTTCTCTTTCCTTTATTTCTGTTTTCAGATATTTGGTTAATGCAGATTTATAAACTCCAGTGAATTTAAGAGCACTTAATTCTCAGGGTACTTAACTGTCAGCCATATTTGGACATTCTTTGCTCTCATGTTGTCACACAAGCTTTATTGTTTAGATGAGGCTTAAAAATATACCTCATATGGCAATTTAGTTTTCACATGACTAGTTCTATGCATTTTAGGTGTGTGGGGTGGAAAAAGCTGAAAAATGGTATAAATTAAATGCAAGTCTAATGTTTGTTCCTGCAGCTGTCTGATTTATACAGAATTTTTTTTGTAATATATTGCTATTTAGGTAACTGCAGATTGCTAATATGTGGGAAATATAGCAAAATTAAGTGAAGTTTCTACATGCAAGTATACTTGTAAAAAAAAAAAAGCCATTAAAATACATGTAAAACTACATTCACTAAGTAGACATGGAGATTAGGAACCTAATACGCTTCCTGAGTCAGGATGGGAAATTCATTGGGGGAGGGATAGCTCAGTGGTTTGAGCATTGGCCTGCTAAACCCAGGGTTGTGAGTTCAATCCTTGAGGGGGCCATTTGGGATCTGGGGCAAAAATTGGGGATTGGTCCTGCTTTGAGCAGGGGGTTGAACTAGATGTCCTCTTGATGTCCCTTCCAACCATGGTATTCTAGGATTATAGAACTCAGGTTCAACAAACAAAGTTGATGTTTGAAAAAAATTATTTACAAGGTTAGAAGATACAATCAGAATTTTCACTGCTTTGTCTGCAATAAAAATCTGAAGATGTGAACACTAAATATCAAAAGAGATAAAATGCTAGCATAGTGAAACAAAGTAAATAGTGAATAGATTCTACCCTCCCACACCAACCCCCATTCAATACACTTACATTTGGGTTAAATCTCTAGTTGGAGTTTCTTTAGTTACCTTTAAAAATTAGAATTTATTTTAAATATTTTTTTCTGCATCAGCTTTGATGTCTCCTCCTAAATTAGGTTGGGACAAAGGCTACTCTGCTGGCAAGATATGGCAGCAAAAAGCAGACTGGCAGAGCATTGTCCAGCTAAGTTCAGACACTGTACCAGGTCAAAAGTTTCTCCTCTGTGTTTAAGAATTCAACTGAAGGGGAGGGGGCATAAGGTTAAGAAGAGAAGTCTGAGCCACGCTAACTTGAGTGCTTTTGCAGAGAGTGAGGCTGTGGACAGGGGATTTTGAATCCTATGTGATACCAGGTATCAACAAGATTTGCCAGGAGCTGGCTCCTTCCTCTGACTGTGTTAAAATGCTTTCCTATTCTCCATAAGCACATGTGACAGATGTCCCCATCAATGCCCTCACATATTCTGATAAATTGAAGGTTACAGCCAATATGAGGATGTTAATATGTACAGCCTCAGACAGCTATTTGAGAAAGGAGAAATAAGAAATGTGGTAATTGTTCACTTATTTGTGAAGGTTGTAAACACTTAGGAAGGAAAGGAATGTATGTTAACAAAAGGGGATATAACTATAAATAACCAAATAAAATTAAAAGGTTAAGATTTAAGATGAACACGTGAAAATGCCTGGCAGCAAAGTACAGTATTAAACCATAGAATGCTGTCCCCAAGGAAAGCAATCAATGCCCAGTCATGAAACATACAAGATTAGAAAACCTCACAAAACAAATGTGAAGGCAAATAGATGGACTAGATATTTTATTGGATCTTTTTAATTTCTCATGTCTAATGACATGTCTACGTGAACCTTTAGTTTATGGCAAGCTGCAGTGTAAATCTACCCTGCACTAGCTTACTGCAGACTAAGTGTTCTTGTGGACTCCGTTAATGTCCTCTTTGAAACAGGACTAGATCAAAACACATTAACAAACTGTTTAAATGCATCAGCAGGGCTCACAAGGTCAGTTAGTCTACAGCAGGCTAGTGTGGGGTAGAGTCACACCCCACCTTGCCACAAACAAAATGTTCGCATAGACAGCCCTTAAGATTCTGATTAAACACTTATGGGAACAATCTGGATATGTTCAAAAGTAGGCTTCAAGGACAGGATCTCAAACATTGCCCTCACATATGACCACTTGAAGTCACATTTTGGGAAGACTTCAGGGAACAAAGAATTAAGAAATAAAATCAAGATGACAGAGTACAGTCACCTGCTCTGCTATTCAACTGAATTCATTTCACACACTTCCCAAATTTTTAGTTTTCAATATGCCACCCATCTTTTACTTACAAAATGTAACTGTATTCTAGAAGTTTTCAGGGGGAAACATTAATTGAACAAACTGATACAGCCTGAAACAATATACAACAAAATGAGTTTAGAAGAACTATCTAGCAAATGCGCTTATTCTACGATCACAAACAGGCTTTCCCAAGTGCTCAAATCCCCACCTGCAAAGATGAAGGCCACAAACTGGGAATCAGGAAACATGTGGAGCCCTAACTACAACAAAGATTGCTTTCTTAACGGCTTTCATTTTAAGTGAGTTTTAAAATCACTCAATTACCCTGAGCAGCACATAGGTTGGTGTTGTGTACATACACACACAACCACTCCTCCCTTTCAAAATGAAATGTTAAGCAAACAAAAGAATCTGTTTACACACACAACTACATTTTAGTCCCCCACGTCTGAGAAATGCATTCTACACATAGGGCCCTTCGTTTTCAGTTTTTATTTTATTTCATTTACCCCAGGAATTTATCAGTGTTTATTACTACAACAACAACACAAAACAAAACACCTGGTGAAAATTGGTTAATATTAATATTTTTCTGGGTAAATATTAGGGTTTATTTTGGTGGACAGAAGAAAAAAGTATTCAGTAGAGTAATGCTTTGATGAATGGAATTCAATGTGGTATGATACAGAACTAAAACAGAACTCAAAACAAATGCTACCTCTGAGTTTAACAATATATCTCTAATCCCCAAATAAAACTTTTCATTTGAACCAACAGCTTACTGTTGTAGACTTAGAACTATTAGCCTATAAATATTTACATTTAATAATTGGGCCACACCATTTGCAGTGCATACACTCAACTTCATCCTTTTCTCCTGTTTGTTTTTTTAAAACGTTGAAATATCTCCTTGTGTTGTGAAATGTATTCTGATACAGATTTTTGTATTCTTTCCATTTTAGCGTGTCAGATCTTTAAATTATCTGTTAACAGCTTGAAATATGTATGTGATGGACGTGAGATTCATCAGTACATTCTGAAGTGCATGCACTTCAGAACTTCTGCGCGTGCCTGTTTATTGTGTGTATCTTCTATACAAATACACAGCCTCACTTCAACAGGCAGCTTTGCATATACACACAGACTAGTGTATTATAGTAATACATATATCTCATGCAACATACTGTATTTCCTTAATAAAACAAGTTATTTTTATATATTTGCATGATACAAAAGTAGGGTGAAAATTTGGGAAAAAATGAATACTTTTTGTAAAACCCACGATTTTTTCAGTAAAACTCAGTTTAAACTGAAAACGAAGGGGGTCATCTACACATAATGTAAATAAGTAACATGATCATGGTATGTTCATTTTTTGACTACTTAAGTCCCAAAGGCAGAAATGATAAATTGAATTAGATACATTTCCTAAACTAACATGGATATTAGTGGGTATAGTGCAATACTGTAGGAATGACCACACTAACAACTGAAGCAGACACCTAAGCTGACAAATTATTTTGGCAGCCTACTACCCCTCTTATCTGTAGTCACAAAGTGTCCCTTATACAAACAATGCAAAGCATTAATCACAACACATTTTATGCTTGCAATACATGCACTTGTGCATTAATACTGACAAGTTTTGGGAATATGGGTACTAATCATTCATTCACAGTCCTGGTTTCCATTATCATTTATTACTGAAGAAGCAATGACAAAGGGCTTTTATTCTGCCAGATGGGACCTGTATGTTGGACACCGATACCAAACAGACACGTAAGAATAGAATACAGCTAAAATAGGAAGATCAGGAATTCTAGCATATGTACAAAATCCTCTGCTATCTAGCTGACTGCAGATTTTAAGCAAACGTTCAGAAAATCTATTATGCCTTATGTGGAAAAAAGCTTTTTCAAATCAAATTTATTCCAAAATGCATCAGAAGTTTTTTAACATGAGATATCTACCAAAATGTTTAACATTCAAATGATTTTAAATACAGCAGTTTAGTAATTACTTAAAAAAACTGCAATATCCAAATCCTAATAAAAACATACATATTGATAATTATCTACCACTGTTGCTTGCTTTATCTGAATTTTCTATCACTGCAGCCTCCACTTGCTATAACAAAGAAGCAGCCCAGGGTTCCAGCTTCTTCACTATCAGGACATTTTATCTTCAGATACTTGAGCCCTGTCTGTACTACCACTTTCACTCATGCTACCACGGCTGGAAAATCTGGGTCCCTATTTCTCCAGACAGGAACACCTTACCTCTTACCCTTCATATGTGCAACTATCTAATTCTCACCATTCTTTTCAAATAAAGGTCTCTGTACCAGATGCTAGAAATCTGATATTTTTAATCTTTTACTGCCCGCAGCATTAAGTCTTCTTGTGATTGCAGACATCTTAAACCCTTAGGGTTAGAGGACAGTGGTAAAGATACCTGAAAGCTATCTATACCAGCAGTTCCACGCTTTTTGGTGCAGCTGCACTGGTGGAGAATTATGAGTTATTTGTTAAAGTAGAAAGGACCTGGTGGAGTAGGTAGGTGGTGCTTGTACCAGTCTCAGCACACAAATGTGTAATATAAGCCCTGCATCATAGCCAAGTCTTTTCTTAATCTATGGTACCATAATCACTCTTCCCCTCTCGCTGAAGTTTCAGGCAAATTAGTTAAGCGTGATTCAACAGAACTTACCAGGTTTGTAACCGTCACAATCTTAAGCATAGAGAGACCCCAATGCTTCCATGATACCGTACTGATGACTTACAATAATTTTGTTTTTAAATAGAAATAGTTCTTATTTTATTATGCAGAAATATTCAATGGCTTCATTTTTGTTTACTTTTAAAACAGTGCGACTGCCAAACAAGCACAGCTAACTTCATTAGTGGTGGTCGGGGACTCTCTCCTCAGGGGGACTGAGTCATCTATCTGCCGCCCCCTCCACCCCCTCCAGGAAAACCGAGAAGTCTGCCAGGAGCTAGGATTCACAATGTGACGGAGAGACTGCCGAGACTCATCAAGCCCTCGGATCGCTACCCCTTCCTGCTTCTCCACGGGGGCACCAATTATACCGCCAAGAATGACCTTGAGCGGATCACTGCGGACTATGTGGCTCTGGGAAGAAGGATACAGGAGTTTGAGACGCAAGTGGTCTTCTCGTCCATCCTCCCCGTGGAAGGAAAAGGCCTGGGTAGAGACCGTCAAATCGTGGAAGTCAACGAACGGCTGCGGAGGTGGTGTCGGAGAGAAGGCTTTGGATTCTTTGACCATGGGATGGTGTTCCATGAAGGAGGAGTGCTAGGCAGAGACGGGCTCCACCTAACAAAGAGAGGGAAGAGCATCTTTGCAAGCAGTCTGGCTAACCTAGTGAGGAGGGCTTTAAACTAGGTTCACCGGGGGAAGGAGACCAAAGCCCTGAGGTAAGTGGGATACCGGGAGGAAGCACGAGCCAGAGCGCGTGACAGGGCAGGGGTCCTGCCTCATACTGAGAAAGAGGGACGATCAGCGAGTTATCTCATGTGCCCATATACAAATGCAAGAAGCCTGAGAAACAAGCAGGGAGAACTAGAAGTCCTGGCACAGTCAAGGAATTACGATGTGATTGGAATAACAGAGACTTGGTGGGATAACTCACATGACTGGAGTACTGTCATGGATGGATATAAACTGTTCAGGAAGGACAAGCAGGGCAGAAAAGGTGGGGGAGTTGCACTGTATGTAAGGGAGCAGTATGACTGCTCAGAGCTCAAGTATGAAACTGCAGAAAAACCTGAGTGTCTCTGGATTAAGTTTAGAAGTGTGAGCAACAAGGGTGATGTCGTGGTGGGAGTCTGCTATAGACCACCGGACCAGGGGGATGAGGTGGACGAGGCTTTCTTCCGGCAACTCACAGAAGTTACTAGATCGCAGACCCTGGTTCTCATGGGACACTTCAATCACCCTGATATCTGCTGGGAGAGCAATACAGCGGTGCACAGACAATCCAGGAAGTTTTTGGAAAGGGTAGGGGACAATTTCCTGGTGCAAGTGCTGGAGGAACCAACTAGGGGCAGAGCTCTTCTTGACCTGCTGCTCACAAACCGGGAAGAATTAGTAGGGGAAGCTAAAGTGGATGGGAACATGGGAGGCAGTGACCATGAGATGGTCGAGTTCAGGATCCTGACACAGGGAAGAAAGGAGAGCAGCACAATACGGACCCTGGACTTCAGAAAAGCAGACTGACTCCCTCAGGGAACTGATGGGCAGGATCCCCTGGGAGAACAACATGAGGGGGAAAGGAGTCCAGGAGAGCTGGCTGTATTTTAAAGAATCCTTATTGAGGTTACAGGGACAAACCATCCCGATCTGTAGAAAGAATAGTAAATATGGCAGGCGACCAGCTTGGCTTAACAGTGAAATCCTTGCTATCTTGAACAAAAAAAAGAAGCTTACAAGAAGTAGAAGATTGGACAAATGACCAGGGAAGAGTATAAAAATATTGCTCGGGGATGCAGGAGTGAAATCAGGAAGGCCAAATCACACCTGGAGTTTCAGCTTGCAAGAGATGTTAAAACTAACAAGAAGAGTTTCTTCAGGTATGTTAGCAACAAGAAGAAAGTCAAGGAAAGTGTGGGCCCCTTACTGAATGAGGGAGGCAACCTAGTGACAGAGGATGTGGAAAAAGCTAATGTACTCAGTGCTTTTTTTGCCTGTCTTCACGAACAAGGTCAGCTCCCAAACTACTGCACTGGGCAGCACAGCACGGGGAGAAGGTGACCAGCCCTCTGTGGAGAGAGAAGTTGTTCAGGACTATTTAGAAAAGCTGGACGAGCACAAGTCCATTGGGCCGGATGCGCTGCATCTGAGAGTGCTAAAGGAGTTGGCAGAGTGATTGCAGAGCCATTGGCCATTATCTTTGAAAACTCATGGTGATCGGGGGAAGTCCCAGATGACTGGAAAAAGGCTAGTGATCAATGGCTCCATGTCTAGCTGGCAGCCGGTATCAAGTGGAGTGCCCCAAGGGTTGCTCCTCGGGCCAGTTTTGTTCAATATCTTCATAAATGATCTGGAGGATGGTGTGGATTGCATCTTCAGCAAGTTTGCAGCTGACACTAAGCTGGGAGGAGAGGTAGATACACTGGAGGGTAGGGATAGGATACAGAGGGACCTAGACAAATTAGAGGATTGGGCCAAAAGAAATCTGATGACGTTTAACAAGGACAAGTGCAGAGTCCTGCACTTAGGACGGAAGAACCCCATGCACCGCTACAGACTAGGGACCGAATGGCTCAGCAGCAGTTCTACAGAAAAGGACCTAGGGGTTACAGTGGACGAGAAGCTGGATAGGAGTCAACAGTGTGCACTTGTTGCCAAGAAGGCCAATGGCATTTTGGGATGTATATGTAGGGGCACTGCCAGCAGGTCGAGGGACGTGATCGTTCCCCCTCTATTTGACATTGGTGAGGCCTCATCTGGAGTACTGTGTCCAGTTTTGGGCCCCACACTACAAGAAGGATGTGGAAAAATTGGAAAGCGTCCAGCGGAGGGCAACAAAAATGATTAGGGGACTGGAACACATGACTTATGAGGAGAGGCTGAGGGAACTGGGATTGTTTAGTCTGCGGAAGAGAAGAATGAGGGGGGATTTGATAGCTGCTTTCAACTACCTGAAAGGGGGTTCCAAAGAGGATGGCTCTAGACTGTTCTCAGTGGTAGCTGATGACGGAACAAGGAATAATGGTCTCAAGTTGCAGTGGGGGAGGTTTAGGTTGGATATTAGGAAAAACTTTTTCACTAGGAGGGTGGTGGAACACTGGAATGTGTTACCTGGGGAGGTGGTGGAATCTCCTTCCTTAGAAGTTTTTAAAGTCAGGCTTGACAAAGCCCTGGCTGGGATGATTTAGTTGGGGATTGATCCTGCTTTGAGCAGGGGGTTGGACTAGATGACCTCCTGATGTCCCTTCCAACCCTGATATTCTATGAGTCTATGATTATGTGCATACTTCCTAACAAAACCCCTACAAGCAAACAGCAAAGAGAGTCATCTCAGGACTACATCGAAAAGTTATACTGTGCTAGAGGAAAATAAGATTTTCTTACCCATGTTTGTAGCACTTTGACCAGTTGGACTGCACTACAGAAATATATTTTATTTTTGTACACAACAAGGGAAGCATTTGGCCCTTAATGAAGACCCATCCAACAGCCAAGAGCTAGAAATCTCCCTTGTCAGCTGTAGTTGCTGTCTGCCAAGAAAGCTGGAAATAGTTGTCAAAATAGCACAGATGGCTACATCTCCTTCAGCTAGTCAAATGCCTCTTTTTCATAATTTCCATTACCATTAAGGTTGTTTAAATAAAATTGCCAAAGCCACAATACCAACATGACAACCAATATATTGGAATTTTTGGTCTCTTCTGCTGTCATAACTGCAGTGCATTAACTGTTAAGCAGCCTTGTGGAATACAAGTGTATATGGCTACAACACGTCTCAAATATGGTCTCTTTAAATCCTTAGTATCACTCAATTAATACCTTTACCCACAATAAATTGTTAAAACTACTTATAATACATCTCCAGTTTTTAAATTTTACAAAAGCTGATCAGTAAGCAAAGCAGCTCATATTCCAATATTTCACTTAAACTAGTCTTTCACAAACACAATCCCTCCCCCAAAATCATACCTACTTAGAAATTTTTACTTCCATACCTCATTCCTGAGGGAACGTTCAATGAAATTAAAAGACGGCAAATTTAAAACCAACAAAAGGAAATACTTTTCCGCACAATGCATAGTTAAACTGTGGAACTCAATGCCACCAGAAGTTGTTGAGGCTGAGAAAATACCAAGTTCCAAACACTACCACCATTTATAGATACCAAAAATATCGATTTAAAATTTAAAAATTTTAAAAATTAATTATAAATGTCGGAGGAATATTAAACCTCATGCTCTCAAGGCAATCTTTAACTAAGAGATCAGGATAAGCTCTTGCAGGGGGGCAGAAAATACCACATATACCTAACATGGGGTTCTTACACCTCCCTTTACAGCATCCGGCACTGACCACAGTTGAAGAGAAGATAACGAGTGGATGAATTTTTAGTCTGATTCACTATGGCAATTTCTACATTCCCAAAACCAACAAAAGAAATTCTACTAAGGAGAGATGCAAACCCCCTACTTAGTGATAAAAAGCAAAAAACTCTTTAAAAAGCCAAAAACCATGAAGAAGAAGTGAAGTTCAATTACAAACACACAGTATAGTATAGATTGGGGTGGGCAAATTACGGCCCTCATCTCCAGCCCCACCCCAGAGCCTGCACCCCCAGCTGGAGCCCTCACTACCCCTGCCCTCCAACCCCCCACCCCAGTCCGAAGCCCACTCCCACACCCTGAACTCGTCATTTCTGGCCCAACCCCAGAGCCCTCACTCCCTCCTGCACTCCAACCCCCGATTTTGTGAGCATTCATGGCCAGCCATACAATTTCCATACCCAGATGTGGCCCTCAGGCCAAAAAGTTTGCCCACCCCTGGTGTAGATACACAAGGAACAGAGAGAAGCAAAACTACACTTAATTTGTGGTAAAGGGGCATCATAACTACATTCCTGAGGGAATTTTGAACCAAAAAATTTAAAATTATGAGCACAATATTTTAAAATTCTGCAAATTTTATTTCTCAAATAAATGTGGAGGCTCCAGCACGGTACTGGAGAGCACAGGCCACTGGCTGTACTGAGGTGGGAGATCACTGTGCAGCTCCCACCACCCCTGACACAGACTCAGCAGTGAAGCTACACCCAACCCTGACACAGCACAAGGACTTGGCCTGCCCCAGAAGCACCCACCCTCCATGCCAGGCGCACCAGGTGTGGGCAGGCAGGCTCCTGCAGCTCAGCAAGGCAGGATGCAAGTATGAAGAGGCTTAGAGTGGGGGGATCCAGGTGTGGGTTGAGAGGGGTCTGTGTGGGACAATCTGGGTGCAGGCGGCTCAGTGGGGGATCTGGGTGCGGGAGGGATGTGGATGCACAGGAGCTTGTTGGGGGGTTCTGGGTGCAACGGTAATGGGACTCTGCAGGAGGGTCCAGGTGATGGTAGTTGGGGCTCAGCGGGGGGGGTCTGGATGTCAGGGGGGACAGAGTTTGGCAGGGGGGTCTGGGTGTGGGAAGCACAGTGGAGGGTCCAGACGTGGGGGGAGGGGGGAGAATAGTTTGGAATACTACTAAGGAAATTTTGCCTGGTGGTGAGTAAATAATGTTCACAGAATGCTTTTGGCATTAAAAGTCTGAAGAATGGTTGGGTAAATTCAGTTAAAGATATTCACTTATTTTCCAGGAGTAGATTTTTTTCTTTAACACTTTATTGGCATTGTGTACTTTAGATTCACTAGTGTCACTCTCCTTTAGGAACCTTGGAAAATGAGAGTGGAAATTCCTAAAGGGCAATACAACATAAAAAGCAGAGAGGTACTTCCTCCATTATATTTACTTAGAAGGGGGGGGGGTTTCCTTACCAAAAGTGGCAGCCATGTTGGGGTCAAGGGAGGGCTGGCCATCGCCAGAAGGAAGGTCAAGGCGAGTGAAGTCTCTGCTTTTGTCATTGTTGTATTTTACATTAAGGCTTGTTAACTTGGAGAAATCAATACGCAGAGTGCAGCATGCATTGTAGATATTCTGGCCATCCAGAGCCTAGAGAAAAAAGTGGTTGTAAAGTTTAAAAAGGCAAAACATGTTTACCATTCACATATCTATCTATATTTACTCCAATTCAAATCCACACTAACAGCAACCTTTAAGAAGTTGTTGGACCATTCCAGACTAGCCATTGCACCACCTTCAGCCACAGATCCTTACTTTCTAGAATATTAGTGTAACCTACTGGGTCAGTATCTGTTACGTATCTCTCTCTCTCTCTGCCAATCCACAGCTAATGGGGCCTTGTATGGCCCCCAGCTACAGAGCCTAGTCTCCTTATATGATGCTACAGATTCATGCTTTTAAGCCTTAGACATCTTCCACATTTAAACATTCACTATAAAATAGTGGCAGTGATATTCGTTTGGGGGGGTTTTGGAACAACAGACCACTGGAATTTGTGGATGTTGGCTCAAGAGCAGTAAATTAGAGTTACTCTTTTATAGAGCTACCCTCACACCACTAGGAAAGGATAAATTAACTGAATGTGTCTTGATTATGCTCTTTTGAAGCATCAAAATCTTTTCTGCACAAGCACACTTGAGTACTCTCCTAGGACCTCATCATAAAAAACAAAGGAAAAAAAATCAGAGGCTACATATTTTCCACAGATTACCAGTTATGATTTCAGATTCTGTTATATTGAAATAAAAATAATGATCCGCAAATCCCTAGAAAAATTGAATTAAACGTCTTTACCAGTCAGCCACCTTAACTCCAAATAAAACATTCTCTTGGTATTGAAAACTTCTTTTACTCAATAGTTTACAAGTTATATGAAGACGGCAGAAAGGCCACCACAAAATGGCTACCAGGCTAAAACATGGAATGATCAGGTGATCATTAATCCCTTGGGTAGGATTCTCATTTAAAGCGTGGCCATTTGGCACTGCCAAAGCAATGTAAAGAGGTCTTACAGTGAGTGTAAGGTCCCTTTATGCTGGCAGAGCCGTGCAAAGTGGCCTTAACGTAAATAAATATCAGACTTAGTACAGAATGTGAAGCTTTATCACACTACCGAAAAATGAAATGCACGTGCCATGCCTGAACTCTGGTCTCAAAATAAACATAAGAACATGATTCAGTTTGTTTGTAAGTTTGCCTGAAAATAAGTCTACACATTTAGTTATTCATTTCGGACTTTTTTCTCTTTCAGCTATGCAATTACCTGAAAAAATTAACATGAACAACCACAAAAGTAATATGCTCTGCATAAGGAAAGCTACAATAACAAAAATTTTGTAGCAAGAGTCATCTCTCACCTATATCAATGCTCACATTCTAAGAAACCAAAGAAAGATAAGCGGAAGTGGCATGCCTGAGGTCCATTTTCAAGAATCCGTTACCTGATACATAATAAGGCCTGGGCCACAAAAATTTTGTAATGGTATAACATCTGGTTATGGGTGTGAATTTCTTTTTATTTAAAGTCATACAAGTACAATGCATTGCTTATACACCAGTACAGCTTATTCCTTCTCCAGTACTGCACAAGGAGAGTTGTATCGCCTAACTAGTATGACTTGTAGTATACTGATATATTAAAGCTGTACAACTTTTGTATGTACACATGGGCTTAGCGTAAATGAGTCAGGCTGACAAAAGAAAAAAAAAGTAAAAGATAAACTATCCAAAAACTTCAAAATTGTTATTTACAGATAAGCGATACATGTTATGCAATATTGTTAGCCCAAAGTCAAAACAAGTAAAATATTTTTAAAAGCTTTTTAAAAGAGTAGCTATATCATGAAGATTTTTATCTAAGAACAGTTAAACTAAACAAACTTTGTAGGGTATAGGCTACTATGCAATTTTAATAAATTAAGTTCACCATTAGTGAGTAATAAATTCAAGGTAGGTTTCTCAGCCATTTTATGGAAAAGGTAGGGGCTTCTCAGCAGACAGTTCCTAATCTATGGAACTGCAAACCAGAAGGAGATCCAAGATGAGTCTTTCCAGCTTTAGGGCATTCTGCAAACCTCACCTTGTCCAGGAAAATCACATATCAACACAAAACAGAAAGACTCTAAAAAAAGCAAAAGAGTGGATCTTATTCCTACTTTGAACAGAACTTCCTGTTAATTTTGTAGTTCCAATATACCACAGTAATGGTCACTTTAGAAAAACATATGAGACTGTCTTCATGATTCTGAATTTACTACATTAGTTAATTAAAATATTTCAAATTTGTGCCTCCTGTCTCTGTGCAATCCATATTATCCAGCTATTTGATTTTGCAGTAAAGTCATAATTCTGGTTTGACAGTTTCTTAGACTAGTGTCAGCAGCACAGAAATATAAATTCACTGCAGGATCAGAGAGAAACCGAGCTGAGAGAGAGAGAATTTCTGTTAATTTGAATTTCTTCATGTCTCTAATATTAGCCCAGATAACATAGGTAGCTCCTTTTGACATCAGGAGGAGACAGGAAATAAAGCAAAACTCAAGATGTCACTTCCCTATTCTAGTCAAGGTCTTATTCAGCCCTCATCACCATAGCACAAGGGCACCTTCTAGAAGTGCATTTAAGCAACATAACTTGCATCTCTCATGTAGTTCTTGCTCCCTTTCTCCCCCTACCTGGGGTAAACTGGATGGAACTTTGAAAACTTTAAATATAAGTATGCTGAGCTGTATGTTTATATTAGCAAAGGGTAAGGTTGAAGATCTGTGCCTTGCACTTGGAACGAAAGTTCTCTGGTGGTTCTTAATTCCTGTGGAAGTTTGTTCTGGTCTTGAGCCAGCATGGACAAAGCTCTACCACAAGTGTAAAGCTCATCTGTGTTGGAGGCAGACAGCTCCATTGTGCCTGAGGAGCAGAGTTATTGACTGAAGTCCTGATCTCAGAGCTTTAGGTACTCTTTTAGGTATCATGGGTCCAGACCATTAAGTGTCCTAAAGATAAGGAACAAGGCCTTGAATTTGACATGGTATTCTATATGAAGCCACCACAGGGACCAGAGGGTAGGTTTGATGTGCTTGCAGTAAACTGTGCTGCTGCGGAGATGTGCTGCTGCATGCTGGGTGTAATGGAGATAGACTGGCTGACACAGCTCAGCTACAGTTCCTAAGCACCAGCAGTTCTATTTATTCTAAGAGCTGCATAGAAAATAGTCCAGGAAAACATAGCCCTAGTTCCACTCCCACAAAACCAAAAAACCAGGTGAGCCATCTATGACAGACTCTGGAAAAACCAAACAGAAAAGTTACTATTCTACAATGTCCCAAAGAGTGAGTCTTATGGAAACAGAACAAGGTAAAATACTTCCTGAGAAAGTAGAACGTAAGAGGAAAAAGAATAGGAGTACTTGTGGCACCTTAGAGACTAACCAGTTTATTTGAGCATAAGCTTTCGTGAGCTACAGCTCACTTCATCAGATGCATACTGTGAAAAATACAGAAGATGTTGGTTTTTATACACACAAATCATGAAAAAATGGGTGTTTATCACTACAAAAGGTTCTCTCCCCCCCACGGCTGTTACTCTGACCAGCAGGAGAGTGGGGTGGGGGAGAGAAAACCTTTTGTGGTGATAAACACCCATTTTTTTCATGATTTGTGTGTATAAAAACCAACATCTTCTGTATTTTCCACAGTATGCATCCGACGAAGTGAGCTGCAGCTCACGAAAGCTTATGCTCAAATAAACTGGTTAGTCTCTAAGGTGCCACAAGCACTCCTTTTCTTTTTGCGAACATAGACTAACACGGCTGTTACTCTGAAACCAGGAAAAAGAATGAGAATTTTCTCCTAAGTAACACACAGGTAGGGATCCCTGCTTTAAAGGGCATGAAGTTCTCTGTCTTTCCTTGCTTAGATAGCCCCAAAGACAATTTTAAGGGTAAGGACTAAGGTTTTTTTTAGGTGTTAAGAGATACCAGAAAGTGCATTTAACCTAAGATCTCACATAATTAAAGGAGTGCATAAAAACTTGTCAGCACCTCTGAACAAATATCCCACCACATCCAGAGAGGAGTCCACATAGAATCATAGAATCCTAGAATATAAGGGTTGGAAGGGACCCCAGAAGGTCATCTAGTCCAACCCCCTGCTCGAAGCAGGACCAATTCCCAGTTAAATCATCCCAGCCAGGGCTTTGTCAAGCCTGACCTTAAAAACCTCTAAGGAAGGAGATTCTACCACCTCCCTAGGTAAAACACATAGCTGTGTGTTGGCAGAGAAATGGAGAAGGTGGCCTATAGAGATGGAAAAGAACTCACATCTAAAAATGTTCTATTCTTTAAATCCTTATCACTATGACAACGAGGTTGCAGACCCTCAGGACTTTATCAAGCCCATTCTGAAAGAAGGCAAAAAACCTTAGAAAATATATCTAAAATTATTTAAATTTCTGTATTTGCTTCAGGAAAAAACGGCTACCTACCTTTCGTAACTGTTGTTCTTTGAGATGTGTTGCTCATGTCCATTACATTCTAGGTGTCTGCATGCACATGTGCATGGTTGTCGGAGACTTTTGGCTTAGCGGTATCTATAGGGCTGGCTGTGACCCCCTCTGGAGTGGCACTCTCATGTGGTGATATATCAGGTGCCGGCAACCCTACGCCCTCTCAGTTCCTTCTTGCCAGTAACTCCAACATAGGGACAGGAGGGCGGGTAATGGAATGGACATGAGCAACACATCTTGAAGACAGTTATGAAAGGTAGGTAACCATTGCTTGTGTGGATTCCAGTTTAGGTGAATCACAAGCAGTATCTACAGAGGTGGGCTCGCAGTTCACAGCTTGGAGGCTTACAGTACTGCTCTACAGAAGCCCACATAATCCCAGGCCTGCTGCATAACCACATGGTGGGATGTGAGGGTATGGACTGACAATCAGGTGGCCGCCTACAGATGTACTGGATAGGCACTTGGGCCAAAAAGTCTGCCGAAGAGGCCTGCGCCCTGGTCAAGTGGGTGGTGATGATCGGCGGGGGCAGCACCTTTGCTTGATCATAGCAAAAGCGAATTCAGGCCGTGATCCAGCAGGAAATCCTCTGTACAGAATCATAGAATCCTAGAATATAAGGGTTGGAAGGGACCCCAGAAGGTCATCTAGTCCAACCCCCTGCTCGAAGCAGGACCAATTCCCAGTTAAATCATCCCAGCCAGGGCTTTGTCAAGCCTGACCTTAAAAACCTCTAAGGAAGGAGATTCTACCACCTCCCTAGGTAGAAACAGGATGACCTTTCAGCCTGTCAGCCACAGCAACGAATAATTGTGTTGTCTTGTGAAAAGGATTGCTCCTTTCAATGTAGAAGGCCAGAGCCCTCCTGACGTCCAGGGTATGTAGCCTGCACTCCTCCTCCGACTTATGTGGCTTTGGCCTTGGAGGAATCTGACTGATGTCTTGAGAGAAAACTGACCTGCCTTCAATCGGTGGGTGGAAGGCAGAGACGGCGGCTACATGGACCTTGATGGAGGAGAGCGAAAAGCCCTGAAGCTTGAGGTGCAGGAGGTAGTCTAGAATGATCTACAACGGAGCTTGCTCAGGACAAGCCCCCTTATACGCCATCCAGCAGGTGAATCACTTCCATTTGGCCAAGTAGGTGGCCCTGGTGGAGGGCTTTCTATTGCCCAACAGGACTCGCTGGATCTCAGATGAGCAGTGCTGTTCCTGCGCATTTAGCCACGCAGCAGCCAAGCCATCAGATGAAGTGCCACCAGGTTCGGGTGCAGGAGACTGATGTGGTTCTGGGACAAAAGGTCCGCCCTGAGTGGCATCCGGAACAGGGTTGCCACCAAGACATCCAGCAGCGTGCTGAACCAGTGTTGGCGTGGGCAAGCCAGCACTATGAGGATGACCTTCACCCTGTCCTGCTTGATCTTCCATGAGGACCTTGGGCTGCAACGGCACTGGAGGGAAGGCATACATCAGAGCCCCCGATCACGGGAGCAGGAAGGTGGCCAACAGGGATCCCTTATCCCTGCCTTGGAACGAGCAGAAATCGTGGCATTTACTGTTCTGTCTGGATGCAAACAGGTCCCCCTGGGGAGTTCCCCACCTGCGGAACACAGAACTGACCACCTCCGGGTAAAGAGACCACTCGTGGCAAGACAAGAATGTCCTCCTAAGGTGATCTGCCCAAGTGTTCCTGGCCCCTGGGATGGCCACAAGGTGGATATCGTTCTGCAGGCAGAAATCCCAGAGCTGGAGCTATTCCTAACATAGGGCAGACAACCTGGCTCCCCCCTGCTTGTTGATACAGAAGACTGTGACCATGTTGTCCGTGAGAACCTGAACCATCTTGCCTTGTATGCGAGGCCAAAAGGCTTGGCAGGCTAGGTGAACCGCCCTAAGCTCCCTGACATTGATGTGCAGTGACTGATTGTGACTGGACCAACAGCCTTGAGTACAGAGATTGCTCAGGTGGCCTCCCCAACCCAGGTCTGAAGCATCGGAAACCAGAATCACTAACGAAACTGGGGTTGCGAAAGGGACTCCCTCCCGCACCGATGCGGGATCTTGCCACCAGCTAAGGAACGACAGTACGCTGTCCGGAACCCTGATCACCCAGTCCATACTGTACTGGTTGAGGACAGACCAACGCCAGCCATGTGGAGTTGCGCGTGCCTAACTACGTAAGTGCATGCTGCCATGTGACTCAACAGTCTCAGAAACGTGTGGGTGGTGGTGATGAGTGGCGGTGATGAGTGGCTGGGCACGCAGAGATGAGATGAGGTCCACCATGGTTTTGGAACAGAGTCTTGCGGAGGAAGGCTCTGGCTTGAGTGGAGTCGAGTACTGCCCCAATGAATTCTATACATTGTAGTGGGGTGAAGGTTGACTTTTTGTCATTTGTTATTAGGCCCAGGTTGTGGTTATTAGGCCCAGCCCCTTATCCACCAGTTGTCGAGGTACAGATAGATCTGGACTCCCCGACATCTCAGGTAAGCAGCCACTGGTACGGATAGATCTGGACTCCCCGACATCTCAGGTAAGCAGCCACTATACGCTTTGTGAACGCTCTCGGGGCCGACAGGAGACCAAAGGGCATTGCCATAAACTGGAAATGGCACTGGCCCAACATGAAAAGGAGGAAACGCCAGTGTCCTGGGAATGTGGAAATATAGAAGTACGTGTCCTTTAGATCGGGAGCGGCATATCAGTCTCCTGGATCCAGGGAGGGAATAATGGAGGCCAGGGAGACCATGTGAAATTTCAACTTTTTGAGAGACTTGTTGAGGCGGCACAGGTGTAGGATAAGTCTGAAGCCCCCTTTTGCCTTCAGAATGAGGAAGTAACAGGGGTAAAACCCTTTTCCTTCCATGTTTTGTGGAACCTCTTCCACCGCCCCTAAGCTCATGAGGTTTTCGACTTCCTGAGTGAGGAGTTGTTCACGAGAAGCGTCCCTGAAGAGGGACGGGGAAGGGAGATGGAAGGGTTAGTCGGCTACAAACTGCAGGGTATAGCCCAATGAGACTGTGTTGAGCACCAGCAGTCTGAAGTGATATGGGACCAGGCTGGCTGGAAAGGGTGGAGGTGGTTGAGGAAGATGGGGAGTGGATCCAGTGCAGTGACTGGGGCATCGTCCTTGAGCACACCCTCAAAATGATTGTTTCTGGCTGCACTGATCACTGAAAGGACCGGGCTGAGCAGGTGGATGAGACAATGACTGGTGGAGTTGCTTGAAACCCGTCTTTTTGTAGGAGCCAGAACGAGGGGTTCCCCAAAACCTCGATGATGGTGTAGGTGCAACTGTTTCCTGGCCTGCTGAGAAGTATGAAGGCCTAAGGAGCAGAGGGTGGCACAGGAGTCTTTAAGGCCATGGATCCTAGCATTAGTTAGTTCCCTCAAACTGGAGGTCCTGGAGGGTGGATTGAATCTCCTGGGACAGCCCAGAGGTCTGTAATAAGGAGCTATGCCTCATGGCTATTGCAGAGGTAAACACCCTGGACACCAAGTCTGTGGTGTCCCAGGCCATCTGGAGGACACCCCTGGCTACTACCACGCCCTCATCTATGAGAGTGGCGAACTCCTGCGCCTGATCCTGTGGGAGGCTCTCTTTCAACTTGCCGACGGATTTCCACATGTTGAAATTGTACCTGCCAAGTAGGGCCTGATGGTTAGAGACCCTAAACTGGAGGCTCGCTGTGGAATAAATCTTTCTGCCAAACAAGTCTAGTCTCTTGGAATCTTTATTTTTTGGGGGTGCCACTTGCCTGGCCCTTTCGTTGACAGCAGATACGACCAAGGACCCTGCATAAGGGTACGTGTAAAGGTATTAAAACACCTTGGTGGGGGCATAGTATTTCTTTTCCGACTTCTTGGATGTGGGCGGAATGGAAGAGGAGGTCTGCCACATTGACTTGGTGATCTTCAGGACCCCTGGTGAACGAGCAATGCAACCCACGCTGGGGCAGAGGAGCGAATGGCACTGAAGAGGTTATCAGGTTCCTCAGCTAGCTCCTCGACCTCCAAGTTCAGGTTGACCACCACCCTTTTAAGGAGGGCTTGGTGCTCTCGAAGTCGGGGGGGGGCGGGATGGAGGGTGAGAAATTGACAGATTTTGGAATCAGTTGGCAGTATATGGACTGGGGATTAGTTATAAAAAATTTTAAAATATTCAAGTAATTGTAAATTATTTCTTTTTATATCAAAAAAATCAATGCAGGTCTTTGGCACTCATTGTTAGGTTGCAGGTGCCTGTCAAACTGATGAAATATTGGGGAAGGCAATCCACAAGTTCTTCACCTAGGATGCCAGATTATTAATTAATTATTATTAAAGCATCGTCACAGCCCCCCCCCCCAAAACCTGTGCTTGAACCACATGCAGTTTATTAGCTGGTCATTTTTGCCTGTATTATATTCTACTAAAAGGAATTAGGAGCCAGATTTACAGGTCTTTGAGCCAACATTTATAAGGAACACAAAATTTCACTGAAATTATTTATTTTTGCAGAAGAGCAGTACTGATTTGTAATTACAAGGACAATGGGTTTTAAAGGTTTTTGGAAAAAAAATATATACCTACAGTACGCAGATATTTGTCTTCCTTTTTGAACCTGAGATAGCAAGTGAAAAGTTTAAATTCCCCCACCACCAGCACCTCTTTCCTGTAAGTAGAAGGAATACTAGCAGTGTACTAGCCTTAACCTGTGACCAGGTACACAGGTGGAATTATTCAAGACCACTAATGCGTAATTAGTAGTAAAAGTACTAAAGTTCAGCAAATCATTCTCTATAACGTAATTACAAAACCCCAAAGCTACTTTGAGCAGCAAGAGAATTTAAATATTACTAGAGTGTCAAGAAACCCTAACACTAGTGCAGCTCATAGCAAAACCATGTACATGAAAAGAATGTTTCTGTAATTTATTTTATGTTGACTAAATAGGTCAGATGTATATCTTTATGCTTACCATTTTGGCATAATGTGCATTCATTGGATCAGCATACTGAAGCAAGGCCTGAAACTGATTGTTCTTTGTGAAGGTGATAATCTTCAAGACAGTTCCAAACTTGGAGAAAATCTAAAAAATAAATCAAGAAATAAATAATTTGGACTTTTAAAACTGTATCTGTATACTTTTAAAGCTACAGTACACAATTTTAGCTCTTGAGATACTGTTTTTCAGGAATAATTTTATATTCGAAATGAACAAAATAATTCTCAGTTCTATCAGAATCCATGTTTTGGAGGCAAGTTCATAATATTTTCTACTGGCCACTAACTTCCTCCACGTCCGGCAAAAAAAAATAAAAAAAATAAAAAGTTAATTCTCTCCAAGAACAAGAGTCACTGTCTCTCAAGTTACATGCCACAGAACTTGCTCAGAACTGGCATAAAGAGAGAGAGCCTTTGTTCTAGACCTCCAGAGATGCTGGAATACATTGGAGTATTGGTTTGAGAAGTGGGGTTTCACAAAGCAGTTGAGAGCAGGGATTCACAAGCTGTCTTTGAGGATGATGGAATGGACTGCACCCTCAGCAAGTTCGCATATCACACTAAGTTGGGGGGAGAGGCAGATACGCTGGAGGGTAGGGATAGGGTCCAGAGTGACCTAGACAAATTGGAGGATTGGGCCAAAAGAAGTTGGATGAGGTTCAACAAGGACAAGTGCAGAGTTCTGCACTTAGGAAGGAAGAATCCCATGTACTGCTACAGGCTGGGAACCGACTGGCTAAGCAGCAGTTCTGCAGAAAAGGACCTGGGGATTACAGTGGATAAGAAGCTGGATATAAGTCAGCAGTGTGCCCTTGTTGACAAGAAGGCTAACGGCATATTGGGCTGCATTAGTAGGAGCACTGCCAGCAGATTGAGGGAAGCTATCATTCCCCTCTATTTGGCACTAGTGAGGCCACATTTGGAGTACTGCGTCCAGTTTTGGGTCCCCCACTACAGAAAGGATGTGGACAAATTGGAGAGAGTCCAGCGGAGGGCAACAAAAATAATCAGGGGGCTGGGGCACAAGACTTATGAGGAGAGGCTGAGGGAACTGGGCTTGTTTAGTCTGCAGAAGAGAAGAATGAGGGGGGATTTGATAACAGCCTTCAACTCCTGAAGGGGGGTTCCCAAGAGGATGGAGCTAGGCTTTTCTCAGTGGTGGCAGATGACAGAACAAGGAGCAATGGTCTCAATTTGCAGTGGGGGAGGTCTCAGTTGGATATTAGGAAACACTTTCACTAGGAGGTTGATAACATACTGGAATGGGTTACCTAGGGAGGTGGTAGAATCTCCATCCTTAAAAACCTCTAAGGCCTGGCTTGACAAAGCCCTGGCTTGGATGATTTAGTTGCGGTTGGTCCTGCTTTGAGCACGGGGTTGGACTAGATAACTTCCCAAGGTCTCTTCCAACCCTAAATTCCTATGATTCTATGACAGCTCGAAGTACTAGGTACAAAGCTGGATGAATCCTACAGGTTCAGTAACTGAAGATCTCTTCTAAACAGCTCATGTATCCACGTTTTATTTTTGAAACCACAAAAATCATTGTCCATGAGATTTGAAGCTCAAAATGCTATATAATTTTTTATTTGTCAAGAGTAATCACTGTGTTCAAGACGATATCTCTGCCTCTGATAGCTTACATAGAAGACACAGAAAGACAGAAGATCCACTATAAGACTCAGTAAAAGGAGAAATTGGACACAAGCTCCCCCCCTCCACTTCACTCTTTAATTTGTTGTCTCTTGTCTTATACTTATGTTGTAAGCTCCTTGGGACAGGGACCATCTTTTTGTTCTGTGTTTGTACAGAGCTTAGTATAATGGGGTCCTGGTTGCTGACTGGTGCTTCTCGGTGCTACAGTAACATAAAAAAATAATAAAAAAGGATCTGAAGAAGAAGAATGTAAGGAGCACACTGGAATTGGAGAATATCCATGCATACAACACTGAATGCGAGACAGCAGAAAGGGGAGTGGAAGAAGGAAA
The DNA here is from genome assembly GCF_965140235.1 of Caretta caretta. NCBI lineage: Eukaryota > Metazoa > Chordata > Testudines > Cheloniidae > Caretta > Caretta caretta. The sequence continues at coordinate 122,155,134 of NC_134210.1, forward strand.
GGGAATGTTGTTGGAAGAACATGAACAGCAAGGAGGAATGCAACAAAACACTAGATCCAAGTGTGAGCAGAGTTATGCAGGGCCTTCATGGAATATCAGGGTTGGAAGAGACCTCAGGAGGTCATCTAGTCCAAGCCCCTGACTGCCCGAGCCAGTTAGCCCCTGAGACAGCAGCAGCAGTTTGGGTGTGTGGGAAGGGCTCAGGCCAAGGGAAAGGGGGCTGTGGAGTGCTGGGGGTGCTTAACTTGGGGGGACAGGGGGGGACTCCCCAGCTCCCACCGGCATGGCACCCCAGCAGCTCCTAAGCAGCAGAAGGTCTCTGCGCTGCCTGTAGGCCCTGGCCCCGCAGCTCCCATTGGCTGCAGTTCCCTGTCAATGGGAGCTGCAGCAGCTGGTGCTTGTGGCAGGAGAGGTGCAGCCCCTGCCCTGGCTGCCTAGAAGCTGCAATGACACAGAACCGGGTAGGAAGCCCCTGCCACACCCTCCCCCCGCCACTCCTCCAGTACCAGCAGGGGTCACAGGCCACCTCCTCCAGCACACACACTGCCCCTGGACACACACACCCCCCAAGCACCCACAGCCCCCCGCCCAAGTTTTAGTCAGGGTGGGTATTTTTAGCACAAGTCATGGACAGGTCACGGGCTGTGAATTTTTGTTTAGGGCCCATGACCTGTCCGTGACTTTTACTAAAAATACTTGTGACTAACACGTAGCCTTATCTATGACTGATAACCCTAACTACTTGCCTAGTTTTAGGCATCCCAAGCTTATGGTTCCTACACTACAGCGATCATCTTTCTAGTAAAGGACAGAACAGCAATCTCTATTACAGTCTTTTCATCATGCATCTTAAAATTGATCAGGGGGTTGCTGGTGATAAAGCACTTCCCCTTGCCCAGGAGCTAAGTATACAGTCTCTAGAACACACACTTCCTTCAAATCCATATAAATTAGGTTATTTATAGGTAAATATTACAACTAAAATAAAATTATGTCAGTCTGACCGTCCAAAAAATGATAATGAAACAGAATATTTACATAACAAATTCTTAGGAGCAACTGTATGCCCAGGAATGAGCTACCGAAAAAACTGGCACAAAAGTTAACAATAAAGCATGACAGTTTTGATGTTTCTTCCTCAACATGCTATTTAAAAGTCCTTACTCAAAGAAGCAGGAGGATCAAAAGACGGCATGGAAGAGCGAGTGTCACTAGTAAGAACAAAGAATACATTTGTCATTTTGAATTAAATCCACTCAAACATGGCACTATAATAATTGACTACAGTTCATCTTGAAGTGGCAATCCTCACACACGTTGAACATCCGAAGTACAATTTCTAGACAAAGAGGTACTGGATTTACACTAGCATTATAGATAGTATTTAATAACCATTTGTTTCCTCTCCCCACACCTCGTTACCTGATACAGCACTTCCAAAGTGACAGGGTAGAAAAGGTTTTCAACAATAATTCGGAGAACAGAACTTTGACCTGGAAGGAGTCCACCCTCAGTAGCAGGAGCGCCTGTAAGAGCTAGGGCTCCAGACTGCACAGCATTCACTGCCTGCAATGCAGCTTGGGTTCTCTGAGAAAGAGGAGGAAGACAAGAGTTAACTTACATAAACAATTATCATGCAAATAAAATATGTAAAAATGTTGTTTATCAGTTTAAGTTATACAGACTTATATTGTACTTATATTTAGAAAATATTCACACAAGACTCCAATGGATAACTTTAGGTAAGGAGTACAGTCAAGTTATTTGGAGGAAGTATTCCGTACAGTACTTGCACACACAATATACAGCAACAAAAAAAATGGCAGACTACCTTCAATATTCATCGTGTTCCTCACTTTATTTATGATGATGCGTTGGACTAATAAAGCCTCATTTTTACAACTCTATTTTTAAATGAGCTGAAAGCCCCAAAGACCTAGGATGAGACTTTCAACACACAACAGGAGCCAAGCTGTGTCGGTCCTGTTCCAACAAGCAAATAGTGCACTGGACTGGGACTCACTGCACTACCACCAACCTGCTGTATCACCAACTCATTTCACCCCTCTGCCTTAGTTCCATTATCTGTAAAATGGTAATAAGGATACCTACCTTTCTTTGTAAAGCTATTTGAGATCTATGGATGAGAAGCATTATATAAAAGCTTATTATGATACCACTGTGTTACCACTACCATGTAGACCCAATAAAGGATAGAACTGGTCTACTGTTGAGCAGTGGGACTCCGCTGGTCCATTTTACTTTAATGGTGTATTCTGCAAAAATCATGCATCACACAAACACACATCTAAAACTGTATAAGATTATGCATTTTGATTGTTAATTAAAATGTTTACTTGATGTGGTGTTTGCTTTTCCCTTTATTAACTTCACACATATGGAGAGGAAGTCAGTCTTCTGAAGACAGAACTGTTAGCCAGATTGCTGTAGGTTTGATTAGGAACATGAGTTCTATTTATCCACAATCACGTGTACTTTGGATATACCTGGCCTCAGCCTGCTATTCTGTACCCTTTCACATTCCTGAGGTATGTTGCAACTCACTCTCCGGAGCAACTTTAAGAAGACTGCAAGCCAGTGGACCAACTCACCAGCCAGTGCATCAAAACCATTTCCAACAGAGTCAGGATTTCAATCCCTATTCTTCAGGGATCGAGTTATATTTTTCAAAAACTTCAAACTATAAATCATGCCCTTTCTCCTGACCTGGGGTCTCCTACAGGAGTGTATCTACTCCCTCTTGGCTCCCCAGGCCACCTGCTTTTTTACTCCCTTTTGCTGGAGCCTTCCTCCACCATACTGACTTCCAGCCTTCTCAGCCTGCTCCCTGCAGGGTTGCATACTCAGGCTGTCTGCCTGGAAGCTAAGGAGAGCCCCACTGCTTCCTAATCTCATTTTGCGCTTTATATCCCACCAGGCCTCCTCTCAGCTTTCTACCATGTGACTTCTAGCACTTATTCCTCTCACCTGGAAAGCACAGGGTGAAGCTGAGCCCCAATTCCCTCAAAAGACTCATCCTGGGACACTGATACTATGAACTGTGAATGCAGGCATAAGCGGAACCAGTTACTCCAAACCCCTCTACCAGGTCCTCTACATTGAAATTCAAAGGCAAGAGATAAGAAACTTGAGTTCAGGAAAATTAAATGGCAAAAAGGTTCATTAATGCAGGGTTAAAGATGCCCAGTGATAGTGTGGGCCCTTCCAGAACAGTAAGTTTGGCAAAATTCACACTTCTGAAAACCAGGAAATACAGAATTAAGGTAAATGTCCACACAATTTTAATAATCTTAGAAGCTGGGAACAGCTACTGGGAATTATCTGCATGTACTCCAGCTGCATTCTCGGTGTTAGGTGAGCATATTAAATGGTGGAGGAATAAGCTGGAACAGCTTGGAAGAGCTGTGATTGTGATATGAAGAGATATGGGAATTTGTCTAAAGCACATTACAGAGCTGTGACTGTGCTATGAAGAAATCTGGGTCTGAGTCCCCCCATGTGTGTTGTCAAAGGAAAAAGGTGCATCTGTACCTACAGGTGCATTTCAACACAGAACTGGGTATGTTGTGTCGTAGCAGGACACTGGGGTCTTCTTGCCATGGGTACTGTCAGTACTGAGGTGGGATATGAAAGCAGTCTGTGGATTTAATAGTGATATGGGAAAGGAGAGGTTACCTACGTCATACAGTAATTGGAGTTCAAGATGTTTGTCCCTGTGAGCACTTCACTTCAGGTGCACATGTAGTCCATACACCTTTGATTGCAGAATTTTGGCAGCAGTGCCTGATTGGCCTGTGCCTGTGTTCTAGGCATCCTCATACCCCATACCGAGAAGATATACAGCCATGTGGATGAACTACCCCTCAGTTCCTTCTCCTCCACAAACTCTCACAAGACAAGACTCTGAAGCAGTGGGGATGGAGGTTAGATAGTGGAGCAACACCCATAGGGTCAAACATCTCAAAGAACTCCCGTTACTGTACAAGATAAGCAACCTCTCTTTTTTCACACAACATCCCTTTGGGTGTGTCACTTCAGGTGACTCCCAAGCAGTATTTCCTGAAGACAGCAGAAGCTTTGGAGAAGATTCTAAGACTGATGTCAGAACTCCAGTGCTGTGAAGCACATCTTCTCTAGAGGCATACACTGAAGTATAATGTTTGGAAACAGTATGAATGAAAGCCTAAATGGCAGCTCTGCAAATTTCTGCAACTGGTACATGTTTTTAAACAGTGCCATGAAAGTAGCTTGAGATCTGAAAGAATCTGAAGTTGGGGCTGTTCCAGATCCTCGACCGAAAACATCAAAATTGATGATCAGCAAAGGAAGGCTGGGTAGTAGCAATCAATACAGAAGATGGATTACTTTTCTGATACCTAGATCTCTTCTTGGGTGGCTCAGTAGACCAATGGAAGGTACAGAATTAGACTGGGCAGGATCTCTGAGCCATCTGTGACCCGCTAAACTCTTTTGCACACGTGTGCAGATCCCAAGTGAGCAGTTTGGACCTTGAACCCTTGAGGGTGTGGCAAGGACTAATCACTAGACTCATTGAAGAGCTTACGTATGTCAAAAGGAAGGTCCTCTACAGTGGTTTGAACACCCCTCCCCGCCATGGGGGGGAAGAGGAGAGAGAACCTTCACCTTTGTAGCCACGACCCTTGATGCACGACAATCACTGTAGAAACAGAGCAGACTGCAATATCAGCCGCATCCAGCAAGGCCTGTAACAAGGTCCTTGTTAGGAGCTGAACCTTAGTGACGATCGCCTTCCAGCGGTCGGTTCTTGATGTTCCAAGTGGAGAGAGTGTCAATAAATTACATTTGCTGTAGTTGATGTGATTACACTTCACCATTAAAGCTTGGCCTGGAAAGTGGAAAATCCCCAAATAGGGGAACAAAGAAGCGAGGTGTTAATATTGAGTCTTAAAAGCCACAGATCTTGAGAGGCTCAGGGAGAACTCAAAATTTAACAGCCACTTTTACTGCTCCCACACACAAGCTTGGGCAGAAGAGAGAGAGGGGCATGCTTTCATAGAAAAGGGTCTTTTGAACTGCAGGACCAGCTGAGAAAGTAACTAAAGTAAAGTGTAATTGGTCTGCGTGTCCCTGAAGAAGTGAACTGCAAACCCAGAGCTCTCAAAAGGTCTGAATGTTGGGAAAGGGTGGGCTTAAAGTACTGGGGGGTCTCCACTAATCCTGGTAGGCCTAGAGAGCAGCTGTCTGTCAGGTCCCATTTCTGTGAAGGATAACAAGAAAGCCTGTGCCTAGAAAGCACGCCAGAGACCAAGGAAAGAGAGAGTACTGCAACTGACTCAGACCAAAGGAAGCTTAAGAGCACACAGTTTAAAGTGCCCCAGTGTGGTGGTCACAAACATAGCAGCCTGGTGACTCTCCAGCAGAGGGAGCTTTACCAAGGCTATATGACAGTTACAGGCAGCGGAGAGAGAGAATCTGAACTAAAATGCCTAGACCTACATCCCTGAACAGGGAAAAAAACAATACAAATGCAAAATGAGATGGTATTGACAAAAGGTGAGAAGAAGAGAATAAACTAAGTGTCTTACCCACCACACTGGAGTTCATTTTCATCTCATCTCCTAATTCTGTTGTAATTATTACTGTCATCGGACCAGGCATTATATATTTGCCACAGAAAAAGGGTGGAATTGGGACAGAGAGACTCTGCAACAAAACGTGTTCCATAAAAGACTGTGCCAAAGAAGCAATCCCCGGTATGACAATGAGAGAACCACTGTTGTAAATTAAAATTTTTAATTCTGATACTGAACTGTAAGTGACAGGTTTCAGAGTGGTAGCCGTGTTAGTCTGCATCAGCAAAAACAATGAGGAGTCCTTGTGGCATCTTAGAGACTAGCAAATTTATTTGGGCATAAGCTTTCGTGGGCTAAAACCCACTTCATCAGATGCGTGAAGTGGAAAATACAGAAAACAGTATAAATATTACAGCACGTGAAAAGATGGGAGTTGCCTTACCAAGTAGGGGTCAGTGCTAATGAGGCTAACTCAATTAAGGTGGAAGTGGCCTATTCTCAACAGTTCACAAGAAGGGAGGAGGAGGGAAATTACTTTTGTAGTGCTAATGAGGCCAATGCAATCAAGGTGGATGCCAATTTCCAACAGTTGACAAGAAGGTGAGAGTATCAGCAGAAGGGAAAATTACTTTTTTTAGTGACCTGTCCACTCCCAGTCTTTATTCAGGCCTAATTTGATGGTGTCCAGTTTGCAAATTAATTCCAGTTCTGCAGTTTCTCATGGGAGTCTGTTTTTGAAGTTTTTTTTGTTGAAGAATCGCCACTTTTATGTCTGTTATTGAGTGTCCAGGGAGATTGAAGTGTTCTCCTACTGGTTTTTGAATGTTACAATTCTTGATGTCTGATTTGTGTCCATTTATTCTTTTGCATAGAGACTGTCTGGTCTGGCCAATGTACATGGCAGAGGGGCATTGCCAATGTGATATGTGCCAGCAATGCCCCTCTTGCAGAATTGTATTTCATGCTGTAAATTGCTAGACAACCCCAATATACTAGACAGGCGAATGATCTCAAGGCATGCCTCGGCGATTAAGGGAGCTGGAGGACACAGGCAAAGGTGGAACCTTCTCCCTTTGTGAGGTTTAATGTGTGTGAGAGCATCAGTCCCTGAAAGTCTCCAGAACGCTTCTCTGCCACCATATGAGTACAAAGGTCCCAGAAATAAAGATATTAATCCCTAATACTGATCTGAAAGTCCATCACGGAGGTGATTAAGCTGGTAGTCAGAGGGAGGCTCAGAGAGAAGATGAGTCTCCTAACTGGCCTATCCCTTACCATGTTCCAGAGCAGAAATCTATTCTCCAGTCACACTGCCAAACATTTAATGAAGTCTCTAGAAACCTCTCTCCTGGAGAAATATTTTGTCCTCCTTTCCCCCCAAAAGCTGCTGTATCACAGGTTCTTCCAAAATGAACATGAGAAAATTAGAGGGGAGTTTTTATCTAGTCATCTTTCCAGGTTTTTAAACAGAGTTGCTACCTGATCTACAGACACCAGTTTGGTGGTGAAGTTCATGGCACAGATTAACATATCAAATACAGAAAGCTGCATGGGAGCATTTACATGGGATTGATTTGACCCCTTCATTCTAAATTGACTCACTATGATAGCCTATCCAGGAAAGTAGAAAGAGACGACAGGTATCTGAAAGGCCATACTACATTCTTTCAAAGAGCAGCCAGAGTTTATCTGGTCTTTATGTAAAAAGATAAGTTCAAGGTGAATGAATGTCTTGGCAAGAGACTCTATTCCTATCTCTAGACTGGAGAGCTTCATGAGATCCTTTGAAAAAATACTAGTTAAAGAATTGTTCACTGAGCAGCTGTAAAAGAAGAGAACAGAAGCAGCCTGCCCTGAAATATTTCAAGGGTTCCCACGTACAGTTTACTCCTCCTTTTCTCACACTGGGAAAAACTAGCACACAATTAGCTGATAGAGCTAGCCATCGCCTTTTCTGCTGGCTCCTCTATATAAGCAGGGTAAACTGCTGTTACAGCAGCCTCTGACACTATCCAACTCAGAATGAGAAGCCACTGCAGAATTTGTCAGCCCCATAGTAAACCATTAACCTACCTTCTAACAGTGGCCAATGTCAGATGCTTAAGAGAGAATTAACTGAACAGGGAAATTTCAAGTGATCCAGCCATTGATGAACCTATCTTCCAGGAACTTATCTAATTCTTTTTTGAACCCAGTTCTACTTTTGGCCTTCACAACATCCCATGACAATGAATTCCACAGGTTGACTGTGTGTTGCGTGAAGTACTTCCTTTTGTTTGTTTTAAACCTGCTGCCTATTAATTTCATCAAGTGACCCCTAGTTCTTGTGTTACATGAAAGGCATAAATAAAATTTCCCTATTCACTTTCTCTATCCCATCCATGATTTTATAAACCTCTATCATATCTTCCCTTAGTCGTCTCTTTCCTAAGCTGAATAAACCCAGTCTTTTTAATCTTTCCTCATATGGAAGCTGTTCTATACCCTAATAATTTTTGTTGGCCTTCTCTGTACCTTTTCTAATTCTAATAAACCTTTTTTGAGATGGGGTGACCAGAACTCCATACCGTCTTCAAGGTGTGGAGACATCGCGGATTTATATAGTAGCATTATATTTTCTATTTTATTATCTCTTTCCTAATGGTTCCTAACTTTATCATCTTTTTTTGACTACTGCTGCCGACTGAGTGGATGTTTTCAGGGAACTATCCACAAAGACTCCAAGCAGCTCATTCAAACCCCATAATTTTGTATATATAGTTGGGATCACTTTTTCCAATGTACACTTCTTTGCACTTAACACTGAATTTCATCTGCCATTTTGTTGCCAGTCATCCAGTTTAATTAGATCCCTTTGTAACTTTTCAAAGTCAGCTCTGAACTTGATGTTTGAGTAATTTTGTATCATCTGCAAATTTGCCACCTCACTGAACATCTCTTTTTCCAAATAATTTATGAATATGATGAACAGCACTGGTCTCAGTACAGATCCTTGGGGGACCCTGCTACTTAACTCTCTTGATTGTGAACACTGACCATTTATTCCTATGTTTTGTTTCCTATCTTTTACACAGTTACTGATCCAGGAGAGGACCTTCCCTCTTATCCCATGATTGCTTAGTTTGCTTAAAAGCCTTTGGTGAGGGACCCTGTCAAAGGATTTCTGAAAGTCCAAGTTCACTATACCCATTAGCAAAAAGAAAAGGAGTACTTGTGGCACCTTAGAGACTAACCAATTTATTTGAGCATGAGCTTTCGTGAGCTACAGCTCACTTCATCGGATGCATACCGTGGAAACTGCAGAAGACATTATATACACACAGAGACCATGAAACAATACCTCCTCCCACCCCACTGTCCTGCTGGTAATAGCTTATCTAAAGTAATCATTAAGTTGGGCCATTTCCAGCACAAATCCAGGTTTTCTCACCCTCCGCCCCATTAGATTACTCTTGTTACTCCTGAAAGAATTCTGCACCCCTGCAGGGAAGCAGAATTCATATGGCCTGCATATTTCTGTGCCCCCCACACAGAAAAAAAACAAAAGAAATCTGCGTCTGGAGCAGCCTCAAAGATGCAAATCAATGGGTGTGTGTGTGTGGGGGGAATGGGGACTGGGCCTGAGTGCCTGCGGGGGAGACGTCAGGGTGTGGGGACGGCCAACAAGCGAGAGAGAATCCGTCCCTCTCGCTTCCCAGCTTCAGGGATGTGGAGGAGGCTAGGTCTTTTTGCAGGAGGAAGGCCCTGTCCCTGAGGCAAAAATGTACCAGCCTGCCTGCCTAGTAAGATGTTTGTAACTTCCTGATAATTGAAAAAACAGTTAATTAAATTAGTATCATGTTACTGAAAATTGTTTTTAAGTTAACTAAAATAATGGTTTTTTTTGTTTGTTTGTTTTTTTTGTTTTGTTTTTTTACAAAAGCTAAAGTAAATGTTGCTGGTTAATTGATCTCACTCTCTGGAGACAGAAATGTAGCAGCTTGTCTGCACAGTAACATTGTTAATGATCCTATTGCTAGTTAACTACTCCCATTCTCAGTCAATTCCCCCAAGAACATAAAAGCTGTAAGGCCCCTACATTGCCGGAGTGATGTAAAGCTTTATAAATGACAGTAATGGAATTTATTAGGAACATCTATGTGCTTTCTCACTTTATCCCTGTGCCAAAGTTGCACAATGGGGTTAGATTTTACTTATCCATTAAAAAAAAAAAGAAAAAAAAAAGGCTTTGTTGGCGAATAAAAACAAACAATTATCAAGCAGTCAATAAAATGTCAGGACAATCAGAACCAAGCACTTATCAAAGTACCCAGCCAGGTCTAGGACAATGATTAGCAAAACTCTATGACTTTTATGTGTGAAATTCCAATTTTTTAAAAAAAAATTTGGTGCTGTTTGGTGTTCTGTAATGTAATTTAAATGAAAATATAGAATTATAACTGGAATGCAGGGTTTTAGTTACCAAGTATTTGTAACTTAACTTTCATGCGTTTAGGAAATGCTGAATAGTTATTGTAACTTTCTTTTGTATTGCAGTTTAAAATAACTTACCAAAACAATTGAAACTGGTGTGATTATAATGCATTATTTTGAGACACAATATTTGCAGAATTTTTAAAATTTTGGCGCAGAATTTTTAACTGTTTGGCACAGAATCCCCCCCAGGAGTATCTTGTCCACATACTTCTTGTTCTTTACTACAGTTTCACCCATTTTGCTTGGTCCTGAAGTTAAGCTCTCTGACCTGTAATTGCCTTTTTTATATAAAGAGCTTTTAATGTGCAACAGCAATTTACAGACATGAAAGATGACAAGTCCCTGCCTAAGAGAGCTTACAATCTAATTTATGATTGAATGGAGCAATATTCTGTCAAAGCTGACTACTCATTTTACATCAACAGATAGCAGTTCATTAATTTAATGTTCACTAATGTACAACTGTATTCATTTTTTAAAATACATGTATTATACTTACAGCCTGATTTGGCAGATTGTCAGTCTTTAGTTCTCTGTGATTGGAATACTGAATATAAACAGGCTGACTGCGGAGGTGAGGCGTAACAGGAGTGTAGTAGTTCACCATAGTAACGGCAGCTTCTTCGGAAGCCATTTCCAAGAAAGCCTAAAAATCAACAGAAATATTGCAATTTTCAATTTTTTTTGTTTGCATAACATACTGAAGAATCATTTATCCACCAAATCCACCTCATCTGAAAAACTCATGTGAACTAAAAGTACACATGTGATTTGCTCAGTATTTAGAAACAAAATACTATTTATGATTTATATTTTTCAAAATACTTTTGAGACTTGCAATTACTTTAGAGTTAACCTGCAAATCCTTTTTAAATTTCTATTACGGTAAAAGAGCCCACAACCAGATCAGGTTTCCACAGAGGCACTAAACATATGATGTATGGAATGCTCTCAACACCCAATGGAAGACGTAAAGTTTCCTCTATCGCTTTTTAGGTCCCAAATTCAGAATTGCTACTCATTTCACATTAACAGGTTGTTGTTTTTTTACATAATGCTCAATGTTTACCATGCTGATGTCACCATACCTACCACAGAACTTCATTAGGGCCTGCAGAATGCCAAAAGGCACAACGACAAGTAAATTTTTGTATCACTATTTTGCAAGAATTTGTTATTTGGTATATAATATCAAACTTTGCAAAATCAAGCATGTTGAAAAAACAATCTTACTTTACTCCACATCATGGTGGTTGTGACATAAAATGAATGCATCACATCAACCAGAAGAGTAATATACTGATGGTTGGGGACACTTATATTCCCACTGTCTTGCAAGCACAAACATGTGGCAGGGATAGTTATATTAAACTTTAGTGACTACAGCACCCTGGTAATGAGTTTCATACCTTCCTGGAACCGTGCTGTCCCCAACTACCCAATCATCCAAACATGAGAATATATGTACTCAGTTAAGCAGTATGATGGTGCACAAACTGGAAGCTAGTTAGTGTCAAATGACATCACCAAAAGAAATGCCTAAAACACTAGGGTTTATTTAAAAAATAAAGATTTCACTGTTTATTCAGGGTAAAGCTTATGTTTACTTAGTTAAGCAAAAAACAGTTACGTTTTTCTTTAAATAAAAAATAAAATGTAGGTAACCATAGTTCTCTATCCTCAGCAGGAAGTTTGAGAACAGCTGTCAGCATCTATGTAGTTCTTTACCTCTGTACAAGTATTTTGTACAATACAGTCAATAAAAAGCATTACTCAGCAGGCTGAACATTAAGTAACAGGACTATTCATTTCATCTCTTCCAATAATATAAAGAATGGCATTTTATTACGTTGGGCATTTACACAGATTTTATGATCAATATCATCACATCATTTAAAAATGTTTTAAAACTGATGTGCTAAAGTCCTGAATAATCTATAAAATAATAATTGGCCCTACAAAATTTCAGGCAAATGCAATATCAAAGAGGTTAACTTGTATATAAGTAGCATTCTCTTGTATTTTACTTATGCAAATAACTACATACCTGACTTTTTCCTTTCAACATCAAGAGATTGGTTACTTTGCCAAAAGGGAGACCTAATGAAATGACCTCTGCTTCAGTGACATCATTTGGAATTTTACGAAGATGAAGGACACGAGAAGGGGAGCAGGGAGATCTGTCTCCTTTAAATTTCTTATTGTCATTCCCATTAGCTAGAATATCAGAGAAAGAACAATTACTACAAAATGTATAATTCTGAAAAAGTAGTCGGATTATTTCCTTTACTAGTATTAAAGGTGATCACCATCTGTAGTTATCAATAGTAAAAGAGAGACAATCTACTCAATTAAGACCATCAAAAGTAGTTTAAAAAAATACATCTGCTCATGATTTCCTCTGCAAACCTGTGTTGTTTTAGAGCCACCAGGCCGTGACCCTCTCCTCCAAGTCCCTCTTCAAGGTCTATGTGTACCATGTCATGTACAAGAAGTTAACCAACTAATCATACATTGAAAGGCAGTTGGAGATAGGTGATAAAATAAAAATGTACTCTCTGTTCTATTCTTCTCCATCACCCTCTTTCTGTTGCTCATATTCCTTGATTGTAAAATCATTATGGTAGGGAGGGTCCAGTGTGACTAAAGCAACTAGTTAAACTGTGGGTACGAATATAAATAAACTTTTAAAATATTCTCCCTCATATTCATGAGTTAAAAAAACAGGAAACTGACTATACAGAAAGCGTGGTCAAATGCACCTATAAACGAGAAACATTTTATTCTCGAATCTTGTGTTACAACTAGATAAAATTTCAGAAGAGTAATTTTTAAGTTAACAGTTTCCATCTAAGTGACACATAGGTTAGAAAGTTCTTATCAGAAACCTCCGGATGTCTTATGAATAGCAGGCAAAGTATATTTTTTGTGCTTTTAATTACATCCTGTTGCATAATAAGGAACCAGACTCTACCACATTGTAATCTGAAGGAAGAAGCTGTAACTACAAAACTTTTTTCCCATATTGTCACTCATAGTTGAGGGCAACTGTACCTATATTCCCCCTCCATGGTCTACCAAAGGCACGTACTTTTAGGTTTCTGGTTCCCAGCTGTCCCCTCTCTTGAGCAGAGATTCTCCAGACAAATCACTTGACACAGGTTGTCCCAAAAATTCATTCTTGTTTGGCGCATTGCTCAAATCAGTCCCTCTGAAGTTCATAACAATTCCCAGGGTTCACATCATATATCCTCCCTAGAGAGGTTACATTCAATCACAGCCCACAGTAATACATAACCTTAGCATTTAGTACAACCGACTCCAAAAATATTTAAATTTCATTCAATAAAGTTTTTCAAGGTTACTGTAACTGGAGTTCAAGATGTTTTGTCCACAAGGATCCCACTGCAGGTGTGCACAAGCCTGAAATATTTTAGCCACCAGTATATGCTGGGGCTGTGTATGCACCTTGCACACCTCTGCCCCCTCCCCCTCATCAAGGGTATTAAGGGCGAAGCAAACACCATTCAGTGATCTTCCAGAAAACACCATCCTAGCCACCATGGATGAAGAGGCTCTCTACACAAACATCCCACATGCAGATGGAATACAAGCTGTCAGGAACAGTATCCCTGATGATGCCACAGCACAACTGGTTGCCAAGTTCTGTGACTTTATCCTCACGCACAATTATTTCAAACTTGGTGACAATATATACCTCCAGACCAGTTGCACCTCTATGGGCACCTGCATGGCCCCACAATATGCTAACATTTTTATGGCTGACCTGGAACAACGCTTCCTCAGCTCTCGTCTACTCACGCCCCTTCTCTACCTACACTACATTGATGACATCTTCATCACCTGGACCCATGGGAAGGAAATCCTAAAAGAATTCCACCACAATTTCAATGGCTTCCACCCCACCATCAACCTAAGCCTGGACCAATCTACATGGGAGGTCCACTTCCTAGACACCACGGTGCAAATAAGTGACCGTCATGTTAACACCACCCAATACCGAAAACCCACCAATCGCTATTCCTACCTTCATGCCTCCAGCTTCCATCGCAGACACACCACACGATCCATTGTCTACAGCCAAGAGCTGAGGTACAACAGCATTTTCTCCAACCCCTCAGACAGAGACCAACACCTACAAGATCTTCACTAAGCATTCTCAAAACTACGATACCCACATGAGGAAATAAGGAAACAGATCAACAGAGCCAGACGTGTACCCAGAAGCCTCCTGCTGCAAAACAAGCCCAAGAAAGAAACCAACAGAACTCCACTGGCCATCACATACAGTCCTCAGCTAAAACCTCTCTAACACAACATCAGTGATCTACAACCTATCCTGGACAATGACCCCTCAATTTCACAGGCCTTGGGAGGCAGGACAGTCCTTGCCTACAGACAACCTGCCAACCTGAAGCATACTCTCACCAGCAACTACACACCGCACCATAGTAACTAACTCAGGAACCAATCCATGCAACAAACCTCAATGCCAACTCTGCCCACATATCTACACTAGCGACACCATCACAGGACGTAACCAGAACAGCCACACCATGACTGGTTCATTCACCTGCACGTCCACCAATGTAATATACGCCATCATGTGCCAGCAATGCCCCTCTGCTATGTACATCGGCCAAATTGGACAGTCCCTATGTAAAAGGATAAATAAACACAAATCAGATATTAGGAATGCAGAAGAACACTTCAACCTCACTGGACAGCAGATCTAAAAGGTAGCCATCCTACAGCAAAACAACTTCAGGACCAGACTTCAAAGAGACCCTGCTGAGCTTCAGTTCATTTGCAAATTTGACACCATCAGCTCAGGATTAAACAAAGACTGTGAATGGCTAGCCAACTACAAAAAGCAGTTTCTCCTCCCTTGGTGTTCACACCTCAACTGCTAGAAGAGGGCCTCATCCTCCCTGATTGAACTAACCTCATTATTCCTAGCCTGATTTTTGCTTGCATATTTATACCTGCCTCTGGAAATTTCCACTCCATGCATCTGACGAAGTGGGTATTCACCCTCGAAAGCTTATGCTCCAGTAAGTCTGTTAGTCTATAAGGTGCCACAGCACTCTTTACCATTCAGTTCTTTCACCAAAACAGAAATCCAGGTAAGAACTCCATATTAGTGAAGAAGAAAGGAGAGTTATGGGATCCACAAGGACAAAGGCATCAAGAAAAACTGGTTACTGTAAAGTATGTAGACTCTGAGGAGTCATCCAGAGGGATCCCATTGTAGGTGTGTAACTAGCAATTACCTCTCAAGTAGGTGGGTGATAGGATTTCTATCTAAATAACTATTGTAGGACAGTCGTTCCAAACTGGGATTCTGACCTAGAAACTGACACAATGGAGTAGTGATTGGTAAATATACAAACTAAACTTCAAGTGGCCATACTACAGAACTCAGAAATAGGGATTTCCCCCAAAAGCAAGCTACAGATGTCGGAGCCCTAGCAGAGCGTACCCTAACTTGAGGGGGGGAAGAGAGTTATTTAATGAGCAGGATATCTTAATGTAGTTTAACTCATTTAGAGTCTGAGGAAACAGCCTGCTCCTTAGACTTATCCAAAGCCACAAAGTTTGGATGATTGGTTAAATGGCTTTGCTCTATCAAGACAAAAGAACATAGCCTTAAGAAAGTCTAGAGTGTGGAGTTTAGCCTCCACAGGAGATTTAAAAGCTTTGGGGGCGGGGGAAGGGGGGGATGGGACAGTAAGTATATAAATTGATTGATGTGAAAATACAAAACCATTTTTGGTAACCATTTTGGATGTGGCTTGAATTCAACCCTGTCCTTCTGAAAAACATAATACAGAAGGCTTGCCATCAAAGCCTGAATTTCGCTAATCCTGTGAGCCAAGGTAATAGCTACCAAAAGTGCTATTTTAACAAAAAGGGTGATATAGTGAACATATCATGGGTTCAAACAGAGGGTCCATTAAAGATAGGAGTACAGCAATCAAGTCCCAGGCAAAGAATGGCTCTAAATAGCGGAAGTGTATGAATCATGGCCCTTTAAAAATCTAAATACTGTTGTGTGGAAAAATATAGATGACCTCAGGATCAACTGAGGCAAAGCATTCTCACCTCTACTCACTCCATACAATGTAAAGGGGCAATATTGGACTCCATATACTACAAGAAAAATTCTCAGCAATTTCTCACATGTAAACTCATCCAAAAATCTAACCGAGAGTTTGGCTCAGTACATTGGGCAGCTTGTAGTTACATGACATATGCAAGATTACATCTGTCTCCTTTAGGGCAGGTAGGTTTATCAACCAAATACAGTCTGAACATACTGGTAGAAGTTCTTCAGAGAATGCTGTTCTCTCCGCTTTGGTGTACAGACCCTCAGAATGGGGTCCACCACCAACTGGCAGTCTATAGCCACTACCTTAAATTCACTTTTGTCTCCTGCAGAAGCTTGTCCCATTGCAAGCCAACAAGGATTGATAGATGGCAATATGAATCTGCAAACGAGCAGAGGAGTAAACTTTCCTTCGTAGAAGATCTACCTTCTTTGGCTCCTTATGCGTGGGTGTAGATTCAGGGAGTGTGGCATCTTAGACTTCGTGAGTTGCAGTCACAATCAAAAAATCCAAAGACCAGGTGGGTTAAAAAAAAAAAGTACTCAACCTCTTGGGGTTGGGTGGGGGGTTATTCAGTACCTGCAATTTGCCCACATAGATGTTGGAGACAGATGCAGTGGTCTGCCACAGGACCACGACAGGCTCAAGAATGCCCTCAAAAGGCATGGATAAATGAATCTAGTTCATACAAATGAGCAGCAACAGTTTCAGCACCGTCACTGGCGGCAAGAAGGAGGGGGGGGAGAGGAGGGGGAACCAGCGGCGCCCTATATACCACAGTATGTGTGCGCCCTCAAGTGGGTGCTGGAGCCAGTCCCCTACGGATACTGCTGATGGAAAAACTTCCAGCACCAGTGCATGTGGTGAGCAAACACACCTCGAGTTGAATGGACATGAGCAAGCAATCGAAGAAGAACTACTAGTTCTAACATCTTGAAGGAGAATGACCAGAAACAATCTGTTCACTAACTATAGATAATAGTTCATCAACTGTATTATGACCAATGGTACTGGTTATCCAATATGTTAGGTTTAATACACACCACACCAATAGGCATTATGTGCATAATAAGTGTTGGGAAGTTATGTTCGCTGAATGTATTATGCCTGTCTCACAATTCTGTTTATCCACGTCAAGTGTCCCACAACACTTTGCAAAGATGAAGTCAGCTTTGGCATTAGAAAATAGGAAATTTGCCAAAGCAAAGACTCATGAAAACATTGTACAAAATACAGTTAGGGAGTACTTTCATGGGTCATCAGCACTTCAAATGTAGTACTCAGAACAAGATATGGGAAAGAACAAGACAAAGCCAGGACTAAACTGGTGCAAACTAGTGGGTTAAGCGGTTTTGTAACTTGTACAAATCATACTATAAATACTACTGGGTGAAATGCATACCTTCTGTGAAAGGAGAACACACTGTAAGAATTCCCTTCACTGAAGATGGTTATGTATGTCTCCTTTTCATATTGTACTGATTTGTCTTTAGCCAATATATTAGGTTAAGTCTGGTTTTTGATCTCTTGAACATTTTAAGAACGAGTGTCAAATGGAGTCAAACAATTGGCATTGGTATATTAACTGAAAGTCGTAGAGGTCTTATCAGGGTGCAGTACTGATGAATCTGTGGTATATGGCACTCATGCTAATTGTGCAGATGAAGTGATGTTGGTTACCAAAGACAGAGGATGCAGCACTGCAGCTGAAGAATGTGATTCTGGAGTCTATGAAGACTCCCAGTACTAATGTGATTTCAAAGGAGCCTGCTTAGACAAGTCAGCACTTTTAGCCTTCTCAGGTGATTATCAGCAATGGTAGCCAGTGCTAAGCCCCATCTGCAGATCTTTGCTCCTTCCTGCCTCAGGCAGCAGGAGCCAGACTGACTGACCGACCTAAGGAAGACTGATGAAAAGCTCAGAGTGCTTGCTAGAAGCATGCGATCACAGAGTCAGACAATCTCTTAGAGCCCCAGAGTGATGTGTCTAATAGCTGGAGCAATGGAATTAGTTTTGAAGCAGGAATAGACTGCTTCTGAGGGGGATTCTCAGATTCAGAGACAATATGCATTGTCTTTTACATCAAATATTACTTCAAAGCAACATCACGAGCCCGGTGTGTGCACTGTGCTTACAAAAAGAATCACAAATGACACTTAGCAGGTATATGAGACTTCCCTAAACAAAATAAACATTTTGTATGTGCAACATTGGCAGGCAGAGCTATCTCTTCGAAAAGGGCAGATTTTAAAGCTCGGAGACCTGCTCACCACCTCTGGACCTCATTCCTTGGTACTGAGGAAAGACCCAAAGAAAGAAAAGGCTTTTTGATTTTTATTTTTTTTTTAAATAAAGGGAACAGATTTAAGTAAAACTTCAAAAACTACACTATAAACAAAAAACGAACTATAAGCTCTAAGTAATAACTATGGGGAATCAGGGGAGATGGTGTGCTCTTATTTGCTACCACAGGTAATGATAAGGAACTGAGTGGCAGATGGGACTGCTCTGTGTCCTCACTGTAGGAAGTGACCTTGAGCAGGTCACTGCAGACTACGTGGCTCTGGGAAGAGGGATAAAGGAGTTTGAGGCGCAAGTTGTGTCTCGTCCATCCTCCCTGTTGAAGGAAAAGGCCCAGGTATGGACCATCAAATTGTGGAAGTAAATGCAGGGTTGTGCTGGTGGTGTCAGAGAAAGCTTTCGATTCTTCGACCATGGGATGTTGTTCCAGGAAGAAGGATTGCTAGGAGGAGATGGGATCCACCTAACAAAGAGAGGGAAGAGCATCTGTGATAAATTGGGGGGGGGGAGAGGGAGGAGAAGAGCTCCCTTTTATGGACAGCCAGCCAGCCAGTAGCTATAAAATCCCTGTTAGGAGCTGTTCTCTACATGCTTTATCTATAAAGAGTTAAAAAAGCCCATAGGTAAAAGAAAGGGAGTGGGTATCTGACCAAAAGAGCCAATGGGAGGGCTAGAACTTTTTAAAACTGGGAAAATACTTTCCCTTTCTCTGTCTGTTGTTCTCCAGAGAGGAGACACAGAGCAGCAATGCTGTAACAAGCTTTAAAAAACAGGTATGAAAAATCATCAAATCATACCTCGAACCTATTTATCTGGAACCCCAGATATGTAAATAGTTCAGGGAATGTCTAGAAAGATGCGTTTAGGTTTATTTCTTTTATTTCTGTAAGGCTTGAGGACTCCTCTGTGCTAACCCCAAATTCTTTTGTTTTGTTTGTAACCTTTAAACCGAACCTCGAGAAAACCATTCTTGATGCTTAATTATTATATTTGCTTGTCATAAATATAAAGGGAAGGATAAACCCCTTTGAAATCCCTCCTGGCCAGGGGAAAGCTCCTCTCACCTGTAAAGGGTTAAGAAGCTAAAGGTAACCTCGCTGGCACCTGACCAAAATGACCAATGAGGAGACAAGATACTTTCAAAAGCTGGGAGGAGGGAGAGGAACAAAGGGTCTGTCTGTGTGCTGCTCTTGCCAGAGACAGAACAGGAATGGAGTCTTAGAACTTTTAGTAAGTAATCTAGCTAGGTATGTGTTAGATTATGATTTCTTTAAATGGCTGAGAAAAGAATTGTGCTGAATAGAATAACTATTTCTGTCTGTATATCTTTTTTGTAACTTAAGGTTTTGCCTAGAGGGGTTCTCTATGTTTTGAATCTAATTACCCTGTAAGATATCTACCATCCTGATTTTACAGGGGGGATTTCTTTATTTCTATTTACTTCTATTTTTTATTAAAAGTCTTCTTGTAAAAACTGAATGCTTTTTCATTGTTCTCAGATCCAAGGGTTTGGGTCTGTGGTCACCTATGCAAATTGGTGAGGCTTTTTATCCAACATTTCCCAGGAAAGGGGGGGTGCAAGTGTTGGGAGGATTGTTCATTGTTCTTAAGATCCAAGGGTCTGGGTCTGTAGTCACCTAGGCAACTTGGTGAGGCTTTTTACCAAACCTTGTCCAGGAAGTGGGGTGCAAGGTTTTGGGAAGTATTTTGGGGGGACAGACGCGTCCAAACAGCTCTTCCCCAGTAACCAGTAATTGTTTGGTGGTGGTAGCGGCCATTCCAAGGATAACGGGTGTAATATTTTGTACCTTGGGGAAGTTTTGACCTAAGCTGGTAAAGATAAGCTTAGGAGGTTTTTCATGCAGGTCCCCACATCTGTACCCTAGAGTTCAGAGTGGGGGAGGAACCTTGACATTGCTCTTTTTAAATCTAGCAATAGCCTAAGTTCCAGAAGCATTTACTCTTTGTTTTTAATACAGTTTATCTTTTTTAAGAACAGAATTGGGTTTTTTGTGTCCTAAGAGGTTTGTGCACATGTTTAATTAGCTGGTGGAAACAGCTGATTTCCCTTTTTTCCTTTCTCAGCTCTTCCCCAGAGTGGGGGTGAAAGGGCCTGAGGGTACACCACATGGAGGAATTCCCAAGTGCGCCTTCCTGGATAAAAAGGTTTTTTTTGCATTTGGGTGGTGGCAGCATCTACCCATCCAAGGTCAGAGAAAAGCTGTAACCTTGGGAGTTTAGTACCAGCCTGAAGTGGCCAGTATTAATTTTTAGAATCCGTGCGGGCCCCCACCTTCTGCACTCAAAGTGCCAGAGTGGGAAATCAGCCTTGACAGTGTCTTTGCAGGCAGGCTTGCTAACCTAGTGAGGACGGCTTTAAACTAGTTTCGCCGGGAGATGGAGACCTAAGCCCTGAGATAAATGGGGAAGTGGGCTACTGGGAGGAAACACAAGGAGGAGGGTGCAACAGGGGAGGCCCCCAGATTCATAGTGAGAAAGTAGGGCAAACGGCTAGTTATCTTAGGTGTCTGTACACGAATGCAAGAAACCTGTGAAACAAGCAGGAAGAACTAGAAGTCCTGGCACAGTCAAGGAACTATATGTGATTGGAATAATAGAGACTTGGTGGAGTAACTCACATAACTGGAGCACTGTCATGGACGGGTATAAACTGTTCAGGAAGGACAGGCTGGAGAGGAAAGGTGGAGTAGTTGCACTGTATGTAAGAGAGCGGTATCATTGCTCAGAGCTCCAATATGAAACTGGAGAAAAGCCTGCTGAGAGCCTTTGCATTAAATTTAGAGGTGAGAGCAACAAGGGTGATGTGGTGGGCATCTGTTATAGACCACCAGACCAGGAGGTGGAGGTAAACTAAGCTTTCTTTGGATAACAGCAGTTTCCACATCACAGGCCCTGGTTCTCATGGGGGAATTCAATCACCCTGACATCTGCTGGGAGAGCAATACAGCAGGGCACAGACAATCCCAGAAGCTTCTGGAGAGTGTTGGGGACAACTTACTGGGGCAAGTGCTGGAAGAACCAACTAGGGGCCATGCTCCTCTTGAACTACTGCTCACAAACAGGGAAGAACTGATAGGGGAAGTAGAAGTGGGTGGCAACCTGAGCAGCAGTGACCATGAGATGGTAGAGTTCAGGATCCTGACAAAAGGAAGAAAGGAGAGCAGCAGAATACGGACCCTAGACTTCAGAAAAGGAAACTGACTCCCTCAGGGAAAAGATGGGCAGGATTCCCTGGGAGGCTAATATGAGGGGGAAAGGAGTCCAGGAGAACTGGCCGTTATTTTAAAGAAGCCTTATTGAGGGCACAGGAACAAACCATCCCAATTTGCAGAAAGAATAGCAAATATGGCAGGCAACCAGCTTGGCTTAAGAGAAAAATCTTTAATGAGCTTAAAAACACAAAAAGGAAGCTTACAAGAAGTGGAAACTTGGATTGATGACTAGGGAGAAGAATAAAAATATTGCTTGAGCATACAGAGATGTAAACAGGAAGGCCAAAGCACAACTGGAGTTGCAAGTAGCAAGGGATGTGAAGGGTAACAAGAAAGGTTTCTACAGATATGTTAGCAACAAGAAGATGGTCAGGGAAAGTGTGGGAGGCAACCTAGTGACAGATGATGTGGAAAAAGCTGAAGTACTCAATGCTTTTTGGCCTTGGTCTTCACAGACAAGGTGAGCTCCCAGAGTGCTGCACTGGACAGCACAGTATGGGGAGGATATGAGCAGCCCTCAGTGGTGAAAGAACAGATTAAGGATTATTTATAAAAGCTGGATATGCACAAGTCCATGGGGCCGGACGCAACGCATCCGAGGGTGCTGAGGGAGTTGGCTGATGTGATTGCAGAGCCATTGGCTATTATCTTTGAAAACTCGTGGTGACTGGGGGAGGTCCCGGAGGACTGTAAAAAGACAAATATAGTGCCCATCTTTTAGAAAGGGAAGAAGGAGAATCGGGGGAACTGCAGACCAATCAGCCTCATCTCAGTCCCTGGAAAAATCATGGAGCAGGTCCTCAAGGAATCCATTTTGAAGCACTTGGAGAGGAAGGTGATCATGATTTCACCAAGAGCAAGTCATGCCTGACCAACCTGATTGCCTTCTATCCTTCTGTGGACATGGGGAAAGCGGTGGACATGATATACCTTGACTTTAGCAAAGCTTTTGATACTGTCTCCCATAGTATTCTTGTCAGCAAGTTAAAGTAGTATGAATTGGATGAATGGACTATAAGATGGACAGAAAGCTGGATACGACGTCAGGCTCAATGGGTAGCGATCAACAGCTCAATGTCTAGTCTAGTAGTCTAGACTGTTGGCAGTCTAGTATCAAGCGGAGTGCCCCCGGGGTTGGGTCCTGGGGCTGCTTTTGTTCAACATCTTCATTAATGATCTGGATGATGGGATGGACTGCACCCTCAGCAAGTTTGCGAATGACACTAAGATGGGGAGAGAGGCAGATACACTGGATGGTCGGGATAGGGTCCAGAGTGACCTAGACAAATTGGAGGATTGGGCCAAAAGAAATCTGATGAGATTCAACAAGGACAAGTGCAGAGTCCTGCACTTAGGATGGACGAATCCCATGCACTGCTACAAGCTGGGGACCGACTGGATAAGCGTCAGTTCTGCAGAAAAGGACCTGGGGATTCCAAGGGATGAGAAGTGGGATATGAGTCAACAGTGTGCCCTTGTCACCAAGAAGGCTAATGGCATATTGGGTTGCATTAATAGGACCATTACCACTAGATCGAGGGAAGCTATTATTCCCCTCTATTCGGCACTAGTGAGGCCACATTTGGAGTGCTGCGTCCAGTTTTGGGTCCCCCACTACAGAACGGATGTGGACAAATTGGAGAGAGTCCAGCGGAGGGTAATGAAAATGGTTAGGGGGCTGGAGCACAGGACTTATGAAGAGAGGCTGAGGGAACTGCGCTTATTTAGTCTACAGAAGAAAAGAGTGAGGGGGGATTTGATAGCAGCCTTCAACTACCTGAAGGGGGGTTCCCAAGAGGATGAGGCTAGGCTGTTCTCAGTGGTGGCAGATGACAGAACAAGGAGCAATGGTCTTAAGTTGCAATGGGGGAGGTCTAGATTGGATATTAGGAAAAACTATTTCACTAGGAGGGTGGTGGAGCACTGGAATGGGTTACCTAGGAAGGTGGTGGAATCTCTATCCGTAGAGGTTTTTAAGACCTGACTTGACAAAGCCCTGGCTGGGATGAGTTAGTTGGAGTTGGTCCTGCTTTGAGCAGTGGGTTGACTAGATGACCTCCTGAGGTCTCTTCTGATTCTAATCTATGATTCTATGAAGTACAAGGATGTACAAGGTACATACACGGCCTCAGACACTGCTGAGTAAAAGATTTTGGGCATATGTGCACAAAATGCATACATCTACAGCTTAATCTGTGTAGACAAAGACTCAAAGAAAAACTTTTACCAAATAAAACTATTAGAAAACATTCATTCAGGGTAAAATTGTGACTAAAATGGCTAAATTATCTTTTCTTTCCTGCTTAAAGAGATTACGTATCTAAACACAGAGCTCAAATTGATCTAAAAACAAATGTACTGTTTAACTATTATTTTCCTCCTAAAGTTAAGAGCTGAGTTTTGCAGTACTTCAGATTAAAAAGTCAGAGTCAACCATAAAAGTATTAAACCACAAAATTATCACCTATTCCATCATTAATACGAAGATCTAAGTTACCGGAAATTGTCACTTTTTTCAGCTATTAAGTCTGATAAGTATCTTGACATGGTGAGCTAGATATGCCTTATTGTAGAATCTACATATCTACATACAGTTTTGGGACAACTGCACCTCTAATCTTCTCTGTGGCCTGCTCAAGGAACACTCCTCTTAAGTCTCAGACCTCTGTCACCGGTCTAGGCATAGACTCATGTCCTCCTTCCTCCAGACCGGTATTTCAGTCTTGCAGCACCCCTGCAATTTTCTGTGAGTACCCTAGCAGGTCTGAGTTAGTTCAGCACCCACAGTTTTACTTGTTTCCCGCAGGGTCTAAGACAGTGGTTTACAAGTGATTAGACAGCTTTCACAAAGTAAAGTTCACTTATTTTAAGGTAAAAGCCATACAGAGAAAACAATAAAAGGCCTACATGCATACGAAATGTAGCAGAAGTCACCCACCTGCCACATATAGAATGTGGTAGGTCAAAATCCTTCCAGCCCTTGAGAAGGGATTGCTCCCCTTGGTCAAAGGGTCATGTCCATTTATTGGATCAAAAAATGAAGGCCCTACAGTCAGTTTAAACACAGACTTTTATATCACAAATCTTTTTGTTCTCCTGGGCTTCTGGGACGTGGTCTGAACCAGTTTATGCAATTCTCCATAGGGGTAGAACTTTTCTGGAGTTGTTTACCTGTCCCAGAATTGCCCCCACTGGTTTAGTTCCTGGAAGAAAGGAGATAACCCTCCTTCACAGAGTAGAATATATCCAGTTCACAAAGATACATATAACATGTATAGATACCATTTATAAAGGGGAGTTAATAGCATCAAAATACAGATAACATTCATAAAGTTAATACAATGGTCCCCAAATATATTGCAACTGCATGCAGTATATTTGTCACAATACAATCTTGCCCACTTTTATCCCCAGACTTCCTTTCTTCACAGTTACCACTGTAATCCCCTTATCTCTGCCTGCACAGTCTCCCCAAAAAGACTGGAACCAATGCAGGAGTTCACTGCCTCATGACCAAAAGAAACCAAACCCATCTTTTCTTCTGTTTTGGTCCTTTTCCCTATTCTTACTCCTGTAAGTACACCTTGTCATTCCTCTCACCCTTCTACCTCGAACCCCTCCACTAAACAGAAAATACCCACTTGTTGCTAAGCTCAGGTTTTTCAGACGTGTATGTCAATGAGCCAGTACAACCACATTTTGAAGCGAAAGGTGAAGAGATGAATGCACAGTGAAGCAGGTGGTCTCAAAAGAACCAGGCCTCGGCGGCTAGCATTGCCTCATCAGAATTGTTCTGGTTTTCATCTCCCTCAATCTTCTGAATCTCTTTTAACAATAGAATGGGAGGAAAGCATAAAGAAGGGGCCCCTGAGAATTTCTACAGAGATTACTGGTTTGATCATGCCTCCTCAGAGGAGGTAATCCATGGTCCATTATATGAAAGAAACTGAGTGACTTCACCAGTACTGAACAAAACAATTTCTCATGTTTTTAAATTCAGTTCTGTATCTTTTTTTTTTTTATTTGTAGGTCCCACTGCTCTGTAGTTAATCTTTGTCCAGGTTTCAAGGAAGCAGGAAAGATGTCCACCAATCAGAATGGGTTCCTCAGGTTCTAATAGGGGCGGGGTGTATGTAGATTAGTTCTAGAATCATTAAACTGCCAGAAGGGTCCACTACAGAGTGAAACTAGGCACTTTTGCTCCCCAAGAGCCTGAATTTGCTGTCTCTGCAAGAGTCCAAGACTCTGGGGGGCTGCTCATAAAAAGGTTACACGAGAGTCTGAAGGAAAAAAAGAAAATCAGATTTCCTGAAACTGTGCTAACATTGATAAGCTGTAAAACCATGGTAAACTTTACAATTATTTTCTTAAATATACCTGTAGCTGGAGTAGAATTGCTCATGGTAAAAGGCCCGTTAGTGATACCAGAAGAAAGAAGCTCGTCAGATCCACGCTGAAAGATAAAAATGCAAGATCATCAGCAAAGGCACTTCTGGGCAACAGCCCACCTTTTAACAGAACTAATGAATGACTTTAATCACTGACTTTGATTTTTACATTTCATAATTGTTTTTAAACACTGCCCACCACACTTTTGTGAGATATTGAAGAACGTGCACTAACATTTCAACAACGAAGAGAACAAATGCAAATATTGTCAGCCAGCCACATCATTCGAGTTGGCCATTATATTTCAAGGTGTTAAAGTTTCCTGAAAATGAGCTTAGCTATATTAAACTGAACACTGACTAATCTATTGCTTATTCTACTATAAAACAGTTTATATTTAATCTCAAGATAAGCAGCATTTAACCATATGCAGATTTGTTTGATCAGACCTACCATAAAAACAAGTCTAGAGATATCCAAGGACTCAACTAAATATCAATTTAAGCAACACAAAAATGAACAACTTTGAAATGATACAATATTTAGTTGTAAACATGTCACTACTCATACAAGTCATCATGTCTGTTACATATTACAACAGCAATATAGTATGTGAAAAAGTTCATTATGAAAAATGTTACTGTATTTCCAATAGTCACTTTAAAAAGTTGACTCAAACTGTTAATATTAGCGGATGACATATCTGGGTTTAGTCCATTTTCTGACAAAGACATGCAAAAGTTGTTTGTTTTTTTAAAGATTTTTTTGGAGGGAAACCCCACACTAAACTGGAAAGGTTAATGAGGCCAACAAGGGGCCAATTAAGCAGACAGATCATAGCTGATGAGAAGTAGGTAGCCGAGGGGTCGGCAACCTATGGCACACGTGCCAAAGACGGCACGGCACGCGAGCCAATTTTTAATGGCACACTGCTGTCTGCCGGGAACATTAAAAATCCTGCCTGGCCCGGCCCACTCTTCTCTCCCACCCCCACCCCCCCGCTCTCTCCTCGCAGGGCAGGCAAGCTTCCCCCTCCCCCCGCCTCTTCCCCCAGCATGCTGGGTTTCTGCCCCTCCTTCTCTCCCTCCCTGCAGCCGATCAGCTGGCAGCTCTTGCTACAGAGGAGAAGAGGGAAAAGAGGAGGAGAAGAGGGAAAAGAGGAACCGCAGCACGCTAGCGCTCTCTGCTCCTGCTCCGGGGTCCTTGAGGAAGGGGGGGTGGAATCAGGGCATATCCCCTCCAGCCCCCTGCCATGAGCCGCTCAGGGCAGGGGGCTGGGAGCACCCCCATACCCCCAACCCTCTGCCCCAACTCCTGCACTCCCCCAGACCCCTCTGCCCTGACCCCTGAACCCTCCTCACATACACCCAGCCCTCTGCCCTCACCCCTGCACCCCCCACACACCCTAGCCCTGTACCCTGACCCCTGCAACCCCCCACAACCCCAGCCCTGACTCCGGCACCCCACACACATCCCCAGCTCCCGGCCCTGACTCCTGCACTCTCCTCACACACACCCAGCCCCCTGCCCTGAGTCCTGCACCCCCCACACATACCCAGCCCCCCGCACCCCCCACATCCCCACCCTGACCACCAAAAGGGAGCTCCTGCACATATACACACCCCCAGATTCCCACCTGCACCCCTTGCACCAAATGGGAGCTGCCCAGATAAGCGCTCCACACCCAAACCTCCTGCCCCAACCCTGAGCCCCCTCCCTCATTCTAGCTCCTGGCCAGACCCTGCACCCCAACCTCCAGCCTGCTCCTTCACCCCCAGCCCTGTTCTCAGCGCACTCCCACCCTCATCTCAGTGCAGAGAGAGGAAGAGAATGGCTAGAACCAGGGAGAAGGTAGGTACCTACTCTATGTGGACAGGGCCGGGACCCCAGACCAGCAGTGGGGCTGAGCAGGGCCAGCAGCTAGGACTCTGGCTGGCGGGAGCCGGCGGATGGACCCCATGACCAGCAGCGGGCTGAGACACTCAGCGCACTGTCAGTCTAGGGTCCTGGCTGCTGGCCCCACTCAGCCCACTGCCGGTCTGGGGTTCTGGCTGCTTGCCCCTTCTTGCCAGCTGTGGTCCCGGCCGCAGGCCCCGCTCAGCCCGCTGCTGGCCTAGGTGAATGGAACCTCAGCATTTTAATTTAATTTTAAATGAAGCTTCTTAAACATTTTGAAAACCTTGTTCACATACGACAATAGTTTAGTTATATAATATATAGACTTATAGAGAGAGACCTTCTAAAAAATGTTAAAATGTATTGTTGGCACGCGAAACCTTAAATTAAAAAGTGAATAAATGAAGACTCGGCACACCACTTCTGAAAGGTTGCCGACCCCTGAGGTAGCCTAAGTAACCACAGACTGATGAAGGAGCCCAGCTGAGAAGGAACAGGCAGGGCTAGTATAAAGATACTGCTGCCAACCAACCAAAGCCAGGAGGTTGGCAGCAGTAAAGGACTGCAGGGAGGGAGCCTGTAGCCACACTCCTGCTTTAAGAAAAGGAATACTTGTGGTACCTTAGAGACTAACAGATTTATTTGAGCATAAGCTCCTTTTCTTTTTGCAGATTCAGACTAACACGGCTGCTACTCTGACTCCTGCTTTAGAGAGGGCAGGAAGGAAACCCAGGTGGTGAGCAGAACCCTAGGGACTCCTCAAAGAAGGGTTTAAAGAGTGGAAGCCTAAGATTGGCGGAGCAGCAAAAGTCTCAGGGAAAGGGCAGCAAAGTGGGACCTCACAGACCTTGACTGAGGATTAGAAGGTCCCTGAGCTGGAATCTGGAGTAGAGGGCAGGCCCAGGTTTCCCAACCAGCCATTGGGGAAGTGGCAGAGTCAGGGCAGAGAGGGAGAAAATGGCCATTTTGATTAGAGAGACTTTGATAATTCCCGGAAGGGGGAAAAGCACAGTGACCTGGCTGGAGGGCAAAGCCGCGAAGAGAGCACCTTGAGTCACAGAGGGAGAGGTGGCCAGGTGCGAATGAGCAACAGAAGGGAGGCGTCAGACTGGAAAGGAGCTAATCCACATAACAGTGAGGTGGCGCCTTAGCAGGGAGAGAATTCAGACCAAGGAATGTTTTATTTGAAAATTTAAATCCAAAGTCAGCCAAGATACTTTTTAAAAAGGATGCTTCTAAGTCAGAGTTTAAGGCCAAAGAGACATCAAATCATCTTGTCTGACCTCCTGTATGTCACCAGACACCAACACTTTCTGAGCACTTGCACACTAAATCCAACAACCGAAAATAGACCAAAGTATTACAGTCCACAGGAGACTAAACTATTATGTTCCACATGCAGAGAATAGGAGGGACCGATGGGGCACCATTGCCCAAGACTTCTGCAATGGCAGGGGAATGATTACATAAGATATACCCAGATAATACTGACAAGTGACCTGCACCCACACCTGCAAAAAAATGTAAACATTCCCCCTCTCCCCCTCCAGTTCACTGCCAAACTGATCTGAGGAAAATTTCTTCCCAAACCTACATATGGTGATCAATTAGACCTTGAGTATATGAACAAAAACCAACCAGCCAAGCACTTCGGAGAGAGAATGTTTGGTGCTACCCAGAGCCCCATCCCTCTCCATCCAAAGTCCTATCTCCAGTTGTGGCCATCCTTGGTGCTTCAGAAGATGATTTAAAAAACAAAAACAAAAAAAACAGAATACAATTAGGGGCGAGAGGGAGAATACCCTCCTGGCCCCTACAGGTGGCCAGCTGAAATCCTGAAATATGAGCTTTTAAGGTCATAAGACAAATAGGAAGTGAGCACCAAGGCTGATGAACCCTGCCCCTTACCCTCACAAGCAAACCCATCATACAATCACATTCCTCAATTTGTCCAGTTATTAGAACTAATTAAGTTGCTATTAACTAACTCCCATTGGGAGGCTGTTAAAGAAATTCACCCGGATGGTCAGAACCCTTTTAATTTCCAGCCTGAATTTGTTCATTGCCAGTTTATATCCATTTTTTTTTGGTGCCAATATTGCCATTTATCTTAAAAGATATTCACCTTTCCCAGTATCTACCCCCCAAATATATTTATAACATTTATAAATATATTAAATACAACAGCCACCTTAAAAGGTAATTTTTTCAGTTTATAAATTGAAATGATTTTGCAATGGCATTTTTGAAAAAGAGGTAATTTCTCAAAAAAAAGTTTCACATTATAAAACTTCTTCCTCTAAGAAATGTTTAAGAAAAGAGATGGGTCAGCAGATGGACCCTGGGCATCTGATTCAGTAAAGCACTTAAGTACCTATTTCACTTTAAGCACACATTTAAATTCCATTCAAGTCAATGGGACTTAAACGCATTATTCTTCACATTTTCGGAATCAATTCCTGCTCCGCAAAG
Organism: Caretta caretta; assembly: GCF_965140235.1. Classification (NCBI taxonomy): domain Eukaryota; kingdom Metazoa; phylum Chordata; order Testudines; family Cheloniidae; genus Caretta; species Caretta caretta. The sequence goes on from NC_134210.1 coordinate 122,185,608, forward strand.
CTTCCAGAATCTTATGGAGAACAGTGTCTCTGAATTAGGATGAACCTTTAAACACACAATTAATATTACGTATATCCTTAATTGCCTCGCTGAACTAAGGCCTGGAACATTATGGGAAATGCGTTCAACAGACAAGGACCCCTCATCAAAAGTGCTCTGCCACAAACCCTCTAATATTTAAGTGTAGGTCAGAATATCATTTTATTCATCCCAGCTGATCTCAGTTGCTGCCATAGCATATGCTAGAAAAGGCAGTCTCCCAACTAGCCAAGAAAAAGCCATGTAGATCAAAGATGACACTTTGAACTATGTCTGAAAGAGAAAAATAGGCCAGTGCAGTTTCTAAAGAACAGATAAAAGATTTCATAAAACAAATACTGTTCAACAGGCTAAATCATTCTGAACCAGTTGAACCTTCTTTCTCAACCCGGGGTCTGCAGCCCCCTTGGGATCTGTGAGCAGGTTTCAGGGGGTCCTTAACGCAGGGCCAGCATTAGACTTGGTGGGGCCCTGGGTAGAAAGCCAAAGATCCACCACGCTGAAGCCCAGGGCCCTGAGACCCACCACCTGGGGCCGAAGCCAAAGCCTGAGCAATGTAACTTTGAGGGGGCTCCTGTGGCCCCAGGCAATTACCCTACTTGCTCCCCTAACACCGGCCCTGGCTTTTGTATGCAGAAAACCAGTTACTGCGGCACAGGTAGGCCATGAAGTTTTTATAACATATTGCGGGGGGCTCAGAAAAAAAAGGTTGAGAACCCCTGGTACAGAAGACACAAAGGTACGGATTACTATGGAGAGAGAGTCGGTTCCAAAAGAAAAGGTTACCATCACCCAACCAGATATAAATGAGTCAAGGTGGGTGACCACTGTCACCTGAGACTAGGGTGATCAGACAGCAAATGTGAAAAATCGGGACAGGGGATGGGGCGTAATAGGAGCCTATATGAGAAAGACCCAAAAAATCGGGACTGTCCCTATAAAATCGGTACATCTGACCACCCTGAGACTTTTAAGGGCAAATACAAATACATGGAAATGCCCCAAACTGCAAACCTTTGGGTGATATGAATAAGTCTCCTTATGGCAAAAGCCATTTCTACCTTACCTCCCAGAATTCCTCCTCCCTCCCTATCAACTCTGTCTCAACCAGAATGAGTATCAGCCAGTTCACTGTCACCCTAGTCCCATTCTTGGCTAGGCACTGGGAATAGTACAGACACTGTGTCCTCTGGGCCTGATAGTGCTGTGTGTCGTTTGAATACCAGTACCACAGACTAAACTGTCTCATCTCCCTAGAGGCTAACACACAATGAATAGGGAGGATATAAAACAAAGCCTTGCACAAGCTTACAACAGATCTCTCCAAGCAGAAGAACTGCTCCTAGAAAAGAACTGATATGACAACGTTCAAAAGTAATTTTCAATGTTGTCTCATCTATAACCGATTGAGAGGTCACCATTACAATAAGGGAACATTACTCAAATACATTTTATACCAGCTGAAAAACTGGCTGTTCTTTAAAAATAGATTAAGGCCAGCTACTCAGGAGAGAGACCAGTAGTGACAGTTTTGCTAATATATGTATCTGCAGCTTCATTAGGAGGTTATGAAAATTTGTACTAGCAGGATCTTGAAAATTCACGTAAGATGTTGTTCTGGTGTAAATCTTGACATGAAAAAACTAAATGTTTGCATTAATGAATTATTCACGTACACGTCATGGCAGAACATTGTTGCCTGATTTTAAGGGGATTAATATTATTGTTTATATAATAAAAGTTATAGGCTAGCCAATTGATCTGATCAGAAGATAATAAGGTTCTTGTCCCAGAATCAGGCTACACAGAGTCTTGCAAGGTCCCTGGGGATGTACAAGGACACATGCTGAGAGCAAAATACAGCCTTAAAGACTTTTATTGATATAAATGGAATAGTAATCAAATGAAAAAGTAATCAACCAGAACTAAAAAGGAAATAGTACTATTCTAGAGGTTCATGTGGTACCATTTGCTATAAAACTTCCTAGATAAACATAATTCTCACTTTTCCTTGAGAACCTGGTGGTAAGGGACAAAGGACCAGCCTCATCTCTGGCATGCCAAACAAGAGTCTGATGGTTCCTCACTACTCGAATGGAAGATGAAAATTTAGGAGAAGCGAGCAAGGCCAGAAACAAAGCCAAGAAAGACCCACCCAAAAAATAACTAAACTAATAAAAATTGGTGGTTGCCCCTCTTCTAGAGCCTGAGCACCACATTCCCAACCTTCCATGTCCAAATTTAATTTAATCACTGACATAATATCAGGGTATGCTTACTCTATAGGCTGGCATATTACTCCTGGTGGAATTCTGCGCCACTGCACATGTGCAAGATTTATGTCCCCACAAATTTCTTTGCTTCCCCGCAAAAAAATGACTGACAGCAAAGCAAAGGGAAGCCTCAAGAGCAGTCATGTGACCCTCCCCAGCAGTGTTTCAGGTGCCCAGGGTAGCCAGCAGAGACATAAACTACTGTGGAGCAGGGGGCGGGACTGGGGGAGGCCAGACTCCCTACCATGCGCTGAGCTCAGCTGCTTGTCCTGGCTAGGCTGGGGAGGACAGGACTTCCTCTTCCCCTGCAGGGCATCCAAGGCTGGGTCAAACCCATGCCCAGATTTCTCCCCCAGCTGCAGGAAGCTGTGCAAACTCCTTCCACCACCACTGACCCCGCTTCCTGAGCCCATCACTCTTCAGCTGCAGGGGGAGGGGTCCCTGTACAGCGAGCTGCTCCCACATCCACCCAACCCCCATGCATCCAGACCCTCCCACCAAACCTCACTAATCTGCACTCAGACCTCCCCGCTCCGATGAGCCCCACTCCTGTGCACCTGGACCACCCCGATGACCACACACACCCAGATCCCACCCCACCGAGCCCCAGTCAGCTGCACCTGGATCCCCACTGAGCCTCACTTGTCCAGCATCTGGATTCCCACACCTAGACGCCCCTGCCAAGCTCTATCCCGCCCATATCCAGACCCCCACAGTGCCCAAACCACCTTCACCTGGATCTCCCTGCAGAGTCCCATTACTGTTGCACCCAGAGCCCCCCACCAAGCCCATGTGTATCCAGATCCCTCCTGCACCTGGATCCCCCACTGAGTCACCCACACCCAGATTGCCCCACACAGAACCCTCTCAACCCACACCTGGCTTTCCCTACACTAGGCCCCTTCACACTTGGATCCTACCTTGCTGAGCCTGCCTGCCCACACCTGCTGCACCTGACACGGGGTGTGTGTGTGTGTGTGTGCGCGCTTCTGGGGCAGGCCCAGTCCTTGCACCGTGTCAGGGTTGGGTGCAGCCTCACCACTGAGTCCGTGTCCGGAGTGGAGGGAGCTGCACAGTGATCTCCCACCTCTGTGCAGCCAGTGGCCTGTACTCCCCAGTGCCATGCTGGAGCCTCCACATTTATTTGACTGACAAATTTTGCAGAATTCTGCAGAATTTTAAGATATTGTATGCAGAACTTTTAATTTTTTGGAGCAGAATGCCGCCAGGAATAAAGACATTATCTGATAAAAGAAAGTATTGCATAAATAAAAACATTAAGAACATCTGTAAAACTTAAATTCTTCTTAATACTTCAGAAGTCAGACTGCAGTACATTTTAATAGCTATACCACCACACAGACAATACTAAAATTCAGTCAGTAAAGATGAACAGATGACTCTTAGTTGTCTTAGTTGCCAACTCAGAGGGCCAAGATATTCTTAATGTCACACTGACGAAGTACTACTTTTCAAGATTAGTGGGAAAAAAGTGTAATTTTACAGCACTCAGAAGCATGCTAGACATCTCACAGAACTGAAATTGCACATAAGCCCCACCCTGAAGAGCTCTCAATTTATTGTCATTCCCCAAAACTGCCATTATAGAACTAGATATCAATATCTGTACTAAGAAAAGGAGTACTTGTGGCACCTTAGAGACTAACAAATTTGAGCATAAGCTTTCGTGAGCTACAGCTCCGATGAAGTGAGCTGTAGCTCACGAAAGCTTATGCTCAAATAAATTTGTTAGTCTCTAAGGTGCCACAAGTACTCCTTTTCTTTTTGCAGATACAGACTAACAGCTGCTACTCTGAAAAATATCTGTACTTTCAGGGGAAATACTTTCTGGAAAGTTACTTTCCAAAAGAATGAGTCACAAGCCAATGCCTGGACATTTGGACTGCTCTCTCCACATCTTTAGTGCTCTTTCAGCTTTCACGCTGAGGCCTGGACTCTACCACAAAACTAGATCGACATAAGTCACCTTACGTTTACCTATTTGTGCATGCATCCACATTCAAATGTGTCTCTGGTTAACAGGAGTGCCCTGTTAAGGTGACATACTAAAACCACTTCTCCAAATAGCGTTGATCCATGGCTGACATACCAAGGTTGACGTGGTGCAAGTGTAGACCTATGTCGATCCTAGCAATCCCCCAGCAGCTCTCTCATAATGCCTTATTCCCTCTGATCACAATAGTAAACTCCAATGCCCAGGGTAACGGAAACCAGAAGCCACACGCCTTTTATAAACCTACTGTGTATTTTTGAAATGCTTTCCACCACCACCACCACCCTCCCGATTACCCATCTTGGAGAGCACACCCAGGAGTGGCAACAGGACAATGTTACACTCCCACAGAGATGTAGGTCTAATAGTCGAAGGGAAGGTCCTGATCAAGCCCTTCATAAATTATACAGAAGCTGTGAGTAAAGATAGAACATCTTTCTACTAGATGGAGGAAGGCACTAGTCGCTGTTAAGTGTACCCATAGACAACTGAGGGTCAGAAGTCTTTAAGGAGAGAAAATAGTTTAGGATAACTGGAATGCTCTAGCGAATGTCAGTGGAGACATGCCCAGATCAAAAAAGCACCTCCATTTAGCTTGGTAGCAGGCTCTAGCAGAATCCTTTCTACTTTGGTTCAGGATCTCCTGAACAGGGGCAGAGCACGAGTGCTCTATTTCCAATGCCCATATAAACACTATACCATGAGATGGAGTGGTGCCCGGGTTGGGGTGCTTGATTTTCCTCTGGTCCTGGATTAGGAGATCCGGAAATGGACCGGTCCTGAATAATGGGTGTATGGACATCATTAAAAGTTCCATGAGCTAGAACTGGCTGGGCACTGGTAGAGTGCTAGGAGGAGGATGGTGGCTCTGTTGTGACAGATCCTCCCTATAACTTTTGGTAGTAGGGAGGAAAGGTGTATCTGATATTATATATCAAGGGCAACAGGAGAGCATCACCCTGGGAATCGTGACCCATAGCTCCCCTGGAACAATACAGGGGACGTTTTTGTGTTCACTTGGGATGTAAAGAGGTCCCATAACAGAGTACCTCATGCAAAAATATCTTGGTTAGGATTATGTCGTGAATCTCCCATTTATGGTCTGCAGAAAAGCTTCTGCTTAATCTGTTTGCCAGGGAAGTACACAGTCATGCAGTCCCTGTTTGGCCAGTAAGTTGAGTGGAACCAAGCTTGCAGATACTGCAAGTGGACTCTGGTGAACGGCATCGCACAGGTGCTTATGGCCATGTGGCCTAACAGCGAGACTCACTGGTGCACCATAGTTTGCGGTTTGCAGGTGATGCAGAAGAAGTTATTCACTTTGCGCAGTAACGCTGGTTCTTTGAGATGTGTCCCCCAATGTGCGTGCCACTGTACGTGTGCCTGCGCTGCTGATCAGAGAACTTTCGTAGCAGTGTCCATTAGGTCCACGCATGGGTGGTCTCTCCTCATGCTGCACCATGAGGCTAGTCAGTGTGCACAGATAAACCCCCAGAGTTCCTTCTCTACCGCAGAGTCATAGACAAGAACTCCGAAGTAGAGGGGGCATTGTGGGGCACCCATAGGGAGTCACGTCTGAAAGAACCATTGTTACTGCACAAGGTAAGTAGCTTCTTCCTAGAGTAGTGTCCCTATGAATGCACCACTGCAGGTGACTCCTGAGCAGTACCCCTTCTGGAGGGCTGGGACTTTGAAGATGGGTCAGTTACAGAAGACAGCACTGTGGAGCCGAATATGGCATTGGAGGAAGAGTCCCCAGCGACCACAGAGTGTTCTGTGAAAGTGGCAGGACACGTTCTATTGCCGCTGCCACCTCCCATCCCCCTCAATGTAAAAAAGATTCCACTTCTTGTTGAAGCATCAGTTGGTGGGAGTGGTTCCTGAAGAGGGATTGGGAAGGGAATTTGTGAGGAGGGAAGGACAGAAACTCTATGGAGTATCCCTGATTGATAATCTCCAGGACCCAACTGTCCATCTTGATCTTATTCCAGCTGTGGGCAAAGAAAGTAAGACGGCTCCCAAAGGTAACAGGAGAAGAAGCGGGTGGCATCAGTGGTGGTACACAGGTCTCAACCTGTATGTCAAAAAACAGCCTTTGGGCTGCTGTTGGGAATAAGTGGAGGCTGTGGTAGTAGAGGGAGCTCTGAATCAGAGCTTTTGAATCCTCTGGCTTCTGCACAGAGACTCAGGTGGATGCTGGTAACAGGGAGCATGTGGAGGGGGTGGTCTTGGTCTGGTGTTTGCTTCTGGGGGCTGGAGTATAAATTCCCGAGGACTGCAGAGTAGATCTCGCGGCTTTTAGTGAATGAAGGAGAACACAATTACAACTCTGGCCATGAGGCGATAAGAAGGAACTGGAGAGGAGTCGACCCGCACTGCTTTTTATGCCCTGGGTCGGGAGCAGGAGGGGAGCTACAGGTCAACAAAACACAGCTTTGAAGAATTTCTGGACTTGGGCTCGTGGCACGCATGCATACCCATGTGTGGAATACACACAGGGACCATCACTGAAAGAACCACCACAGCTTCACATACTAAATTAGCAGGGCTGTCAAGTGATTAAAAAAATTAATTGTGATTAATTGCAATGTTAAATAATAATAGAATACCATTTATTTAAATATTTTGGATATTTTCTACATTTTCAAAGATACTGATTTCAAATACAACACAGAATACAAAGTGTACAGTGCTCGCTTTATATTTATTTTTGATTAAGTATTTGCACTGTAAAAAACAAAAGAAATAGTATTTTTCAGTTCACCTAATACAAGTACTGTAGTGCAATCATGAAAGTTGAACTTACAAATGTAGAATTATGTACAAAAACCTGCATTCAAGAATAAAACAAATGTAAAATTTTAGAGCCTGCAAGTCCACTAAGTCCTACATCTTGTTTAGCCAATCACTCAAACAAGTTTGTTTACATTTGCAGGAGATAATGCTGCCGGCTTCTTGTTTACAATGTCACCTGAAAGTAAGAACAGGTGTTCTCATGGCACTGTTGCAGCTGCAGTCGCAGATTTTAGGTGCCAGATGCGCTAAAGATTCATATATCCCTTCATGTTTCAACCACCAGCCCAGAGGACATTCGTCCATGCTGATGACTGGTTCTGCTCGATAACGTTCCAAAGCAGTGCAGACCGACGTATGTTCATTTTCGTTATCTGAGTCAGATGCCACCAGCAGAAGGTCAATTTTCTTTTTTGGTGGTTCGGGTTCTGTAGTTTCCGCATCAGAGTGTTGCTCTTCTAAGAATCCTGAAAGCATGCTCTACACCTCATCCCTCTCAGATTTTGGAAGGCACTTCAGATTCTTACATCTTGGATTGAGTGCTGTAGCTATCTTTAGAAATCTCACATTGGTACCTTCTCTACGTTTTGTCAAATCTGCTGTGAAAGTATTCTTAAAATGAACATGTGATGGGTCATCATCTGAAACTGCTATAACATGAAATATATGGCAGAATGTGGGTAAAACAGAGCAAGGGACATACAATTCTCCCCCAGGGAGTTCAGTCACAAATTTAATTAACACTTTTTTTTTTTTAAATGAGCGTCATCAGCATGGAAGCATGTCTTCTGGAATGGTGGGGCATATGAATGTTTAGCAGATCTGGCACATGAATACCTTGTAATGCTAGCTATAAAAGTGCCATGCAAATGCCTGTTCTCACTTTCTGGGGACATTGTAAATAAGAAGAGGGCAGCATTATCTCCTGTAAATGTAAACAACCTTGTTTGTCTTAGCTATTGGCTGTACAAGAAGTAGGACTGAGTGGACTTGTAAGCTCTGAAGTTTTACATTGTTTTGTTTTTGAGTGCAGTTATGTAACAAAATATCTACATTTGTAAATTGCACTTTCATGACAAAGTGATTGCACTACAGTACTTGTATAAGGTGAACTGAAAAATACTATTTCTTTATCATTTTTACAGTGCAAATATTCATAATAAAAATATATGCTTTGATTTCAATTACAACACAAAATGTTATATATATGAATGTAGAAAAATATCCAAAATATTGACTAAATTTCAATTGGTATTCTATTGCTTAACAGTGCAATTGAAACTGTGATTGATCGTGATTAATTTTTTTAATTAATTGATTTTTTTGAGTTAACCGAGCAAGTTAACTGCGATTAATCGACAGCCCTATAAATTAGTGATGCTCATCACTTTGTACTGCTTCAATCAAAAGCCTAAGGCAGAATGAAACCCGAAGTACACAGTGTAGAAGTTTTGCCTTATCTTCAGAAAGCTACATATCCACTGACACGTAAATCAGGTTTCCTTTGAGACAATATTTCTCCCTGAAACATCCAGAGCAAGAACATTTTGCAGAAGGCACTTAATGCCAAATAATATTTCAGCCAAAAAATATTTAAGAAAGGAGTAGTTTCCAACAAGTGTGGTCCCAAATCTTAAAAAATAAATAGGCCAGCCAAGAACTTGCATATCAAGAGTGCTGAGCAATCTCTTATTGGTAAGGCTACAATTTCATTCACAGTAATCGTAAATTTGAGTAAGGCTAATTATCCCACAACAATGGCTTTTGTCCCATGGGCCTTGGCCTGGCTCCCCACTCCATGCGTTGTGACCTGGGCCCACTTGGTCACGCATCTGCTCAGGTTTGGTGCACCTGCTGCTCCACAGATGGAGACAGATTTCAAAAATATGAACCAATCATAACTGAAGCAGTGCTGTCTTAATGAGTCCGAAGACAGCTTGAAATGGAAACCACCTAAATCTTCTCAATGAGGTTGACTAAAATATCCATCTAATACAGGGGTCAGCAACCTTTCAGAAGTGGTGTGCCAAGTCTTCATTTATTCACTTTAAGGTTTCACGTGCCAGTAATACATTTTAACGTTTTTTAGAAGGTCTCTCTCTATAAGTCTTTATATTATATAACTAAACTATTGTTGTATGTAAAGTAAACAAGGTTTTCAAAATGTTTTAAAAGCTTCATTTAAAATTAAATTAAAATGCTGATCTTACACCGCCGGCCTGCTCAGTCCACTGTCAGCTTAGGGTTCCGTTCACCTAGGCCGGCAGCAGGCTGAGCGGGGCCTGTGGCTGGGACCCCGGCTGGCAAGGGGCCAGCAGCCAGAACCCCAGACCGGCAGCGGGCTGAGCGGGGCTGGCGGCCAGGACCCCACACCGGCAGTGGACTGAGTGTCTCCCTCCTGCCAGCCAGGGTCCCAGCTGCCAGCCCTGCTCAGCCCACTGCCGGTCTGGGATCCTGGCCCTGCCCACACAGAGTGGGTTCCTACCTTCTCCTTGGCTCTATCCCATTCTCTTCCTCTCTCTCTGCACTAAGCTGAGGGTGGAAGTTCACTGAACACAGGGCTGGGGGTGAAGAAGCAGGCTGGGGGTTGGGGTGTATGGTCTGACCAGGAGCTAGAATGAGGGAGGGGGCTCAGGGTTGGGGCAGGAGTGCTTACCTGGGCAGCTCCCATTTGGTGTGAGGGGTGCAGGTGGGAATGTGGAGCTGTGTGTGTGCAAGAGCTCTCGTTTGGTGCTCAGGGTGGGGGTGGGGATGTGGGGGGTACAAGAATCAGGCCATGGGGTATACCGCGGCTGGGTACGTGTGGGGGGTGCAGGAGTCAGAGCAGAGGGCTGGGGGCATGTGAGGGGTTCCAGGAGTCAGGGCATAGGGTGCTGGAGTCAGGGCTGGGGTCATGCAGGGGTCAGGGCAGGGGGCTGGGTGTGTGGGATAGGGTCATGGGGGTGCTCCCAGCTCCCTGCCCAGAGCAGCTCATGGCAGGGGGCTGGAGCGGATATGCCCTGATTCCACCCCCCTTCCCCAAGGCCCCGTCCCCACCTCTTCTCCACCTCCTCTCTGGAGCGTGCTCCCCCTCCCTCGCAAGTGCCATCAGCTGATCAGCGGCAGGAACCTAGCACGCTGGGGGAAGAGGGAGCTTGCCTGCTCTGCAGCAGCAGCCGGCAGGACCAAGCTTCTTCACTTCACTTGGGGGGGGGGGTGGAGAAGAGCGGGCTGGGGCGGGCAGGATTTTCAATGGCACGCTGCTGCCTGCCGGGGTCCTGGCCCGCAGGCCTGCTCAGTCTGCTGCCAGCCTCGGTAAGGCAGCAGGCTGAGCGTGCCATTAAAAATTGGCACGCGTGCCACAGATTGCCGACCCCGATCTAATATTTCCCACTGTCCTAAACTACTTCCTACAGTTCCCCAAATGTCGGCTATGCAACTGCCAAAGTTTCCAGCTTTCCCATAGAACTTCTACAATGCAGGTATGCATTGTTAGTATAGAACTTTGCAGCATATCAAAAGCTGAAGATATAAGGACAAAGTAAAATGCACTGTTTAATATAAACTAAACAGGGGACAGTATATAGACAGATATTCATATATAAAAACATTTTTACAGGAAATTAAAACTGCCACAGAATTAAGTGTGTCTAGGGACCTTACTGCAGTATTTAAGTCCAGCTTCCCGCAGATAACACAGGCCTTTATTATAGTGCTTGTAAATACTTTTATGTTCTGCTGATCCTCTTTTGTAACTTTTATAGCAATATTAAATCAGATATCCATATTCTTAGAGTAACAGTACACTATGGTGACTAGTTTTTCTTTTAGCCAGCAGTAAAAACTATCAACAACTGATTTAATTAGATTAACTAGATGTAAATTTGTAGTGTAGACCTGCCCTTAAGCTACGTCAGCACCAATGCAGCTGTGTTACTGGAGCGTATCTAGTGAAGATACTCTAAGCCGAAGGGAAAGAGCTCTCCCGTTGGCTTATTAAGTCCACCTCCATGAGAGGCAATAGCTATGTCGACGGGAGAGGCTCTCTTGCCAACACAGTGCTGTCTACAGAGGGGTTAAGGTTGGTATAACTATGTTGCTCAGGAGTGTGGATTCTTCTAGGTTGGCAAAAGAGCTTCTCCCGTGTAGACCAAGCCTAATAGAGAAGACCCCAAGCCTACTAACTACTTAATTCTGAAAATGGAAAGCTACTGGAAAAATGTAGTCTGGTAACATGGTCCAGTAAATTAGTTGCTAATAGATCTGAAAAAGAACTCCATCTGGATCTAAACTATGGGGATAATAAAGGAAACCTAAATTGTGCTGAATAGGGTTGCGGCAGAGAGAACGTATCTAATGAATCTTTTCCCTAGAAAATCAAGATATAAGCAAGACAGTTAAACAGATCCCCAAGAAAATCCTGTTTATAAAACTGTTTTTAGTGATCGTGCCCAAAATGTAATCCTGGAATGTGAAGAAAGTTTTACAAAAGCACCCAGAACTTTCCTGAGAATGAGTGCAGCCCTTTGTGCCAGATTTCCTAGTGTTATAATACAGATGTATTGAAGAGTCTCTACATACACCAAGAGAGGAGAATCTCTTGCTTTACACCATAATATATTGAACATGAATATGATGCCCATAACAGAAGTTGCAATGAAAAAAATTGAATGTTGAGTGCCTGAAACATAAGTGATAAACAGAGGAAGGACTCAACTCACAGGAACATGAAGTAGGAAGAACAGAACTGCCCCATTGCAAAGGGGTTGAACTTCCTCAAATATTAAAAGGAGGTGGAGGAGGAACAAACGTTTTGTTCTAGGATGCTACTGGAATCAAGCCAACTACCACCCTCGATACAAACATGATCAAGCAATAGAACCCCAGGAACAAAAAAAGAGGAAACTAAAATAGTAAAAATTAGATATGCACAATTAAGTTACTTCAAAAATACCAGCATATCCTCCTGTCCTTTAGGAATAGCCAGCAAATTCCTCCATTGCTGAGCCATCTACAATACTTGGAGAAGAAACTAGGCATCTAAAAGCTATATAGATAAATACGAAGTAAGAGTTTTTAAAATGGAAACCAGGAGACTGTTCTCTCAGGGCTAACATTCTTCAGAAGTTAAACAGCAAAGAAAAAATTGCAACATTTTTGTTTTCAATAGTGAGTATAATTAAAAAATGGCCTGGTTTTGAGGAAGGGAAGTTCCCTCCTTTTATAGTGTTTTATCGTGTTTCTTTCCCAGATAGTTCATCTAAATTTTGGATAACTGTTCTACAAGGTTTTTATCCAAAAATATAACTACTGTACTAAAAAGTACATTGTTTACAATTCTTTTCCTTTTAAGGAATACTGAAAACATTACTGTTAAATATTCACAAAACACAAACTGGGAAAAAAAGACAGACTCAGTAATTCTCAGTATTTCACTCAGGAAATAAGAATGGGAACAGAGTAGAAGGTGAGGAGTCAGTTAGCATACTTTTCTTCTCTGAAACAACTAACACTAAATACCTGTTACACTTTACTCTCTTCTGCAGCAAGCACATCTACAAATGCGGAGATGCAAATCCTATTTCCATAAATGAGAATTATATACATAATAGAGAATGAGCCATTTAGAACAAAATGAAAAATCTTCAAAAAGGCTGGAGGTAAAACAGACAAGATGAATCCATAAAAGTCTGGCATTGTAGATAAACAAAATTAACCTTACACAAAGAAGGCTGTCATGTCAACATGCCACCAAACCACCCAAATGAATTGGAGGCAAGCATCATAAACAAGCAAAGAAAACACACACAGCAGCTTAACAGGTTGATCAGCAATCTCCCTAGAAACACGCCTGTTGGTTTAACTGAGAGCAGCTGTCCAGTAAGCCTGCTTGCTCATTGGTTCAGTTCGCATGCAGGCAGCTCTATTGTCTCATGTATCAATTATTGAAGCTCTCTGCTAGATTAGTAACAAGATACTGTAGGCCTAACAAAAGCCACACAACACTGTAATTAAAGAACCACAGAAAAGGGAAGAAAAGGAGTACTTGTGGCACCTTAGAGACTAACCAATTTAACTGGTTAGTCTCTAAGGTGCCACAAGTACTCCTTTTCTTTTTGCGAATACAGACTAACACGGCTGCTACTCTGAAACCAGAAAAGGGAAGGGAAGGGATTTTTATACTGACTATATTTTTTTAAAATTTAGCATCTATGCAAAAATTAGAAACAAATGGAACTGAAGAGCTTAAAACCCTCAGCCACATTACATGAGACTTTTTCAAAACAATGCCTTTAAATAGCATCTTTTCATTAAGTTGAAGAAAAGATACCTGTACATGAATTACAGCATCTTTTCACTCTCATTCAGGGGGGAAGGAATGGACTGTTCTCAAAAATAAAGCCTCTGTAAATCCAAAAGAACTTTAAATATGTTTTGTAACTGTGTTCAGTTCCATACTGAAACAAGAAATATGAATTGCTTGATAGGGGCTCTAAAAACCAGCATCAGTCTGAAATTCAGAAAATTTCAATGAGTTCAAAGTAGTTTCAGTCCCCTTACTCAGTCCCCTCTGTCAATTTATTTGGTATTACAATTTTTTAATTGATACATTCTCACTTTTTTCTATGTAATAAGGGAAAAGGTAAAACTGACTATCTAGAGTATTATCCAAGGCACAAGGTAAAAAACAAAATAGGAAAACATTTTCCCCCAACATTGTTGAAACTGAAATAGTATTAGGTGTAACCTGTAAAAGTAAGAAGTTTACACTTTTGTCTGAATTTTTATTTCCCCCGCTGCCCTAAATTAACTATATCCATCTTAAAGGAGTAATCATATAGTCCAAGAGCCATTCTTACAATGTCACATATTACTCACATTGGGCCAAATTATTGCCCAGCTAGTGTCACAGAGACTTAAGGAGACACAAAGTGCCCCCTTTAGCCCATCCTTTGCTGCCCATTTCATGAGTAGAGAGGGAAGGTAACAGCTCTGCAAAGCCCATGTTTCCCCCTCACTCACATGGACAGAAGAGGATAAACAGGACAGGGACTGTACAGAGAAATGGCACTCAGTGCAGATATGCAAGGGAAAATATGCTACGTTGGATGTGGACTTGATACTGTTTACTTCCTCTGCAGAGTAGTGGGGGATTCACAGGTTCTCCGATGCTACTCCCAGGGGAGCACAGCAACAGTGTACCTTTACTTTAGACTCATGGCAAAGCTTTAATTTAGCCCACTATTGGAAATAATTAGGAGAATATGCTGTTTTTAAAAGAAGAAAAAGTTTGCCTTCCATAAAACATTTACAGTAATGATCGTAAACTTATGACATTGCTAACAGGGGAGATCAAGAATGTAAGTTTTGTTTCCAGGCATTAAATAAGCTTGATTTTCTACTGCAATCGTTTTGCTTTCTAGTGGTTGGAAGCTTGGAAAAGGGAGTGATTCCTTATGGTAAACACATGCCTAACTTTAAGTGCATGAGTAGTGCTGAATTGCAGCCTTATGGTTAGGGAGGCCAGAATTTAAATGAGGTGGACGTCGTCAAATTTTAAAAGGGTAAAAACCCTTTTGACAGATGCATAACTCTCCATTACCTAATTTAGAAGATTTTGGAGAAAAGTTCTCTTTTCCCTATGGATGCTGTTACTGCAAGCATTTATTATAACAGAAGCAAAAAAACTATTTAGACTTAAGTCAAACTATAAAATACTTTAGATTTAAAACTAACACTGTATATAAAAATTAAGGAAGAAAAAAAAACTTAAGTTTACAAAGTCAATCACTTAAATTAGGAAATGCCAGAATTAAGATTTCCAGTGCTGCCTTAGTTCAGCCCATGTGCATATACATTATGACACAGTTGATGGATAGGATAGCTTTTTTTTCCCAACAGGACACCAGAATCTGATTTCCAACACTAGTTCTTCCTGACACTACTGAGCTCAAATACTGATCTTCTTAGCTATGTCAAACAATGCTTAGGACTCACATCACCAAGACTGAATGAGGCAATCAACAGTGGGATGCTGTAAATCATCTTCTCTTCGGGAAATTACTGGGCAGAAACAGGTTGGCTGCTACATTTTCTGGGACACTGGACAAAAAGATTTTTTGCTATTTGATATGTTGCATGACTTTTCTGAATTAATCCATTTCATTCTTATATTTTATCAGTAGTAATTCCTTTGAAATTAGGATGTATTGGGGAAACCAGCGCCATCGTGTTATCAGGCATGCCAGGAGTAAGTTTGGTCCTTCACCTCCTATGACCGGGTCCTCAAGGAAAGGCTGCATATGTTAGGTTAGAATAGATATGTCACCACCAGGAGTTTTGGAGTTCTTTTACTGTTTTGCAGTTATAAATTTCATGGCATTTATTATGCTTTTGTTAATCTCAATAAAGTTTTTATCAATTTGGTATTGTCTTCAGTATAAGTGTTTTTGCCAAGCACCGCGAGAGTCCTCTCCCAATATAGAGCTCTGAGTTCTTGAATTCTGTAGTCTGAATTGGACAAGAACCTGTAAATCTTCTGGTCTGATGCGACCAGTGGCAAGCCATAACTAACCCATCAAATTCAGGTCAACGATGTGGAGAGAACCCAAACAGTTTCAGCACCAGAAACAAGATCTGGTTTACACAAATAGCATACGTATAGCTGAAGTAACTGTAGTGATAGATTGGAAGACGATGAGACCATGGTGTCTGAAGTGGGCTGCTACTACCAAGCATACCTTGGTAAAGACTGAGGGCGGTCGCTATTCCGAAAGGCAATACTCAATATAGAAAACGGTCAGAGCCCATCATGAATCTGAAGAAGTGTCTGTGGGAGGGATGAATGCCTTTGTGTAAGTAGGCGTCCTTCATGTCATGAGTAATAAAGCATGTGTCCTTTTCTAAAGCTGGGATTATTGCTGCCAATGCAACCATGAGAAAACTGAGTTTGCTAATGAAGCAGTTGAGATGGTTCAGGTTGAAAACTGGTCTCCAACCACCCTTCTTTTTGGGTACCAGGAAGTAAGTTGAGTAAAACCCTCTTCCCCTTTGTATGGTTAGAAGGATATGTTCTATCGCTCCTTGCTGCAATAAGGAGTTCACCTCATATCTGAGAATGCTCTCTTAACAGTGGCCCCTGAAGGACGGCAGGGAGGAGGGGTTCTGGAGAATGTAGGGTTGCAAACTATCATATAGCCAGAGTGGATGACATTCAGAACCCACTTGTTTGTTGTTAGGCGACCCCCAAATGGCATGTGGGGGTTGGCAGGCTGGGCAGAGTGTTTTGTGGTTCTCAAGCTCCCATCAAAAATAATGCTGAGCTAGAGGCTGAAACTGGGATGCAGAGCCTGTTGCAGAGGGTGTGGGAAAGTGGGACTTTTCAACCCTGTCTCTTACGTGGTGGTTCATAGGGCCCATAATGAAAAAAAACACCAAAACAAAAAAGTGCTGAGCCATTTGTCTAGATCTGACCAATGGGCAGTGAAACTTCCTTTTAGGAGCAGATGTGTATGTCCCCAACAAGCAGAGGATAGCCCTGGAGTTCTTCCGAGTGTGGAGGGACTCGTGTCTTCTGGTTGAAGAGTCTGATTCATCGAAGGGGAGGTCCTCAGTGGTATTCTGGACTTCCCTAGGGATTTTGTACAAATGCCATTGAAATCAAGAAACTAAAAAGATTGCTGTACTTTGAATTAAGCTTATATATCTTAATATATTTGTTTAAATGATGTCCCTTCCATTTGTGACTATAAAAAAAATAAGCAGAATTAAAATGTAGAACACTTTTGCAGTCATCAACAAGCAGTTTCTTGCTTGAATAGTCTTAAGTATAAAGTGACTGTAAATGTACATCTTAAAACTATTCAGGAGAGAGGAAAACTAATCCTTTTCTCAGATGAAGCAGGTACCCTGCGACATGATTTCACCTGGTAGACAGCTTTTACTTTCTTCTAATCTGCTTTGCATGTTTTATTATACAAGGAATTCCCAGATTTTTTTAAATTGAAGCCTTAAAACAGATTTGATATTTACAAAAAAAAAAAAAAGCTAAAGAGATTGATGTAGCAAAACATTTTTCTGTAATGCTACAAATCCATCTATATATTAGATTGCCAACTCAATTTACATCACGAGTCTCTTGATGTTTGTTTTTTTATTTTGGTGAGCTAGCTAATTTATGATTTTTCATAGCTTGGGGTTGGCTATAATGCACCTACCTACAACTTTCAAACCACTACATTACTCAGACCCAGATCTTGGATACACTTGTTTATTTATTTATACGGGTCATAAACAGGTTTCAGCAACAGACTGTAACAACACTCCACTTTTCTCCTTTTCATTTAAAAACAGCATTTCTATCCCTTTTGGCAGCAGAGGTAGATAACTTTAAAACAGTGAAGCAAGTATAAACAGATGCAGTAATGCCCAAATGAAATCTGTAGGACAGCCTGAAAACAATAAGTCTAAAAGGTACGAACCATAACATTCATCTCAATCAAGGTCCTGTGGGACTCTGCAATTCAGCAATTATGGAATTCGGCATTTTTCACATAACTTCATGAAATGGAGAATTTTTGCCATTGAGATCCTCTTTCAGTTCTAATCTCCTTGTAGCTCTATGAGTTTTATTATAACTGAGAAGGAAACCATTCTTCCATGTATAACCACTACCCCATTCCAATTTTGCCAAACTGCCTGACATTTCACTTATGTGCTCTTGTACCCAAGTAGGAATTTTCTAGAAAGTTTCCTTGTTGGCTCCATGTAATATATGAAAGTTGCATGCCCATTAGAGGAGGAATTGCAAGGATAAAATAAGCAGCCAAATGGCAAGACAGGTCTACTGGGGGAGGAGAGAGAAGGAATAGCACAGAGCTATGTGGGTATGCGAAGTTTCTCCGAAGATGAAGCAAGCTACATGATAAAGGTATGCCAAGGCAGAAAGAAGCCTCTCCAGCAGTTCAGGAACTGTTCCCTCAACACTTTATAGGAATCCATTCTAGTAGGAAAGCAAGGAGGCAGATGGCAAGTGGCAATCTAGGAAATGGGGAGGAAGTCACAAGGTGAGACCATTAGGAACACGGAGTATTATTCTTACATCACTTGCACTCTGCAAGCTCCACAAGTACTCCTTTCCCAGAACAATTCTTAAAAAAAAATGTTTCTTCTAGCAAAAACTGTACATAACTATGATTTCAAAATGTGGTTTTACTCTGAAAAATATATAAAAATATATATATACACACAACAGATCTTTTCTACATGTGTATCCCAGGTCATACATACTGACTTTAGTAGATGTTTTTCTGCCTTTTTCTTTTAATTCCTATGGTCTCTTCAGAGCCAACACATGTAACAGGGAACTGGATTCTGATCATTCTTGTGCAAACTTGATTGCTAAATTCTGAACAGATCCACCTGTACAACTCTACTGAGTAAAGGTTTAATTGATCTGAAGAAACTTTGTGCATCACTACTAAGGCTAAGATTTTTTTCACAGATATTTTTAGTAAAGGTCACAGACAGATTACAGGCAATAAAGAAAAATTCACGGAAGCCCATGACCTGTCCCTGACTTTTATTAAAAATATCCATCACAAAATGGAGAGCTGCTGGGGAGCGGGGGGTGGGAAGATACCTGGGATCTCCAGGGGCCCCACCACCCATGAGGGCTCAGAGCCCCATGGTCTCCTTCTGCCCCCCACTCCCCACACAGCTCTGAGCTGTGGGGTCCCCCACTGCCAGAAGCCAGGAGCTGCAGGGACTGGCTAGGAGCTGTGGGGTCCCCCTGCCGCCCATGATGGCCAGTAGCTGTGGGGTACCCCTGCCGCTTCAGAGCTTAGAGACCCTGCAGCTCCTGGCTGCCCCAAACAGCAGCAGGACCCTGCAGCTCCCAGTCACCTGCAGGCTAGGGTCATGGAGGTCTTCAGAAGTCATGGATTCCGCGGCCTCCATGATAAAACTGTAGCCTTAATCACTACTAGTACAGAAGAAAGCAATCACTTTGATTTTCAAATCTCATGCCTAGCTTGCAGGACTGGCAATTGAGAAAAAATATTTTTCTCATAAACTGCTGACATTTGTGTCAAGGATTTCTATATCAAATGTGTTTCCACAATATCCTCATCGGTTGAGATAATGGTTAGTGTTTTACACTACTGAAAACGTTACAGTAGTGTAAAACATTTGAAGGCCTAAAATTGCAAAAGTTAAGGTTACATCTGAGAAAAAAAAACACATAAATGCACACTTAAGGTTGTCGAAGGTTAACTCTACTGTTGTATCATTTTTACAGAATTGAATAGCAGGAGACAATCCTAATTTCAAACATCCACATATCTTCATCATATCAGTGACTGAAAAATAAGTGATCTAGAGCTCCTTTATTTCTTTTAGATTACAATACTCTAGCAGTTAAATTTAAGCAAACCTGTCTTCAGAAGACTACAGTAAACTACTCATGCAATACACCTCAGATCCAATAAAATTGTGTGGATTCTGTTGTCCTTTAACGTAAGTTATATATTAATAAAATAGGTGGAACTAGCAGCAGGTTACTATTAAGGAACTATTAAGGTTGGCCAACACTTCCTATTATAAGACTGCTTTCAGTTGCTTATAACTTTGCCAAACTTAACTGTCTGGGGTGAGATTTCCCATGCCATTTGTCTGTCTCATACTGTTTTGTTTTGAAAGTTTCAGCTTCTGAGAGAGGATTCAGAGAGAGCAAAAATAAAGTTTTGCCACTTACAAATTTTCGGGTGACTTTTTGTTTGTTTGAGAAGCTCTAGCACCACAGTGCTTTACTGTGAGGAATTGAAATTTGGCAGGGGGTGGCCTTTGTTAAGGATGTACCTTTTTGTTGTTCCTGTGAAAATATGTCCAAGTTATAAACCTTTAAAAAAAAATCTTGTTTCTCCATGCTCAGTAGAGACTTCTTAAAGTTTAGCAGCTAATATCTCTAAAGATTCTGTCATTACTGACCACGTTATAGCAACTCACACCTCCTACATGTAACCAGATTCTGCATGCGCCACTCCACAAAACAGATGAGCACACTCCATCCCAGAAGCAAAATTGGACTTTCCCTGTGACTCCTGCTCCCAGCGGTTCTGGAGTGGGGTGGAACAGAGCTCAGCACCATAACTGAGAACAGGATGCCTGACAACCCCCCATCAGCAACCAGGCAGTGCTGAAGGATAATGCTGCCTGACAAAGATAGAAGGGAAAAGAGCTGGACCAGGGGCAGGGAAGGGGAATTGGGACAAGAAGCTGTGACAGACAGAGGAGAAACTGACTGGGAGCCAATAAGGGAGGCACTGGGGGCAGGGGGAGATCTGACAAGGAGCTTGGTGGGGGAGAACTGGGACATGAAGCCAGGGTGGAAAGGGGAAGAGACACATTGGATGAGAAGCCCAGGGCGGGAGGAACTGGGACTGGCTAGGCAAGGAGACTGGGACCAAATAGGATGGTGGTGGAGAAACTGACTGGGAGCCAATAAGGGAGGCACTGGGGGCAGGGGGAGATCTGACAAGGAGCTTGGTGGGGGAGAACTGGGAAATGAAGCCAGGGTGGAAAGGGGAAGAGACACATTGGATGAGAAGCCCAGGGCGGGAGGAACTGGGACTGGCTAGGCAAGGAGACTGGGACCAAATAGGATGGTGGTGGAGTGGGACTGGGATTCAGATGGGGAGCCCCAAAAGGACCCGTGACCTCCGTGACAAACTCGCAGCCTTAACTATGAGACTGGCTTTGTCTTCCTGTTATCCCCTGCCTTATTCACTACACACCTTCCAACTTCTACAAAAAATGACACTGGGGTCTTACAGACCAGGGGTTCTCAACCTTTTTCTTTCTAAGCCCCTCTTCCCCACAACAGGCTATAAAAACTCTATGGCACACTTGTGCCACAACAGCAGCTTTTTCTGCATATAAAAGCCAGAGCTGACATTGCGGGTAGCAAGCAGGACAATTGCCCAGGGGGCCCCATGAAGCTAAGTTGCTCGGGGCTTCAGCCCCATCTTCGGAGGGGAGAGGGCTTTAGCTTTCTGCCCTGGGCCTCAGCAATTCTAATGCTGGCCCTGCTTGACAGACCCCCTGAAACCTACTCACAGCCCCCCAGGGGACCCTGAACCCCAGGTTCAGAAGCACCATTACAGACAGCAGCCTCTTTCACTACAAAGTCTGATCCATCCCCAGAGCATCCTGTGCACTAAATGAGGCAGTGGTCCTGTGGAACAAAGTAGTATGTGATCATACAATAAAAAAAGACAATCACAATGCATATACAAGGGGGCCGAATTAAAGTTGCAATGCAATCTTAATTCAGGCATTTCCTAACTTTTGAGGATTTGATTTTCTACTCTTATTCTTTTAATGGCATTGTGTGTGTAATATGTTTGTAAATAACTTGAGCAGTTAACAGATCATAATTATAGTTTACATCCTCAGTTAGATTTATTCATTCAGATTATGCTTCACAAGCTCACTTGTCCTCTGGACAATATAAACTAAAACAACCAATAAGCTGGAAACTTCATAAACTTACTCTTTTTCGTTAAAAATGGTCTGGAGAGACATTTGTATAAAACGTGGGAAGAAGCTATCTGGAGAGGTGGGTACATTAACTAGGTTCAGGCCTTATTATATTTGTAATTTCTACAGATCTCACTGCAATCACATTTTATTCTTCTAATTTATCTTCTTATATCTGTTACCATCATCGCTTCTTACTATCTTTTAGCAGTGCAGTAAGTAATGTAATTAACAGTCAAGTATGTTTCATTAACTCCTTCATCCCCTGCCCAGGAGAATCGTGCATGCATTGCGGCATCTTTTGGAAGGGTTTTGTTTTTGTTTTAAAATGTACACATTGTTACCTATTTATATTTGAGATAACATGCTGAAGCAGTATGCCTTGGACTTGGATCAGAAGATAGTGAGGTTTGTGACTGTCCTTGGTTCCCACAGAATTCATTCCAGTCTCTCTGACCAGCCTCCAAGGAAACTCTGTCTACTGCACAGATGAACTCAAATTTAAGACATATGCTCATGAAGCACTAAGCAAGAGAAGAGGGCACCTGCAGCAACATCTTTTCTGAATTGGAAAACAAAGTGATCTAATGTCAATTCTGAATTTTCTTTTGTTGCTGGAATGACTGTATAAAAAGGTGTATATGGCTGATAAATGAAAGACAGAATGAAGAATTTCTGATTGGTGATTTGAATCAATGACTAAATGTAAGAACTCTGGAAGAAGATGGGATTTTTCATAGATCATGCTAAATGGTCTAAATCAGAGCCTGACTCTACAGAAATATTTTATGTTGAACTCACTGTAGCTGTGCAGAATCAGGCCGTACGCTTTTTAGTATTTCTATCACTCATCTTCAGACTGCCCCATACACATGGAAAAATGTCCAATAGAATTTTAAAATCACCATCTTATTCTCCTTTAGAACCTTCTTTAATTCTCACCTCTGCTGTAATGCCTACAGAACATTACTTCTGATAACAGTTATGTAAGTGGGGAGTTGTAACTGATTCTACTAATTGTCTTATCACAACCAAGAAACCTTCAGTCATTCCACACTAAATCAAGTTTGCTGCTTTACCCTTCTCCCCCACTACTTGCTGGTTCAGCAGGTCTTGTAAACTAGGCTGTTAGGGGACAGGGACTGTGATTATGTGTGCGTGCAGCATCTAACATAATGAAGTCCAGATCTGTTTACAGCCTCAAGGCACTACTACAATACAAATGCCACCCTTTTAAGATTTTAGACATAGATAAAACATAAGGGGGTACCCTAACTGTCCACATTGGACTCAGCAACGTTGAAGTCAATCAAATATGGTTAACAGTCTGTCTTCCATTCAACTACTTTTTCATCCCTATGAAGCTCTGGATGCACTTCCAGCCAGGATAAACCGTACATCATCAACATTCTTAAATGGTCAACATATAGGTGCTTCTCTCTCTTGCAGGAAATTATTTTCTACTTTTATGCCTCATACTCAACAACCTAGAAAGGAATGGATATTCCTTCAAACCTGTTTGTGAATAAAAGCAGTCACTTATCCCAAGATTTTCAGACCACTGGTTTAAGAACAGCTTTTCAAACACAAAGCTACAGGTGAACACTTCTTTCAACACTCTTTAAAAGCATACAGAAATTTCCCCTATTTTAGCAACCACATAGGAAGAAAGACTACTACGAGTCAAGCCTAAACCAAAAGGGCCTTATGTCCAAGCCTAAAAATTATCAGGTTTAAATAGCACAGATTTACCTACATAAAAGAATCAGAAAATCCAAGCGCTATAATATTCTGTGTGTCTGGCTTGAATGTGGCTCCTAGCAAGATCAACACTATTCTTTCCTAACAAACTTTCCTCGAGAGTTAATCACACGAACCAAAAATGCAAATAAATCAGAGCATGCATTGGCGAACCAGTACCTACATCAAATTATCCAACACCAAAGAGAACCTGAAGGGGAAAAAAGGTGGAGAAGAGCACTGGCTGCTATTCTGACTAATTTCACAAGATCTTAAGTACCTACTCATTCTAAGACTACTTGATTACCCTGAAAATAGATGAGGATTACGAGAAGACTTAAAAGTAGCATGAAACATTTTCAAAATGACAACATTCATTCCAATAAACCTCTCTCCATAATTACCTATCAAAGTAGGTCTTGATATTCCAATTTTAAATTGTGGGGAAAATATATTTAAGGAATGCGCACCAAGCAGGACTTGAAAAATACCACGACACACAATTTAATCAATGCAGTGTATTTGATTTGCCATAGAATGTCCTAGTAATAAGATCAGAAAAGCAAAAACACTTAAGACTGGCTGTGTTTTATTTCTTTAGATTAAGGAAATAAAAAGCAATTATAAAGGGACAGCAAATTGATCATCACAAATGCCTGAAATCTGGTGAAGTGGTGAGTGGTGATGTGACTTGCCCAAGGTCACCTAACAGGCCAGTAAAACGAGATGGGACTAGAACCAGATCTACTGAAAAAAATTCTTCATGTATTTGACAGCACTTTGTGTATAGTCACTTTAGTTGTTTCCCCTGAAGCAACTTCTTCCCGGTGAACAGATCCTTTTACCCCGCAGAAGAGTATTTTTCTTTAAAAAATTCAGAGCATTCTATTAGAAGGATTCCCTATAAAAATAATTTAAGTTACTCAGTTTTTAAAAATCCAAGTTGACAACACCACTTTACATTCAGGGTAATCAGCAACTACTACAAGAGAAAATTGAAGGGATCTTCTGGAAGAGATCTGTTTCATGTTTAAAATGTAATCTGAACATTCCTTCCCCATTCTGGAAAGAGATTTTCATTTTAATACACAAATGTGATGCATTCATTTTACAATATAGAGAAAAAGGCAATTAGACGTATACCAATCAAAAGCTAATAGCAGTTCTGAATAAGCAAGCAGCTAAAGAATGGTGCAAATGTCATTTCACCTGCTAACTGAATACTTTACCATCACAAAAGCTCTAACCAGCATTATCCTAGGAACCAATGAAATAAGAGTAAGGCCATATCTACACTACTAACTTTGGTTGAAGTAAGTTATGGCAGAGTACAGCCATACTTTGTAAGTCGCCCAGGCGCATGCATACTTAGCTGCTTGAGTTGGAACTGCAGGTACTCATCAGGAGTGCCTCTGTTGATGCAAAGTGCAGTGCACCACGAGTAGGTATTCCAGTGTGCCATCCACTGCTGTCCAGTGCAATGACTTTTGACACATTTTCGCAACGTGTTGTGGGGTAGAAATTACTTGTGCAGCAACCTCTGGGAGCTAGGGGTCAACTTCACAGCATGCAGCTTTCTCCATCCCATAATGCCATCCATATCCCATAAATGTTCACATTTTTTAAAATCCCACAAACCCACATGGCACATTATGGTCTCCACTCTCTGACAGAAGCACAGACCCCACAGACCTCTGTGCTAGTCTGATGAAAGTTGCAAATACAGAACACGATTCTCCTGTATTAAAAGGCCCACCAAAAGTACAGCAACAATAGGGGACATTAGGATTTCTTTGAGGATAGTTTACTAAAAAAAAAAAAAATATAGTGAAAACAATTCAAGGTTGTTGGTGGCATTCATAAAGCAGTAGCAGTTGATGGAGAGCCCCTTCTGGGCCAAAGAAATGAGAACTGACTGGTGGGATTGCATCGTAATATAGCTGTGGGATGATGAGCAGTGGCTGCAGAACTTGCATAAGTGAAAGGCCACATTCCTGAATGTGTGTGCTGGGCTCACCCCAGCCCTCCAGCGCAGGGACATCAGAATGGAAGTTGCATTGAAGCAGAGAAACAATCACACTCTGGACACTTGCAACACACTTGTGGCCAATGGGAAATCACTTTGGAACTGGAAAATCCACAGTGGGAGCCAGTGTCATACAAGTATGTATGGCCACTAATTTTCTCCTCCTACCCAGGACTAACTCTCAGCAATGTGCAGGACACAGTGGATGGATTTCCAGCAATGGGGTTCCTAAACTGTGGTGGGGTGATACAGGCCACACATTCTTATCTTGGCACAAGCATGCCTTGCCAGAGATTACATCAATAGAAAGGGCTACTTTGCTACAGTTATGAAGCAGTGGTGGACATGGGGGATGCTTCACTGATATCCATGTGGGTTACTGAGGGAAAGTGCAGGACGTTCACATCTTTAAGAACATAAGACTGCTTAAAAAGCTGCAATCAGGGACATTCTTTCCTGACCAGCAGATTACCATTGGTGATACTGAAATGTCAAAAGTGATTCTGGGGACCCAGCCTACCACTTGCTTTCCTGGCTCATGAAGCCATACACTGGCCACCTACAAATCACTAAGGAAAGAGTCAACTACCAGCTCAGCAGATGTAGAACTATTGTTGAATATGCTTTTGGTAGACTGAAGGGATGCTGGCAGAGTTTACTCACTAGATTGGAGCTCAACGAGAAAAATATCCCAGTGGTTACAGCTGTCTGTTGTGTCCTGCATATCATCTGTGAGGCAAAGGGGGCAAAACTGCTGTCAGGGTGGAGGGAGGAGGAGCAGCTGTCTGCTATGAACAGCCAAACACAAAAGCTATCACAAGAGTCCAATGTAGAGCTAGGAGGAGGGAGACTTTGAAAAAGCCCTTAATGTATAGACTCAGCAGTGTTCTGTGCTTCCTGTCATGTCTTTCCCCCACCCCCAACGTTCATGGCAGGGATCTCTGTTTCAGGCTCGTCCAAGGTATTCAGGGTGATTTGTGGGGATCAGATGGGGCCTTCGCCAAATATGGCATGCAGCTCTTTGTAAAAGCAGCAGGCATGTGGCTCAACACCAGACTGATTGTTGGTGCCTCTGGCCTAATGGTATGCCTGGCGAAGTTCCTTGGCTTTCACATGGCACTGCTGCTGATCCTTTTTATACCCCTTTGCCTGCATCCCCAATGCAATCTGCCCATAGATGTCCAAGGTTCTACAGCTGTGCTTCCACAGCCTCTTCTCCCCACAGGCCCAGGAGATCCAACACCTAGTGTCTCCTCCAGGCAGGAGTTCATCCAGTGTGTGGAGCCAGCATGGATATTTAGGCAGCTGCACAAAAGGGCTAGCTCCGAAGCGTGGAACAGACATTTAAAAAACACAGAGGGACTGAAAGGGGAGACTGGCTTCTGGTTTGTGACCCCTGGGGAATGGGATTTAAAGCATTCTAGAGCAGCTGCTGGAGTCAATACAGGTCACACAGTGGCTACACATATATTACATTTACCCTAGTAGGTCAACCATGGCTCCACGCCATTCAGTGAGATGGTTTTACTATGTTGCCGTAGGGCGCTTACGTTAACCAGATACATATTTGAGCGTGGACACATGAATGAACAGGTCAATGCAGAGCGACTTACAAAGGCCTAACTTTGTAGTGTAGACCAGGCCTAAGTTAGAAACTATATTCTTATTTATAACCAATTTGTGTGCACAACAAAATCAGTTTACAATATATTTATAGGGGTTCTCCATTTCATGTTTCTGTTAAAATGTACCAGTACGCTGCCTCCTTTTACGTTTGGGGTCCCCAAGTAGGAATATGGAATAAAACAGACTCAATAGCTGGTAATTCTTTAAGGAGTCCTTTCCCCCATCCAGTGACAACACAGTAGTCTGATAAAAACTGCACTGCAGGAGATGCATATTCTCATACTTTTAAAAAAGCAATCTGGTTGAGTAAACAATCATAGACTTTAAGGTCAGAAGGTACCATTATGATCATCTAGTCTGACCTCCTGCACAACGCAGGCCACATAATCTCTCCCACCCACTCTTGTAACAAACCCCTAACTTATGTCTGAGCTATTGAAGTCCTCAAATCATGGTTTAAAGACTTCAAGCTGCAGAGAATCCTCCAGCAAGTGACAAGTGCCCCATGCTGCAGAGGAAGGCGAAAACCCTCAGGGCCTCAGCCAATCTGCCCTGGAGGAAAATTCCTTCCTGACCCCAAATATGGCGATTAGCTAAACCCCGAGCACGTGGGCAAGACTCACCAGCCAGACACCCAGGAAAGAATTCTCTGTAGTAACTCAGATCCCACCCCATCTAACATCCCATCACAGGCCATTGGGCATATTTACCGCTAATAGTCGAAGATCAATTAATTGCCAAAATTAGGCCATCCCATCGTATCTCCTCCATAAACTTATCAAACTTAGTCTTGAAGCCAGATATGTCTTTTGCCCCCACTGCTATTATCACTAAGAATGACTGATAAGGGCCAGAGCATAACTATGGCAGTGGCTTTCAACCTGGAGTCCGGGGCCCCAAGCAGGTTTCAGGGGCTCCGCCAAGCATGGCCAGCGTTAGACTCGCTGGAGCTCAGGGCAGAAAGCCAAAGCCCCATCACATGGGGTTGGAGCCCAGGGCCCTGCCACACAGGGCTGAAGCCGAAGCCTGAGCAATGTAGCTTCATGGGGGCCCCTGTGGCATGGGGCCCCCAGGCAATTGCCCTGCTTTCTATTCCTTAATGACAGCCCTGGCTTTTATATGCAGAAAACCAGTAGTTGTGGCACTGATGGGCCATGGAGGTTTTATAGCATATTGGGATGGGCCTCAGCAAGAAATAGGTTGAAAACCCCTGAACTAGGGGAAGCACATGATAGTGTTTTTGCTTGATTTTGTATGTTTGATGCGATCAACTCTGAAAGTTCTAATCTAATGCAAATTCATTTTTAAATTCTTTACTGAAAAGGCTCTATTTTGTTCAAATTTTCCAGCTGCAATGGCCTTAATTGTTCTATAGCCACTCACTTGTTTAATACTGTCAATTTAAAAACTAGTATTATAGACCACACAAGTGAGACAAGTGTTCAACTAGTTGCATGATAACTTTTGTTCATGGATGGAATGTACTAAGTTGTAACAGGTAAAAAACATGCTGCTTAAATATAGCAAAATTTCTTTTACCAAACCAAGGAAAAAAATTTGGAGCAGAAGAAATTAGACGTAGTTTGAACAGTTGATGTCATTTGCACTATAAACTTGCATTTATTTGCAACTCTGATTTTTTTTTTTAAACCTAGGAAAAATCAGTGACAAATTGATTATACCGAAAAGGTTCATAGGGACACAATTTCTAACTCAAAGAAAATAAAGTTTTCCTTTAATACCTTTGCAATGTACCTAATAATCCTGTGACAAAGTG
This sequence comes from Caretta caretta, assembly GCF_965140235.1. Classification (NCBI taxonomy): domain Eukaryota; kingdom Metazoa; phylum Chordata; order Testudines; family Cheloniidae; genus Caretta; species Caretta caretta. Next base: position 122,214,413 of record NC_134210.1, read on the forward strand.
CAGCCCTCTCCTCCTATCATCTTGTACAAATGCCTCTAACAAGACCAGTTTGTAGACACAAACACATAGTTAATTTGTGACCAATGTATAGTTTATTTGTGTTATCTCAACCATCACCCCTTTCCAGTACTGTGGAGAAACTCCACTTACAGTGATATATAAACATCATCCCCTTTTGCCAGAGGGAAGAGATCTCTCCACACAGATCTCCCTTTATACCAGTGGTTTTCAAACTGCGGGTTGCAACTCAGTACTGGATTGCGGAATGTAAGGCACTGGGTCGCGACAGCTCTGGTCAGCACCGCAGACTGGGCCGTTAAAAGTCCCATCGGTGGTGCTGCCCAGCTAAGGAAGCCGGGTAAGGAAGGCCCTACCTGTTCTGACACCACCCTGCACCCCAGAAGCGTCCAGCAACAGATCCCGCTCCTAGGCAGGAGGGCCACGGGGCTCCACACGCTGCCCCTGCCCCGAGCATTGGCTCCGCACTTCCATTGGCCAGGAACCGACCAATGGGAGCTGTGGGGTTGGCAGGGGGGAGCGGTGTCTCCAAGTGAGAGACACAGAGCCACTTGCGTGCCTCCACCTAGGAGCCGGACCTACTGCTGGCCACTTCCGGGGTACAGCGCAGTCCACGGTGTCAGGACAGGCAGGAAGCCTGCCTTAGCACCCTGGCTGCGCCACTGACCGGGAGCCACCTGAGGTAAGCCCGCCCCAACCCCTTGCCCCAATCCCCTGCCCGAGCCCTCGGCCCCCACCAACCCACAGCCCCTTCCTACACCCCAAACCCCTCATCCCCAGCCCAGAGCCTGAACCCCCAGCCCAGAGCCCTGACCCCCTCCTGCACCCCAAACCCCTGTCCCAGCACAGAGCCCCCTCTCTGAATCCCTCATTCCCCGCCACACCTCATAGCCTCATCCCAACCCTCTGCTTCAGCCCTGAACCCCTCCCACACCCCAAACCGCTCATCCCCAGCTCCGCTGTGTGAAAGGCATCAATAATTTTTCTCAACTGGGTCGACCTGAAAAAAATAGTTTGAAAACCACTGCTTTATCCTGTCTAGCCACTCCCTCTCTCTCATTGCCCCTTATGCACTCCCTTCCTCTGCACCTTTCTACTCCTTCGGTTAATGGGTTAACTAGCTCATTAGCTCACCCAGCTCAAACTGATCTAGTAATTAGCCTCACCTTCCCTCATTCAGGTCCTTCTCCAGAAATTAACTGGACTTACAGTGAGCAGAGCGCTGGTTCTCAGCACTCTGTCATACATCCTTACATGTATCAATACGTACTATAGTTCTGACAAAGTTTCAATACATTTTAAGATGACGTTTATAAATTATATCATTTTAATATAGATCAAGCTCAAATATGATCCTACTCCCCAAAAACTTTTATACAATTTAATAGATTCTTACAAATTAATTTTAAATAAACTTTTGCTTCTGAAGTCACCAAATCTCAGAATTTTAATCTTTTCATTTGAATAAGGAAAATAGTTTCTCTGATTCTGCAATGACAGTAAGAATAATAAAATGAACTCAATTAGCTAGAAATATTAATTGCAATTATCAGAAGTTGGGTTGCTGCATCATTGATAGAGGGCTGAATGGACTCCCCCTTCTGTCATATACAATTAGGAAGTTTAGAAGTGTGAGCAACAAGGGTGATGTCGTGGTGGGAGTCTGCTATAGACCACCGGACCAGGGGGATGAAGTGGACGAGGTTTTCTTCCAGCAACTCACAGAAGTTACTAGATCGCAGACCCTGGTTCTCATGGGACACTTCAATCACCCTGATATCTGCTGGGAGAGCAATACAGCGGTGCACAGACAATCCAAGAAGTTTTTGGAAAGGGTAGGGGACAATTTCCTGGTGCAAGTGCTGGAGGAACCAACTAGGGGCAGAGCTCTTCTTGACCTGCTGCTCACAAACCGGGAAGAATTAGTAGAGGAAGCTAAAGTGGATGGGAACATGGGAGGCAGTGACCATGAGATGGTCGAGTTCAGGATCCTGACACAGGGAAGAAAGGAGAGCAGCACAATACAGACCCTGGACTTCAGAAAAGCAGACTGACTCTCTCAGGGAACTGATGGGCAGGATCCCCTGGGAGAATAACATGAGGGGGAAAGGAGTCCAGGAGAGCTGGCTGTATTTTAAAGAATCCTTATTGAGGTTACAGGGACAAACCATCCCGATCTGTAGAAAGAATAGTAAATATGGCAGGCATCCAGCTTGGCTTAACAGTGAAATCCTTGCTGATCTTGAACACAAAAAAAGAAGTTTACAAGAAGTGGAAGATTGGACAAATGACCAGGGAAGAGTATAAAAATATTGCTCGGGGATGCAGGAGTGAAATCAGGAAGGCCAAATCACACCTGGAGTTGCAGCTAGCAAGAGATTTTAAGAGTAACAAGAAGGGTTTCTTCAGCTATGTTAGCAACAAGAAGAAAGTCAAGGAAAGTGTGGGCCCCTTACTGAATGAGGGAAGCAACCTAGTGACAGAGGATGTGGAGAAAGCTAATGTACTCAGTGCTTTTTTTTGCCTCTGTCTTCACAAACAAGGTCAGCTCCCAAACTACTGCACTGCGCAGCACAGCATGGGGAGGAGGTGACCAGCCCTCTGTGGAGAAAGAGGTGGTTCAGGACTATTTAAAAAAGCTGGACGAGCACAAGTCCATGGGGCCGGATGCGTTGCATCCGAGAGTGCTAAAGGAGTTGGCGGCTGTGATTGCAGAGCCATTGACCATTATCTTTGAAAACTCATGGCAATCCGGGGAAGTCCCGGATGACTGGAAAAAGGCTAATGTAGTGCCCATCTTTAAAAAAGGGAAGGAGGAGGATCCTGGGAACTACAGGCCAGTCAGCATCACCACAGTCACTGGAAAAATCATGGAGCAGGTCCTCAAGGAATCAATTCTGAAGCACTTAGAGGATAAGAAAGTTATCAGGAACAGTCAGCATGGATTCACCAAGGGCAAGTCATGCCTGACTAATCTAAATTGCCTTCTATGGAGAGATAACTGGCTCTGTGGATGAGGGGAAAGCAGTGGACGTGTTGTTCCTTGACTTTAGCAAAGCTTTTGACACTGTCTCCCACAGTATTCTTGCCAGCAAGTTAAAGAAGTATGGGCTGAATGAATGCACTATAAGGTGGGTAGAAAGTTGGCTAGATTGTCGGGCTCAACGGGTAGTGATCAATGGCTCCATGTCTAGTTGGCAGCCGGGATCAAGTGGAGTGCCCCAAGGGTCGCTCCTTGGGCCAGTTTTGTTCAATATCTTCATAAATGATCTGGAGGATGGTGTGGATTGCACCCTCAGCAAGTTTGCAGATGACACTAAACTGGGAGGAGAGGTAGATACGCTGGAGGGTAGGGATAGGATACAGAGGGACCTAGACAAATTGGAGGATTGGGCCAAAAGAAATCTGATGACGTTTAACAAGGACAAGTGCAGAGTCTTGCACTTAGGACAGAAGAATCCCATGCACTGCTACAGACTAGGGACCGAATGGCTCAGCAGCAGTTCTGCAGAAAAGGACCTAGGGGTTACAGTGGACGAGAAGCTGGATAGGAGTTAACAGTATGCCCTTGTTGCAAAGAAGGCCAATGGCATTTTGGGATGTATATGTAGGGGCATAGCGAGCAGACCGAGGGACGTGATCGTTCCCCTCTATTCGACATTGGTGAGGCCTCATCTGGAGTACTGTGTCCAGTTTTGGGCCCCACACTACAAGAAGGATGTGCATAAATTGGAAAGCGTCCAGCGGAGGGCAACAAAAATGATTAGGGGACTGGAACACATGACTTATGAGGAGAGAATGAGGGAACTGGGATTGTTTAGTCTGCAGAAGAGAAGAATGAGGGGGGATTTGATAGCTGCTTTCAACTACCTGAAAGGGGGTTCCAAAGAGGATGGCTCTAGACTGTTCTCAGTGGTAGCTGATGACAGAACAAGGAGTAATGGTCTCAAGTTGCAGTGGGGGAGGTTTAGGTTGGATATTAGGAAAAACTTTTTCACTAGGAGGGTGGTGAAACTCTGGAATGCGTTACCTAGGGAGGTGGTGGAATCTCCTTCCTTAGATATTTTTAAGGTCAGGCTTGACAAAGCCATGGCTGGGATGATTTAGTTGGGGATCGGTCCTGCTTTGAGCAAGGGGTTGGACCAGATGACCTCCTGAGGTCCCTTCCAACCCTGATATTCTATGATTCTATGAATGCAAAATCTCATTTGATGGTTCAACAGATGACAAACTGTGATACTCCCTATTACAAGCCCTAATTTATACACTACTATTCTGCTCTACTGCTGAGAAACATTAAACAAATGATAGTGTTTTTTTAAAAAAAAGACACGGCAATTTCTGAATTGTGTGGATCATGCTGACCTTTGTCACTTTTCTTTTGAATATTTGACACACTTGTTACACACACTTAAGATATAACGACATTTCTGGAAAGGAACAGAAAAATTTCTACTGAGCCAGGAAAAGCCATTCAAAACATTAGTCTATGCAATGAGCTGTCTGGAATTCTACTGTTAATTATATACAAACCAGCCACTAAAAAGAAGTCATGCTCATCCATGGCAAATACAATGTTGTCCAATACAAGTCGAACCATCTCCTTCAGCTTGTACAGAATCTCAAATTTCACGTACAGAAACGGTCGAGTTTCAAGCCCTCATGGTTGCGAAAACCTTAAAAAATGTGTACCACGTATAACTGATACTGCATCTGCCAGGCAGTGGGAACTGCTGATTGTTTTCTTAGTTAATAAGAGAACAGCTTCTGCTATTGCACTGCTTGGACTGTAGACTTTACAACTGTTCATCCACGTGCTCTGCTGTTCAGCTGGGATGAGCCTTTCCCCACTCCTACATTCCCCACAATCCTAGTTCTTTCATACTTCCCCTCTCCTAGGCCAGGGCTATTCTAGCCTCACCTTTCTGCTAGCTGAGATTAATAAATCTAAGGGACTCCTCCCATTCTGTTGCCTTGCAGCATTTATCCCACAACTGACCCTAGTTTCTAATTCCCTATGCCTCTGGAGGCAGACTTAAGACTCAGGCTATGTCTACACTACCACTTATACTGATCTAACTTATGTTGCTCAAGGGTATGAATAAGCCACCCCCCTGAGCGACATAAGAGCCACCGACCTAAGAGCCAGTGTGGATAGCATTATGTCAGTGGGAGAGTTTCTCCCATCAGCATAACTACCGCTGACCGTTGGAGGTGGATTAATTACATTGACGGGAGAGCTCTTTTCTGTCGTCTTAGATTGGCTACACTAGAGAGCTTACAGCAGTGCAGCTACACTTGCAGATGTAGAGCGCTTTGAGTTAAACCAGCCTTCGTAGAGCACAGTAGGGAAACCGCTGCAGTCTGTCCACACTGACAGCTTCAAGTGCTCTGGCGTGGCCACATTTGCGGCACTTGCAGCGGCACTGGGAGTGGTGCATTATGGGCAGCTATCCCAGCATGCAAGTGGCTGCAACGTGCTTTTCAAATGGATGGGGTGGGGTGTGATGGAGTCTGTTGTGTATATGTCGGGGAGAGAGAGTGGGTTTTGGGGGGGGCTGAGATCATGTCAGCATGCTGTCTTGTAAGTTCAAACAGCAACAGACCCGCCCCCGTCGCCTCTCTCTCACACAGTATTCCAAACTAATGGTTGCTTTGTCTCGGAGCAGATAAGCAGCTGGCTGTCAGAAACGGAGCTTTCAAAGGGCATTTCTGCATTCCTATAGCCGATTCCAAACAATGACAGGAGTGGCCACTTGACTTAAGGGGATTATGGGACGTTTCCAGAGGCTGATCAGAGTGCAGTAAAGCAACACCTCGTTTACAGTGGTGCTGCGGTGCTCCAGCGAGGGCGCAGCAAACATTATTCCACTCGCTGAGGTGGAGTATCAACAGCGCTGTAGCCGCAGAGTCAGAGCGCTCTACGTGTCTTACCAGTGTGGACAGGTAGTGAGCTAGTGAGCCCGGGGCTCCTTTATTGCGCTGTATCTCCCAAGTGTATCCAAGCCCTTAGTTCCCCATCCAGGGAAGGGTCAAAGAGCCCAAAAGCTCTAGTGTCCTTCTCCATAAACATGCAGGGAATAAGGCAGAACCCTCAGTCCCTCTGGAGAATGCAGAGTATGATTCTAAAAGGGAGCATTCAAGAAGTTAGGTCAGGCACCTGGCAATAGGGGAACAGATGAGTGACTGTGGTTTTGAAGTGCTTCTGCCGAGATGTAATGTATTTGGTGGGAAAGGGAAGATAACTGATGTCTCAAACATGAAAGGTGAGTGAGTAATGGATGGAGTATCTGTATCAACAATACAAATGGGGCTTGTCAGAGTGTGACCTACTTGATCAGAGTGAAAAGGATAAGAAATAGGCATATAGTGTGTGTCCAGATGAATATTTGCACACTTAATATGTGCATGATTTTATTGAGTAGGGATTGTCATTTTCTTATGCAAATAAAGGTGAATTAGATTTCTCCCCATGCTGATAAGCTCTTTCGACAGTTTTGCAAGATTGATGGAAGTATTATACAATTTTAAAGGGGAAAAACACTAGATATTTCTTATATTTTATTATGGTGAATCAAAAACTCACTGCATTTATTTGGTTGTTTTTGGTTCCAAAAACCATGGAAACCTACATTTCAGCAGTTAGTTCCTCTCTCTCCACAAACTAAATAGATTTTCTGGATATTTTGCAAATTTCCAGTTGTTCGCCAATCTCCAGTGCTGGCTTTTTTCCTAGTAAATTCACATAAATTCATTACCCTGCTGTATATGATACAAGGAATACTTACATGTTAAACAAAAAAACAAAAAAAGGTGTCACCTGTAAAAAGCCACATTTTCCTCTCTTCTCCCCACATGACCTTCTGCAACATAGTCTGAGATTAGCATACTGGGAGAAAACAAAAGCAGAAAGGCCTGGATTCTGCAGTTGTTTCTTTAATGTAGTAAGGAAATGAAATAGTTTATTTAAGACTGAACTGACCAAAACTGGGACAAAAATTGAAAGAAATATTTTATTTGAGAAAACAGCCCCACATTCTTTTCAGTACAAGTCTTCCACTCACTACTACAGAGGCAAAATTAAAGTTGCGGGAGTACAAGAGTTATCTTCTGTATCTAGTTCTTTGGAGATGTCAAGGATGCTTCCACTTTGGGGAGATTAACCTCCAATAACGTCAGCCTGTAAAGAGCTAGCTGAAAACTGATGGACTATTCTCCCAAATTGGACAGCATATCTAGTTGCCAAGTCTAGAGAATAATGCTGCATAAATGCTCAAACTGACTCCAAGTTGCAACCTTGCATACCTCTGAGATAGACACATTCCTCAGACATATTGTTTTTGGCCTGATGGAACAAGTTTCAGGACTATGAGATAAGAGACACCCACAAGGTCATAATGTTTGTATATAAGGTTGTATCCACTTACATAAGATGAGCAGAATTTATCTGAACTTACTTTTATGAACTTATTTTTATAAACTACAGTCTAGAGACAGGTTTCAGAGTGGTAGCCGTGTTAGTCTGTATTAGGAAAAAGAATGAGGAGTACTTGTGGCACCTTAGAGACTAAAATTTGAGCATAAGCTTTCGTGGGCTAAAATCCACTTCATCAGATGCATGCAGTGGCAAATACAGTAGGAAAATACACACACACAGAACATGAAAAAATGAGTGTTGCTATACACACTATAACGAGAGGCAGTAATTAAGAGTTCCCAATCCACACAACCTAGCTTCCCACGGTAGGAAATGTGGCTTAGGAGAAAAGTAGCCAACAGGGCCTGAATCTTTAGTTCTTCATATTCAAAATGACCAACAATACATTTTTAAGAGATAGTATTTGAGAAGCTGGAGTTACAGTGATCATTCTCTTAAAGGCTCAAATGATACCCAAGTCCACAATCCTATGGTGATTCATGAATAGATTGGTAAGACATTACATAGTTCATTTAAGAATCTTGACAAGTTATTCAAACTACCTCTACTTGAAAACAGGAAGCCAATATCAAACAATACAAAAACAGAAAATATTCTGAGCAGCTAATCTGAACAAAACAAGAGAAACCTGCATAGCTAGAAAAAAATGGAACTTGAACAAAGTCTGTGTCAGAACTTACTGGTTGGCAGATGGTGGGATGCCACCAACAGAAAAAAAAGTCGAAGACAAAGAACCAGACTTTTTCTTATTTCACTATCATGATAGCTGTTATATTTATTGCAAAGTGGCTGTTTGGCCTCCTGAACCTGCAGATGTTATGCGGAGTAATACTCTTTCCTATATGTTGAAGGGGTTGGGTTTGTAAGTAGACCTGAGCTCTAGTGGTGAGGCTCAGTGGTTTGCTCATCCAGCAGCCTGTTTCAGGCTGCATGCCTTCATTAGGTCTTGGAATACCATTCACAGATTGTAATTACAAATAAATGAAGGTCCATAACTCCCTGCAGTTAAAGTGAACTAAACTCTTTTTCCACACATCCTCCTTTTAGGCAAAACACTAGATAGGATTCCTATTACGTGACTACAAAGCACTTTTGAAACTAATTTTTTTTTACACTGGTTAAATTATTGAACATAAACCTGATATGTATTTTTTAGCTTCCAAATGAATCAGACCAAAAAAAACCTGTTCTCCATGTCCACTGAAGGTAGATTGTGCACACACGCGCACGCTCACTCCACTGTAGGAGACGTCAGCAGTTCATTTACAGGTGGGGAGACTTCAGATCATCTGAGGAGAGACCACCACACTGACTTGCCAAAGCTGGCATCATCAAGAGAGGACTGAGTGATGGTATAATGAACAGAAAGGTATACACAGATGACTCTGTTGCTCCCTTGCATATATCCACTATTGGAACATTGCTCAGGAAAGCTGAAGTGGTGCACTAAGTTCTGATGGAGTGAGCTGTTTTTCTTGATGGAGGAGACACTTCAGCAAGCTCGTACCAGAATTTGACAGAGTCTGGAGCCCAGCGAGATTTGCCGAGATGACACTGGTTGATCCTTAGCTCTTTCAGCATAAGCCACAAGGTCTGAGGAAAGATCTAAAGGGTCTTGTATGGTCCAAGTAAAACACCAGGGTTCTACGAACATCCAAGATATGGAGGTGCTTCTTTTGCCTTACACAAATGGGGCTTTGGGGGGGAAACACCAGAAAGTTAATGGTTTAGTTTAGAAGAAAGGCTGACACTACTTTAGGCATAAACTTAGGATGTTGCCTAGGGCAGTGCTTCTCAACCAGGGATACGCATATCCAGAGGTCTTCCAAGTGGTACATCAACTCTTCTAGATATTTGCTTAGTTTTATAACAGGCCACATAAAAAGCAGAAGTGAAGTCACTACAAATTAAAATGTCACACAATGACTTATTTATACGGCTTTATATAGTATACACTGAATTGTTTATTTTATAATTGATTTATAATTATATGGTAAAAATGAGAAAGTAAGCAATTTTTCAGTAATAGTGTGCTGTGCTATGACACGCTATTGTATTTTTGTGTCTGATTTTGTAAGCAAGCAGTTTTTAAGTGAGGAGAAACTTGGGGTATGCAAGACAAATCAGACTCCTGAAAGGGATACAGTCGTCTGGAAGGGTTGAGAGCCACTGGCCTAGGGAACACCCTGTCCTTATGAAAGGCCATGAAAGGGTAGGAGAGCCTAAAGTTCTGAAACCCTCCTTGCGTTAGTAATTGCCACCAAAATCATCATCATCTTGGACCTGGCCAAGAAGTTAACAAAAATTTTTAGAGTAATTTAGTCATATCCTTTGCTCGCAGTTATATGACTCTTATATAGTAAATTTAACACATTTAAGATTTTTACTATTGTGTTCACTGTTCCTCAAAGTGCTTAAGTGGTAAGTACAAACCAGGAATATGAAATAAGCAAGATACAAGACTGTATCTTTCAATTTTGTACAGCAACTAATGCTCTGTAGGTATTACAATATAAGAAACTCTACACAGTCCAGCAAAACTCTGCTTTGTGGTTCTCTGCCTATGTGTAGCTATATTACAGAATCAAGATATATACAATTAATGTGGATAACTGAGACTGCAAGTATTATACATGTACCCAAGGCATGATACTAAAAAAAAGTATCTTTTCATTATTTAAAAATTAAAAGTAAATCATAGCCTATTGTGTTTGGCTTAAAGGCTGAAACACTTATCTATATGGATTCCCTCTACAGCTCCTGAAACTAGGAAGATGTCAAGACCTATAGGCAAGGATTCTATTTGAAGCTCGATCTCAAAAGGATAAAAATGTGGTGATAGTTTCTCTTTATAATGTGCTCTGAATTTATGCTGTGTTCAATGAGCCTGTTGCATCATGGTTATGAATTTTTATTTTCTTTTTACATAAAAAGATGAATTACCCCTCTAGTTTAACCCATCAAATCTGCTTACTAAAAATCAAATTCAGTCTTTTCCTCATGCTTTTACTGAGGGGGGAAATACTTTAGAAAGAAGAAAGTCAACTAGAATATACTCCTGAGAAAGAGTCCCCCTTCTGTCCATAGAACATTGATCTCAATGCTCAAGAGCGTTTTCTCCCAAAACTCTAAAGGAGATATTATCTAATTTATTTCCCCACCCACCTATCTAGTTTTTAGTCATGGGATTTCATTCTAGAGCTGATCAACCAGAACGGTACTCACCCTCACCAAACTTAAAAATTTTATCTAATTACCAGATTCCTACCCCACCTCCCTCACTTTTTTGTGTGATCTGATGGTATGGTACTGCACACCCAATCTTGGATCTTTGAAAATCATTGTGCATAAGCCTAAAAATACTTACATGCCAAAATGTCAAGTCCTACGTACACAAACATGACTTTAAACGTTTAGAGTCTGTGAGGCAATCTTAATTTTAATCACAAATCTGTCTACCTATGAATTAGGGCTGTCAAGCAATTAAAAAAATTTATCTCGATTAATCGCGCTGTTAAACAATAATAGAATACCATTTATTTAAATATTTTGGATGTTTTCTACATTTTCAAATATATTGATTTCAATTACAACACAGGATACAAAGTGTACAGTGCTCACTATATATTTATTTTTATTACAAATATTTGCACCTTTTAAAAACAAAAGAAACAGCATTTTTCAATTCACCTAATACAAGTACTGTAGTACAATCTCTATCATGAAAGTTGAACTTACAAATGTAGAATTATGTACAAAAAAAACTGCATTCAAAAATGAAATGTAAAACTTCAGAGCCTAAAAGCTCACTCAATCCTACTTCAGCCAAATCGCTCAGACAAACAAAGTGTGGTTAAAATTTGCAGAAGATAATTCTGCCCGCTCTCGTTTACAATGTCACCTGAAAGTGAGAACAGGCACTCGCATGGCAACAGTGTAGCCAGCATTGCAAGATATTTACATGCCACATGCGCTGAAGATTCGTATGTCCCTTCATGCTTCAACCACCATTCCAGAGAACATGGGTTCATGCTGATGATGTGTTTTGCTTGATAAAGATCCAAAGCAGAGCAGACTGATAGATGCTCATATTCATCATCTGAGTCAGATGCCACCAGCAGAAGGTTGATTTTTTTTTTTTTTTGGATCGTTTGCATTCTGCAGTTTCTGCATCTGAGTGTTACTCTTTTAAGACTTCTGAAAACCATGCTCCACACTTCGTCCCTCAAGATTTTGGAAGGCACTTCAGATTCTTAAACCTTGGACTGAGTGCTGTAGCTCTTTTTAGAAATCTCACATTGGTACCTTCTTTGTGTTTTGTCAATTCTGCTGTGAAAGTGTTCTTAAAATGAACACATGCTGGGTCATCATCCGAGACTGCTATAACATGAAATATATGGCAGAACGCAGGTAAAACAGACATACAATTCTCCCCCAAGGAGTTTAGTCACAAATTTAATTAATGCATTTTTTTTTTCTAAATGAACATCAGCAGCATGGAAGCATGTCTTCTGGAATGGTGGCTGAAAAATGAAGGGGCATACGAATGTTTAGCATATCTATAAATACCCTGCAACGCCAGCTACAAAAGTGCCATGCAAATGCCTGTTCTTACGCTCAGGTGACATTGTAAATAAAAAGCAAACAGCATTATCTCCCTTAAATGTAAACAAACTTGTCTGTCTTAGTGACTGGCTGAACAAGAAGTAAGACTGAGTGGACCTGTAGGCTCTACAGTTTTACACTGTTTTCTTTTTGAGTGCCGTTATGCAACAACAAAAAAACCTACATTTGGAAGTTACACTTTCACGACAAAGAGATTGCACTACAGTACTTGTATGAGGCGAACTGAAAAATACTATTTCTTTTGTTTATCTTTTTACAGTGCAAATATTTGTAATTTGGCATTTTTAAACACAATTGTAAGACTCCAGTTTCTTAACGCATCATGCACAAAATCTGAATGTAAATTGGGCTTGAGAACTAGAGTCTCAGACTGAAAACATACGTAATGGGCCTTAAACAGAAGCAAAAAAAACCTGACATCAAATGTCCCTGTCCCAGTTTTCTATGTCCTTGGTCCTGAGCGCAGAATACAAGCTATTACGGCTCTTCATAAACAATATCTATTTGTAACACTAAACTCAATTTCCAGTGAATCAACATTTTAAAGTTTGTTAAGAAAAACTCATATGGACTCATAAAGGACAGGAGATTGACTGCTGAACGCTCAGTTTTTTAAAAAATGTTGAAGGCTGAAATAAAGGTACAGGAACATTGCTAAGACATAAACAGCACAATAATACATGATTGATATGAACATCAATATGGTATCAACAAGAAACAGAAGTGCTATAAATAAAGAGGGTAACAAGTGCATATGGAAGGACAGAAAAAGATTCCTACCTTTAAACCGACTGCTATAAGATCTGTAACAACACTGTATGAAAAAAAATGAAGAGAGAAAATGGAAAAAGTTAGAGAGCAAGTTATTGCAAAGGCAGTGATAAATAAGGTTAAAGAAAGAAAGAAAAACATTGTTATAAATTATAAAGGAAAGAATGTGATGAGTTGTGGAATTTTTTTGTTTGTTTTATTTTGTTTTTTGCAAAGGAAACTGGATAATCTAGTAATGCACAGTATGAAATAAAGCAAAGTTTTAGCTGGTGGGAGCACAGCAAGTGATAGCAATTCCGCTCAGTCACTGTAAAAAGGGCATATACAATTATGTAATTTTTCATTTTGACATAATTCCTCCACACACACCCTCAAAAAAGTAAAAGTAAAAGGAACACTGGACTGTAACATTTATTTCTCCCCTGCCCCTGGAATTACAAGTATGTATCAAGTCTATTTTTGTAGCCCAAATTTCCACGGTTCTTCAAAACTGAGCGTGTATGTATGGATTTTACAGAAGTGAGAAAGTTACATTTTAAAAAATCATTTCCTCCCGCAGATCAGGAAAATGTCATGAAAATATGTCAATCAAGAGGATCTCAATTAAATCTGTCCTTTCCTACCCTCAACTGCTTCACCAGAAACTAAGTTAGGGGTATCAAACTCATTCTGTAGAAAGAATTCAACTTTTTAAACTATGGGGTTGGCAATGCTGAAACTAAGTGGCCAAAAATGTTAAATCAGGCCCACAAAATCACAAAGATTTTTTAAAAAAAAGGGGGGGGAGGGAGAAGGTTTTTGCTTTCTGTTTTTGCCTAGTATTTGCCTTCTGATTTTGAGTCTTCAGAAATTATGTTTTTAAGCTTTTGTCTGCAACCATGAGGGCCAGGAATGAACTTTTATAAATGAAAGCTGAGATTCTCACCTAACCACATGACTCCAGAACCTGAGGCTTTTACGAATACACCAAATGTGGCAAGAGTGGCAATAAAATCATGAGAGTTCACAACACTGGACTGGGGTATAAATTTAGGACTACGTGCTATTCTCAGTCCCACTAATGTCAATGAAAAATTTGCATAAAGATGGATGGTAGAATATATGACCTTTATATATTAGCTAAAAGTTCAGTTACTATTTCTTCAGTGCTATCTGATATCCAGCTTCACTCAGTGGGGAAAATATGCTTACATTTATGACACCCACTATTCTTGTCTCGTCTTCCCTTTCTATTCTCCTTTCTCCATTTTTCAACCACTTCCCTGACTGTCCCTCTGTTCTTTCTCCTGCATTTCCTTCCCTGCAGCAACTTCCAATTCCCATTCCCAGTGGGAAACACTTCCATACCCTACCCCATACCATCTATTTAACTGAACAGCAATAAAATACAGTACTTATGGATATGTCTACACTACAGCGGCTCAGCAACACCACTGCAGCTTTCCTACTGTAACACTGTAGGGTAAATTTTTTACCCCCTGTGCTATGTAGGTAGGTCAACCTATGTTTTAGATGTAAGCCAGGCCTTAATACTGGTACTAATACCATCTCTAAGCTTTAGAGTTCTCAACACCCCAATGAAATGAATGAAGGGCAAAGGGCAAACCTCTAAAATTCATTGTTTCAAGCTACTTGGCGTCTCAAGAAGACAATAGTGAATCATACTCTGTTTATATTTGAGAAGTTTTCTAACGTGGGTCTCTCAATCTCTCTTGTTGAAGCTGTTCCAGTTTGTATAAATAATTATATCATTGAATTGTGCCAGAGAAAGAGACTGACTCTTTAGTTCCATGGGCAGGGCAGACACACCTCAGGTGAGAAATACATGTCCAAATATCAGGGAGAAGAGTGAATTGAACCAAGATCTCCCACATCCTGGGTGGTGCTAAGGGTTTAGAGGGAAACTCTGTCCCAGATCCTTATGAAAAGCAGAAGAACAGCTCTGTATAGCTCTCTCCTGCAGCCTATGGGGAAGAGCTGTATTTCATGACCCGCACAAGACCATCCTGCAAGTGACCACCAACGATATGCACATTTGCCATATAAAGACAATGAAGGGGTTACCAATCAATGATCCCTTAGAAAGGATCCTGCTTTGGGAATAGACCAGAAAGTCCAACAACTTTGCTGCTCCTATCTGAATGTTATACTAGTTTTGGATCATCACTCTTGTGACTGTGTACACTGCACATATAAAAAAATTAGTAATGCTTTGGTTAAATTGTAAGCTCTTAGTGAACACTTTTTTTTTTTTTTAAATACACTAAAGCTGTGTTCTTTTGATCCAGTTGCTCCTAGAATTTGCTGCTGAGCCATGATGATCTGTGTCCTCCCTAACCGGTTTAAATTCCATTGTGCATGCATCATGTCTTTTAATGAATAAGCATGGCAGAAAGTTGAACTGACTTTAAGTGCTATGACTAAGAAAATTCACCTCAGAGCAGTCAGATCAATGGTTACACCACTGACTTATGGATGAATGTTCATTCACCAGCTTTTGGAACAGAGGTTTGGGGAAAACTGGATTAACAGTAGAAACCAAGGAAAGTGTTCTTTTCCCCTTCATCCTGCTCTCCTGGTTACTATACCACTTCTGTTGAAAATAGTTTTATTTGCATGCTCATTAAAACAGACTCTTATTTTCACATGTTCAAGATTTTAAAAAATAACCATTTTCTTCAGGTGTTGTGAAAAATTAAGCTTGTGGAACACAAGACTACCCAAAACAGAATAATGAACATTTAAGCAAAGTTTTATTAGTTCTCAATGGTTCATGCTCTAAAAACATTTAGATGTGATGTGTGTCAGAGGGGACCTTTCAGAGTGTGGGGAAAGAATCTTGAGGGATACTTCTGCATCTACACCTTTTAAGACTGAAAGAGACCATTATGAACATTATATCATACAGAATCAATTTCCTGAGCTATATTTTTCAAATACTCAAGAGTTAAGCTATTAGCTTCTTTCCTCCTCAGTACAAGCTGAAAACTCTAGGAGACTATTCACCTGCAATTAACAAGCTATCCCTTCAAAGTTTTAAATTCCAGTACACTCAATCATGCACCAACAACTGTGTTCAAATGCTTGATCTCTTGTCATGAATTTACGAGAAAAAATTATCAATGTTTCACTTCAGTCACAGACAAAACGACATCAAGGATACAGATATTGTGCAACTGTTGAATCATCCAGAGTACACCGTAAGAAAATTACAAGTACTGTGCTCTAACCATATTTTCATTACACAATTAAATCCAACTCTATCATTTCCTGATGTAATTATGGCATAGATTTGCTTTTAAAAAAACAACGCACACACAGAAGACCACTATATTATTTTATATGGTTATCATAATTTGTGATCACAGGAGGTGCCTGAGCTACAGCTCAAACGGTGCAAGAGATCGAGGGAGACTGTTGGCAGAGCAATGTGTTAGGGTCCATCCCACACAGGTTCATAACAGCCAGAGTTTGTTAACCTTTAGAGAATGTTCTGTGGCCCATCAGGAGCTGGAATATGGCTGAGGAAATACTGGTGGTGGTTTATTAATTTTTTGTTGTATGCATGTTGTTGCTGGTGTGTTGTTAGTAAGTGACAAACTCCATGTATTAAAAATATTTAAGTTTGTCAAGAACATCCAGAGCTTGGGATAGGTGCTCTTTCTACATAGTAGGTCTTGTTTATACATTATTTTTGCACTATTTAAGTATACTGGTTTAGAAACGCAGTTAAATTGGTGCAAAAAAGTGTTTAAATAAAGCTGAAGTGCATTATAAATCTAAACAAAAGTTGTGGCCTATGAAGCCTTAAGAATTATAGTGAGCAAGAGATTACTGCAGCTTTAAGGCTAAAACATTGTGTGTGGAATTCCTTGTCAGCTGGAAGCAGTTGCAGCTAGAGACTGAACCCAGTAACAAACTGGCTGGATGTATCTTGTAAATGAATACCTAATAACTGTGCTTACTCAATTCATTTTTATTGTTCCAGTATTTCTTGTTCCAGTACTGTTCCAACATTTTTAAATAAGCTCAATTACTTTAGTTGCAACAATTGTTGCAACTAAAGTAACTGAGCTTATTTGAAAATACATATTTTCCTTTTGTTTTTGGTAGACCCAACCCCCTCCCCAAAATCACAATCACAGATGAAGTGATTTATACTTTTCCTTTAATCTTGCTACTGGATCTAAAGTAATTAAAATGCAATTTCCCTTTTACTACATTCCACTGGGACAATGAAAGAGGGAATCTGTTCCTCCTTCTGATTGTCATGCATTAGAACAATGTTGCAAAGATCAAGTTCCAAACTTCATAGAGGAACACATGAATCCTCCCTGATTTAGTATAATCTTGCATTCTAAGCATTGATTTTAGGTATAAATTAACCTTAGTGTGCCATAAAAATGAAGTTCCTCCTGTATGTATAGTTTGCATAACAGTACATAAAATGCAACTTCTTGCTCAACAAACAGTGCTATAAAATATTTTAATCATTTTGAAGATTTATATAATTAAGATTTTCTGTTATGAAATAAGTTCTTAAGAATTTAAGAATAAAACCAGGTTAAACTGAATCCAATCCTAAATTTTAAGTTATTATGCTTTTCTTGAAGGCTTAGGTTTTCAAAAGTGACTACCAATTTTGGCGTTTCAATCTGAGAAACCCACAAGGAGCCCAATTTTCAGAGTGCTTGTAGGTGCCCACTAAATATAAAACTTCCTTCAAGTCTCAAATGGGCACCAAAAACTGGAAACAAAGTCATCTCAGTTTTGAACATCTAAGATCCTTTACCAAAGACAAATAAGGTTGTCAAAAGCAGGAATTGGATGTGCAAAAAAAAGTAATTCACCTTTAACTAACCCAGCTGTACTTAGCTACTGAAACTATGTTGTGCGTCACATACTATTCTAAAGGCTGTAATAAAAGACTATCATCTGCAAAACAAAATCTGTCCACTTTATTAGAGGCTTCACATACAGTTACATAAATACAATTAAAACTTATTCAAACCTATACAATTTGTATACTGTTCACTATTTATACACAGAAAAGGATGCTGTTCAACTTGAAATCTAGTCACTTAAAAATTGAATTGAAAGTATTTTCAGGTATTATACATCTACCACCTAGTACCACTTCCATTCCCCCATCCTGCTTCCTGTTGCAGCCTTAAAATCTACATTAACAGGAAGAAATGATTAAATAGAGAAAGAAACTAACTATACAAAGTGGAAAAGACAGAAAATGCCTAGACCTAGGTGGGAACCCAGAATTTTTGTTTAATATGAAATTCTGTGATGGAGGGACAGGGGGAGGAGCGGGAATCTGTTTTGGAACAGAACCAAAAAAAACCCCACAATCTTAAGTTTCCTTTTAAAACAAAATCCATTAGAAAAAAAATCATTCTGATCAGAACAAAATATTTGTTTTACTTTTAAAAATTTTTATAATATTAGGGAATATAAATTTGTTTCAATTTTTAAAATTTGTTTTTTCAAAAAAGAAAATCATAACTTCCGTACCAATAAGGTCAAAACCTTCAGTTCCATTTAACAATATGTTGTCAAAACCCACACATTCTGCAAAATATGTAGCTTTAGATGAATCAGCATTTCCAAAAGAACATTATGTTGGAAGACTGCCAACTTTATTATTAACATTTATGTAGCACTAGAAGACTATGATCAATTTGGGCTTCACTGTGTTAGGTGCTGTACAAATATAGAATTTCCATAATTTGTTTCAGTATTCTTAGGTGTTACCTGTAAGTACTCTAAGCAAAATAAATAAATAAATAAATCAGATGTGATTTTAAATTAACAGAGGAATGGGACTGGCTTTGAAGTATCACCATGTACTAAAAGTCAGACGTCCACAGCACTTTTCTTCCTACTGTTGTTACAACATATATATGATTACGGAAACTCAGTGTAATCATACAAAATATTTCTCCAGTTTGTCATCATATTTTCTTTTTTGTTTAAAAACCAATATTGTCAAGGAAACTCACAAGTAATTTTAATTTTATTTTTTAAATCAACTCGGTTTTGAATTAATAGCCTCCCCCTTAAAATTTGTTGTAAAAGTGTACAGATTAATACTCCAATTCTGTAAACATATATGCATGTGCTTAACTAGACAGGTGAGTAGTCCAACTGAAGTCAAAAGGACTACTCACTGCATAAAGTGTTACGTGTTTGCAGGAGCAAGGCCTTAAAGTTATCTTATAAAATGGTATTTAAAGTATATAACTAAAGATACAAATTGCTGTCTAACCTTATGTAATAATATGGTGAAGCAGTTATGCTTCATTCAAACACAGAACTCTGTTTCCACATCAATACTCCTATTGTGCTCCAGTAATATAGTGATTGTAGTTCAACATACCACAACCCAGAAGTTTCATGCTTCATACAAAAAACATAGCTAACATGAAGGTATGGACTTAAATCGCAGCTTGAATTACAGTCTTCAAAAATCTTATTAAATTGTCACTTTACAATTCAGAATTGTGAATCCAAAACAGCATGTGTCTGTTTAATTATGTTTACCCTAAAGTGGCAAGAAGGTACTTAGAGGTGTATCTCTGTGATACCCCTAGCAAGAGTCCAGGTTAATTGTTGAGAACATATAAAACATTCATATAATCTACCATGAAACCTTATTTGACATTATATGAAGTCACTCCGCTCACCACTGCAAAACAGGAGTAACTATGTTCAAGTCAATGGAAGTAACACCAGCATAAAATCAAGACTTTGGCTTTGACAGATTTAGGTATCCCCAACCGTTGTTTACATCAGTATAACGCGCAGTCTCCTCCAACAGAGGAAACTCGACAACACAAACAGTCCCCTGCAAATCAGAGTATTGCTGTAGTATATCCAACCCTTTCACCTAAGGCCAGGCAGGGACGCTGCCCGACCCAAGTACTCCGTGAAACGATCATGTGCTCCGACCACAACCCGCAGCCTGGGAGGCTCCGCTCCTTGATGTTAGCAGGTCCGCACACCGCCCCTCCCTCCCAGCAGCCGGTTGAGCCTGTCCCTGGCTTCCCCAGCACGGCCCACGCTGCCTTCCAGTCCGCCTTGTTTTTCGCCCCTCTGCTGACCGAGGGGGACCAACAACCAAACCGCGCCAGAGCTTCCCGGGCGCGGCTCCGGCACAGCACTGCCCCTTGCCGACGACAGCCGCCGCAGCTCCCGCTGCAAACCGAAACCTCCCCCCGCCGCCGCCGCCGCCCCGGACCCCCAGCCCGGGGCAGGAGGGGCCGCGGCGGCCGGCTGACACGGCCGCGCACCAGCGTTATCTAAGAGGGAGGCCCCGGGGCGAGCGGCCGCTCCGGCAGGGGCCTCGCGGCTCACAGCAGCGGCGCCCGCGCCCCGGCCCCGCACCAAGTTTGAGCCTCGCCCGCTGTCAGCAAACAGAGAAGTTGAACCCCCCCTCCCCCCCCCCGGCCCCGCTCGAGGGCCTTGTTCGCCCCCCCCGCCCCCGCCGGACCCTCCTCAGACAGCGGGAGCGGCCCCACCGGCCCGAGGGAGGCGAGTCACCTCAGACACGGGATCAGCCCCGCCCCTACGGGGAACCCTCCGCTACCCGGCCACATCCCCCCCAGCTCCCCGGGCAGAAAGCGGCCGCCAGGACCGGGTGGGCGCAGGGAGGAGCGGGGCGCGCCCCCGGGGGCCCAGGCGCGTACTCACCCATCCATGGCACAGACAGGAAGAAGCGGCGAGGGACCGGGGGGGGAGAGCGGCGCGGCGGCGGGTGCCACAGGAGGGGAACGCGAGAAGGATGGGAGAGGAGCCGGGGTAGGGAGGGACGGAGTGAGCGCTGAAGGCGGGGCTGCCCCTTCCGCGCATGCGCCGCGGTGAGACAGGGGGGAACCCCCCCCCTCCGCAGACGACACACCCAGGCCCAACCTCACGGCGAGGTAGCGCGCGCGTCGGGACCAAGCGCCTGACGTCGCCGGCGCAAGGCGGGCGCCCAGGCGCGCGCCGGCCTCGCCCCGCCCCGCCCCGCCGTTCCGAGCGGGGCCGTTCAGCGCGCGCCACACACACACACTCTGGTAACCCTCCGCGTAAGTGTGCGCCAAGCCGCCCCCTCCTTGCCCTTTCCCCGCCCCCAGGCTCCTCGCGCGGGGCGCGCTCCCGGTGGCTGGGGCGCGCTCTGCTCCCGTCGCGGACGGCGGCTCGTTTCTGTCCCGGGCTGGCGCGTAGCCGACCCGGGCCTGAGGAACAGCCTCATGCAGAGCGAGGGGCCGGGCACCTGGCCCGGGAAAGAGGATGTGAGACCCCCCCCCCCGTGAGGGGTCGCGGGGCCCTGGAGACGGGCTGGGGGGGGGCCCTAGGGCTGGGGGTGTCGCCGCCTGGCTGCCAGGCCCCTGTGGAGAAATCGAAATCTCCCGCCCATTTTACTTTACTTACACAGGCCACCTTTTGGTGGCGCCCCCTGACCTCCAGGCCTGCAATTGCCCTCCTCCCCGAGCCCTGTCTGTAGCTCTCTGGGGCATCATGCACCCAACTCCGCCCTGGGCCAGGCAGGGTGATTCCCCTGCGTTTCAGGGGCAGAGAGACGGGGGTCCTCACCCCGCTCAGGACCGGGCTCTGCCTTTGTTGCTCGCAGAGGTGCCCTGGCGGTGAAGCTGCCACCTGTTCTGCGATGCATGCCTGAGCCCTTGTGCCGTGGCTGCATCAGATTCAGATGAGCCGGGGGGGGGGTTCTCTTGCCTCCTTGGGTATGGCCAGGTGTGTTACTGGCCCCACCGCTGTCATGGATCGCACTGTGGGTTGGCTCAAGTGAAAAGTTTATAAATAAGAAAAGTAACAAAATACCAGCGTGAACTGTAGCTATATAAAGGTGTATTTCAGTGTTTCCTTCTGTCTCTTATGCACTCCTCTGAAGAATCATAGACAACAATCCCTTACACCTATGAGAATCCTACTGCATCACCGCTCTGGGCAAAGAGCTGTCCATGTGGATTCAGCTGCAGATTGGGGGTCTCAGAACATAAGTTCTTGTCATAAAGGACAATGGCCCCATCTGTATTTGTACAACATGTAGCGTAGTGGTACCCCAACCCTGATTGACTCATCTGGGAGCTACCACAGTACAAATAATAACGGTGGCTGTTGCAGAGGACTATACCACATGCTGACTCAAAGGGTGATGGGACCTTCTCAAGTCTTTTAAAGCTGAGCAAGCCTTTTAAAGTCAGTCTGCATTCACAAACTTGTGTTAAGGTCTCCCATGAAAAACATGTGAAAATCTGTGGTTTCAGATGGTTTCCACCCGAGACCAGGTTATGGTTAGATGCTTCAGAACGAAAGCAAAATTGAGGGTGTGTAAAGCATACAATGGAACAAAAAGACATTAGGTTGAATCCCATGCAAACCAAAACCAACAAGGTTCCCAGTACTCTGATCTCACCCTGATGTCTAGACTCTAAATAGAAGACATGATAACGTTTTTACTGTAGGAAGATTAAAATGAGCCGAGATCAGAATTACAAATACTTCCTGTAAGTTCAGGTTTTTTTTAATTCATGTATTCTAAAGTAGTTGGAAGTGAAATGACAGCAGGTTCGTGCAGATCAGAGAAAAATATGGGTTTAAAATATGAGGGTCACCCTTCAAAATGAAGAAGACAGGTGAGTGCTCAATTTGTAAGATTAATTTTATATTGTTCCCCCCAAATACAAAAGCAAAACAAACTTACCTGATCAAAAAGCCACATTATGGGCCATTGAAGTAGAATCCACAGATACTTGGCAGAAAACATGAATTTGAAAGTGCATCTCCTCCTGAACCTTAATCAGGTCCTCTCACTCAAAATCTGTGATAATGAAAACACCATCACTAGAGAGAGGGAAATATTAATAACTCATTTCAGAGTCCTTAAAAAAAGTCTTTTCCTTAGAGGTTATGCTAAGAAAAAAGCCCCACTGTTTTTATGGCAGAATACAGATGTTTCTTATTACAAGCTAAATTTGAAGCCTGATTTTAAAATACTGTGGAGGATATTCTTACAATTGGTAGAAAAATAGAAGATGGTCAGTCTCATCAACAATATTCTAGACTTCACTACCATACAAAAATCCTAAATTCACTTCCATTCGCTGTTGGTACCCAAGGCCAGTAGAGATTTGGAACAAACATTAATTACCTTGTTTTATTGCTGCAATGGAAGAGGAGAGCAAACTTATTGTGATAGGTCTTGTGACCCTGCCTATTACATTGGTGGAGAATAGTAGAAAGAAGACACAGTTTAGGAGAAGGCTCTCTCAGGGTTAGAAGAATTAAAAGAGAGAAGAGGGAAGGTATTTTTATTTTCCCTCTCTCCTTAATTTTGATAGGAAGCAAACTTGTGCTTTTAGAGTAGATTTCCCGATCTCTATGCCATGTTTTCATTGTTTCTCTTTCAGTAGCTGCTTATCTTCTCTATTTTTCTCTCTTTCTCTGGTTGGTTGCCTCTTTTGACCTTTGTCTGCCCTTCCAACTCCAACAAGGCAAATTCTGTAGAAGGCAACAAGGCATTTCTGTAGAAGTTGGGTGGCATGTTAATTCCTGGTGTAACTCCTTTGAGGTCAGTGAGGTATACATTTTATATATATATATATATATATATATAGTATTCCACTCAACTCTTTTAGAAAGTTATTGGAAGATTATATGGTTGTTTAAAAGTGGTATATGGTATATACTTAAATGGGGCTTCCAGGAAGCCCAAAGGTCTTCGTGCACAGATCTAATTACATGATCATGTGTATAATAATTAGCCTATTCAACAAGCAAAGGATGGTTAAACAATCATGATTAGTCAACATGCTCTGTTATAGACAAACTATTGTTTCCTTGTTTCAGAAGTCCAATATTTTCTTTGTAATTTAGTTATGAGAAAGGAGAAGTTTACAGTAAAGGACTTTTGTTTAGCTTACTTACATTGTTTAAATGAACAATTCAAATATTCTCATGAGATATATAGTCCATATGCTAGTAGTCTATACACTAATATACTCCTTTACACTATAAATATCTGTCCTATCTTATTTTGCTTTTGATCCCACCATATTCACCTGCCACACATAGGGATAAGGTCATTAAAGAACCTGTAGCAGTCGTGTTATCACAAAGTTCTTTCCAGTTTCTCATCACCATAAAGCTGTCCTCTTTTCCTAAGCAAACAGTTGTCATGTTATGTTGCAGACTGTATGGATATTAAATTTTTTTAAAAGAATAATCTAGCATTGTTCTGATTAAAGTCCATATGGATCATCCATAATGTTTGGGATTTTTAAAATCTGTTCTTCAACAATTTCAAGATACACATTTTAGGAGATCAGTTGTGTATTTGTTTGATATGTAATTAATATGTTCTTTTCAAGTCAAATTGTAGTCACAAATAATTCCCAAGAAAATAACATTCTGTGTAGATTTAGAAAGGCAACAGAGTCCACTGGTTGCATATAGAGCTGGGACTCAGGAATCCTCGTATTCCTAATCTGGCTGTTTTAATTGACTCAAAATGGCCTTGTAGAAATGACTAATATCTCTAGGGTGTTGCAATGCTTAATGTTGCAACACCTAACTTTTAGGCACCTAGAAAATGACAGGAACAACACTGTGATCCACAAAGCTTGAGTTGGGAATCCCCTCTCCTGGAGTCCAGTGGTGTAGGCGCCTAAGTTGTTTCTTATGAGAAGTAATTAGGCTCCTGCCTCACTGCACAAAATGGCCAGAGGATTATCTTATTGTATAACTTTTAGCCCACTGGTTAAAGCACTCATCTGGGTTGTGGGAGACCCAGGTTCAACCGACCCATCAGGCCGAGAAAGGATTTGAACAGGGATCTCCAGGAGAGAGCTTTAACCACTGAGCTACAGGATCATCTGCTCTAGGGATCCCTCAGTTTCTCCTGTTGAAGCTTTTCCACTGTGTATAAATACTTAAAAGAGTCACTGGGCTAGAGAGAGAGAGAAAATTATTGTATAGCCTTGTGGGTAGGGTACCCACCTGGGAGGTGGGAGACTCAGGGTTCCATCCCGCTGTTCCAATGACTAAATATTTATATACAGAGGAACAGGTTCAACAGGAGAGACTGAGGAAACCCCAATCAGAATATTTTATAGCTCAGTAGTTAGAGCACCCGGGAGATGCTTGTTAAAGTCCTTTCTTCCCCTCTGCTTGAAGGAAGTTGAACCTGCATCTCCCACATTCCAGGTGAGTACAAATCACTTGGCTAAAAGATATGAAGTTGAATGGGGCCCAATCTGGTATGTGGCCTCTAAGCACATCTACCACATCTGGCCCCACACATGAGATACGCGAACAAATGCCTGTCTTCCCTCTATTTGTGGATCTCTCTGGGGCTTAGGTAGGAGATAGGTGTCTGGACGCCCAGCATGCGTACTCAGAGGGAGAAACTTAGTTGCTGAGGGAACTTTTAACCTGAAAATTTAGGCGCCAAGTGAGTTTAGGCATCTACAGGATTCAATGGGAGTTTTGTAGACCACAGTGGAGCCTAGAACTGGGACATAGACTTAGACCCAAACTAAACCCCGCAATTACACCCCTAAGTTCCTTTGTGGATCTGGGCCTTGGTGTTTTAGTTTGCCCATCTGTAAAATGGAGATGATATTCCTTATTCAATTCACATGGGTGTTGTGAGGATTTCTTTTAAGATGAAGGAAGTTATTTAATCTCTTCCATCAATATTCAATTTAACATCATCTTTGTTCTTTTCTAGTCATTTTTATCTAATGAGATCTGAAGAGTTGGCAAGGTAATGAAGTGTTCTTTCGGCATTAAAGAGTCCAGTTCAAACTGCCTAATTACTGTCAAGTCCCAAATTTCAATTCCTCATCCAAATTACACTGACAACCTAGTGAATGATTAAGAGCTGTAGGTATGATGCATTTGTTTCTCGCTCGTGGTGACTAGATGATGTGCAGGATTGGCATATCATATGTAATCACAGAGTCACTGTCAATTTAAGGCCAGAAGGGACCACCAGATCACCTAGTCCAGTGGTTTTATGCGACCCACAATGTGTTACCTGGGCCGCAGGTTGAGAACCACAGCGCCCTGCCCCCGCCCACCCCCTCAACCCCTATACTCAGCACCTTCCACCCAGAGACCCCTCCACAAAGTGGGGCCAGGAGTGGAGCCCTGGGCGGGGGGCCTGGTGGCAGTCCCGACACTGGACCCGGCCACTCGGGCCGGGTGGCAGGGTAGCCAGGCAGCAGCCCTGAACCCAACCCCGGGGCCGTCTTGCAGCCCTGATACCAATCGCAGACCCTCTGCGTGGCCGGCCAGGCTGGCAGCCCAAGAACCCACCGGAATCTGTGGAGCTGGCAAGGCCGGCAGCCCCGGACCCCACCAAGCGGAGCTAGCCAGGCAGCAGTGCCGGACCCCACCACGCGTGGCCAGCCGGTGACCCTGATCTTGCTGTGCCATGCCACACCTTGGCTAGCAGGGCAGCCCGGACCCTGAGATGCTGGGTGGCCAGGCAGCCAGTAACCTGGACCCCCGTGGCCTGCGGCCTTTAGCACACAGCTGGGCTGCAGCTGTGTGCTAATTGGGCTGCATGCAGCCCATGGGCCACAGGTTGAGAACCGCTGTTCTAGTCTGATCTCCTGTATAGCAAAGGCCACCAACATCTCCCAGCAACTGCACACTAAACCCAACAACCCAAATGAGACCAAAGTATTGCAGCCAACAGGAGAGTAGACTATTATTTGCTACAGGCAGAGAATAGGAGGGACTGAAATCCCTTTAATGGCAGGGAAATGATTAAGTGAGAGATACCCAGATAATCCTGCTAAGTGACCCTCATCCCATGCTGCAGAAGAAGTTAAGAAATCCCCAAGGTTACTTCCAGTCTGACCTGGGGGAAAATTCCTGCTGGACCCCACAGATGGTGATCAATTAGACTCATAAGCATGTAAGCAAGAACCAGCCAGCCAAGCTCTTGAGAGAGAAAATGACTGGTGCCACCTCAGAGCCCTGGTGCACTCCATCCAGTGTCCCATTTCCAACTGTTGACATCCCTAATCCTTCAGAGGAAAAAGATTTAAAAACAAAAAACCCACACAATACATAGGGGAGAGGGTAAGCGGGGAGAGGAATCACTTCCTGACTGCTGCAGATGGCCAGCTGAAATCCTGAAGCATGACCTTCAGGAACAAAAGACATACACTGGAACTGAACCCAGGGTTGCTGATCCCAACCCCCCACCATCATAAGCAATCCTGTCATGCAATCCCGTTATGCAATCCCATTCATAAATTTGTCCAGCTCTCTTAAGTTGTCTGGCCCCACACAACTCCTATTTGAAGGCTATTCCAGAACCTCATCCTTCTGATGGTTAGAACTCATTTTCTAATTTCCAGTCTGAATTTATTTATGGTCAGTTTACCAGATCACCTCTCCACCTTCTTTTTGTGATATTAAACTAGCCGAGCTCTTCCAGGCTCCTCTCATAAGACAAGTCCTCCATTCCTCTGATCAGCCTAGCAGCTCTTCTCTGTACCTATTCCAGTCTGAATTCATCTTTTCTGAACATAGGTGACAAGAATTGTACCCAGTATTTCAAATGGGGTCTTACTAGTGCCATGTACAATGGCATTAATTCTTCAATATCTCTACGGGAAATGCCTCTCCTGATATATCCTAGGGTCACATTTGTTTTTATCACATCTGTGATTGGCCCATACACCTAGCTCTCTCTCCTCCTCTGTCACTTCCAACTGATGAGCCCCAAGCTGGTAATAGAAATTCTTATTGTTAGACCACAAGTTGGTGACCTTGCACTTTGTGCTGTTGAATTTCATCCCATTTCTGTCTCCAGTCTTCAAGGTCATCCAGATGTTCCTGTGTAACGTTCCAATTCTCATCTTTATTGACTATGCTTCCTAACTTTGTATCATCAGCAAATTTCATTGTCACACTCCTACTTTTTGTGCCAAGATCATTATTGAAAATATTGAATAAGATTGGTCCCAAGACCAGTCCTTGAGGAACTCCACTAGTAACCTCCACAGTGCCTCCCATTTATTGTAAGGCTCCTTCTCTGCATTTTCTAAATGACTAGATTTTAAAAATATAAAAATCGTTGCTTCAAATCCAGTACGGCTTGGTGCTAAGTAAAAATTGTTACCATCTAGTAATTGTTGGCAGCCAAAGATCCATCAAAGTTGCTTTCCATTTAATGGGAATAACTTCTGTTCACTGTATGTCATTTTACTTAATTCCAGAAAATGTGATATACTGTTATCTTTTATATGGCTGCATAAGTAACACCACATCTTATCTAAATCTGTCTTAGAAGGTTAAATTCTCCTATTGAATTTTTCAGTCCTCTTAAAAACATTACTGTTAAAATTAAGGCAATTAATCCATAACCAAATATCACAAATTGTTGGATATTTATTACCAAATGATGGTTTGGTAATCCTCTTGGGGCTTCTTACTGGAAACGGTCACCCAAAAAGAAAAGAATTAATCTCTTGTCTGCTGGTAGCTGCTTGGCTAGTGGTAACCTGACATTGGAAGAAAGAAAAAAAAGCCCAACCACTGAGGAACGGTACAAAAAATATGGGAGATTGTCATTATGGAAAAATGAATACACCAATTATATACCCAGGAAAATAGAAAGAGGACAGATGGATAGTTAGGTGTTTGGTTACCTTTTATTCAGTAGTCAAAATACATTCACCTGTAAAAACAAACAAAAAAACAGCACACCTGTCCAATTTTTTTGAATATTAACATTTGATAGACATACCTGGTCTGTTAAATATGTGCATAGAGCATTTACTCAGTTTAATAAAATCACTAGAAATGACACAGGTGTTGTAGTGATGCTGACTCTGTAATATGGTAATATGTAATATTTAACCCTGTTAAATAGAAAGCTCTGATTACTACCTTCCTGAATAATGTCTCTTTAAACAAAACCTAACTGTAGTAATGATTGTTTTGTTTATGATATTTACATGGCAAGGATTTGTAAAATTGTTAAAACTTCCTAAATAAATAGTTAAAAAAATTAAGTCAATTATTCGTACCATTTTCTTCAGGAATATTCATGTAACCTTTGCGTTTATAACTCCTGGAGATAATTTTTTCATCTGTTCAGTTGAAAATTGGTAAGTGATTAGAGCATAAGGTTGCAGTGTGACCTTGGGACAGTCACTTAGCATCAGACTTTCAGATATGCTGTACACCTAGAATTCTCATTGCCTTCAGTTCTGGGTACTCAGTAGAGCCCTGCAAACCTGCAGATATCTGCTTTATAGCCATGGACTATGTTTGTGGATCACGGATTGGAGGCGAATACAAATTTTGTATCCGTGCAGGGCTCTAGTGCTCAGCACTTCTTGCAAACTTTACTTCTCTAGCCTTGTTTACAGTAGGGAAATGTTTGAAAAGTTCCCTACCATTGTAAATATTAGTTCAGCTAAACTGATGTTAGCAATGTTGGGAGCCAGTGACTTCCTCTGGCCTGTCCTGATTGTGGGCTTTCATGACCGCTTGTGTAGGGGTAGCATAGACACACTTTCTGCAGTTTGTAGGAAGTGCACTGGCATCCCAGTAGATAAAGCACTGGTGTGTGACTCGATAGACTTACATTCTGTTCCCAGCTCTGCCACTGGCCTGCTATGTGACCTTGGGCAAGTCACTTCCTTCTCTGTGCCCCAGTTTCTCCATTTGTAAAGTGGGGATAATGATACTTGTGTTGTAAGTGTTTTGAACTCTAGGGGTGAAAAATGCTACGTATGTATTATTACTATTATTATCCCTGCATGGCACTTCCCCTGCAGTTCCTCTACACAGCTCCATATGGGGTTTCAGTGGGCCTTGCACTGGAACAGGGGAAAATTTCAGCCTAAGTGAAGAGAAGGAGGAAGAAGTTTGTATGTAACCTCCATGTGTTTGTTGGACTGTTAAAAGCCCTGTTTATTATATTGATGAGATTAGATCAGGCTGATTGGATCAATTTACGTGATGATGACTCTGGCTCCAAAGTTTCTTAAGGCTTGAGCACAACCTTTGCCGACATCACCGTAGCCTGCCACGACGACCACTTTCCCAGCAATCATGACATCCGTGCTTGACCACAGTCCAAAAGCAATTTTTGCATATACATTTAAAAAAACTTTAGTTCAGACGTTTGTACGTGGAGAATATAAGTAAAAATATATTCGAGCGCACAGCAGTTACCTCTATATGTGCCCTGAAGAGTTAGGTGGCAGAAATCTGTACTAACTGTAGTATCTGAGTGGTCATCCTATGGGAGAAATGCCCTTGTAGTTAAAACACTGGACTGGCATTCCAGTTATCTGGGTTCAAATCCTGACTGCCACAGTTGTCTTGTGAAGGCCGTGCCCCATTTGTACAATGAGGATACAGTAGAACCTCAGAGTTACGAACACTTTGGGAATGGAAGTTGTTCATAACTCTGAACAAAACCTTATGGTTGTTCTTTCAAAGGTTTACAACTGAACCTTGACTTAATACAGCTTTGAAACTTTACTATGTAGAAGAAAAACGCTGCTTTTAACCATCTTAATTTAAATAAAACAAGCACGGAAACAGTTTCCTAACCTTGTCAAATCTTTTTTTTAAAACTCCCTTTATTATTTGTAGTAGCTTACATTTAACACAGTACTGTATTGTATTTGATTTTTTCTTTTTTGTCTTTTCTTCTTTTTTTTTTTTGTCTCTGCTGCTGTCTGATTGCATACTTCTGGTTCCAAATAAGGTATGTGGTTCACCAGTCAGTTTGGAACTCTTGTCCATAACTCTGAGGTTCTGCTGCAATGGTATAATTCTGCTCTACCTCACAAGGTTGTTGTAAGAGTAAATTCATTAATGTTTGTGAGGCACTCAGATACTATGGTGATGGAATAATATAACTAGACAGTTAGCTGTGAAATAGAAAGCATTACAATATCTTTATGCAGGGCTGACAAAGATATTTATACCTGTTCAGAGATTTGTATCAGAGAGGAAAGTTGAATTGTCCTGGCCAGGCAAAGATGGTAAATTTCTATCTCCAGTGTTCCAGCAGAGTCCAAATGTAATAATTTTTAGGGTACAGTGCAAGCTATTTGTTTACTCTCTCATTCTTAATTTGAAACCACAGCCAGACAGTATTTATCCCATCAGTGGTTGAGGCTGACAGAGGCAGGGATGACTTTGATTTGTGCCTACTGTTGGCAACATTTAATTTTAATCTCCAAGGTCAAAATTTATAAATCTCCAATTTATATTGGATACCTAAAATTAGGTTTCTAAGTCTGTATTTATGCACTTAAATAGATGTGGCCTGATAATCAGCGGTGCTGAGCAACCCCATCTCCCACTGAAGTCAAAATTATTTCTTTTTATAAAAAAAGGACCATTGGGCCCACTGGATGGATCAGCAGAAACTCATGGAATATAGGTCAAAATTCAACTTTATTCATACAGGTAGTCTTAGTGAATCACAAGGCTGAGAGACAGGAGATCTGGTTCTATTTTCAGTTCACAAATTCATTGTGTGAGCAGTCACTTTCCTCATCTGTAAAATAGAGTCAAATACTCCCCTATCTCATATGAGTGTTGTGAAGGTCTGTTCAGCAATATATGTACAGTACAGCATTTTGAAATCATTGAATGGAAGGCACTCTGTAAACATAAAATATAACTTTATTGGGATTAATCACATGAGTATGCAAGCAAGATTTGACCTGTGATGTCTTCCTCCTCTGAATCACGTGGCTTGAATCTGGCAGGTCAATAATGGAAATCATTATTATCTGACGGCTGTTTGGTGGTATCTTTGAAATTCCTGAATGGTCTCAGTCCCATTTGTAATAGATCTTTCTCATATCAAGTTTTCCATAATACTGTTGTGCTGGAAGGTATTAACGGCTACTATCAAATGACTGATCTATAGATCAATCATAGAGCTAGATAAAGTTGATGGACCTGCTAATCACCAATCATTCAGGATAAATAGAAGAAGCAATTAAACTGCTTTATGGAGTAAGATAGCTGGCAACAATGAAAGTCACCACCCAAGGCAGTAGGTTCCATACAAGGCCAATCAGAAGCTGAGCTGTGTGGGCTGATAGGTTTTTCTGGGATTGATTGCCGATGCAGAGGTGGGGGCTTGATTGCTTGCAGCTGTGTGGGTATGCACATTTCAGAGGCAGAAAGGGAACAGAAAGCAGGAAAACCGAGAGAAGCAGTTGTAAGCATGGCCCTGGCTGGGAGCTGAGAATCAGAGCTCCTTTTGGGCAGAGGGTACTTACTGGAAAGGCAAACTTGGATTTCTGAACAAGGAAACTCCCTGCTGGTGTTTGTTTCTACTGTGTTTATGGAATGAGGACTTTGTGTATATTCCTTGTAAATAAATGGGATTGTATCAAAGAAATACCTGACTGGTGTCCTTAATTTCTCCTAACAGAAGCAACTCAGGAAGCCCTCAGTATTGGCTAACCTTTGGGCCTAAAAGGGGCAGCAATACTTAATCTACATTTTTCCCGATATAACTTAACTCCATAACTTCGTTTTTTATCCTGATTGACTAATGAAAAATACTTCCTTTGTCTTTCTTATTATTTATACTGTAAGTTCTAACGGGCAGGGACTGACTCTTACTATATGTAGCACAATGGGTCCTTGATCTCCATTAGAACCTCTACATGAGTAATACAAATCATAAAACTGTCTCTTCTTCATGTAATCCATTTACCGATCTGAAGACAGTTAGCATTTTCCCCTGAGTCTTTTCTTTGGAATGAACATCCCCAGTTCTTTCAACCTTTCCTCATATGTCTAATTTTCCAGGTCTTTCATTTTGCCATTTTATGCAATCTCTCCATTTTTTCTTTTCTTTGTAAATATGGTGCAAAGAACTGAACTTTCTGGTTTTTTTGTTTTGTTTTGCTAAGCTGTTTTTTAGTATTGTTATTTGTATTTATTAAATAAATATACCTGTTGCTATGTGTTTATATTAGAGAAGCAAGGTCAAGGAAATGTGCCTTGCACTTGGAGCGAAAGGTGGTGAGGTTTATGATGATTCTTTGTTCGTGGAGGGGTCTGCCCCACTGTTTCCAACCACCGCCAGAAAAAGTTCTGCCTCCCACACAAATGTGCTTTATTCTTATCTGTTGTGCCAAAGGAGCATAATTGTTGACCGTGGTCTCACCCTGGAGCTTTAGACAGTCTTTTAGGTATTCTGCACACAAGCAATGGAGTACTTAGAAAATAAGGACCTCTCCAGCAGAGGCCTAGCCAGTGCTGAGTAACATGGAATAATTATCTCACTTGTCTTTCTTTTGCAACAGGGCCTCATTGTTATCAGTTTGTTATCCACTACAACCCTTCCGATGTACCTTATATTTATTTCTATTACAGTTTGAAATTATAGTACCATCTAGTGGTCATTTCTGGATTTTTATATGGATGGGAGTATGAGAGAAGGAGTAGAATTTTCAAGATGGCCACTTAGTTAGGCAACAGTTCGTTGTATTG
Source organism: Caretta caretta (assembly GCF_965140235.1). NCBI lineage: Eukaryota > Metazoa > Chordata > Testudines > Cheloniidae > Caretta > Caretta caretta. The sequence goes on from NC_134210.1 coordinate 122,247,789, forward strand.
AAATATACTGCTGAACTTATTTCCTGATTCTTGTCCGTTTCGTACTCTGCCAATCTACACCATTGCACTTCTGTGGGACTGCTGCTTAGCTGGAGTTCCCTTATTTTATAGGTTTCAGAGTAACAGCCGTGTTAGTCTGTATTCGCAAAAAGAAAAGGAGTACTTGTGGCACCTTAGAGACTAACCAATTTATTTGAGCATAAGATTTCGTGAGCTGTAGCTCACGAAATCTTATGCTCAAATAAATTGGTGCCACAAGTACTCCTTCCCTTATTTTATATTTCTACATTTAATCATTCTTTCTTTCTTGAACTACTTTACATTTTTCTTAATTGATTTTAATTTAATTTCAGACCATTTTTCTCATTTATCAAACTCATGTTGTGTTTTATTTCTATCCTCAATAATATTTCTGCATAGCCTCTTATAGTCCGTAAATTTGATTAGTATACTCTAAGCATAGCTCCAGTGTTGAATAATATTGCACCCAGACCATAATTTAGTAGTGGGCCAGCTTTCCCTCTGGTATTTTCTTATCCTTCTGATTAAATTTAAACTAATCTTTCTTATCTACACTTTAGATAACATTAACTAATTTTGCTTGTTATGTTACCTAACTTTTTCTTTTCACTGTGTGTATGTATATAATATATAATACACATACACACACACACACTCGACTTACCTTCCATGTCACCATTCCCCTTATAAAGTTCTTTTATACCCAAAGATATTTGATTAACCCTGTGTGATGTCATATTGACTTTTTGTCCTTGTATTTTTCTTTTTCAATTTAATTTGTCTGTTGTCTCTAAATTATGGTGTCTTTCAGGATACTCCAGCTTTTTGCCCATACTCATGGATTGTAATGCTTTCTCCCATTGCTGCTCCATACACACTAATATTCCTAATTTCTCAAAATTTATTCTCCTGTAACCTAATGCGATTATACTGCAGTGTCTTCAGTCCTTAGTCTGGTGAAGATTCAAGTGCTTCATAATTAGTAGCACCAGATCTAGTATAGATTACTTATAAAATGTCTCCTGAGGGGGAAAAAACTGATATTCCTTAAAACACATTCAGAAACATTATCTGAAGTGATATTTTTAAGTAATATCTAGCAACATCCTCCTCAATGTCTCAGTAGTCTTAGTGGCAGAAGCATTCGTCATATGTCATTTCTGGATGCCTGGAATAAGTATCACCAAGAGTACATTTGCTTTTTCTTATCTGAAAGATCTATGTGTCATCTTTGACAACACTTAACAGCACAATCTACGGATATCTGGAAGCAATCTATGGACAGTTTGGTGACTATTGCGGAGTTCTCATTGATTGACTTAGACCAAGATGTAGAAAGACCAAGTCTAGTCCATTTTCACTGTACTTTATGTTCATCTTGTTCAACCAGCAGCAAGCCCAGTAAGTTTTTCATTAGGACTACCATTATACCCCATACTTAAAACATTGCTCTCTACTGTTAACTACGTATGTCTAGAAAAATGAAGAAGATGTCATCTTTCATGTGATTGGCTGTGTTTTAAATCACATTACTTTAACCAAATGATTTAGCTGGGGTTGGTCCTGCTTTGAGCAGGGGGTTGGACTAGATGACCTCCTGAGGTCTCTTCCAACCCTAATTTTCTATGATTCTAAATCAGGATCCTGCAGGTCATTGCCTCATTCCATGTGCACCTTAGAAGATACGTGTATTCACTGTACATCTAAATGAAAAACACATACATGTACAATGGAGCCTTCCTTCATTTAGAATCATGGTAAAGTAACTAAGGCCTCAATCCAGCAAAGCACTTAAGCACATGGTTAAAGTGAAGCATATGTATAGTCCCGTTGGCTTCAGGGAGAGGAGCATTGGTGTCAGTGGGATATTCGCATGCTTAAAATTGCGCATATGTGATAGTGCTTTGCTGGATCAGTGGCTAAAACAATCAGGGATACCCAAAGTGCTCTGCACGCGCAAGCTGTCATTTTTCTAAACCCTAACAATTCCACAAAAACGGAATTAAATTTCCACTGAAATGCTTAAAAGCCCTCCCCCTTAGTGAAGGCTATTTCCCTGTCAAATTTCAACTTTCTAAATAGAGACAAGGTGGGTGAGGTAATATTTTTTATTGGACCAACTTCTGTTGGTGAGGGAGGTATGCTTTCTGTGTGGCTCAAAAGCCTCTCTCTCTCTCTCTCTCTCTCTCTCTCTCTCTCCAAAAGAAGTTGGTCCAATAAAAGATATTACTCACCCACCTTGCCTGTCTAATAGACTGGGACCAACCCGGCTACAACAACACTGCCTACAACTTTCTAAACACAGTCAATTTAGTCCTAGTGATGCTCCAAACCAGTATATATAATAATGAAAGTGTTCCCCACCCCCACTTTCCTCATTCTCTGAAATGACTGAATCATTTTTTGTTTCCTAAATATAAAAACTATTGGGCAGACGCCAGGACTGGAAAATGTAAGCCTAATGGTGAAAAAAATCCAGAAAACTATGTGAGACTGTAAACAAGGGGTTATAATGGAAATGCTTATTCAGTCTTAACTAAGCTGTTGCTAGCACCTTAGCTATACTTCACGGGAATTCCAATTTATTTTTTAAAATCACCAATTAGAGCCAAACTCCATACACAACTTCCGTTGACTTCATGGACCTGAGAGTTTTGTAAGGTGAGCAGGATTTTGCCGATAGTATCCAGAGTGCTACCAACAATAGCTTATTTCGCTTATTAAATAGGGTGTGCTGGATACCATTAACATTTTTAGGAGCACAACTTGATGGTAATAACAGATGTTGCTGGATGTGGTGGTCCTAGACATATCTTCCCATACTACAGAAGTGTGTAATAGTGTACTCTTATTGGCAGTCAGGCCCACTGAGAGAAAATTGGGGCCCCAGTACATCTTGTTCACTCCGGACCCATCCCTCCCATTTCATTTTATTTACACAGACATTACAGACATTTGAGGGGGTCCTGAGCTTGGGGTCCCAGTACTGTTGTCCCACTGCCCCCTCCCCCCCCCCCCCCATGTCAGCCCTGTTGACAATATTTGGCAGATCTGAACCAATAAACAAAAACAAATCACTGCTATGAATTTTACCACTGCTACCTGGACAGTTTCTTCTGGCTAAGGAGCTCTTTGTTCCCTTATCTAGCATGCAGAAATGATATGACTGTGAACAGACTAAGTCCTCCCATTGCTCTAGCACAGAACCCACACACACTGGTTTAGTGCTCAAATTAATCTCTCCTCCAGGAGTGCTGCTTTTATAGCCAGTTAATATAGCTTAGGTTGAGTGAGGGTTGCCAACTTTCTACTCGCACAAAACTGAACACTTTTGTCCTGCCCCTCCCCTTCTCCGAGGCCCCGCCCATGCTCGCTCCATCACTCGCTCTCCCCACCCTCACTCACTCATTTTCACCAGGCTGGGTCGGGGGCTGGGGTGCGGACAGGGGTGAGGGCTCCGGCTGGGGGTGTGGGTTCCAGGGTGGGGCCAGAAAAGGGAGGTTCAGGGTGCGCAGAAGGGGCTCTGGGCTGGGGCAGGAGGTTGGGGTGCAGTGGGGGGTGAGGGCTTTGGCTGGGGATACGGGCTCTGGGGTGGGGCTAGGGATGAGGGATTTGGAGTGAAGGAGGGTGCTCCAGGCTGGGACTGAGGGGTTCAGAGGGCTGGAGGGGGATCAGGGCTAGGGCAGGGGGTTGCGGACCAGGAGGGGGCCAGGGGTGCAGGCTCTGGGCGGCGCTTACTTCAAGCAGCTCCCGGAAGCAGCCAGCATGTCCCCCCTCCGGTTCCTATGCGGTGGCGCAGCCAGGTGGCTCTGCACGCTGCCCCATCCACAGGCACCGCCACCGCAACTCCCATTGGCTGTGGTTTCTGGCCAATGGGAGCTGTGGGGGCAGCGTGTGGAGTCCACTGACTGCCCTTACGTAGGAGCCGGAGGCGGGACATGCTGGCTGCTTCCTGGGAGCTGTGCCGTGCGAAGGCTAGCAAGGAGCCTGCCAGCCCTGCTGCATGGCACCGCCAACTGGACAGTAGGCGGCCCTATCAGCGGTGCTGACTGGAGCCACCAGGATCCCTTTTCGACCGGGTGTTCAAAAACCGGACACCTGGTCACTCTAGGCTGAGCTTTAGGGTATGTTTTCTTCCCCCTAAGCGAGGATGTTTTTAGAGTTTCTCCAAAGGATGTCCTCTTGTCCTAGACCAGTGGTCACCAACCAGTAGATCGCGATTGACTGGTCTATCCTAGCAATCTCTCAGTCGATCGTGATCTCCGGCGGTGCATTGTGGCTGCCACTAAGGCAGACTCCCTGCCTACCCTGGCCCCATGCTGCTCCTGGAAGTGACCAGCATGGTCCCGGGGGTCGGGGATCTCCCTCTGCGCACTGCTCCTGCCTGCAAGCACCGCCCCCACAGCTCCCATTGGCTGGGAGAGCTGCAGGGGTGGTGCTTGCAGAGTTGGACAGTATGTGGATCCACGTGCCCCTCACCCCTGCGCAGGGGTGCATAGACCCCTTCCGGGAGCGGTGTGGGGATGGGGTAGGCAGGGAGCCTGCTTAGCCTCGCTGCCTCCGCCGCCGACCAGGAGCCGCCAGAGGTAAGTGCTACCTGGTGGGAGGCTGCCCCCCAGCCCCAACCTCCCTCCCAGAGCCAGCGCCCCGTACCCCCTCCTGCACCCCAAACCCCACCCTGAGCCCCCTCCCAGAGCCAGCACCCCAACCCCCTTCTGCACCCTGAACCCCGCCCTGAGCCCTCACCCAGAGCCAGCACCCCAAACCCCCTTCTGCACCCTGAACCCGCTCCTGCAACCCAAGCCCCAGTGCTGCCCCCCCTCCCAGAGCCAGCACCTCATACCCCGTCCTGCACCCCAACACTCTGCCCCAGCCCGGAGCCCCCTCCTGCTCCCAAACTCCCTCCTAGAGCTTGCACCCCTCACCCCCTCCTGCACCCCAACCCCCTGCCCCAGGCTCAGCCCAGAGCCACCTCCCATACTGTAAACCCCTTGGCCCCAGCCCAGAGACTGCACCCCCTCCTGAACCCTGACCCCCTACCCCAGCCTGGTGAAAGTGAGTGAGGGTGGGGGAGAGTGAGCAACGGGGGGGGAGGGGATGGAGTGGGTGGGGCTTTGGGGGAGGGGCGGGGTAGATCCTGGGTTGCCCTTAGATTCAAAAAGTGATCTTGGGTGTAAAAAGGTTGGAGAGCACTGTCCTAGACCCTTTTCCCATCTGCCCAGAAAGTCACAACCACCTCACTCATACCCAGGCTGGAGTTGACAAACCACATCGGCCACAGCAAGAAGCAGTATGTCCATGCAGGGCTCTAAAAAACATTTTTTAAAACTACAAACAAACAATTGTGGAACTTACAAGACATTTGTAAACCGTTGCATTGTTCCTCACTTATAAGTTCTGTCTTTTCTCCCCCATTCTCCCCATCCCTTTGTTTGTCTTGTCTATTTAGATTGTAAGCTGTTCAGGGCAGAGTCGATCACTCTGTGTTTGTACAGTGCCTGGCACAGTGGGACCAGTGAGTGACTCTTGGTTGGGAGTCTGTAAGCACTAGGGTAATGCAAATTGATAATAACAACAAAACCTAATAAGATGAGTCAACAGAAGATCCTGTTATTGTACAAAGATTTATATTTATGCTTAGTCCAGAGGATTGGCTGAAGATGTTGAAACACTGATTCAAAGTCTCGTAGTGAGAGACTGACCATAGGCTGCAATTTAGGAAAAAAAGATATAGTGTCTGAGTCACAGATTTCACAGGATCGACGCGTCCTTTGTTAGTTATCTGAAAGAGGAAAATGTATAGAATAAAAGCAGTGACTTGATATATTTTGCTATACATATAATTGGAGTTCATTTCAAACTGTGTGTGTTCAGTAGCAGTCTTTTTAAATGGAGAGTTGCAGTCATCAGCCTCTGTTCTCCTCAGTTATCAGTCTTTTTTCCTCTGTAAAAAGGGTGTATGTAGGATTGTGTTTGATTTCTTTTGAGGGAGTCTACCTACTGCTGACATTTGTCCGTACTTCCTGTGCAGTGGAATGCTCTCTGACTTCATCAAACCTAAAGACTTACTATTATGGTAACATGCGAGTGTAATTGTAACCGCAAGTTCCAACAGTGCAGTGTGCCCACAATATGTAGTCTGTTTTGCGTGCACACAGTGCATTGTGTTCTCACACACAACTCTTTGAAAGAGTTTCAGGGCCTGTGATTGTGCACCTCTCTTAAAATCCCCGGAGCTGGTGCATAATGTCTATGTTCTATAAAATCTATTTGCACTCGTGCATTCTTTTTGGGTTCGTTCCATTGCCTTTGAATGGTTCTCAGCATTGCCAACTTTTGCGATTTTATAATAAGTCTCATGGTATTTGGTGGGGGGGTTGCAAAGGCCCAGCTCCTAAAGGCATGTGATTAGGTGAGAATCTCAGCTTTCATCTATAAGGAAATTAACTTTCTAATCCCCATGGTTACAGAGGAAGGTTTGAAAACATGACACAAGTGCACCCTAAAGGTTCAGAAACCAGAAAGCAAATCTAAAGCATCTAAAATTTATTAGTTTTTTAAAAAATCTTATTTTCTGAGGCCTCACTTAGAAGTTCTGAACTCTTGAGGCTAGTAATAACGAGCTTTGTTGTTCTGCTCCCTCACTTGCCCATTATAGATGCCAGGCCAGAGTGCCATCAGCACAGACTGGAGTAGATGCAGGAGCTGCTGACCAAAGAGTGGCTATTCCTCAGGGCTCCCGCATCCCCATCTCATCTGTCCTCCACTCCATAGGCGCCGACTCCGTGGCTGCTCCAAGGCTCGAGCACCCACCGGGAAAAATGTGTGGGTGCTCTGCACCCACTGGGAGCTAAGCTCCCCGCCCCCCCACCTCACCTCCAGCTGTAGCAAGCTCCGGGAGGGAGGGGGAGGAGTTGGAGCATGGCGCACTCAGGGGAGGAGGTGGGGAAGAGGTGGGGCCAGGGCGGGGATTTGGGGAAGGAGTCAAATAGGGGCAGGGAAGGGGCAGAGTTGGGGTGTGGACTTTGGGGAAGGGGTTGGAATGGGGGCGGGGCCCGGGTGGAGTTGGGGCGGGGCCGAGGGCAGAGGTGGGTCGAGCACCCACGGGCGCCAGAAGAAGTCGGCGCCTATGCTCCACTCCCCTACCTACTGCAGTGCACCTCCTCTGGGGTGTCAAGTGTCAATGCTGGAGGGGCACTGAACAACTGCTGGTGATGGACGTACGTGGATTTTGGTGGGAGGATGTGTAACTTTGAACTAACGTCCCTTTCTCCATGTTCTCTTTTTCAGGCCTCAGGAGTGTAAGAAATGCTGTGGAGGCAATCTCAGCAGAGTACGGAACATACGCTCTGTGTGCGCGCGTGCCTGCAGGCCACTGACTAAAAAGTCTTGTTTTGTTTTTTTTCTTTTTTGAATGAGAAACCTCCTGGGAATAAATAAAGAAAATAGCTCCCTGTTTTATAAATATGAACCAAGCTGTATTTTAGGTCTTCTACTTGTGCCCTTCCTTTCCTGGGGGCTGGGGAGAGCTGAGGAATGGTCATTATTGTCAGAGCCGTCACTGAAGAAGGGTGCAGAGATGCATTCCGGGATTGCACTGGGCAGGCCAGTTGTACTGGTGTTGTGACTATGCTGGAACCCCGACCTGGGGTATTCTATCTGCTACCCAAGATCCATAAACCTGGAAATCCTGGATGCCCCATCATCTCAGGCATTGGTACCCTGACAGCAGGATTGTCTGGCTATGTAGACTCCCTTCTCAGGCCCTACGCTACCAGCACTCCCAGCTACCTTCGAGACACCACTGACTTCCTGAGGAAACTTCAATCCATCGGTGATCTTCCTGATAACACCATCCTGGCCACTATGGATGTAGAAGCCCTCTACACCAACATTCCACACAAAGATGGACTACGAGCCGTCAGGAACAGTATCCCCGATAATGTCACGGCAAACCTGTGACTTTGTCCTCACCCATAACTATTTCACATTTGGGGACAATGTATACCTTCAAACCAGCGGCACTGCTATGGGTACCCGCATGGCCCCACAGTATGCCAACATTTTTATGGCTGACTTAGCACAACACTTCCTCAGCTCTCCTCCCCTAATGCCCCTACTCTACTTGTGCTACATTGATGACATCTTCATCATCTGGACCCATGGAAAAGAAGCCCTTGAGGAATTCCACCATGATTTCAACAATTTCCATCCCACCATCAACCTCAGCCTGGATCAGTCCACACAAGAGATCCACTTCCTGGACACTACGGTGCTAATAAGCAATGGTCACATAAACACCACCCTACACCGGAACCCTACTGACAGCTATTCCTACCTACATGCCTCCAGCTTTCATCCAGACCACACCACACGATCCATTGTCTACAGCCAAGCTCTACGATACAACCGCATTTGCTCCAACCCATCAGACAGAGACAAACGCCTATAAGATCTCTGTCAAGCATTCTTACAACTACAATACCCAACTGCTGAAGTGAAGAAACAGATTGACAGAGCCAGACGAGTACCCAGAAGTCACCTACTACAGGACAGGCCCAACAAAGAAAATAACAGAACACCACTAGCGGTCACCTTCAGCCCCCAACTAAAATCTCTCCAACGCATCATCAAGGATCTACAACCTATCCTGAAGGACGACCCATCACTCTCACAAATCTTGGGAGACAGGCCAGTCCTTGCCTACAGACAGCCCCCCAACCTGAAGCAAATACTCACCAGCAACCACACACTACACAACAGAACCACTAACCCAGGAACCTATCCTTGCAACAAAGCCCGTTGCCAACTGTGTCCACATATCTATTCAGGGGACACCGTCACAGGGCCTAATCACATCAGGCACACTATCAGAGGCTCGTTCACCTGCACATCGACCAATGTGATATATGCCATCATGTGCCAGCAATGCCCCTCTGCCATGTACATTGGTCAAACTGGACAGTCTCTACGTAAAAGAATAAATGATCACAAATCAGACATCAAGAATTATAACGTTCAAAAACCAGTTGGAGAACATTTCAATTTCTCTGGTCACTTGATTACAGACCTAAAAGTGGAGATACTTCAACAAAAAAACTTCAAAAACAGACTCCAACGAGAGACGTTTGAATTGGAATTAATTTGCAAACTGGATACAATTAACTTAGGCTTGAATAGAGACTGGGAGTGGATGGGTCATTACCCAAAGTAAAACTATTTCCCCATGTTTATTCCCCCCCTCCCCACTGTTCCTCAGACTTTCTTGTCAACTGCTGAAAATGGCCCACCTTGATTATCACTATAAAAGGTCCCGTTTCCTCCCCCCCCCCCCGCTGGTAATAGCTCACCTTAAGTGATCACTCTCCTTACAGTGTGTATGGTAACACCCATTGTTTCATGTTCTCTATATATATAAATTTCCCCACTGTATTTTCCATTGAATGCATCCGATGAAGTGAGCTGTAGCTCACGAAAGCTTAGGCTCAAATAAATTGGTTAGTCTCTAAGGTGCCACAAGTCCTCCTTTTCTTTTTGTCATCAGTACTGGCAGCGCACCGGCAAAAATGAATACAGATTCATGCAGCAATAGATCCTCTGACCCCATCCTTTATATGCTCATGCATAGAGAACCTCTGCAAAGCCAGTGGTTGTAAAGCAGCCCCCCAAATCCAGCCCCATCACATTGCCCCCGCACAGTGGAACTGCACCAGGTTAGTTAACCAGCAAGTTAAGGAAGTATGGGCTGGATGAATGCACTATAAGGTGGGTAGAAAGCTGGCTAGATTGTCGGGCTCAACGGGTAGTGATCAATGGCTCCATGTCTAGTTGGCAGCCGGTATCAAGTGGAGTGCCCCAAGGGTCAGTCCTGGGGCCGGTTTTGTTCAATATCTTCATAAATGATCTGGAGGATGGTGTGGATTGCACTCTCAGCAAATTTGCGGATGATACTAAACTGGGAGGAGTGGTAGATACGCTGGAGGGGAGGGATAGGATACAGAAGGACCTAGACAAATTGGAGGATTGGGCCAAAAGAAATCTGATGAGGTTCAATAAGGATAAGTGCAGGGTCCTGCACTTAGGACGGAAGAACCCAATGCACAGCTACAGACTCGGGACCGAATGGCTAGGCAGCAGTTCTGCGGAAAAGGACCTAGGGGTGACAGTGGACGAGAAGCTGGATATGAGTCAGCAGTGTGCCCTTGTTGCCAAGAAGGCCAATGGCATTTTGGGATGTATAAGTAGGGGCATAGCGAGCAGATCGAGGGACGTGATCGTTCCCCTCTATTCGACATTGGTGAGGCCTCATCTGGAGTACTGTGTCCAGTTTTGGGCCCCACACTTCAAGAAGGATGTGGATAAATTGGAGAGAGTCCAGCGAAGGGCAACAAAAATGATTAGGGGTCTGGAACACATGACTTATGAGGAGAGGCTGAGGGAGCTGGGATTGTTTAGCCTGCAGAAGAGAAGAATGAGGGGGGATTTGATAGCTGCTTTCAACTACCTGAAAGGGGGTTCCAAAGAGGATGGCTCTAGACTGTTCTCAATGGTAGCAGATGACAGAACGAGGAGTAATGGTCTCAAGTTGCAGTGGGGGAGGTTTAGATTGGATATTAGGAAAATCTTTTTCACTAAGAGGGTGGTGAAACACTGGAATGCGTTACCTAGGGAGGTGGTAGAATCTTCTTCCTTAGAGGTTTTTAAGGTCAGGCTTGACAAAGCCCTGGCTGGGATGATTTAACTGGGAATTGGTCCTGCTTCAAGCAGGGGGTTGGACTAGATGACCTTCTGGGGTCTCTTCCAACCCTGATATTCTATGATTCTATGATTCTTTTGCCAGGGACACTGCTGCAGAGGCTGGTTTTGCCTCAAGAGTGTTTTATTTCACAGAGGAAAAAGATCACTATAGCAGAGCTTCACTATAACAAGAGATGGCCTACCTGGAAAATTGTCTGCTCCTCATCCCCTGTTAACTGCAGCTGGTGTCTTTTTGTTTGTTTTTGGGACAGTGGGAATGGGGAGGGTAATGAGTCTGGAGAGCCAGACATCGCCTCCAAGCCTGGAGCTATTACTGCCGGACAGGGAGCCAAGGATTTTTCCTTAATTTTGTGGCAATAGCATCTTCTATTTTCTTTACTCCCATCTCCTCTGCAAAGCCAGAGAATAGGAGGGGGAGATAATTGGCTTGGAATGCAGCACTTAACCCCTCCGAAAAGTGATAATTGCTGCATTCCAAAGGGATTAGCATAGTGGGATCCACTTAAACCTTCTCTGCACAAGGGGAAATTTGCAGAGGTTTCCCGCAGTTGCTAAGAGACCAGCTCAATTCCACCAGCATTAGCAACAGTGTGTGCCCTAGACTTTTTCCATTGGAGCATATGAACTGGAACCATAAACTCACTGAACATTAAATCCCGCCAAATGAGGGTAGATCCATCCTCATCATCGTATCCGCTCATTATACTCCACACCTGAACATAGCCATCGTATGAACAACATACCCCCATAGCTCAATGTCTGTACTTTGATCCGTTAAACTTTTACCCCCAATCAGAGAGATTGCAGATTATGTGTTCCTTACGCCACCAGCTCCTAAACCGAATTTCGCACCCCTTGATAATCTGTACCTTATTCCCTGATAACCAGAAACTTCTATGCCTAAACTCTGTACCGTTTTCTTTTTATTTCAACATTATCTTAATAAAATTATTATTCCAGCCACTGGAGTTTTATGAACCAGGTCCCCAGCCATGTGAGCTCTCTGTAGAGCCCCATTGATTTCAGTCCTTCGGTGCTGGAGTCTACCTACATTGCAGGATTGGGGACTGTGTCATCTAGGAGCCCTTCTCAGGGCAGGTCTAAATGACACTGTGCATGACCATCCTACATTAGGACTCCCAACACTGCAACAGTGAACATTGTCTAATGTAGAACAAGGCTTAAGTGGATTTTCATAACCAACTCCACTGTAAGGGAATTGCCCTGTATTTGATTATTGTAAATGTGACCAGGAAATGTTTGGCATTTGAAAACATCTGTAAACAAAAGAGCCCCGTGATTGTTTTCATGAAGGGGAGATGGATATGACAGATGGGCTACCTTAATTTTAGTGCGCAGGAAAGGGAACATATGGCAGACATTTGATCTTATTTCAGCTGGTTACCCAGGTATCTGATCTTTTACTGTCAATATGAACAGTACTTCTGTGATTTATCTGCTACATACCTAATGCTGTAAAATCTGAATGAAGAGGAAAGAAAGTCCTAGACCCTACCAATAATCATTTCATCCAAAGTGTTTTTGTCCACCATACTGACTGTACCAGTTTCAGCAGAATAAGTCCTGCTAATATGCCTTTTAGATTGCAGGGAAAACAAATCTTATACCATTCTCACTCTGATAGTGCTACACAGGATTATAGTATTTGATTAGATCCATCTGCTATGATGAAGGCTAATTTGTATCTGTTTTAATAATTTGAAACTGACATAAAAATGCCAGTTTTCAAAAGGATAATGTGAAGAAAAGCCTTTGAAGAATGCCTACCAGAAGTAGTTGGGTGGAACTATAGCAGCCTGTCATAAATGGAAATAATCGGTTTTGAAGTAGAATATTAACTATAAATGAATGTTTTTGAAAGAATCCCTGCTGGCACCTCCCTCGTTCTGCTATTTCCTAGGACTGTTTTCTGATGTTACAATTCAGTAAATCACATACTCAGAAATAGGAGAATGGAGGGGGAAGTAGTAAAAGGAATTTACAAGCAGAGCAACGGTTTCTACAGCAGATCTTCTGATTAGCCAGAGTCTGAGGCTATGGCTACACTACAGCTTAAATTGACCTAAATTATGTTGCTCAGGGGTGTGAATTAGTCCCCCCCGAGCGACATAATTTATGCTGATTTAAGCGCCGGTATGGATCGCTATCTATGTCGGCGGGAGAAGACATAGACATATCTACCACCACTCACAGGGTCTGGAGTAATTAAGCCGACGGGAAAGCTCTTTCCCGTTGGCTTAGAGTGGCTACATTAGAAAGAAAAGGAGGACTTGTGGCACCTTAGAGACTAACCAATTTATTTGAGCCTGAGCTTTCGTGAGCTACAGCTCACTTCATTGGATGCATACAGTGGTGCCACAAGTCCTCCTTTTCTTTTTGCGAATACAGACTAACACGGCTGCTACTCTGAAACCGTACATTAGAAAGCTTACAGCAGTGCAGCTGTATTGATGCAGGTGCGCCTCTGTGAGCTCTCTAGTGTAGCCATTGCCTGAGTCACTTATTTCCTGCTATCCCTCAGGCCTCAAATGCACATCTCTCCCATACAGAAGACATATTTTAAAGTCTGTTTTGTTTTTCACAGTATCTTCTTGGGACCGAACCATGCTTTTTTTTACTCACACTGAGACCACTCATAGAAGATAGGTGAGTAGGATTTGGCCTTTGGCTGTCCCTTTACGGAGACACCTATAATAATTACTGATGACCATCTGATCCCTAAATGCCGATTTCACGAAACCAATGAAAAAATATTTCCGTCAATAATAATCGAAATATACAGCTAGGCAAAGTAAGAAAAATGCTTCTTGAGAACTCATTTGATTGAAGGATATTTACTTTGGATATTTGACATCTGATGCTGGCAATTTGTGTTTTAACCATTATAAAGATGTAACTTTTTCAATCGTAGCATCTACTATAATTAAATAATTGTGTGACCCCCCCACAATTTAAATAGGAAAAAAAATTAAAAATGCTTAAAAATATCAACATTATCCATCTATATATAAATTGAATTCTGCCAAGCCTAAGTATCGTAAAGTTAATGGGAGCTATGCCAACCCAGAGAAACAAGATAGAACCCACAGAGTTCAGCTATTTCCATGAGCAACCCTAAAGATCTAACAGCATGTTGCTCATGTCAGCAGTTACTTGCAGGGTGTGAATTGGGCCACTAGAACTAAAACGTGCCTCCATGTGTTCTATCTTTAACACTCGATTGCATACTACTGTATGGAGCCAGGCAGAACACCAGTCCTACCAATTTAGCTCTGCAGCTAGAATTAACTATGGGACAAGGGAATGGAAGATTGAAAAGGGTGGAGTGGGGAGACCTCCATCCCCCATGAGCCCAGCTGCTCTTCAGGCATTAGTATATAGCCTTATGGCCAGTCCCACTCACTTTCTAAATTCTAACATACAAATGAAGACCTCAGTCCTGCAAACACCTGCTTGGAGTCACTTTTACTACAAATAGATTATATACAGTGTGGGTGAAAGGGTCTGCCTAGATGGATAGATGGATGGATCCCTTTGCAGAATCTGATGAAGTGAGCTGTAGCTCACGAAAGCTCATGCTCAAATAAATTGGTTAGTCTCTAAGGTGCCACAAGTACTCCTTTTCTTTTTGCAAATACAGACTAACACGGCTGTTCCTCTAAGACCTAAACTGGGTTCCTAACTGATTTTTTTTTTTTGAAGTACAAAAGGAAAACTAAAAGTAGATGTTGGAACAAAAGCTGTTGCTGAAAGTGCTGAGGAGCTTATGGAAGGAGGAAGGATCTGAATAGATCAGGCAATGTAAAAAAAGTGTTTGATATTATTTAACAACAAAAGTTTTTCTTCATAGTGGAGAAAGGGGCATGTACTTAATATCAGGCACTATACTTTATGGTGGAAGGGTATGTTATAAAAACTCCCTTTTCCCCCTTAATAAATCTGTGTATTATAAAAAGGTTATTGAGAATGAAAGAAGGTGACTTTGTCTTGTAGCAGTAAGTCCCAGCAGGGGATGTATTGTTAGATTGATGGAGCACTTCTCAGAGGGTTGAAGACCTATTCAGTCAGTCTCCAGCCTGCTTCCTAACAATGCACCTGAGGTGTGCGCCAGAAGCCATCTAATGCATATCCTGCTGGGGCTTACTGCTGTAAGCAATTGTATGTAGCAGCAGGTATGAGAAAGTGATGGAATCCTTGCTGGCATTTGTTCAGTATTTTTCTAAATTATGCATTTTAGTTTGAAGTTACACACCTTCTTTTAAAGCGTGTAAAAGTGTTGTTACATTACATACAATTGCTAGTTTTCCTAAATTTCCTGTTACTCAAAACAGCATCAAACTGTCCTTTATCTAGTACACGAATATCTGTTCTATTATCCAAACTTAGGCCCTGATCCTGTAAACGCCTAAACAGGTGTGTATTATTATTTTATTATTAAAAAGAAAAGGAGTACTTGTGGCACCTTAGAGACTAACCAATTTATTACACAATAGGCCCCAACTAAGATCGGGGCCCCATTGCGCTAGTCACTGTTTACGAACACATTTGGAGAAAGTCTCTGTCCTGAAGAGTTTACACTCTAAGTAAGCAAGGCAGACAAAAGGACGGAGGGGAAACAAGCACAGAGGTAAAGTGAGTTGCCCATGGTCCCACAGCAGGTCAGCCAGTGAGCTGGGGCTTGAACCCTCCTGAGTCCCAGTCTAATGCCCTTCCACTAGACTACACTGCCTCCTTAACTTTACCCACATGAGGAAGTCCCATTGAATGTAAGTAAAGTTACAAACATGCTGAAGTGTTTGCAGGGTTGTGTGTCCCTTTGACATGTTATTAATCAAAATTGTAATGCGTGTGATGTCTTTGCCCATCTTCTGCCCAGAACTGAGAGGCTTAACAGACACTGTCACTGTTGCCTGTGCGATATTTTCACTCTTTCTGAAAATGCCTTCTATGTCTAATTCCTCACCCAGTATGTAACAAATAGCCACCATGTTTCATAGTACAGCCGGTGTATGAAATTTTAAAATCTGCTTCTATGTATCTCACTGGTAAATCATTCCAACTGCAAAATGTGCATTGTACATACCCTTGTCTGTCAGCCTTCTGAAGGACAGAGTGGTATTAAGACTGAAAATGAGGGGGAAATACAAGATGTTTTAAACAATGTATGTTTAATTTACTTGACATAAATAAAGCCACCTGTAATTTCATTTTCCAGATTTCACATTTCTGCTTTAAATAATTTTTAATAAGAATGTGAGAAGCCCAGTGTTGTGAACAGCAAATTTGGGTTTAAAGTGAGGTCTGTTATCTTGGGAGAAATGGTCTCGACTATCTGTAGTTAGCTTTATCACATCAAATGAGTAAAGAATGCAGCAGCAGGAGTCTTTTTAATTAGTCTACATGTTTACATTGGTGATCTGGTTCTTTGTTCGTGTGTGGGAAGGAGAGGGGGGCTGCCACCTTGGTTAATGTGTGATTTTCTGAAGTTGTGCTTTTCTTGTTAGCTTAGCTTTTATGGTGGTTGTATTGACTGATGATTTATTGCACTGTTATTAAGCAACTAACCTTGAAGAATAAGATAATGGCTACCAAGAGGGTGTTTTTAAAATAAAAACTAAAAACTTCTGAAAGTGAGGCATCAAACAGAAGTGACAGATTGCCCTTTACACTTTGCCGAGCCATTCAGTTTTTGTATGCCATAAGCAACTTTGTATGCCATAAGAGGACACTATCTCTTACTCATCTCTACTTATATAGCCTCTAGTACAATGAAGGTTATATGTTAGATATTTTTGTCCTTTTTTCGCTTATTCTTTTATTTGCAATATAAATGTGCTCATCTGCACACTGCATGATCTCTCCCCTCAGCACAGATTTAATGTAATAGCAGGAATAGCGTTGTAACGGTACCGCCCTCCTACTACTAAGACAGCATTACTTTTACAAGACAAGCGACAAAACATTTCATAGTGCAGTGTGAAACACTATCAGTTACAATTAAACTGTCATTGTCAAAATGAATTAACAAAATTCATTTGGGATTGCAGGTTCCAGTTCCATGCTTTGATTGTTTGCATCTGCAAGTAAGGCCGCCTCCTTCATTACTGACTTCCAATGGAAGAAGAATCCGAATTTAAACAAGCAGTCAGATCTGCCTGGCAGCCTCTTGCCCCTGTGTGCAGCTGCTCCATTAAAGTCATTGCATAGCTAGAAGTCGCTTATGCCAGTGGTTTTCAAACTTCTTTTCTGGGTACCCAGTTGAAGCAAATTGTTGATGCCTATGACCCAACGGAGCTGGGGATGAGGGGTTTGGGGTGTGGGAGGGGCTCATGACTGGGGCAGAGGGTTGGGGTGCAGGATGGGGCCAGGAATGAGGGGTTCAAGCTGTGGAAGGGGGCTCAGGGCTGGGGCAGGGGGGTTGGGATACGGGAGGGGGGTCAGGGCTCTGGGTTGGGGGTGCAGGCTCTGGGGTGGGGCCAGGGATGAGGGGTTTGAGGTGCAGGAGGAGCTCTGGGTTTGGGGGGGCCCAGGGCTGGGGCAGGGGGGCTGGGTGCAGGAGGGGGTCAGGGCTCTGGGCTGGGGGTGCAGGCTTGGAGGGGCCGCAGATGAGGGGTTTTGGGTGCAGGAAGTGGTTCTGAGTTTGGGGGATGCTCGGCTGGGGCAGGGGATTGGGGCACGGGGCTGGGGCACGGACTTACCTCCGGCGGTTCCTGGTCAGCGGCACAGCCGGGGTGCAGAGGCAGGCTTCCTGCCTGTCCTGGCGCCGTGGACCACGCTGCACCCTGGAAGTGGCCAGCAGCAAGTGTGACTCCATGCGACTCTTGCCCCCAGTTTCCGGCCAATGGGAGTGCAGAGCTGGTGCTCAGGGTGGAGGCAGCGCATGGAGCCCCCTGCCTAGAACCTCCGGACCCACTGCTGGCTGCTTCTGTGACGCAGCGCGGTGTCGGAACAGGTAGGCACAAGCCTGCCTTAGCTGGGCAGCACCGCCGATGGGACTCTTAATGTCCCTGTCAGCGGTGCAGACCAGAGCCGCTAGGGTCCCTGGGTGCTGAGCAAGGCGACCCAGTGCTTTACATGCCACGACCCAGTACTGGGTCACAACCCAAACTTTGAAAAACATTGGCTTATGCTATAGTAACTGTAACAATAGCTACTGGAGTCAGAGGGTGTTGGCCCCTGCTGTGTGAGGGGTATAACCTTTTATAATCCTGAAACATATCGTCTGTTAAAGGGCCAGGAAGCAAAGAACACGCTCTTAAGAGCACAGGCTTTTTGGTAAACAAGTTAAACACCCATTTCATCATCTGCGTTTGCAGACTGCTCTTCAACCCAAGCACACACATGGCTTTTGTTCCACTCCTTCAAAATGAGTGATTTACCTGCTACATGTTTCAACTTAGTTTTTTTGTGATTATTCTGCATTCCACACCAATGTCTATTTTGAAATTCACTTATTTCTAGAGTTGCCAATTTTGGTTGGATGTATTCCTGGAGATTTAATCACATGACAATTTAATTAAAGATTAATCTTTAATTCCTGGAGACTCCCAGCCAATCCTGGAGGGTTGGCAACCCTGTCATTTCCAATAAAAAGAAAAGGAGTACTTGAGGCACCTTAGAGACTAACCAATTTATTTGAGCATGAGCTTTCGTGAGCTACATCGGATGCACCCGATGAAGTGAGCTGTAGCTCACAAAAGCTCATGCTCAAATAAATTGTTAGTCTCTAAGGGTCCACAAGTACTCCTTTTCTTTTTGCGAATACAGACTAACACGGCTGTTACTCTGAAACCTGTTATTTCCAATGTCACACAAACCAATGTTGTAAAAACTTTCTTTGTAAAATGTATTGAATGACTCAAACAACTGTTTCTGTATTATAAGAGCTTTGCAATCTAGCTGTGTGTTCATGATGTCTTTTGCATTTGAATTTCTTTGCAATTTTTGGTGAGTGCAATACACTTTTGCAAAATAATTGCTTTTGTTGCACGTGTGATCCTGGCCCACTTATGTTAGACATCCTTGCATTGTTTTATGATTGCCCTTACATTTATTGCAAACAAATCTAGTCTCTGCCACTTGTTTTCCCTTGTATTCTGTTTTTCTGAATTTCTAAGTAGTGCTCAGTTCTTTTACTGCTTTGCTTAGACTTTCATTTGGGAAGCATCATTTTTAATAGCCCTGCAAATACCCACTGTTTCAATGGCAAGTCCTTTTTCTCACAATCTTGATTTGACCTGGTTATCAATTATATTGCAAATAGTTGTTAGCTATTCAGTTTCCATTGACTTAGCAATGTAGGTCTGTTATATATCATTAATTGTCACAGTGTGGAGGATTTTACCCCCTTCAATTTGTCCTTACTCCTTGCTTCCAGGGAAACTTGGAAACACTGCAATCACTGCCTCCACTTCTCTGCCAAGTTCCCTTCTGAACTGATATTTGGGTGGGTTCATTTTCTCCAAATTTCCTTCTGCGCAGGGTGGATTGATTTAAATCAGCGAGCAGGAAACCTTGATTTAATTAATGGAATTGTGTTTTGCATTTGTGCTTTTAGATTATTTTCCTAAATAAAGGTTGATTCTTATGAGTTGGTAACCATTAAACATGTTGGTTTGCAACTAAATACACTTTATAGTAAAGGTGGTGCTTCTTCTCACATGAGAACGGCCATACTGGGTCAGACCAAAGGTCCATCTAGCCCAGTATCCTGTGTTCTGACAGTAGCCAATGCCAGGTGCCTCAGAGGGAATGAACAGAACAGGTAATCATCAAGTGATCCATCCCCTGTCTCCCATTCCCAGCTTCTGGCAAACAGAGGCTAAGGACACCATCCCTGCCCATCCTGGCTAATGGCCATTGATGGACCTATCCTCCATGAACTTATCTAGTTCTTTTTGAACCCCGTTATATTCTTGGCCTTCACAACAACCTCTGGCAAAGAGTTCTCCTCAAATGGCAACTGTTCCATACCCCTAATCATTTTTGTTGCCTTTTTCTGAACCTTTTCCAATTCCAATATATCTTTTTTGAGATAGGGCGACCACCTCTGCACTTTTTTTGTGGACTGTTATAAAATTACAATAAAATACCCAACCAATTAATTGTTTTTCCGTTTCAAGGCCCTTCCTCCTCTGCCCCACACAATTTGCTACTAGGTGGAAATCTTATAGATCAGTTCTCATCCCTAGAGTAATTTTGTATGGTTAAGTAAGAAAACAGATATGTTTATAAAAGAAATGCTAACAAACCCTTACCCATAGCAGCCCAAACAGTGGCATCACATCTGCATCATCATCCAAATTTTTTGGAAGATTTTTTTCCTCCCCTATTTTATGATTAAAGATAAAAAGATGACATTTTTCTATTCTTCCTTTTTTGTAGCAACTGTCATTGCCACACTGTTTTTGTTGTTGCTATCTTTTTATGTGTGCATTCAAATCTCCCACAATATGATTGGATATCTCCTTACTATCTCATTATTTCACCAGGTTTCAATTCACCTAGAGTTAATTATGCTGAGGTAAGTAAAAATAATGCTGTATACTGAATGCAAATCTGGCAAACTGATGTAGTAACTGCAGTATTATTTATTTTTGCTGATTTAAGCAAGATATTAAAATATCAAAAGTTCATAATGTGTCTAGTACTTAAGTAAACTACAGGTATCTCCTTGTGTATATGCATGAATATAACGAGGAGTCCGGTGGCGCCTTAAAGACTAACAGATTTATTTGGGCATAAGCTTTCGTGCATAAAAAACCCACTTCTTCCAATGCAACAGATACAGACTAACATGGCTATCCATCTGATGCAAGAATATCTGAATATTCTTGATAACTAGGAGGATATACTATATCTATACACATTTAAGCAATTGTATATCTTAAATATCAATTTATTCAGATTCTTAATTTTCCATTTTTATTATGTTAGAAAATGGTGAAGGATGCCTTTCTTATTTATTAGATGATGATTAATGTTTTATTTGTGATTTGTGTCAAGCTCTATTTGGATGGAAATTCAAATTCAAATAAAATGCACAAAATCATTTTACTTTATTTTTTAAATTAAACTACCTTAAAAGTGCTGGATACGAAGGAAAAAAGTTTATCTAAACGTGTTTTGCATTTGAAACTAACTGATATATTAAACAAAGGAAGCACTATCTGCAGTTAGTGACTTTAACTGATGATTTCTGCTCACCAGGTGCTTCAAAATTTTAGAACTAGTAGATCTCATCCTCTCAAATGTAGTTTTTATTCATAGATTGGAAGAGGAAAACAAGCTTTTCCGCTTTTTCAACTCTCAGTTGTTGTCTTAACTTTGAATGAATTAGTTGAATAAACTGAAATGAAGAAAATATTCTCTCTGCAACTGCAGAAGAGGCTACTTTTGTCAACAGCTGGTTTAGAATTTAACAAACTCTAATTCTGGATCCTGAGCCAGTAACTTCTGCTAATTCAGTAGTTTGACTTTCTTTAAAACTTGGCAGGAAACACATATCATTTAATATTTTTTGTATTTATTTTAAATTATTTTAACAGAGTGTAATAAGTTTAGGCCTTAACATAAGCTGTCAATTTCAAATTTAATTTTAAATAGGTTTATTTTTAAAATTAAATGTATTTTATTTTTATTATTTTTTAAACAATGAATTTTATCCACCCTGCTTCTGGGTATAGTGTAATTACTGTAACAAATATTGGGATAAATACATGCCAATTTACACCCTGTAGGATGTAGTTACTGGTTGATTTACACAGTAATGGGATTGATTGAGATGTTACATCAGAATGGAATTTAGTCCCAACTGTTTAAAAAGTTGTTAGAATTGGTTTAATTTATTGTCCATCATAGTTAAGACCGGGGTGTCAATAATAAGAATTTGTATGGAATTTTACACTCTTTATTTTTACTGCAATCAACATTATTTTAGAGTATCATGATTTACTTTATCATATTAGTTATATGCTGCTAGATAATCTATTGCTGTTTGCAGTGTTGCTGTAGCTGTGTTGGTCCCAGGATATTAGAGAGACCAAGTGGGTGAGGTAATATCTTTCATTGGACTAACTTGTGTAGGTGAAAGACAACCTGAAGAAGAGCTCAAAAGCTTGTCTCTTTCCCCAACAAAAGGTGATCCAATAAAAGATATTACCTCACCCACCTTGTCTTGCTAGATAATCTAGTAATTCAGTAATATTATTGCAGGAGGTAGTTAAGTCAATGGAAGAATACTTCTGTCAGCCTAGCTTTCTCTGCACCGGGAGCTAGGTCAGCTTGAGTATGTTGCTCAGAGAGTGGATTTTTCATATTGCTGAGTGACATAGTTGGGTTGACCTAACTTTTTAGTGCAGACTTAGTCTTAGTCTTTATTCTACTACTCAAAGGTTTAAGTAGCGTATTAAAAACTTTCAGCCCATTGCTGCCCATGGGCACTGTTTAGCCCTATGGGTATGTCTTCCCTGCAGAGTTAACTCTGGTGATTGGCACCCGGGTCTCAGGAGTGAACAGAAACATTGCAAAGCCATACCCGATTTACTGTGTCCTCACTGGTGCTGCACTCACCCATGTATGGCACTAGGACTTCTGGAGCCATATCCGAAGGTTCTTTGTGATTCAGGAAACTGAGCTACTCAATGATGCTTTCCAGTGAATTGTGGGAGAACGTATCTGACCTTCTGGAAAAGGATGGGAGGGCAATTGTGAAAAGGCAGTGGAAGAGGACTATCAGCACTCAAGTGATTTAGTCTGCATCCTCACTGCAAAGTGGGTGGGTTACCAATCTGAGTGAAAGCCTCTTTCAAGCTTTAGCCGACAGTCCCAGATGAGCCAGCTAGCCAGTGTTAAAAGCACCACTAAACTTAGGAGAGAGGGTTTGTATGTGGATGGGAGGGAGATTGGGGCAACACCTGAATGAGAGCCTGAGTTAACTCTGCAGTGATGACATATGGTAATTCATGCGGATAGTCCCATTTAAATTGATGGTGCTGAGTTTATGAGTAAGGATTGAAGGATCAGACCCTAAATGCATAGTTTTTATAAGATTGTATTTAATCTAGGGGAAACTATCTGTCAAAGACATTTTCAAAAGTCCCTATATGATGGACAGGCTACTGCAACCTTCTTGAAGTTGCACTAAATTATTTTAGTTACTAATTGTTTGGTACATAGTCCAAAACAATGTTAAGGTTTCCAAATAAGTGAATTAAAGCCTGAGGGCAGCAATTTGTTTTCTTTTTCTTTTAAGTCTTTGGAAACATAACATTGACTGGATTCCCCTTCTAATATCCATGACTGACAGCTTGTAACTTATTTTAGTGTTACTGCCAACAAAGATACCCTGCTAGCTATGGACTGGTGGGTAAAATATTACATTTCCCTCTTATATCCTAGCACTAACAGTCTATAGAGTTTTCCTCCATTTTTTTAGTGTTCTCTTACCCTTGTTTTTCTAGGTAACGGGATTACAATCTGCTCATATTGAAAATATTAACACCCTTCAGGGAGAATACATAATTTTGCCTCAGGTCTTACAAATGTCTTGACCTCAATGGTTACTAAGCAAATATCTACACTACCCATTTTTGTTGACAAAAGTGATGGTGACACCCAAAAGGCGACATAATAAAAATCAGAATCTCATGTTTACACTTGCTCCTTCTTGCATCCACAGTGAGGGCACCATCATTGACAGTGTGAGCATTGCATTGTGGGTACCTATCCCACAGTCCAGCTTGATACCTTCTGTCGCTAGGTCTTGTGGGAAAGCTGAGAGGATCACGGCACATCTTGAGACCTGGCTAAATGTCCTGTGATGCATTGCTTTATGTCCAAGCAGTCCATGGGCTTCCGGCTTTCTTTCGCATCATTTTTGCAACGGCTATTCTGTACTCTGCACTCCGGCATCTTTGTGGGAAGGGATGGATTCTGCACTGCTCTCCTATGCACTGTTAACTGTCATGAAGACATAGTGGATGGCAATGCAGTTAATTGTCCAGTTCCTAACTGAAGGAGACTTGCAGATGCCCAACATTTTGAGTGATATGAATAGGAGCAACTTTAGATTGCTTTTGGCATTCACAGAGCAGCTGCATAGGATAGACCATTGCTTTGGGGCTTGGGAAACAAGCACAGTATAGTGGGATTGTATTGTCATACAGGTGTGGGATGAAGACCAGTGGCTACAGAACTTTCAGATGCGGAAAGCCACCTTCCTGGAACTCTGTGCAGAGCTCGCCCCAGACTTGCAGTGCAAGGACACCAGAATGAGAGCTGCCCTCTCAGTAGAGAAGTGTGTGGCAATAGCTGTGTGGAAGCTGGGGGCTACCGGTCAGTCACAAATCAATTTGGAGTGGGGAAGTCGACCGTTGGGGCTGCATTAATGCAAGTGTGCAGGGAAATTACAGCTACGAAGGACCATGATTCTGGAAAATGTGCGTGCAATAGTGGACGGCTTTGCAGAAATGGGGTTCCCTAACTGTGGAGGGGCGATAGATGATACACATATTCCAATTTTGGCATCAGACCACCTTGCAACAGAGTACATCAATCGGAAGGGGTACTTCTCCATGGTAATGCAGGCGCTTGTGGATCATTGAGGGCGTTTCACTGACATCAACACGGGGTGGTCCGGGAAGGTGCATGACGCATGCACCTTCAGGAACACTAGCCTGTACAGAAAGTTACGAGTGGAGACTTTCTTTCCAAACAAGAAGAGTATAGTGGGGGATGTTAAAATGTCCATTGTGATCCTGGGAGACCTGGCATACCCCTTACAGTCAGGGCTCATGAAACCTTACACAGGACACCTGGACAGTAGTAAGGAGCAGTTCAACAGCAGGTGGAGTAGGCGCCAGATGACAGCTGAATGTGCCTTTGGCAGATTAAAGGCACATTGGTGATGCCTTTATGGCAGGCTGGACCTTAATGAGGATAATATTCCCACGGTCATAGCTGCGTGCTGTACATTCCATATAATCTCGGTGAGTGCTGAGGCAGACCGCTTGGCCGCTGATTTTGAACAGCCAGATACCAGGGCTGTCAGAGGAGCCCAAAGGGGGGCAGTTCGAATCAGGGAGGCTTTGAGACAGCACTTTGACAACGAGCAGCAATAATGTATATCTCTGTCACTGGGGCTATTTTTCCTAGGATGCAATGGTGTCATTTTTGGCCTTACATGCCTGTAAGAAAATGATAACAATGCCTGTGCATGTATTCGTAGTGCCTGCAATCTCAATTTGTAGAAAAAATATAAAGGGTGATTCACCATTAAAGAACTCCTCGATTTTATTGAACAAGAAAGAGCACACATAAATGCCTGATGGGAAAGGAGGAACCAGGGAAGGACAGACCTTCACAACTGTGTGTAGGTCCAGCTATCATTGTTAAAGTTCTCCGAGGGGGTGGAGTGAAGGGGAAACCGAGAACGCCCCGAAAGCAAAAAGGAACGTGCAGGTGGAGTTGGATGGGGGCATGGAAAAGTGTTCTGAATGTGTTGCTGGGCAGGGTGAGCATGGACCTGCTCAGTCTGCAGCTCTATTAAGGACAGCAGCATCTGCGTTCGCTCCTCCATTACTTTAATATCCTCTCAGTTGCGTCTTTAACAAACGCTTGATTCTCTTTTCTCTCCTGCCATTTGGCTTCCCAGCACTCCTTATGTTCCCTTTTTTCTGCATTGGAACACTGCAGTACCTCCTGGAACATGTCTTCTTTGCTGTGTCTTGGGCGCTTTCTTATCTGGTGGAGATGCTCGGCAGGGGTGCATGGGGTGTTCCTGAAGTCCACATCTGGGGAAGCACAGGGGACAATGCACAGAAGCAGGATTGTTAAATTCATGCACAGCATAGTAACATTTCAGTTAAATTCACCTTTTGCAACATTGTAATCACTGTCTCACTGACCCTAGCTAGGCACACATCTCTGTGAACAGCTAAAGCATGGTGAGTGTTGGTGGGAGAGGGGGGTTGCTCCACATGGGGAAAAGAGAGCACAGTGTCTGCAAGGCTCGTGCAGCATTCTAAGGAATAAATTCTAAAATTCTCCCACACTTTTCCCACAGGCAGGGGTCATTCTAGCAGACATCTCACAGCTAAAGGTAAGCAGGGAAGCGAGGGTACATCTACTCTATGCTTGTGGCTTCCACCCTGTTCCCTACGCTGCTCGCCTATGTGCCGCTTTGGTCCCCGCACAAGTGATTGCTGAATGGTATGGGAAAGTTTCCTACCATGGGGGATGGAACAAAGCTTCTCTGCCATGCAACCTGCCGCAGAGGATTACTGAGTACCTCCAGGAAACTTTCCTGGAGATCTCTCTGGAGGATTCCTGGTGGGAGATTTTGGCTGCATCAACACCCTATTCCGCTGTACTGATTAGCTACACAGGGAAATGTCCAGCTCACAGAAACACCACCAGACTCCCACATTTCTATACCCTGAACCCATCTCCGCACTACACAAACCACAGCCACTTGCCAGGCATCTCATCTCCTGCTTCTTGCTCCCCGGAGAGTGACTGCTGCGACTGGCCAGACACTTCTGGAGTGGAGAACAGTTCCTGGCTGCCTGCCCCACTGGGCGACCCCACTGGGAGCTGCACATCCTCGTCTAACTCCACCTCTTCATCAATAACTTCGTCCTCCGGGTTAGGTCCTCTCTTTGCCGCATCCATTCCCCCCAAAGTATCCACAGATCTCTTGGCAGTGGAGGGGGAGTCACCACTGAGGATAGTGTTCAGCTCCTTATAGAACCGGCAGGTCTTAGGTGAAGCACCAGAGCGTCGGTTTGCCTCCGTCGCCTTATGGTACGTCTGCCTCAGCTCCTTTATCTTCGCTCTGCACTGCAGCGTGTCCTGATCATAGCCCTTTTTGCCCAAGCCTCGAGAAATGTGCCTGTAGGTGTCCCATTTCCTACGGCTCAAGCACAGCTGGGACTGCACAGCCTCTTCTCCCCAAATACTGATCAGATCCAACAGCTCCGCAGTGGTCCAAGCGGGATAGTGTTTAGTGTGATAACCTGCCATGGTAACCTGGGAAGATGCGAGGAGACCTCTCCACACGGAGCCAGCAGGAAATGGAATTTCAAAAATTCCCAGGGCTTCTAAGGGGGAGGGATGGATGGTCGTTTATCTGGCTGCAGGGCAGTGGAATTCAAACTGCTGACCAGAGCGGTCATGATGGGCATTGTGGGACACCTCCTGGAGGCCAATAAAAGCGATGAAATCAAGCGTGGTGTCTACACTGACACTCTATTGAAAAAAAAGTAGAGGAAAAAGACGTAAGTCTCTCATCAGGGCAGATGCATTTAGTCATCAATACTGGGCATTTTTCCCAACAAAAATTGCATCGCAGTGTGTACTCCCGCAGTTTGGTCAACAAAAAGCAGTTTTGGGTGACAAAACTTGGTAATGTAGACCAGGCCTAACTTAGTATCCAAATTTTTCTTTCATCTTTCTAATTCTCATGTTGACTTTTATTAAGGAATGAGAAAAGCACACTATTCGTTGATTGCCAGTTAAATACTTATTTGAAATTGGTGATTAGGACCTGCATTGAAGGGACATCATCATACACTTTGAGAGACATGGTTCCTCTGATTCCTCTCCCAAGCACAGGACTATCTCTAACCCTTGTGTGGAGTGGGAGGTAGGGGGGATGGCTCTGTGTGTCCTCCTCCCTGCATAAGGACCAGAGATGGAGTGGCCCTGGTTGTGTCACACTGCAAGTTAATAGCAAGACTATATGTCCAAAAAAGAAAAAGTTTGTGGGGTTTTTTTAAAGATACTTTATTTTAATGAGCTTTTGCAATGCTTTGAACAAAAGCAGCATTTTATATCTACAATGATGTGAGTCTTCACTCATTTCATCACATCACTTCATCACTCACATTCCCTCAGCTTGGTACTTTGTCTTCCATGCTAAAAACAGGTAAATTTTTCATCTCAGTAATTACCAAGATTGAGCTTTCCCAAGGTAAATACCAGTGAGGACAAGGCATTTCAGATTTATCAGAAGGTAAACTGGCTGAGGTCATCTCTATATCCCCACCTGGGATTACGTTGGTGAGTTAATTTTGCAGTAAAACTGAAGTGCCTCGTCTTCACTGTTTTTTTAACCTCAGAATAGCTCCTGTGTGTTAGGTCCCTGAGGTAAAAGTTGTAGCTTTTTTAGCAGTGAAGACAAGCCTTGAGTATTTACATTGATTCCTTTGTCAGTAACTCATCTGAGAACTTCCCTTTCATATGTAGATCCGGGGGCATAACCGTTAAAGGAGGAAACTGAAACCCTGCATCCAAGCATCAGGGGAATTTGCTGGTGCACAGGAGCCATAAGGATCATCCTCTCCAGGGTAGACACAAGAAACTCTGTATATGAGCCATAGTGTTAGCTTTATGCCCCTTTGCCTGCACAGGTGGCATTTAGGAGTAGGAGGGGGTGTGATGACCAATGTAGCCTACACTTTGACTATTCTTGCTAGTGCAGTAGCCCATAGGAGAGGGTGCAAGTTACAGCAACCCTCACACAGTCAATTATGGGCACATGCAAGTTTCATTTCTGATGTAAAAAGAAAAGGAGTACTTGTGGCACCTTAGAGACTAACAAATTTTTTTGAGCATAAGCCTGCTACTCTGAAACATTTCTGATGTAGTGATAGCAAGTTCTACCTAAACAAAATGTCTGTAATGGCACTTCTTTTTAAAACCATTTCCCTGCAATGTTCAGTAGCAGCATGTACACTGAGAATACTCTGTTGGGATTGGTAAAGCCCCAATCCTTCAAACACTTGTACACATGCTTAACTTCACTATCACAAGCAGTCCCATTGATTTCAGTGGGACAATCCATGAAGTTAAGCATGTTTAAATGTTTGCAGGATCAGGACCCCATGTACATCCTAACCTTCTGCTGAGGAAAAGATGGACAGCTCAGCCCTACAGCAAGAAACAAGAACACAGAATTACTCCTTAGATATCTGAAACCATTATTTTTACAAATACTGTTGCAGGTATATTAAACTTCTGTGATAAATGCAGCCAACATCACACTTCAAAATTCTTTATCAATTTTGATTTACAGCCAAAATGACAAACAGAATTAAGCGTCTAACCAGTGCTAAATATTCAGATATTTTCAGAGTTTTAATAAGTATTTATTTATCTATTTTAAGTACATGAAACAAAGATCTTTGTTTCTCAACATTATAATTTTTGTCTGACTTCTGTTTAGGAAGAGATAAAATAACAAAATTACCTTATTTTAAAATTGATCTTCTATGCCTTATGAAAGAGACCTATAGAACTTAATAGAAAATGGTAACCTTGTATGCATTTTGTAAACTTAATAGAGAAGAGACTCCCTGATTTTATATGAATTCGTATAGGGGATATAATTGTCATATTGTATAGGTTGAAAGAGTAATTTCTGTAGACCCCTATTGGTTTCATTCTTATAAAATTCCAAGGGACTCTCACATATTTTCTTATAATTACTGATGTCAATAGGGAAACATTTTAAAGAGTTATGATCCAGTTCTGCAAACACTTAACTTTAAGCCTGTGAATAGTCCCATTGACTACAGTGGGACTATCTGAAGCATTGAAAGGTAAGCTCTGCTTAATTGTTTGCAGGACTGAAGTTTTAAAACAGTTTTAGAACCTTTAAAACTGTTAAACTGGGGGATGATACCTTCCTTTCTCCACCCATAGTGCCAAATCAGAGAATATGTATTTATAACTCTTCTAATCTGAAATAGTCCTTCTATAATTTTCTTCCTAATGGTGGTTTTACACTTAGTGTATTAAAACAAATTTTAAAAAGATGAAAATAAATCCAAAAGCCCACCAAGATTCTTTGCTTAATTAAATTTCCTCCTGTCTCATGAGTCACTGTGAATAATTGCTAAATTGTTTACCAAAGATGTATATACAAGATAAAAAGCCTGTGGCTCACATACTCAGTCCTGGGTCACTTAGAGTTTTATTCAGTTTCTTTTAAATGTAACACACTCCTCCTGGTTAAGTTTAAAAGAAAAAGAAAAAGAAAAAAAGAGGAAGTCCAGAAATAATGGAAGGTTTCTCTTTGTAATGCACATGCGTAGTTGCAGGGAACAGGGAAAGAAGCTTTGATGCCCTCTTCTTGGGATTGTTTTAACATTTATCTCATGTCTCCTTACCTGATTGCGAAGGCTCAGGTCAGGGAGAATTAAAATTTTCCCATATTCAAGAAACAATTCTCTGTTGTTGCTAGCTTTCTTTCAGATTCTTTTCTTCTCTTGGAGGACAGTTGAAGACAGTGCACCAGAATTACATTCACTCTGTTAGATTCCTTGAGAGGACTTTGTAGCCTGGCCCCAACATAACAGTTAATTTTTGTCTTGTAATTTGAACAATGCACTCCAGCACAGTAGGCTTTAGCAATGCAAGCGCTTCCACAATTTTAAAGCTCCTTGACCTTACCTACTTTTCAAGCTGTTCCATGTTTCAGTGATTAGATTAGTTGCAACAAGTATTTTCATATAATTCTCTGGTTCCTGAGCAGCTTTCATTCCCTGATTGTTTGGATTTTTCTCAGTCTGCTTTTCACTGCCAGTGATCCATTTGCCCAGTTTTTATAAGTTGCAATATACATTTTAAATTGTTTTCTTTTAATGGAGCAGGAAGAATGTCAGCTGTGGGTTAATTATTGCGTAGCATTCCCTCAGAACTGTGCTCTTCTAGTTGCACTTACTGCCAACACAAGCCCTGTTACCTGTCCGGGTATTTCTGCAGTTGATATTCTCTTAGATTATAAACACTTTAGAGCATTATTCATACGCAGGGCCCTACCAAATTCACGGCCATGAAAAACGTGTCACGGACCACGAAATCTGGTCTTCCACTGGTGAAATCTGGTCTTTTGTATGCTTTTACCCCATACTATACAGATTTCACCAGGGAGACCAGCGTTTCTCAAATTGGGGGTCCTGCCCCAACAGGGAGTTGCCGGGGGGGAGGAGGCGGGTGTGTCGCAAGATTATTTTAAGGAGGTTGCGCGCTTGCCTTCAGAGCTGGGTGGCCAGAGAGCGGTGGCTGCTGGCCGGGTGCCCAGCTCTGAAGGCAGCGCCCCACAAGCAGCCGCGCAGAAGGAAGGGTGGCTATACCAGACCATGCCACCCTCACTTCTGCGCTGCTGCTGGCGGCGGCTCGGCCTTCACAGCAGCAGCTGCTGCTCTCCAGCCACCCAGCTTTGATGCCAGCGCTGCCACCAGCAGCACTGCAGAAGTAAAGATAGCAGTACAACCCGCCCCTACAATAACCTTGCGACCCCCTCCACCCGCAACTCCTTTTTGGGTCAGGACCCCTGCAGTTACAACACCGTGAAATTTCACATTTAAATATTTGAAATCATGAAATTTATGGTTTTTAAAATCCTAGGAATCCATTTTGAAATTCACCAAAATGGATCGTGAATTTGTGTACATATATGTTCAGCACCTGGCACAACTGGGTCCCAGTCCTGAATTAGGGCTTCAAGGCACTATTGCAATGCAAAATAATTATATGGTTTAATTAGCTTTAAAGTAATCCATCTTTTCGTGCTTGTTTTATTCTCTTGTCTTGCACGGTCATATTTTTATTTTACCATCCTGTTAGTACAATCAAAGCACCTGCTGTCTCAAATGTAGCTTTTAGTGATTTATTTTAGCTTATGTAATTGCATCTGTTTTATGCTCATCTGAACCTAGGGTCTGATCCAATGCCTAATGAAGTTTGTGGGAGTCTTTCCATTGTCTTCTATGGGGTTTGGTTCAAGCCCATTAAGATGCTGCTTCATTCCAACAACTGTAGCTTCTACACAAGACTCTTTCTCTCTTACCTCAAAATCAAGTTTTGATAATATAGAAGCTTTAATTGTCTTACTGTCACTGGAAGTGATCTGGTGGTGGGGTCCCATCCCAGCTGGTAACTGTCTTCAGTAACTTGGGTTTCAGATGTATTCAGATTATCTAAGAGGAGCACTCTTCAGTATTTTCCTGTCTTACAGGCAAGACATAAGCCAAATGACCAGTTAAGTGTAACGTTCTTTATACTCTGCAGAATTAGTTGTATTATTCTGGAAAGTATCTAAACTGCCTACTGCCCTACCTTTTCCAGCTGGAATTGTGATTTGTCCATAGCACCCTCTTAACCAAAAGTCACAGACCTATCGATGGGGACCCACCATGGCTCCAGTCCTACTCAGCAGTGTTAGGTGGATTTATGTCCTCTGTCACTCTGGAGTGACTGCTGCCAAGGTCATCTATTTTCTCTGTCTCAGCAACAGTTGGCTACATCTCAAGTGACAGCTGTGATTAGTATTGTGTAATTAAAAGGTGGAATGGCAAGTATCCCAAGAGGCATCAACAGAACAAGCAAGGGTCAGGCACAAAGGATTCTGAATTATAAAGTTATTTCTCTAGTCAGAGAATATTTTTCATTACTGAAAAGCACTTTGCCTTTTCCCTGCCATTTTTAAATATTCTATCCTCATGCTAGAGCTGTTAAAAACAACTTTGAAAAAAATTGTTTTGACAGAAACTATCTTTTTCCACTCATCATATCCAAAAATGTACCAGCCTTTCAAAAAATGATTCACCTTAAGACAGAGAGAGTCCTGTAAAGTTTCATTCTGGTATATATCAGTATCAGAAAATTATGAGTGACTGAAAACATGGCTTTAGGATGGAAACTGAATTAACCTTAACTAGAACTGTTGCTGGCATTCAGGCTGTTATGATAGTAGTTCCATGTAGCACTTTATCTATTCAATGCACTTGTACAAACATTAATTGATTTTAAAAGGCCAATAATATACACTAGTAAAAACTTCACAGCAAGTTCTTGATGATCACTTTAGATAAGCTATTACCAGCAGGACAGTGGGGTGGGAGGAGGTATTGTTTCATATTCTCTGTGTGTATATAAAGTCTGCTGCAGTTTCCACAGTATGCATCCGATGAAGTGAGCTGTAGCTCACGAAAGCTCATGCTCAAATAAATTGGTTAGTCTCTAAGGTGCCACAAGTACTCCTTTTCTTTTTGCGAATACAGACTAACACGGCTGTTACTCTGAAACCTGACACAGCCTGAACACTCTCATACTATACATGACGTTGCATTTCCTTATTATTGTAGCTTTCCAGGGGATTCCTCCCATCCCAGGGACCACTTGAGTTCAGTGTCTGCTTAGAACCAGACCTGACCAAGGGCGTAAGAGCCTTCCCAAAAGTTGGGGGGCGGGGGCTGGAAGGGGTGGGGGTGGGACCGAAGCCGAAAACAGCCGCCTGCCTATGTTGTCCCCCCTGGCCCAGGGGAGGTGAAGGTAGAAGGTCCACGCCAGCTCCCCACAGCTGCCCACTCAGCTCTCCCTGACCCGGCTCCAGCCAGGTGTGGGGGGATCTCGGAGCCGCAGCCTGGCCATGGTAAGAGCTGCGCAGGCAGCTGTGGGGAGCCATGATGGACCCTCCACCTGCCCGTGGTGCAGGGGGCCTGAGGAGAGCAGCCCGTGTGCCTGCCCCGTAGGCCTCCCACCCAGGGCAGGTGGAGGGTCCCCACAGCTGCCCACATGGCTCTTATCATGGCCAGGCTGCAGCTCTGAGGTCTCCCCAGCCAGAGTTGGGTCAGGAAGAGCCGCATGGGCTGGGGGCTGTTTTCAGCACCTCCCCCACCCCCCTACTGTCCCCATATCTACTCTAGAGACACCATCAGAGGACCCAACCACAACAGCCACACCATCAGAAGCTCATTCACCTGCAAATCTACTAATATGATATATGCCATCATGTGCCAGCAATGCCCCTCTGCCATGTACATTGGCCAAACTGGGCAGTCTCTACATAAAAGAATAAATGGACACAAATCAGTCATCAGGAATGGTAACATACAAAAGCCAACAGGAGAACACTTGAATCTCCCTGGACATTCAATAACAGATTAAAAAGTAGCCATCCTTCACCAAAAAAACTTCAAAAACAG
The DNA here is from genome assembly GCF_965140235.1 of Caretta caretta. Classification (NCBI taxonomy): domain Eukaryota; kingdom Metazoa; phylum Chordata; order Testudines; family Cheloniidae; genus Caretta; species Caretta caretta. The sequence goes on from NC_134210.1 coordinate 122,281,580, forward strand.
ACTTCAAAGAGACACTGCAGAGCTACAATTCATTTGAAAACTTAACACCATTAATTTGGGCTTGAATAGGGACCGGCTGGCTCACTACAAAAGCAATTTTTCCTTTCTTGGTATTGACACCTCCTCATCACTTATTGGGAGTGGACCACATCCACCCTGACTGAATTGGCCTTGTCAGCACTGGTTCTCCACTTGTACGGTAACTCCCTTCTCTTCATGTGCCAGTATATTTATGCCTGTATCTGTAATTTTCACTCCATGCATCTGAAGAAGTGGGGTTTTTACCCACAAAAGCTCATGCCCAATAAATCTGTTAATCTTCAAGGTGCCACCAGACTCCTCCTTATTTTTGTCCATTATGGTTAGGGGCGGGGACTAACTCCCACCCAAACCTACTCCTGGGAGAGGTTGACTCTTTTTATCCATACCCGAACCTACAGCCCTTGGGGGTGGGGGAGAGGAGGAGGAGAGGGTCTCTGTTAGACCAGAATCAAGGCAAGATTGTACACCTGGACCCTGCATCATTACACCTCACAGCCTTAAAGCTGGTTGGATTGTTGGATCATATTAAAGAAGTTCTGTATTAAAATCACAAATGAGTTTAATTCCCCATAGTTTAAATTCCAGGGTATTACTAATTAAGAGGTCTCTTGGTTTTTGGTACTGGTTCTCTCCCTCTCTGTGTGAAACTTGCAAGCCCTAGAACATTTTAAGACAGAGTCTGTTCTCAAAGCAATTCTTTGTAACAATTATTCACACAGAGAGAGACTCAAAGCAATACTTTGTAACAACAGAAACAGCACCCAGAGACTCCCCACCCTTTCGTTGTATTCATCTTGCTTTGTTAACAATTGTGATTAAAATAGACATAGAGGATGTATGTGGATGGATGCTTGGTGTGGATAATAACTGAATGATCAGGGAGGTGCCAGCATAAGAATCCAGTGACCATCAGCTGAAGAAGGCGTCAAGTGGAAACAACCAGAGGACCCCCGGAGGGCAGACTGGAATCCACCCAACAGCCTCAAGAATGGGAGAACCAAAGAACAAGATAACATCTGGCAGCACGGAGCCATCAGGAATGTGCCATCTGCTGATTGATTCAGCAACAGCATGATGAAGCAATTCCCACAGACTGGCATAGGAAGAAAATCCTATAAAAATGGACTCTAGAAAGTGAGAACTTTGGGGTCTGATTCTGCAAACCAACTTCCAGGAGCATCAGATGTGTATCTGACAAAGCCCTGCTCCCTCCTCATGTCCAGGCCACCTAGCCAGTGGCTTGGCATAAGCAACTCTAAGGCTGATAACTATGATAACAATCTTGCAGAACCTGTGTGTGTGTGTGTATAAATATGAAATTGAATGGCACGTTATAGCTATAACTAACTGCTTACTATGATTCTTTCTGTATTCACAATAAATGTGGCATTTTGCCTTTTCCCCTTTAATAAGATCCTGCTGGTTTTTATTTTATTGGTATAACAGGATTACTTGAACTTCTCTCGTATCAACAGCCACCACCTAACTAGCCTACATAAAGAGAGCAAGTGGCCTTACTCCACAACAGGGATCCCACAAGGCCGAGCTTCAATAAAGTTGTATTTCCACTGTGAGCTCTTGACTCCTGCATATACTGCAGTAAAATCCTACTCATTCACCATACAAAATGAAAAGGAAAGGGAAAGTTGAACAGCCAATAGGAAAAATATATTGATACACAATGAATGATCTCTAGACTCCTATTGCCACTTATAAGATTAAAAACATTACACCCCATAATACTATGGGTTCTCATCAGGGCCAGCTCCAGGGACCAGCGTTCCAAGCAGGTGCTTGGGGCAGCCGTTAGAAAGGGGTGGCAGTTCGGCGGCAGCTTCTCCCCTTTGCTGGCCGTGGCGGCAAATGGGCAGCAACTTCCTTTTGCTGTCTGCGGCGGCAGTTGTTTTCACTGCTTGGGGTGGAAAAAACTGTCTGGCCGGCCCTGGTTCTCATGTACCCCATCACCTTTTGGGAGCAGCCTCAGTCTGCAATTCCTTACACATAAGAGACCCTTCCAAACACCCACTTACACCAGCCTGAATTTGGCTCATCACCATGCATATGTGCTGCCATGGATTGAAGATAAAGGAAGGAAATTCTGGCTTTTATTAATGCCATTCCCAAAATGGCTGAAGAGGTTTCTTGTAAGTCATCAAAAGGTGCTCTCTATTCCTACAGAAAGAGGCTTTTCCTGTGTACCTGGCTAGTGCATTGGAGTTCCAAGTGCTGTCCAGAGCGGTCACAATGGAGCACTCTGGGATAGCTTCTGGAGGCCAATACCGTCGATTTGCGTCCACACTATCCCAAATTCGACCCAGCAAGGTTGATTTTAGCGCTACTCCCCTCGTCGGGGAGCAGTACAGAAGTCGATTTTAAGAGCCGTTTAGGTAGACGGAACAGGGTTGGTTGTGTGGACGCAGTCATTTTTAAATTGACCTAACGCGGCTAAATTCGACCTAACCCCGTAGTGTAGACCAGGCCTAAGATACAGCCTTTCCTATCCATCCATTCCGCTAAAACTCTAATCCAGTCCTTCATCATATCCTGTCCCAACCTACTGCATCATCATCTTCTGGCCTTTACAAGTGCACTCTTGCCCTATTTACATCAATTCAAACCACTGCTACAAAGATCATGTTCCTAGCTCGTTGCTCTTGCCATGTCGCAGCTCTCTTGCAGCCCTCAGCTGGCTCCCTTTCTTCATTGCATCAAACCAATAATTTTCACTTTCAAGGCACTTTGAGGTGTAGCTTCACCCTAACCATCATCATTTCTCATTTCTGTTATGATGTTATTTCCAGCCTCCACTCTCAGTGATACCAGCCCTCATCATCCACTTGTAAAATTTTCAAACAAGTACCTTTGTGATTTCTACCATGCTGCCCTTCACAAATGGGAGGAGCTCCCATAAACATCCACAAAGCCATCTCATTGTTCTCCGTCAAATTTCTCCTCCTTTGTTGTGATGGCTACAAAAAGCTTGGCAACAGCTAGGCAGCTAGTATGTTGAGACCTCTCCCTGTCGTGCTAACCAGTACTGTCTCATTATGTCCCTGTGCTCCCCCATTTGTCTGTATCCACCTGTTGTCTCTTGGCTTATACTTTAGTTTGTAAGCTAGTTAGGGCAGACATCATCTTCCTGTAATGTGTTTCAACAGTGCCTAGCATAGTCCTGGTCCATGAACAGGGCTTTTAGACACTACTGCAATACAAATAATTAATAATAAATAATAAATTCAGAAGTAGTTCATTAGAGAGACAAAGTGGGTGAGGTAGTATCTTTTACTGGACCAACTTCTGTCTTTCTCACCCACAGAAGTTGGTCCAATAAAAGATATTTCTTCATCCACCTTCTTTCTAATATTCTGGGACCGACACGGCTACAACAACACTGCATACAAGTAATTCATTATTATTTATACAGCACTATACTATATATATGGTACTTTACAAATAGGTCACTCATGTACAGGATAACCATACAAGAACAAGGATGTGTAGAGACACTATCTGTAGGATACGGGCAATGGAAATATTCACAGGAGAAACATGTATTAAACAGGGAGCCTGTGTATTCTGAAATTCTACAGCCCTTATCTGGAATTAGCTATAGGATCTACCCCTTGCTGTAGAATCTAAACTCTTATTTAAAGAACAATTGGTTTCTAGACTTTATGGTTGGAGAAAAACTATGAAACATGATGAAACCAATGCAGTAAAATCTATGAACAGCCTCAAACAAAAGTTCAGAGAGAGAGATGTATTATTAATCTTATTGGGGTGGTAACTCTGAAACCTAAAGATAAGTTAAAATGTCATCATTCTTAACTATTTCATTGTTCATTTTAGCAAAAACATCCACCTAATGTAATCAGCAATCCCAAACTCCTTTGCTTTCAGAGATCTCAAAATTGTCCCCTACCCAACTGTAAATAACCCCACACATTCCTGCTGACAATTTCTAATGCAGTTATGTGTTGTCCAGGATTAAGACCTTTAGAGACGCTAAGCACTGAAAAGATTATGGTGCCCCCACATATGAAATTAAAAATAAAAATAATACTATACTGTAAAATAAAATTTTATTTTTCAAAATGACACAAAACATGTATGCTGAAATTAAAATAGCTTCTTTCTAGATTTTCTGATATCCAGAATTTTGCAAAGTTCATCTAAGCTGACTCGATGAAGCATGTTCGCTTCCATACACAATAGGGAAAGTGAATCAAGTCTGTCCTGACACGTTGTTCTCTAAGGGTTTTTTATTCTTTTCAGCTGAGAAAAAGAGCGTTTGGCTTTGCTGGTGCCCTAAGCACGTGCTTAGTCTGCCTATTGGGTAATCCAGCACTGGTGTTTGTCCCTACAAGACTCTGCCATACTCTAAAATTGAGAAATGCAGCAACAGTGTAAAATAAATTGAATTCAATACCAAAATAAAAAGGACTACTATACCAATTTTATTATTCATTTTCATTCACTTTTAGTTCAATAAATCCCTCCATGAATCTGAGTCTACTGCAGAATTTCCTGCTTACTGCACTTGAGCTCTTCAGAAGGGCCATGCTGCAGTATTTAGGCCCATTTTGTGCAAACTAGATAGGGTCTTGGTTTTAAGGCATGATTTATAGGAATGCAAGAGGAGGTCCCTGGCACTAAAACGAAGGTAGAAGCTTCTCCAAGCATAGCAGGTAGGTGGAAAGTAACCATAAAATCAAGAGTGGGAGGAAACCAAAGGTACAATTAGGAGACAGGATTGAGACAGACATAAAAAGCAATGGGGAAGGAGGAAGAAACGAAAGAAGAGATTAGTGCAGAATCTTGAAGCAAGAACACAACTTGAATTGTATGTAAAATAATAATAGAGGAAGCCAGTGAAGGGTGTCATATCTGGTAAAGGAACATGGACTGGCTACAGAGCTTGCTTATACACACCACATGTTCATCAGAGGATCCTTCACTGCTCTGTCAGGTATGGCTTTGGTTCGTTTAAATAAGGTGTTTTACACACAGCATCACCTAGTGACTGAACAGTATAAGACAGTTTAGCATTCCATTACATCTCCCTCTTTAAGTTCTACATTCTTGCCATTTACACTCATGCTATCTTTGAAGTTCTGTACATATCTATCTCTTAAGTGTCTGAATAGTACTGGTTTTCCAATTACATGTCCTGAATGTGTAACAGCTTGGTCATCTGGTTATCTATTAGTTGCAAAGACTGAATGTGGTCAATTTGGAGTTGTCTTCTTGTGCTGCATCTGCCTCTGTAAAGTTTGCTCTGTTTATTGTTCTTTCTGAGGAACTGTAGCTGTCAATAGTTTTTGCTGAATTCTCCACTGTCAGTGCTGATCACATATGGTCATAGTGCTGAATTCTTTTTCTTTACCACCACTGGAGTTGTCCATCTTTTTTTCTCCGGCCAATTTGACATGAATATGGTCACCAGGTTATAGACCCAGCGTTTCTTTAACTGAATGACATCTGTTGTAAAAGTGTTAATAAGCTCTTTTAGCCTATTTAACCAAATTTGGCTACTCTCTTCATGTCTAGCCACTTTGAAGACATATCTTCATGTCTAGCCAAAGTTGGAACAGAAACTGAGTGGTCTTCCCATGAGGAGTTGTGCTGGTTTATATCCAGTAGCTACTACTGGTGTTGATCTGTAACTCAGAAGACCAAGGAATTAATCTTCCTGATGCAAGATTTTCTTGGCTGTCTATATAGCTCTCTCAGCCTCTCCATTCACTCGTGAGTAATGTGGGCTGTAATAATATGATCACAATCATATTTCATTTGGAATTAAATTCTGCTGCAGTGAATTGTAGTTCATTATCCATCGCTAGTTGTTCTGGAATATCAAAATGAACAAAAGTGCACTTCAGTTTCTTGATAACCCTGCAATGTTATGTCTTTCATGTACATTATTTCTATATACCTGGAAAAATAGCCCACTACGACCAGATAATGATGTCCTCTAAATCACATAAATCTGCGGTTAGTTTCTTTCTTCCAAGGTCTCTCTGGTTAAGAGCACTTGTACATTGTAAATTTGTACTGGATGTTTTTTCAACAGTCCAAAATCCTCCACAAATTCTTCCATCCTTCTCACTGTGCCAACCATGGCTGTCACACTGTGGCTGAGAAAGCTGTTAATCTTTGATCACATACAAAGACAAAAGCTAGGCATTTGAAATGTAGGTTGCTTCTGTGATGAACTGGCGCATACAGTTCAGAACTGCTAGTTAGAACTGTGAGAGGTAACTTCAGCTCTGGGAGGGGTTGAAGGTGATTGTAACTCCCTTCTAAGAGGGCTGTGCCATAAACTCCTAAGCCAATTTTAAAGTCAATAGTCTTGCAATCAATATTCAATTTCACTCTCCAGACAGTCTCCATGTTATCACAAGCGATAGATCCCAGAAACAATGGCTCTTGATTGTTTGTAATATGAGTCAACTCCCTGACTTCTTTGGTATGGCTAACAGCTATAAAATGATCATATTTCATGCAGTTATTACCATCATGTGCTTCTGGCTGACATGCATCATCTCTTGGGATCTGACTTTTTCCACATCTTGTGCACATAGGCTGGAATTTGTCCCTCTTATCCTGGGAGTTCTCTCTCTCCTTGCCTGAAGGGTTTTATGATAAACTGTAAACAGACACTTGTGTTAAAAGTTCTTGGCTAGTTTTTCAAGTTGCTCTAGGGTTTGCTATTTCATTAGCTCAGAATGCTTTGCTCTCTGTCTAGCTGTAGATAGAGTTCAATCTCTTTTCAATTGTAGCTACTGTGATTATCACTACAAAAGTTTTTTTTTCTCCTGCTGATAATAGCCCACTTTAATCGATTGGTCTCCTTAAGAGTTGGTATGGCAACTCCCATTTTCTCATGTTCTCTGTATCTATCTATCTTCCTACTATATTTTCCACTGCATGCATCTGATGAAGTGGGCTTTAGCCCACGAAAGCTTATGTTCAAATAAATTTGTTAGTCTCTAAGGTGCTCCTCGTTCTTTCTGTGAAAAGTTTGTGTGTGTCAACCCAGTAACCAACCTCTCTGATATTTTAATGTTTTGCATTCTCAAAAATCAGTTTCCAGCCAATGTATGCAGAGCTCTTATAAAACATTCAACATTTTCCCCTGGTTCTTGAATTCTCTGGTGAAAATATGCTCTTTCATAAATCACATTTCTCTGAGGTATAAAGCATGCATCACATAGTCAGAACTTTCAAAGTCATCTTTGTGACTGTCTTCAGTAAAGTCAAAGGATTTAAAGATATGTTCTGCTGGCTTCCCCGTAGCATAAATTAAAGAAGATACCTGTATATCATCAGTTTCCTTGTGGTGACTGGTAGCAATGCAAGATCTTGCAAATATTGTTTCTAGTCAGTTCATTCTGAAGGTTTGTCAAAGTTGAAGTTCTCTGGGGGCATTGAAGAGTGGCATATTGATGAGATCCTGCAACCTTTGTTGCTTTATTCCTTCAGTTTCTATTCTTAGGCCTGGTCAACACGGGGGGGGGGGGCGGCCAGGAGGAAAATCGATCTAAGATACGCAACTTCAGCTACAAGAATAGCGTAGGTGAAGTCGATGTATCTTAGATTGACTTAGAATCCCCCGTCCCCCCACTCCCCCGTCGACTCCGCTTCCGCCTCTCACCCTGGTGGAGTTCCGGAGTCGACAGCAAAGCGATCAGGGATTGATGTATCGCGTCTACACTAGACATGATACATCGATCCCCAATAGATTGATCACTACCCGCCAATCTGGCGGGTAGCGTAGACATGGCCTTAGTTTACTCTTTACACAATGTCATGTTCCTGTGCCAGATATCGACTTGCTTATATATACCATAAGATCTTTCAATGCTGTCAGCTATGAGTAAGGTTCCTTTAAATAAGGTATTTTACACACATCGCCACCTAGTGGCCAAACAGTATAATACAATTTAGTATGCCATTACAAAGAGGATCAATGAGGGGACAGATATGGTAGGAGTAGCAGAAGAAAGATGATCCTACCACAAACATTTCGGATTAACTGTAGAAGCAAAAGGTGAAATGCAGGGAGGCTGCAGTAACTGAGATGAAATGTAATCAAAGTTCTGTTTAAGAGATGAAATGTCTCATCTCAGGATGGGAGAGTGCTGGAAACCATTGTACTATAGCTAGGATGAAAAAACTTTCATAAGACACTGTGTTTAGAGGCAATATTAAGAGGGGAGTAGGCATGAACTGCACAACAGAAGATGCTTTCAGATGTCCTTGCTGTTACACAGAAGTGAGATTTTAAAAAGAAAAAAATAATTTAGCTGCATTTTTTCTAACTTGTTTTAAGTAGGTAGTTACTATATCAATTACATGTTTTACTTCTCCAATCTAATCTCCCAACCCCAGAATATGGCTAATGGGCCTATCAGAAAGCTGCCCCACCATCCTCAGATTTTGATTCAGTCTGGCTCTTATCCTCTCTGCATTCGGACCAGGCACTCTCCTCTTCCTTGGATGATGGTCATTGAAACCACAGGAAAAGACGGCTGCCTACTCTCCATTCTAGTGCCCGGCTGGGTCCCAACCTGCAGCAGCCCACAGCTGCAACTGCACTGAAAGCATGGAGCATGCCTAGTGCGGAAATAATATTTGGAATTTAACTGCTAAAACCTAAGAAGTTTCTATTGAGCATGTGCAAACTGCAAATTTTCAAAGGCTAATAACAAATTTCAACAGTTTTTCACAGGGATGACAAAAGGCACATCCTTGATAAAAAGGCCCCCTGCCGAATTTCAAGTCTCTGTTCTAAAGAAAGGGTGGCACTAGAGATGTTGAAGAAAGCATCACAAGAAATTTTTCACATTGACAGAACAATGTATTCTTTCCCAAGTCTCAAAAATGTCAAGCGTTTTGGCTGAAATTTAAAAAACGCCAGCCTGAAGCAAACAGCTGGCATGGAAAATAATCAGTCCAAACAGTTAAAGTCTGGCAAAGTTATAAGCAACTTAAACAAAAGTCTTATTATGGGATGTATCAGGCAACCTTAAGTAATGGGGCTGGCAGCCCCACCTATAATGTTTACTGTAAAAAAAAGAAATTCACCTGAAACATTTTTTGAAGAGATCTTCTGGAATGTGAAGTATTTCCTTGGGGCACAACCTGAATTTGTGACAAGATACAGCCTTTTAGTATGAGAGGGACTATGCCAAGCTAGATTTTCAGCTATCTAAAATTCAGTTATATTAGTATAAGGCTTTGTTCTGCTCTGAAAAGTGACAGTAAAATGGTATCTGGTAGTAGTCATCACTGAAGCACCATGCAGTCAGGGAGGAGGCAGCACTGGTCACAGAACAAACTGTAGCAAGTTTGGGACAAGATGCCTAGATAGCAAGACTGGTTGGTGGGAGGGCAGAGGAACATAGCTTTACATCCACAAAGGCTCCAAGTAGCCAAATAGTTATGCTGGAGTGTAACACCTGCCCTCAACAGAGGCTCCCTGTCATCTTTTCAGTACAATAGAACAAGGGAAACTTCAAGCAATAGCTAAGTTATCTACAAAATGTAAGCAGGCTGATTCGGTCTCCTTTCCATCTCCCATTGTTTTCTGTGTCCTTTTTTCAGCCTCTGTTTCCCCACAATTTTCCCTACCCAGTCACTTTCTTTGCTGGCAGAGCATGCTACTGACATAGTAGAGGAGTGACAGATTCACCAGGGGAAATAGAGAAGGCAGAAGAATAAAGTACATAATCTGCCTACAATGCCTCTGCAACACACAGGTTCCCCTGATGGTCAGCAGGGAAAGCTTCAGGAGTATACCTGAAACCTGGCTGACTGCATAATGATCCTGAAAGGCTATATAGCATAGGTAGAGCCCTACCAAATTCAGGGTCCATTTTGGTCAATTTCACGGTTATAGGATTTGTAAATTTCATTATTTTAGCTATTTAAATCTGAAATTTCACAGTGTTATAACTGTAGAGGCCCTGACCCAAAAGGGGGTTGTACGATGGTCACAAGGTTATTGTAGGGGAGGAATCTCGGTATTGCCACCCCCATCCTTACTTAGTACTGCTGCTGGTGGAAACACTGCCTTCCGAGCTGGGTGGCCGAAGAGCAGCGGCTGCTGGCCAGGGGAACCCAGCTCTGAAGACAGCACCACCACCAGCGGTGCAAAAGTAAGAATGGCATGGTATGTTGTTGCTACCCTTACTTCTGCCTTCGGGGTGGACCCAAGGCTAGCAGCCGCCACTATCCAGCTGCTCAGCTCTGAAGGCAGCAGCGCAGAAGTAAAGGTGGCAGGGTATTGCCACCCTAACTTCTGTGCTGCTGTTGGCGGGGCGCTGCCTTCAGACCTGGGTTCCTAGGCAGCAGCCACTGCCCTCTGGCCACCCAGCTCTGAAGGCAGCGCAGAAGTAAGGGTGACAGTACCCTGACCCCCCTACACCTTGTAACAACCCCCCCCACAAACCCCTTTTGGGTCAGAACCCCCAGTTTGAGAAACACTGGTCTGGTCTCTCCCATGAAACCTGTATAGTATAGGGTAAAAGTACAAAGACCAGATTTCACAGTCCGTGACACGTTTTTCACGGCCTTGAATTTGGTAGGGCCCTAAGCATAAGTTTGAAAAGGCTGGTAAACACCAGAGTGTCATGGAAGATGCCCAACTACTGTCAGCCCTGTGCCCTATGGCCTTAGAAGCAAGAAGTGACTATTTCCCACTATTTACTTTACTAAAAAGTAAAGACTCCCCAGCCTTCCTCTCTGCTTATCTACACAGGCCCGTGACTCCTTAGTCACACCACACAACTAATATTCACCTCACCGATCATTCCCCCCCCCCACTCCCTCCTCCACCCAGATACCAGCCACTGCTCCTCACACTTCCCTGCTCCTACCCCGACTCCCAGACACACATCCCCTTCCCCCGCTGCTCCTCACACTTCCCTGCTCCTACCCCGACTCCCAGACACACATCCCCTTCCCCCGCTGCTCCTCACACTTCCCTGCTCCTACCCCGACGCCCAGACACACAGCCCCTCCCCCCACTGCTCCTCACACTTCCCCTACTCCTACCCCGACGCCCAGACACACACCCCCTCCCCCCACTGCTCCTCACACTTCCCTGCTCCTACCCGGACTCCCAGACACACAGCCCCTCCCCCCACTGCTCCTCACACTTCCCCTACTCCTACCCCGACGCCCAGACACACATCCCCTCCCCCCACTGCTCCTCACACTTCCCCTACTCCTACCCCGACGCCCAGACACACACCCCTCCCCCCACTGCTCCTCACACTTCCCTGCTCCTACCCAGACTCCCAGACACACATCCCCTTCCCCCGCTGCTCCTCACACTTCCCTGCTCCTACCCCAACTCCCAGACACACATCCCCTTCCCCCGCTGCTCCTCACACTTCCCTGCTCCTACCCCCACTCCCAGACACACATCCCCTTCCCCCGCTGCTCCTCACACTTCCCTGCTCCTACCCCCACTCCCAGACACACACCCCTCCCCCCACTGCTCCTCACACTTCCCTGCTCCTACCCCCACTCCCAGACACACATCCCCTTCCCCCGCTGCTCCTCACACTTCCCTGCTCCTACCCGGACTCCCAGACACACAGCCCCTCCCCCCACTGCTCCTCACACTTCCCCTACTCCTACCCCGACGCCCAGACACACACCCCCTCCCCCCACTGCTCCTCACACTTCCCTGCTCCTACCCGGACTCCCAGACACACACCCCTCCCCCCACCGCTCCTCACACTTCCCTGCTCCTACCCCCACTCCCAGACACACATCCCCTTCCCCCGCTGCTCCTCACACTTCCCCTACTCCTACCCCGACGCCCAGACACACACCCCCTCCCCCCACTGCTCCTCACACTTCCCCTAATCCTACCCCGACGCCCAGACACACACCCCCTCCCCCCACTGCTCCTCACACTTCCCTGCTCCTACCCCAACTCCCAGACACACACCCCTCCCCCCACTGCTCCTCACACTTCCCTGCTCCTACCCCAACTCCCAGACACACATCCCCTTCCCCTGCTGCTCCTCACACTTCCCCTACTCCTACCCCGACGCCCAGACACACAGCCCCTCCTCACACTTCCCTGCTCCTCCCCTTCTGCCCCTCAGTTACCTCCCACTGCTCTTCGCTCTCCTCCCGCCCCGCCGTTGCCCAATCTTCAGCCCGGCCCCGCCCCCTAGCCTCGTTTCCTATAAGGCCCTGGAGTGTCGCCCCGCCCCCTCCGGCCGTCGGCCCCGCCCATCACGAGGATGCGTTGCTGCGAGAACAGTGCCTCGGCCACTTGTTGCCATGGGGGTGGGGCTAGGTAACCAGGAGGCGGTCGGTGGGCGGGGCGAGCGGTGACGTGGCGCCCCCATTGTTGTGCCCTTTCCCCTAGTGCCGCTCGGCCGTTGGAATCCGGCGCGCCAGGCCCGAGCCTGCGAGAGACGCGCCGCGCGCCGGCCTTGGGGCTCGCCTTCCACCGCCCCTCCTCCCCCCGCCGCCGTCCCTCTCTCCGTCCGGGGGGCTCGGCCTCCTCGCGGCGTACGCGGCTGTCGGCCATGCTGCCCAACACCGGGTAAGCGGGACCGCTCTGTCCCTGCGAGCGTCCGCCCGTGCACCCCTCCCCTCGTCTGCCTGCGCCCCCCGCCTTGCCTGCCTGCGCCCCCCCCGAGACGCGCCTGTCTGCCTGCGCCCCCCCCCGAGACCCGCCTGTCTGCCTGCGCCCCCCCCCCCGAGACCCGCCTGTCTGCCTGCGCCCCCCCCCGAGACCCGCCTGTCTGCCTGCGCCCCCCCCCCCGAGACCCGCCTGTCTGCCTGCGCCCCCCCCCCGAGACCCGCCTGTCTGCCTGCGCCCCCCCCCGAGACCCGCCTGTCTGCCTGCGCCCCCCCCCGAGACCCGCCTGTCTGCCTGCGCCCCCCCCCGAGACCCGCCTGTCTGCCTGCGCCCCCCCCCGAGACCCGCCTGTCTGCCTGCGCCCCCCCCCCCGAGACCCGCCTGTCTGCCTGCGCCCCCCCCCCCGAGACCCGCCTGTCTGCCTGCGCCCCCCCCCGAGACCCGCCTGTCTGCCTGCGCCCCCCCCCCGAGACCCGCCTGTCTGCCTGCGCCCTTCCCACCTGCTTCCCCGCCCTTGCCCTTTTCTGTCCGCCATGGGTCAGCCCCGTGCCCCCCAGGGTCTGTGCCCATTCCCATCCCACCTGTCCTACGTCCATATCCATGCCTCCTTGTGCTTGTCTGTCTGCTCCCCCCACCGTTGTCAGTCTGTCTGCACCAGTCATATGCGCCCCACTCCCCCCCCCCGTGCTTAAAGTGGTCTGAAAAAAGTGGTTGGGGGGGGGGCATCATAATATGGAAGCAACAGCAGCTTTGGTAAGATGGGAGAGTAAAGCTCAGTGACCGTGTCCCCATTCCATTTTTCCCCTTTTCGATTCCCCCCTCTCCAGTTTAAGCTTTGGGGACCCCTCCGCATGCCAGCTTATGCCCCCACCTGCATTTATGTGTCTCAAGCCGTGAGCCAGGGTGCGTGTGTCCAGCATGTCCAGGGTGCTGCGAATGGGATCATCTCCCTTGTGGTGTATTTTGTGCTTTCTGGACTCAGCTTTGTGGGTGCTGTGTTCATCCATCATGTACTCAGGACAAAGCAACCAGTCACATAAACTATTCTTGAGGGGTTTAAATTTTTTTTTTTTTTTAGTAGAGTTGGTGTGAGTGTTCCTTATTTCTCACAGTAATTTGCCTGATAGTGTGAATGTACTGAGTAACTGCTCCAAAGGACTTGCAATATATAGGCTCCTACACAATTGGACAGAATAGCAGTGCAGAGTGGGCTAGCTAGGTTTAAGTGATTCATTATCTATCATATTACTGTATTGCCTAAGGACCAACCATGAGTGGGATCCTGTTATGTCAGGCACTGTACAAATATAGAGTAGTTGACAGTCCCTGTCTTGAAGACCTTTTAATCTAAATAGATGTGAAAGATGGAGGGAACGAGAAAGGAGTATAACATACAAGTAAGTGTCTTAGTGACTGGTTAACCCCCAAAAAGGCTTGTTGAAAAAGAATAGAGGTATGTGAGCATACACTCATAGTGATGCTCCCCTTGCCCCCATGAGTTTTCAAGGCCAGGCTCTAAAGTCTGGGAGAGGTAAAGCTCTTCAAAGAAAAGGTTGCCAGAATTGTTTTAATAGGAGCCAAACATTGCACTTTTCCATAGTCTTGTTTTCAGAAACTGCTAAACCATTTTGTCTGAAATTTTCCAAAAAGCAACTTGAGGTAGAAGCCTAGCATGGACATTTTTTTGCCCAAACAGTTAAAGTTTGGCAAAGTTGTAAGCAACTGAAAACAAGATGTTATAATGATGTGTCAGGCATCCTTAATCATGAGCAGTACTACCAACCCCACATATAATCTTTATATAATAAAAACGTAACCTATATTATAGACCTAAAAGGATCTTTTTTCCCTTTTCCACAATAGCCATTTTCCTCTTAATAGGTTGGTTTTCTTTGTGTCGAACAAACCAAAGTACAAAACTATGTTATAACATCCATGTTGTAACTGGGATCCTGATTTTGTAACTGCAGAGTAGATGGTATCAAAGGTAGCTGCCAGGAGAGAAGTTTCAGCAGGGCAAAGGGCATGAGGCCGTTGGTGGGAGGAATTAAATGCAGAGATGTGGGCAATGAGAGAGCTATGGAGAGTTTTGTATGACTTGCCGAACAATATATTTAAGACTAGAAGATTTTGCAATGTAAATGATTAATCCAAATTATTTAGTGTAGCCCTTGCTCTAAAAAGTGGATCAACTTCATGTGTTTATATCTTTTGAATTTAGGGACAACTACTGCTTTTTCCTTTTGTTGGCCGTGCTGGCTCTGCAGAAATTAGAATCTAGTCAAGTAACTTTTGAGCTTTATTTGGGTTCTCTTGATCTTATAGCTGCATGTTCACCAATTGACCTCAATCCTGCAGTGGGATCTGCTAGACCAGGCCCCTGCAGGGCTCTGTTGACTTCAGTGGAACTCTGCCGGGGTATACGGATTTGTGCTGGTGGATCCAGTTGCTAGAACAGGTGACTGGGTCCCAGTCTTGCTCTTTCAAGACCAGAGAATTTTCTCTTTTGAGTGTATTGGGAATAGGAGTGTGCTCAGAGTTTGCAGAAAGCTAGCTGAGACCCAGAGAAAAGTTATGAATAAAGACTGCCCCAGATTTTCAACAGTATGTATGCTGAAGTGCATGTGTGCACAGCACTCTGTGTGTGTGTGTGTGTGTGTATGTCTGTATGCAAATTGGGGTTGCTCTTGCGTGGATTTGTGCACATTTGAAAATTTAGATCTTTGGTTTTTCACTAAATAATGGAAAATAATTGACAGTTACAGATTTTATTCAGAACAATAAAATACACTTCCCTTTTTTGGAAAACCTATCACTTAAGAGAGAGGATTGTCAAATACTTCTTTTAAATTCAGTAATACTTTTCTTATGTACCAAATTTTGACCTCAGGCTGTAATATGTTCACAAAGATAAGATAGTTTTATTGCACTCATTTTAAAGTTAGTTTAAATCAAGGTACAGGGAGGGTATAAAGGGCATAATTTTTAAACTTGACATCAATAGGAGCTCACCAACTCTGAAAACCAGAACACTTATTTTTGGCTTCGATACCTCCCTGCAGCCCCGGCGCATTGTTAGTGTTGTGATTATGAACTGAAACATCAGATCGTGTTTAAGTTAGAACACTGCTGTTTTTATGTTTAGAATTCTGTAATTTATAACACACTTGGCAAGCTGTGTAAGTGGATTATGCTATGCAGAAGAAGTTTGAGATATTGTTGAGATTTCAGTTCAGACACTGCACTCTTACTCTGTTGTCAGACTGCAGCACTTATAAAAGTTATTGTTTGAAATCATGTATTGAGTATTCTTGCAAAACAGAGAGGATCCATTTGTGTGGCTCAAGTGGTCTTTTTGGCCCTACTGTCTATAAACATATTAAATTATCCACTTGCACTGACTCTGTCATATAATGTTGTACTGCAGCTTAATAAGTTTCTGGTATACCTACATTAAAACTTGTATATAAGAAATAGTCAAAAATTTTAGCACTAATTGTAATTATTTTTCCTCTTTAAGATAACTGAGAAGTCACTTAATTTATTGTTTTCACACTGGAATGAATGAACCCCCCTCTTCCCCCCCCCCCCCCCGGTTTCTAGGAAGTTAGCAGGATGTACTCTCTTCATCACGGGTGCAAGCCGTGGCATTGGCAAAGCAATTGCTTTGAAGGCTGCAAAGGATGGTGCAAACATTGTGATAGCTGCTAAGACAGGCGAACCTCATCGCACTCTCCCAGGAACGATCTACACTGCTGCAGAAGAGAGTAAGTTTTAAAGAGAGAGGATGGTCTTGTTAATGTGTTTGACTGGGACTCCGGAGACCCGAATTCATTTCCTGGCTCTGCCACAGACTGTGACACCTTGGGCAAATCACTTAGTCTCTCTCAGCCCCAGTTGCCCATATGTAAACTAGGGATAATACTTGCTCTGTCTCACAGGGGTGTTGTCAAGGTAAATGTATTAACGTGTGTGAGGTGTGAAGAGACTATGGTGATGGAGACTGTGTATCTGTATGAAGTGTATGTGCATAGATACAGATATGTGGATAGAGAGTTTATGGTATTGGCACATACTATTCATTATTTGAAAGTTTCTTTTCAGTGTTTATTAAATGGTAGTCACAGAATAAAGTGTGATGTGATATTCCAGTTGAAAAAAAAACTTCCTAGAATTTGATTATTGTGGTAACGAAATAATAGTTGGTTAGATATGACTTGAGTTTCTTTCATTCCAAATTTTTTACAATTAAAAATATCCATTGAACCATTAATTTAACATGTACCTCACCTAACAAACATGTTAAAAGTATTTTATTTTAAAGAAGTAGCACCTCTACAATTGTTTTCTTACTTTAAGCCAAGCTACTATTTGTTGCCAAAATAACGCTTGCAAATTTACAGCATTAGAACAGTCAACCCGGGTACACGCCTACGCACATACATCTGTAGGCTCTAGCCCTAAAACAGTATTTAGTTTGGTTATTTCTTTCAAGAATTTTCACAAAAGGAAGAGCATGAGTTAAATTACTCCTGTATGTTTCTTAATAGTGGTATGCTGTAGTCTCCATAATTTATTTGGGGGGAAGCAGTATGATAGAGCGAGAAGCAGCAATCCTTATTTAGGTTGCGTAGTATTTTTCAATATAAAAATTCTTTAGACCGTTTTAAAGTGCTCTAGTACTTCTATGGTTTGCAGCAGCTCTTCAAAATTTGTCAGGGGAATAGGTCTGAGGTCGGGAGCCATGTAATTCCAGGCAGGTTTGGTAGGCTTTTGAGCCACCTCGTGTCAGTTTTATTCACCGCATCCTGCTCTTAACTTGTTACCAACCGTCCCCCTCCCCAAGTTTGCGCATGCGGTGCCCCATCATGCCTCTCACAAAACACATCTGGACAGGACACAGACAAAGTAAATTCTCCATCCATTCCCCCCTCAAAGTACCCTTTGGCCTAGGGAATGGTGCACAGGGCTGGAAACAAAGAGACCTCTGCTCACTAGGGCTTACTCTGTTCTTTAAATAAATAAATCGGCTTGCTAGAGAAACACTTCCTTCTTATTTTTCCTGCCTCC
The DNA here is from genome assembly GCF_965140235.1 of Caretta caretta. Lineage (NCBI taxonomy): Eukaryota > Metazoa > Chordata > Testudines > Cheloniidae > Caretta > Caretta caretta. The sequence goes on from NC_134210.1 coordinate 122,299,308, forward strand.
AAAGTGTAGAATTCCTCCCTCTATTCCCACAAATTATCCTGGCATGAAGGTCAGGATGAGCAATATTTACTCCTGGACCTGTGACTGGCCCTTTTCCAATCAGTTTAAGCAGTATGACGTTGGTTATTTTAAAACAAATATTTTATTTTTTTAAAGGTACATTTGGAACACTAGAAATTTATAAAAAGAAAAGGAGTACTTGTGGCACCTTAGAGACTAACCAATTTATTTGAGCATGAGCTTTCGTGAGCCACAGCTCACTTCATCAGATGTGTACCGTGGAAACTGCAGCAGACTTTATATACACACAGAGAATATGAAACAATTTTTTTTTTATATTGTATTTTTTTTTTTTTCATATTTCGTATTGTTTCATATTCTCTGTGTGTATATAAAGTCTGCTGCAGTTTCCACGGTACACATCTGATGAAGTGAGCTGTGGCTCACGAAAGCTCATGCTCAAATAAATTGGTTAGTCTCTAAGGTGCCACAAGTACTCCTTTTCTTTTTGCGAATACAGACTAACACGGCTGTTCCTCTGAAACCTAGAAATTTATAGTGATTGAAGAACAGGCCATACTTTAACTTTTAGCTTTTTCCCAATAACATGAAGTATTCCCCCTTTCTCCAAGGAAGTCTCACTGAAGAATGCATAATTGCAGATTCCCCTTTACCTTTCATCGTCAAACAGTAGAAGATGTTGCTGTATAGGAAAGTTAGTTTTCTCTTAGGAATGAATGTGTCTGTGTGTACTGACCCCCTAATGCCACTGTGTGGGCTTGTGATCCTTTGCAGCTCTTAAATTTTCTGGTTTGCCACAGTTATTAACTCTCATTCCTGTGAGGTGCTGAGCAGCTTTGACTCCTGTTGAAGCTAGTGGAAGTTGATGGTGCTCTGTAGCTGTAAAGATTGCATCATATGTTTCTGAAGTCTGTTTGATAATCATTACCACTGCTCAGAGAATATTTTATCCCTTTGCTCAGTGTAAGAGCAAGTTCAAAATGAAATGTCTTTTTTTTTCTTTCTTTTTCCACTATACAGTTGAAGCTGCTGGAGGAAAGGCTTTACCATGCATCGTCAATGTGAGGGAAGAACAGCAAATAGTTGACGCAGTGGAGAAAGCTGTAGAGAAATTTGGAGGTATAATGAGTGATCATGGAGGGTGTTGTGTGTGTGTGTTAATGAAAAGCCTTCTAAATTTTCTGTCAAAATAGTCAAAAGATTAGCTAAAAAAATTGAATAAACTTGGATAGTACACTTTGTTTTTTCTCTGCTTTTTGTTTTAAATGGTAGAGTTTAAAATATTAACACAAAATGAATTATTTTAAAATCAGGAATAGACATTTTGGTGAACAATGCGAGTGCTATCTCCTTGACTGGCACCTTGGAAACTCCTACAAAGAAAGTGGATCTTATGATGAGTGCTAACGCACGAGGAACCTATCTTGCGTAAGTACTATATGGGGGGAAACTAAATTGTTTAAATACATCAGTAGATTTAATTACATAATTTTCAACCTAGTTAACAATATCACTTCATGCAGTAACTTTTATAGTTATCTTATTATGCTAACTTTTTAATTTGAGGTGAAAGTTTAAGGTATAAGTGCGTGTACACACACGTACATACATGAATGAATAATTGAGAGATTCTGAATGAATGGTTGAAGATTAACTCTTGCAACTCTATTTTGGGTTGAAAGACGAAAGGATGTGTCATTGGAAAGATTTTCTCCTAGGTTTGCAGTAAGATCTAGGGCCCAGATCTACAAAGATATTTAGGCCCCTAACATACTTTGAAAGTAATGGAAGTAAGGAGCATAAATACCTTTGTGGATCTGTTCCTTAATGTCTGATTTTGAATGCTGGTGACCGGTGACTTTGTGACGCAGAAGTATTCAGGCTCTCCATACAGGAAACAAACAGCTAAGTTAATGCAGTTCTGGCAAATGAACTTCAAATCGTAAGACCCCAGGTTTTGCTAAAACTTTCCTGTTCTCTTGTTCTAAATGAAATCATTATAAATGTTAAATCACTTTGTATATTTTTGTGATGGGTGTATCTTAATTGTAAATTGCCTTCTTACAAGTGTTCCTTTTCAGCCCTATGAAGGAAAAATGCCTGTCAAATGATTTACAGTAAACAAATCAGAATAATTAAGAAGGAAATCAATTTTCAGTGAAAGAAAATGTGGTCTACAATTCCATCATAACAATATTGCTTTCATTACTTCATCAAATATCACTGAGAGTTGACTCCACAATTGTATGGCTCTTTTTATATTTTGTTCATCTTTCCAAATTGGTAATGCACTAAGATGAAATCTCATATTTTCTAGACACTTAGTGTATCATTTTTTAAAAATTGTTCAGAATTGGGGAAACCTTAATTTTGAGGCTTTCATTCAATTAATGCTTGTGGTGATCAAGGAGCTCTTTGATCTTTTGAATTCTATTCTTAGCACGACATCTGTAGTGCTACATTATAAAGATTAATTTGTTTTTAAAATCATATTGTCTGAGTAATGAACCTAACCTAGTGAAAAGGAATTGCATATTTGTTTGAAATGATTCTGATCTTTTAAAAATAGTATAAAACCTGTGGGGGTGGGGAGGGAGAAGGAGGTTGCTATAAAAGTAGTTTAAAAATGGTAAACAACAAAAACACTTTTCTGTTTCTTATACTATATGTTGTACTAAAGAAGCTATACTTAAGGAGGTGGTCTTTGTTTTAGTTTTTTCCTAACGTAGTTGTAACGTGTTACTTAACTATGGGTAAAGTGCCACAGTTCATTAGGGAAAATCATCCTTTAGAATAACAGGCAGGAAAACATTTCAAGAAAATATTGAAAAACACCCTATGAATGTCTGTTGCCACATCTCTGAATAAATACTCTTTTCTCATTTACAATATTACAGTCGTATTTTTCTCAATAATGGCAACCACATTTCCTCGGTGGTGACATTAACTTTGATTAATATCTGTAAGGAGTGCTGACATTGCTATCTCTTCTTTGTTTGCTACAGTGCATTAAAAGGGGAAAATAGCTTTAGTTTTGTGTTGTTACCCATTGACAAATATGAAAGATAAATGACACCCAAAGAAAAATATTTACCAGGTGTTGTCAGTTGGTGTGCATGTATGCTCTCTCCATAATGCTGTCCCAGCCATGCACAGATAGTTGTTTCAGCAGACCTCGATAGTACTACCTAGAAAGAAAGATCACCGGCATGGTTCAGTGACAAAGGCACTCGGCCAGGTTTATTGCCCTCAAGGCACGGTATTGGTGCCCTGGCTCTGTGGTTACAGGTGCACTAACACACGAGTGCCCACTGGCAAGGAACAGCTCAGTCAGCACGAGGAATTTCTGTTGTCCCCTCAGCCTCACAAATGGTTAAGGTGATGTATCCCGATATTTATAGATTGAGACGAACAACTTACATATCACCATACGTGTTTCATGACATTTGCTTGTTACCTCCCCTAGTATCTTGCTCCAGGCATTTCTGCTGTCAACCCTCTCTCTGGAGTTCGGTCAGGATGTACCTGGGCTAATCTTTTGGAGAGTGTTCACAGACATACCCAGTGTCTGTTGCTTCTTAGGAGTGCCTGTGTCCTAGCAACACTAGCAATATCTTTGCCAAGATCATGTATCAGACAGTAAATTTATAAGCATCAGCTTTAATACATGGCCTGACTTTGGTTCATGACATGGCCTAACTTTGATTATGGTTCAGGCCTCAGATCTTATACCAGGCCCACTGCTCCAGGCTCTCTCTGTCCCATACACCAGGGAATGGTCTTTGTTACTACCACTGTAACTATTAGTTCAGAAGACCTAGGGCATAATCTATCCACACACTTCATCCCCTTTTTTCTTCTTCCCTTGCTGCTTGTGTAGCCAGGTTCTATTAATAAATGTGTAAAAAGTCAGTTCTTTAATGAGATTTGTGGTAAATTCCACGTGCAGGATACTACATTCATTAAGATTAGTAGCATGGTTGTGTGTGGTTTTTAAATTTTCTATTTTATACATGTTCTTATCAACATGGTCTTGGTTTACACACTTGCAGAAAATTAAAGCATACATTAATTTGAGTTATACAGTATCAAAAAAATTGCACTGAAAGGCACTCTCCATCTCAATCAAAACCATCCTTGCCCAACCCTCCCACTGAGAAATATAATGGCTGCATGTGCCTTACAAAGTGCCCAGAAGGTGAATGGACTTGGGCTTGTTGGACCAAAAGAAGAAGCAGATTTCATAGTCATGGCTGTAGCCTTTGGAATTGAAGGCAAATGTTGTTTTTCTTCAGATGAGAAGTAATTTAATGTCTGATAACATAAAAATTAAACATTTTGTTTAAATATTTGAGTACTGGTTGACTATGAAACAATTATTACAGTAGACTGGAAATGTGTTTAATCCTACTTACTATTTTAATACTTTATTGTGGCATAACCTAGAGATCTTAACCAGATTCAGGCCCCGGTGTGCTGTGCACTGTTCAGACTTACAGTAAATGACAATCTCTACTCCCCAAATTGTTGACGGTCTGAAGCCGCACCCCCGTAATTGACTGCACATAACTGCATGTAGTCAATTGTGGGATTGGGGTCTAAAAGCTTATATCAGTTTCTCGCTACTAACTATCGTAAATTACATCACTTTCCAACAGATATCCATCTGTAGCACTAGCTTTAGAGATGGCAATTGTATTGACCAGCTTTTATAAGAAACAGTTTGCATCTTATTTATGGTAACAAGTACCTTATACACTGTAAAGTCTTTGGACTTTTGAACTGAAGAAAATGGGTGCCGTTTTCTTTTTAACGGAGAATGGGATTTTCCCTATAGTATGTTTTTGTGAAAGGGAAAAAAATTAAAGGATGACATGCATGGCTAATGTGGAAGAAAAACCTCTCTGCTTAATACATTGGATAAATTGTTAAACAGTCTGAAAATATCTAGCTAAAAGTGTCACAATTAGAGCTCCTGGGTGCTGAGCACTTCTGAAAATCTGCCTCTATTTGTGGGTTTTAAGTTGTTTTGGAAAATCTGGCCCAGTGTGCATGCATAAATATTAGGAAGGACTTTTCATTTAGGTAAGATGACATTATCTTGGTTCTCTGTTTAGATTAAGCAGAATATTGATATGAGGGCAGGTGCAAAGTGGGGGGCGGGGAGAGGGATAGTTCTGGTTTGAGCATTGGCCTGCTAAACCCAGGGTTGTGAGTTCAATCCTTAAGGGGGCCATTTAGGGATCTGTGGCAAAAATTGGGGTTTGGTCCTGCTTTGAGCAGGGAGTTGGACTAGATGACCTCCTGAGATCCCTTCCAACCCTGATATATATATATTTTATAATTAAAAAAAAGATTGGAGTAGATTACTTTGAGATCTTTTACTTTAAAAGATGCTGTGTGTCCACTGGTATCTTTAAAAGATAGTGGCTTTGCCAAAATTATAAAATTTTTGTTTAAAAGAGATGCACCTGACAACTACTAACATGTCTAATTTTTGTTTCATTTTCAGGTCTAAAATATGCCTTCCTCACTTAAGAAAGAGTAACATTGCTCATATCCTTAACATTAGCCCACCACTTAACCTGAATCCCATATGGTTCAAAAATCATTGTGGTAGGTGGTGTTATATTTACTTATTTTTAAAATGTTTTTAAAATGAATAATTATGAAATGCACAAGAGTGACAGGCCTGGATACTGAAGCCCTTGCTTTACCATAGCCTGTACTGTACCTGTTGTTTCTGGGGAAGCCTACACAACATGCCTCATGACTATTTCAGGGGTGAGAGGGTAATTCACTCTCCATGGCCCTGTCAGCCCTTTCCCATATAAAGAATACCATTGACATAATTCCATGAAACACCATGGTAGATGGTAATAGTTGTCCTAATCATTTCCTTACCTAAAAAACAGACAAAATTACCCCCGATTTGTCATTCTTTTATAAGAATAATGAAATACAATTTTCTAGTCATGTGGGCCAGAAGCAAGTCATAGACCCTATGTGTACGGAACAGCTTGATGACAATTCTGCTGTCTCTATCCTCTTCAAAGTGTTTTGTGCCAAAGGATGGCAAAAACTTAATTTTTCAAACCTACAGTGAAACTAGATCACCTTCTTCGCCTGTTAAAAGTTTCTGTAGTCGCCATTTTAGTGCAGTTGAAACAATAATAAATGGCAACATAAAGAAGTTAATCTTGACAGAACAAGAAGCAATGGTCTCAAGTTGCAGTGGGGGAGGTCTAGGTTGGCTATTAGGACACTCTATTTCACTAGGAGGGTTGTGAAGCACTGGAATGGGTTACCTAGGGAGGTGGTGGAATATCCATCCTTAGAGGTTTTTAAGGCCCAGCTTGACAAAGCCCTGGCTGGGATGATTTAGTTGGTGTTGGTCCTGCTTTGAGCAGGGGGTTGGACTAGATGACCTCCTGAGGTCTCTTCCAACTCTAATCTTGTATGATTCTAGATTCAAAACTTTTAGTTAATTAAAAAGTTCAATGCAGACCCATTCTCTTCCCAGTTCTTACTTTATGCAGATTGTTCCACGCTAAGGAACTTCTTTTAATAAATAATTACACTACATCAAGGAGTAAAGAATTAAATCAGTGAATCTTAAAATTTTGTCGCAGACATTATATTTTTACCTGACTAAATAAAATTCTTACTTTGTCTTAGCTTATACCATTTCTAAATATGGCATGTCCATGTGCGTGCTGGGGATGGCAGAAGAATTTAGAGGAGAAGTTGCAGTCAATGCTTTATGGCCTCAAACAGGTGACTTGTTTTAAGATACTATAATGTTCTCTTTGATGTTAGTAGTTGTATTTCTTCTCTGCTCAACCTTCCATCTTGCAGACCTCATGTATGTCACTTTGAATAGGCTTTCTTAAGATTGTTCAGAGCAGGTATTTGAAAATGAGTTCACTGTTCTGAGGGGTGGGGGTTTTTTTCTTTGTTTTTTGTTGTTTTTCATTGCTCAGATTCAGTGTTTTTCCTACAAAATACTGGTGTCTGGTAGATGCACCACTCTTTCATAGTTGTTAGGCCACTGACTGTAATCAAATGGCTGACCGCATGCTCTGCAAATAGTGAGTGGCTGCTTGCTAGCAGCTTATTTATGCCTTACACTTGACTGGAGCAACCTGTGGAATGTTTGGCTCACTTGACCCACTTTAAAAAAAATATTTTTAAAGGTTTCATTTGCCCATTGCTTTTCTGAAGTTCATTTACTCTGTTCCCTTTTTAACGTGCACAGGACTCTGATGTGAACAGCATCACAAAGGGATATGTTATCTTTAATATGTGCTGTGCATCTGTGCTCTGAGAAGATATTTGACAAGAAGCAAGTTCTGATAGTGTTTGGAATGCCTGACTACTTTGTCCTGCCTCAGCGCAGGGGGCTGGGCTTGATGACTCTTTGAGATCCCTTCCAGTCCTACGTTTTTATGATTCTATGATATTTAAATACTTAACAGATCCCTCTCAGCCTTCTCTTCTCTAGAATAAATGTGCCCAGTTATATAAACTTTTCCTTTTAGGTCATGTTTTCTAAACCTTTTAATTTTTGTTGCTTTCCTCTGGAATCTGTCTAGTTTGTTCACATCTTTCTTATAGTGTGGTGTCCAAAACTGGACACAGTACTACCACTCAGGCCCCACCGGTGCCGAGTAGAGTGGGACCGTTACCTCCCAAGTCTTACATGCAACACTCCTGTTACTACACCCCAGAATACTAGCCTTTTTTGAAGCTGCATCATGTTGTTCACTCATATTCAATTTGTGACCCACTATAAGCCCCAGATCCTTTTCAGTGGTACTGTCACCTAATCAGTTATTCCCCATTTTGTAGGTGTGCATTTGATTTTTTTTTCCATTGTAAGTGAAGTACTGTGCACGTTGTTGAATTTCATCTTGTTGATTTCAGACCAATTCTCCAATTTGTCAAGAATTTTGAATTCTAGTCCTGCCCTCCAAAGTGCTCATAAAAGGTTGTTATAAAGAGGACTACGATCAATTGGTCTTCATGTCTGCTGAAGTTGGGACAAGAAGTGATTGGCTTATTTTGCAGCAAGGGAGATTTAGGTTGGATGTTAGGAAAAGTAAGCATAATTAAGCACTGGAATACAGGGTACCTAGAGAGTTTGTGGAATCCCCATCACTGGAAGCTTTTAAGAACAGGTTAGAAAAACACCTGTCAGGGATAGTCTAGATATACTTGGTCCTGCATGGGGTGATCAATTAGATGAGATTGTACTGGCACAACAACTTTGGTTTAAAAAAAGTCACATATTTAATTGAAATAATTATACTGGTACAAAAACTATATGTAGACGGGGCCTTAGTCTCTCATTTTGAAGAAAACAATAATTGAACCAGGTAAGATTATTTTGAGAATCAAAGGTATGGGCTACATTATACTTTATTCTAGTGTTTTCCTTTGCAAAATTTAGATATTTTCCTTCTCTTCCACCTGCACAATAAGTTACACTATCCCTGTAAAAACAGACAGATCTACACTTTAGTGATTTAAAGCAAATGAATGTAGGAAGGTCCAAATGTGTTTCTTAACATTTGTTCTTATGTCTCATTAGTCTGTCTAGAGCTGCTCATTACTTTAGACATAAATAACTTAACTAAAAATCTCTTATGACCCCTTGAGTAGCAAAGTAAATCTGTCGAGTTTATATTTTAAAGGTTTTGATTTTTTTGGATGTTTGTTAATTGTTTAAGTGTTCAGTTTGTAATGCTTTGACTGGAGGTAACCAGATTTACAGTTGTGGGGAACAGCTTGAAAAATAGAACATAACTCTTCTCAGTATTTTATCCATCTTCTAAGGCTTACCCTCTCTGCATGTAGGTCAATATGGCTTAAATGTCTTTTTAATTTAGGATGTATTATAAGGTATAGCCACTTACAGATGTGATTTGAAAAAGGGAAAAGTGCTATACAGGATCATAGGGACAGCTTTCATATGCTGCTTATACTCATTCGAATATGAAGAGTACATGCATGCTTAGAATTCTAGCATATTGGGCACATACGCTGAGTAATAAGGTTTGCACCTTTGCACCACTAATACATTACAAAATTGTACTTTAATTGTACTCTTAAATGATTCAACTTATGTGCTTCAAAAGAAAGTGTGAAACAACTGTGGAACTAGAAAATTGCGAACTCTAGTGGCACTCCAATAAAAAAGGGACTTGTTGCTGTCGATTAAAATGTCCTAAAAAAGAAATCAGATGTTTCTATCAATTACATCTTTGTGAATCTGTGTCTGAGAAGTAGCTGGAATTCTCTTCCTTCCTTTCCCTCCCTCCTTTGCTCCAAAAGCTTTATGGTCATTTTGACCTACTGCTATTATCATAAGTTAAACTATCAAACAAAGTTAAAAAACTGAATTAAATTTTGTATGTGAATTTAGTACTTACAACAGGTGGTGAATTGACACTCTCTGAGATTGAAGTCCTTTTTTTGAACAAAAGAACAGGTAGAACAGATGGCAAAAATGAAGCTTCTGCATGCTGCCCTGCCAATATGCTTCAGCCCCGACTTGGGGAGATCACCTCTAACATTTGTCTATACTAGGAGACTTTCCTAGTTAAACACAGTTCATAATAGCTAAGTTAGCTGACATGGTGCTAACCACAACTTTATGACGAGTAGAGAAAAGGGCAAGTTAGGGTAAGCCACTTGTAGTTAAAACCAGGGCCGTCCTTAGGATTTATGGGGCCCTATGCAGTATTACTAAACTGGTGCCTCTATGCCCGATGGCATCCCGGGCTTGCAGCCCCAGGGTGGGGGAGGGCAGCAAAAGATATGGAGACGCCCGGCCCGCCTCATGGCAACGGAGAATCACAGTTCCCTGCAGAGACCCCCGTACCCTCTCCCTCACGCGGAACCCTCTGTGTTTCTTCTCTAAAAGAAGGTAAGTTTTTTAGGATTTAAATAGCTCTGATTCCATAGCAACTACCTCTCCTAACCCAACTGAGTTATTCTGGGGTCTTCTTTTTTTCCTGCCCTGATGCTGGATCCTGTAGGAGAGTCCAAGCTTAAAGGCTGTGTTCGTTGCAGAAGCAAAACGTCTGTGACAGACTCCTGTATACATTATGTTCTTGTGGCTTGGGTGGAAGGGCTTTTGCCCAACAGATATTTGTTTGCTACTCTGGCCCACAAGGATCTTGAGTATTGGCTTCAGTGCATGCAGATGGAAGAAGCTCCTGTAGCTCTCCAGGTTCACAGTCTCTGCTCCTTCAAAACCCTAATCCCTGTGGCTGTCCAAGTTCAGGTCTGAGATATGCTCTATTCTGAGAGGGCCTTGGAAGCCAAAAACAGCTTGGGTTTTGTCACTAAAGTTGTCTTTCTCATTATCAAGTAACAAGGAGAAGAAGCAAAGGAAAGGGCACCAAAATGGATTGATTTAAATCAACAAGTAGTAAACCTTGGTTTATCTACTTGATTTTAATCTTGTTTTGCATTTGTACTTCTTAGTTCTTTTCCTAAAGAAAGGTTGATGCTTATTGGTTGGTAACCATTAAAACATGTTGATTTGCAACTAAATGTACCATTTACCCAAAATTTGGTGTTACAATGTATGCTCCTGGTTGGCAAGAAGTATTTGTGCATATTTATTTAAGCAGTTATATAGTTTAACATCTATTTATTCAGATTCCTAACTTTTCCATTTTTACTATGTTAGAAAATGGTGATTGACACATTTCTTATTTACTAGAGGATTAATTTTTTTACTCACATTTTATGTGAAGCTCTACTTGGCTGGAAAGTGAAATTCAATTTAAAAACGCATCATGTAAGGTTTTTTTTTTTTATTAGATTAAATAAAACTACCTTAAATGTGCTGGATACATAAGAGAAAAAAGTAGTTTTTATCAAATATGTCTTGCATTTAAAAGTGATTTCTTAAAAAAAAAAAGTATTATAAAGGTATACTTCATTGGATGGAGGGATGCACTAGATTACCTCATGAGGTCCCTTCCAGCTCTACATTTCTATGATTATTTGTAGTTAGCAGAGTGAACTGATTTTATGGTTACGCTATCCTTCAGGACTTTAGAACTCGTGGATCGCATCCACTTGCCAGTTTTTAGTCAGACACTGGAAGAGGAAAAGAGGCTTGCCTGCTTTTTCAACTCCAAGTTGGAGTTTTAAATTTAAACGAACTAGTCAGTGAACTAAACTAGTTGAGTAAACTGAAATTAAGATATTCTCTCTGCACTTCACAAACTGTGGGTCCAGATGCTTAGTCAGTGACTTCTGCCAGCTCAGTAGTTTGATTTAAAAAAAAAAACAAAAACTTCATCAAATATGTACTGCTTGAATATTTTTCAATTTAAATTATTTTTATATAATAAGTAATATAGCAAGTTTAGGACTTAACATAGGTTGCCAGAATTTCAAATTTAATTTTAAATATTTTTATTTTTAAAAAGAAAAATGTATTTATATCAAACCAGTTTTTTGACCATTCATCACTTTGTTTTTTAAATCCACTCTGGATGGAACCCTCACTCCCTCTGAGTTCCAGTTCTGTTGCAAGAGATCTAAGTGTGGTGCATTCAGCAGGGAAATTGTCCAGTTCCAAAAGAGGAACTTTTAATTCTTGGAGTACTGAGGGAGAAGTCTTCATCCACAATTCTAGGGCCTGTGTTGCCTTCCCTGCTGCTGAATGAAGGATCAACTTCCCCCAAAGAGGTTGCACTCCCTTCTTCTGGTCTCAGCCCCTCTTGGCTCTGTAGGAGATTCAGGAGAGAGGCTATCCACTCTCTCCTGCCCTAGACTCTAACCTTCATTTTAGTTGAGTAGAAGCCCATTTCGAAATACTTCATCACTGAGGAGAGTGCCAAGGATTTCCACAGTCTGCCTTGCTGCTGTCTGGAATAAAGCGCGAGGCTCGCTGTTTTGGAGGCCCTTGTTTCCCTACACCTGATACTAGGCATTCCTTGGTTCTACTTTCAGTACTTCAGTACAAGCCCTCCCCTTTGGGGTTTCAAGCCCCACTTTGGCTTTCATGGGCTAACTTCAGTTTATCCTTATGGAGGCTGTCCACCATCTCCCACCACAGTGTCAGCAATCTAAGAGGTGGGGTGGGAGAGGAAATGGTTCTTTTGTCTCCCCACGCCATACTCCATTCCTATGAAATCGGCCTCTAAACCTGTGTAATTCCAAAAGGGTGGTAGAACTAATAGCACCTGTGCAGTTACACATAACAGGCGCTCTCAGTTCTGGCTAAGTAAACATGTTCAAACTTGATATTTTTTGTGTGGAAAGTTACTACTTTTAATTATACACCTCTACCCCGATATAATGTGACCCGATGTAATACGAATTCAGATATAACGCGGTAAAGCAGCGCTCTGCGGGGCGGGGCTGTGCACTCCAGTGGATCAAAGCAAGTTCAGTATAACGTGGTTTCACCTATAATGCGGTAAGATTTTTTTTGGCTCCCAAGGGCAGCGTTATATCAGGGTAGAGGTGTTTTTGAACATATATCCCCCTAGCTTTTTTTTAAAGCACTTGTATCTTACAAATTAAGTATTTAAAAGTACTGTTGGACACGCTAGAAGCTCTCTCTATTTTGAGTGAGGCTCATCACAGGAGCCTTCAAAACCTGATGCACTGAAGAGCCAGTCTTCAAGCAATAACAACATATTCTAATAAATTTCTTTTGTTTATAAAGTGCCCTCTGTGCGAGTCTGCACAGTAATTTATAAGGTAATTAAAAACTTTCTGTAAAATCAAATGTTCTATATGCAGACTAAACTTTATAGTAGTGAATATCTGTCTTCCCTAATTCACTTTAAAAGCATTAGAAACATAAGATAAGGCTTTCAAAGTATCTGTAATTCAATGTCTGCCTCCATGATCACAGTATCCTAAATTAAGAAGGAGGAATAATAGCTTAAAATCTTTTGAATGTACAAAAGCAGTCTCAAAATGTTTATCTTCAAAATACATGAAAAAGAAAGATAACAATTTTCAGGTAATCACGTCCTAAGAGAGAAGAATGAAGTAGTTGTGTGGCATCTAAAATGCTGTGAACTATTATCTTTTTAATGACAGATTTCAGAGTAACAGCCGTGTTAGTCTGTATTCGCAAAAAGAAAAGGAATACTTGTGGCACCTTAGAGACTAACCAATTTATTTGAGCATAAGCTTTCGTGAGCTACAGCTCACTTCATCGGATGCATACTGTGGAAAGTGTCGAAGATCTTTTTATACACACAAAGCATGAAAAAATACCTCCCCCCACCCCACTCTCCTGCTGGTAATAGCTTATCTAAAGTGACCACTCTCCTTACAATGTGTATGATAATCAAGGAGGGCCATTTCCAGCACAAATCCAGGGTTTAACAAGAACGCCTGAATCCACTGAAATTTAATGTGAATCTATTTGATTAACTTTGTTCCCTGTAGCTTATCACTTTGCTAAAATGGATGTAAATTATTTCTTATTAACGCTTGATTTTGATTTAAGCAGATGTCTGGTCTTCTACTCATGGAGAAAATCAAGCTTGTCTCAAACCAAAAGAATAAATGTATTTGAGTGAAGCCCTGCCTGCTCTGTGGGGATCATAAAGATTCCATGGACTTTTCTGAAGAGTAGGGGAAAAGCCTATTGTCATAGAATCATGGAATATCAGGGTTGGAAGGGACTTCAGGAGGTCATCTAGTCCAACCCCCTGTTCAAAGCAGGACTAATCCCCAATTAAATCATCCCAGCCAGGGCTTTGACAAAACTGACTGTAAAAACCTCTAAGGAAGGAGATTCCACCACTTCCGTAGGTAACCCATTCCAGTGCTTCACCACCCTCCTAGTGAAACTAGGAAAAACTCCTAGTGAAAAAGTTTTTCTTAATATCCAACCTAAACCTCCCCCACTGCAACTTGAGACCATTACTCCTTGTTCTGTCATCTGGTACCACTGAGAACAGTCTAGATCCATCCTTGTTGGAACCCCCTTTCAGGTAGTTGAAAGCAGCTATCAAATCCCCCCCTCATTCTTCTCTTCTGCAGACTAAATAATCCCAGTTCCCTCAGCCTCTCCTCATAAATCATGTGCTCCAGCCCCCTAATCATTTTTGTTGCTGTCCACTGGACTCTTTCCAATTTTTCCACATCCTTCGTATAGTCTGGGGCTCAAAACTGGATACAGTACTCCAGATGAGGCCTCACCAATTCCGAATAGACGGGAATGATTACGTCCCTCAATCTGCTGGCAATGCTCCTACTTATACACCCCAAAATGCTGTTAGCCTTCTTGGCAACAAGGGCATACTGTTGACTCGTATCCAGATTCTCGTCCACTGTAACCCCTAGGTCCTTTTCTGCAGAACTGCTGCCTAGCCCCTAAGTCCCTAGTCTGTAGCAGTGCATGGGATTCTTTCATTGTAAGTGCAGGACTCTGCACTTGTCCTTGTTGAACGTCATCAGATTTCTTTTGGCACATTCCTCTAATTTGTCTAGGTCCCTCTGTATCCTATCCCTACCCTACAGGGTATCTACCAGTTCTCCCAGTTTAGTGTCATCTGCAAACTTGCTGAGGGTGCAATCCACGCCATCCTCCAGATCGTTAATGAAGATATTGAACAAAACCGGCCCCAGGACCAACCCTTGGGGCACTCTGCTCGATACCGGCTGCCAACTAGACATGGAGCCATTGATCACTACCCGTTGAGCCCAATGATCTAGCCAGCTTTCTGTCCACCTTATAATCGATTCATCCAGTCCATACTTGTTTAACGTGCTGGCAAGAATACTGTGGGAGACAGTATCAAAAGCTTTGCTAAAGTTAAGGAACAACACGTCCACTGCTTTTCCTTCACCCACAGAGCCAGTTATCTTATCATAGAAGGCAATTAGGTTAGTCAGGCATGACTTGCCCTTGGTGAATCCATGCTGACTGTTCCTGATCACTTTCCTCTCCTCGAAGTGCTTCAAAATTATTCCTTGAGGACCTGCTCCATGATTTTTCCAGGGACTGAGGTGAGGCTGACTGGCCTGTAGTTCCCCAGATCCTTCTTCCCTTTTTTAAAGATGGGCATTACATTAGCCTTTTTCCAGTCATCCAGGACCTCCCCCGATCACCAGGAGTTTTCAAAGATAATGGCCAATGGCTCTGCAATCACATCTGCCAACTCCTTTAGCATCCTCGGATGCAGTGCATCCGGCCCCATGGACTTGTGCTCGTCCAGCTTTTCTAAATAGTCCTGAACCACTTCTTTCTCCACAGAGGGCTGGTCCTCTCCCCATACTGTGCTGCCCAGTGTAGTAGTCTGGGAGCTGACCTTGTTCGTGAAGACAGAGGCAAAAAAACCATTGAGTACATTAGCTTTTTCCACATCCTCTGTCAGATAACTTACTGATCATCCTGCTTTCTCAGTATGAGGCAGGAGTCCTCCCCTCTTGTGCTCTCCTGCTTGTGCTTCCTCCTGGTATCCCACTTCCCCACTTACTTTAGGGCTTTGGTCTCCTTCCCCCGGTGAACCTAGTTTAAAGCCCTCCTCACTATGTTAGCCAGCCTGCTTGCAAAGATGCTATTCCCTCTCTTTGTTAGGTGGAGCCCCTCTCTGCCTAGCAATCCTTCTCGGAACACCATCCCATGGTCAAAGAATCCAAAGCCTTCTCTCCGACACCACCTGCGTAGCCATTCATTGACTTCCATGATTCGACGGTCCTTGGACAATTCTATTCCATCTTCATTCTTTATTCTTTATTAGTAATAACTTAGTTTTATTTTCATGCAAAGAGAAGAACTGTACCACTAATTAACACAGAATACTGAAAAAACTCACTATGTACTTCATGTCTGTGTGCAGTCGGAGAAAGGAGAAGAACTTTAAAACATCAGTGCTGACCATCAAATTTTCTTTTTTCTCCCTGAACTTTTTAGCTATACATACGTCTGCTATGGATATGCTGGGAGGAGCCGGTGTGGAACAGCAATGCAGAAAAACTGATATCCTTGCAGATGCTGCATATTGCATTTTAACAAAACCAAAAAGTTTCACAGGAAACTTTGTTATTGATGAAAATCTGCTGAGAGAAGAAGGAATTAAGAATTTTGATGTATATGCAGTTGCACCAGGTAAGAAAGGACATAATGTTAAGAAAGGAAATAAGCTATAAGTAAGTTTATAATCTGTTCTTCTGCTAAAGACCTGTGGATGTTCAGTCCCATGGTACCCTTCTGCATTCCCAGAAACAGTTGGCCCAATCTTCCAGAACTTCCACTAACTAAATCTCAGTTAAAGAAAGGAAAATGTTTCCATGTCACTGATTTACGCAACCTGTTATTCCTCAGTCTGTGATTTCTCTCTCCCCTCCTCAGGCACCCTCTGCTTTTTCTTTTCAATGAAAGGTTTTCCATTGCAACTCCACAAGATTTCTCGTTCTGTTTTATACTTCTTGGAGAACAGACCAAAGTCATAAGTAAAATCTGTCTCTAAAACAAAATATTAGGTACCTGGCTTTCCCTTGCTACTGACTTTTGCTTTCCAGAAGCTGTACAATACCTATTTAGAAGCCTAGACTTTGTTTAATACTGATACAAAAATAGATTATTATTTTTGCTGTTTATCTTCACCTTCCTCACATTATTTTATTTTAGGTCATCCATTGCTACCAGACTTCTTTCTAGATGTAGATCCTAATACTCTAGCTATGAAAATGGAAGCACATGGTAAGAAATTAAGTACTTACATGAAATTCATTCACTGAACCTAATTTCCAATGTTGAAGTGAAACATAAAGGTTGTTCAATATATTTCCTTCCAAGAACTTGGTCTCATGTAAGATACTTGGGGGCAAAAATGATTTGTGTGTGTGTGTGTGTGTGTTTTTGGAGGCACTGGCAGTGGCTCCCTAGTTAAGGTGGGGTCAAAAACAGTCAAAAGCATACTTTCTGGAAAAAGAAAAAAACAGTCAAAAGCATACTTCTCGGAAATCTTTTTTGATCTGCCTCGCCTAATTGTATACCCTTCTGTATAGTAATTATAGCTAGCTTCCACATTCACACAGATGTAAACATCACCCTGATTGGAACTGGAGTACTTGTGGCACCTTGGAGACTAACCAATTTATTTGAGCATAAGTTTTCGTGAGCTACAGCTCACTTCATTGGATGCATACTGTGGAAAATACAGAAGATGTTTGTTTTTATACACACAAATCATGAAAAAATGGGTGTTTATCACTACAAAAGGTTTTCTCTCCCCCCACCCCACTCTCCTGCTGGTAATAGCTTATGTAAAGTGATCACTCTCCTTACAATGTGTATGATAATCAAGGTGGGCCATTTCCAGCACAAATCCAGGTTTTCTCCCCCCCCCCCCCCCAAACCCACTCTCCTGTTGTTCCCCCCCCTTCCCCCGACGTTCTTGTTAAACCCTGGATTTGTGCTGGAAATGGTCCACCTTGATTATCATACACATTGTAAGGAGAATGGTCACTTTAGATAAGCTATTACCAGCAGGAGGTCTATAAAAGTATGATTACATGCTGTTCCGCACGATGGTCTTACAGTTAAGGCACCAGAGTGGGATCCAAGATAATTGTGTGGTTTGTTTTTTTGTTTTTTGTTTTCCTTTCCCCCAGCTCTGCCACAGACATCTTAGATGATGGTAGTCATTTAAGCCACAGTTTTCAGAGGCAATATTATTTGTTAGTCTTTAGTTGTTCTTGTAACCTGTAATCTGAAAATGATTAAAATGTTGTAATGTGCTTTTTAAAAAAGCAAACTTTACATAAGAAAACAATGAGCAAGAACAGATCACTTCATAGAATATTCAGAACTATTTTATCACTCAGTTAACTTAATATAGAATTAACTTTCTAAAATATTTTTTAAAAACACTATGCAACCTAATATTAAGTGTAAATTACAAATAAAATCATCATAGTTAAACACTTATATTGTGCTTAATTTATACGTATCTACTAATCAAAATTCTGACCATCAGTATGGTAGGAGGGTGGATCAATTTACGCCTTTCAAGCCTTCTGGATAACTAACTGCTGAAACCGACTGCGCATACACATTCTTTATGCAAAATATGTGACTGTTTTGCCTGTTGCAATAATTGACCTTATTCAATACGTACATAACCATTTAAAAGCCTAGAAAATAATTTTAGTATAATGTTACACTCTTTACATAGAGTTTGTTGTAAATTAAATTGTGAAAAGGTCAGAATTAAGATTTAATTCAATTTGTTACTGGGGGGTTTTCTGCGTGCGTGTATGGGAGGCGAAATATGAATAATGGAAATGTAGGGCTGGCAGAGTCTTTGAGAGGTCATCTAGGCCAGTGGTTCTCAACCTTTTTGGGCTCAGCACCCATTTGTAAATGTTTATGGCCCATTGCAACCCAGAAAATAGTCTGGGGGTGGAGGCCCTTGGGTGGTTTCAGTTGGGTCCTGTCCCCCGTCCCCCCCCACCAGGGGGGAGGGTTGGGTCCTGCCTGGCACTTACCCCACAATGGCAGCTCCGACAGATCCTGTGCTGTGGGGCTAGCTGGGCTTGGCTGTCTGATCCAGGCGTTGCAACATCTAATGTGGCAGTGGTGCTCAGGTTTGGCCCTGTCCTTGGACTGGACCAAATTTGTGTGAGTGGAGTTGTGACCTGGCTCATAGGGTTGCAGTGCCACTCTCTCAAATTGGGCCTGCCCGGACTCCCATCATTATGATGGCTGGGCCAAACCTAAGTGGCACTGGGACCCCAGAGAAGGCGTTCTCATGACAGACTTTTTGGTGGCCTCAGAGTGCAGCCGCTTTCACACTTTCCCCTAAAATACTTAATTAGCTTTAAGGAAAACAAATAAATATGCACATATACACTTCCAAATCATTGTAATTTATTTATTGCTAGCTAGTAAGTGTTGTGAAAAGTGATATTCACATACAAATATCACTGTTCACAACAGTCTTAATTTGTCCCCATGCTTGGCAGGGCTGAATAAGCCCTGGACGATGGGATGGGGGGCTAGAGCCTGAAGCCCCACCGCTGGAGCCTACAGAGAGAGAGAGACACGCATACACACACGCACGCTGTAGTCCATCCCCTATTCTGAGGCAGGACCAACATAGCTACGCCGTCCCTCAGTGGAGTGTGGGTCATTACAGAGTAAGCTTCAGTTCTTTATCCTCTTTCTTTTTAATATCCACATTGACTAAAAATGCACTTTTCATTCTAAATTTGCTAATTCTTTCTTTTGTTTGGCAGTTGATAAAATATATTTCCTCAGTCTTAAGATCTAGAATGCTGTTGAAGTTTTAAAATGCAGTATGTACTTTTAAACAGATTTTTCTAGCGCAGTGGTGTAAAAAAGTATCTACTTTATTCAGTGGAAAAAACCCATCTTCTAGGTGCTTCACCAGTGTTCAGAGAGGGGAAGAAAATAGAATCAGCCAAGCATGAAGGCCCCGATGGAGCTGAGTCTGCTGCTGCTAAGCCTTTGGGACCTGTTGCAGAAACATTTAAAATTATTCAGGGAGCAATCAGTGAAGATGTTGTAAGGTCTACCCAAGGTGTTTATCTGTTTGAACTATCTGGTAAGGAAGACTTTCTTCTGTTAAATCTTCACCTACAAATTTACAGTGAAATACATTCAGCATTTGCACAGAGAAATACTTCATTCTTAGTTCGTCCACAGGTACAGCGAGTGAAGAGGTTTTTTGTTTGAAACCTTGAAGAATGTGGACACAAGACCTCTTCCCTTCCATTTGTGAAACACTAAACCATTTAAATTAACATAACACTATTATCATAATTAATGTCTTATTACACAATTGACAGCAAGAAAAGTTACCTCCTAGATCGTCAGGAGTTAGGCACAAACTTGTATTTGATGCGCTGTAAACTATTTCCATTGTTCTTGTTTGTAGGTGACGAAGGAGGGACTTGGTTCATTGATCTTAAGAACAAAGCTGGGAGCGCAGGAATTGGAGAGCCACCTGTGAAAGTAGATGTGGTTATGAGCATGTCTAGCAATGACTTTGTGAAAATGTTTTCAGGTGAGTAACAAAAGGCTTTACCAAAGTTGAGCCAGGTTTATTAGTGTTTAGAATTATTCAAATGACTAATTGATAATTAGATATTTCTCTCGTTATATGTTCTCATAACCAGATGAATCTTAGGCTTTTGGTGGCTCTAGTGAAAAAATATTCCCTGATCTCTCTCCATCTCTTCACTTGTTCTGGTCTGAGAATATGAACCGTGGTGCTATCTTCATGTCACTGAAATCTTAACAGCTAGTTAAGACACTCTCACTTTCCTTCCCAACTTTTAAGATGTTTGAGAAAGGACTCAATAGGTCCATTGATCTTTCTACTAGGTCCAGGCCCAAATCACCTCTCTAAAATTTTTCACACTTACAGTGTGTGAGTATAATGCATCCACAGAGTGCACAAAATTAGTTTTGTTCCAATGTACTGATATCAAATGCACACTCGAGCGCTTGTTTTATAAGTGGTATTCAGTGAGTAAAAAGTAGTTTTTGTTCTTTTCAGACTACAAACACTTAAACTTTTGCTAACACTGAATAATTGAGATCAATTTTAACTACAGATCTTGGTAGCAAAATAAGTTAGTTCATTTGTCTCTCTGACCCCTGGAGAAATGAGTTCAAAATACTCAGCTCAAGTAAGACTGCTGTTCTTAATCTAGTCCTTGTTTGGTCGTATAACAAAGTCACAATATTCTGCTGCACTCTGGCATTATTAGTAGGCCCAGAATAGGGCTAACAGGAAGTGTATTGGTGAGAAGGAATTGAAAATACTTTTGGAAAGGAAAAATTTCTCCACCGTTTTTAAAAATTGTATTTGGATGCTGTGTTATCTGATACTTTTTCCAGTTAAAATAACTATTAACACTCATACATATTCAGAAGAGACATAGCCAAAATCATAAATTCATCACATACAAAACTGTATATCAGTCATTATGATAAAGTCCACAAAAAGTCACCATAGAATTGTTGGCTCAGAAAAGGGAGTATCTCTTAAGCCCTGATTCATCAGTCCATTCCTGTTCAGCAAAACACTTCAGCACATACTTAACTTCAGATATGTGCTGAAGAGCTTTGCTAAACTGGAACCTTAGGGAAAAAATATTTAATCAAAGAGAAGTGCAATTTGGCATTCTTAACATTAATCAAAAAGCACCAAAAAATTATATTGAAGAGAAGTTTTTTATAGCATCTGAGAATTAGTAGTCTTTTAGTGACATGTTGTCCCCAGTGCACATCTGTACTACTTTTCTTTTTCCTGATAACATGTTTATTCCCTCTTTTTAGGCAAACTAAAGCCAACCATGGCCTTCATGTCAGGAAAACTGAAAATTAAAGGTAACATGGCCTTAGCAATGAAGTTGGAAAAAATGATGACTCAGTTCAGCTCCAAACTGTGACGGGAAGGCTTATTGTTTGGAACATTGTCCTTTAATAAAAATATAACACTGTTTGTGGTTTAAAACACTAATCCTTGCTTTTTTTGGATGTATTATGAAAAATATGGAATTGACCTGATGAAATGTGGAATTGCTAGAGGAAGAATAACTTGACATTATTCTAATTAGGACAACAGATCCATCATATGGCATCACATTCCAGGTCTCTTCCTCCTCTCCACTGTGGTCTTGCACTCTTTGTGGGGCTGTAGGGTATTTCCATTTCTTCTTTAGGCTCCTCCTTGGCTTTGAGACTTCCTTGTCCCAATCATCATTTTTCTAATGAAGGAGGTTTATATTGGATTTTCTTCAAGCTACTGAGTTGCACTGAGGAGCAGTAAAATAAAGTGAAGGTGACCGCAGGTGTTTCTTTTCTTCGAGGGCTATACACTCTCTGTCTCCTGTGCTGGAAGAGCTTCAGAGCTGTTGAGAGATTGGAATCAGTTTACCATAATAGGCTTGCGTGGCTATATGATTAGTAGTCTAACAATTTAAAATTATTTACTTTTCTTTTTCTTGTGCTCTCAACATAAAAATTTGAATTGATGTTTTGAGGTTTTGTGTACCTTTTTATGTTTTAAAGAAATTTTCTATACTAAACCTTTTACTGTGGAAACTGATTTCTGCTAAAGAGTTCTAAAACTTCTAAGCCAAACTCAGGAACTCTTGGTAAAAGTATACTAATAAAAAACAAACTATAAGCCTTTGTGGCTAGGTGCCTAAATAATTCAATCAAATAGCAATGTTTTTTACAGAGAATATTTTAAACATAATTGATCTGTTGCTGGAAACTATTCCTGCCAAGTTGTACTCAGATTAAATAAATAAAGAGCAGTATTTTCCATCAGAGTGCATGAGCAAACGAATCTAGAAGTGCCAAATAAGGAGCAATTTTGTTAATTTTGAATATCTTGATATTATAATTAAAAGAAATAAAGATATTGAGAGAATTCTGATCTTCAAGGAAAAATTGTCTTAATGAAAGAACTTATTAACAAAGAACGCTTTGTAACAATAAAAATATTAAGTGCATTCTGAAATTTCCTGCTAGCAGAAAATATTTCACAAATCTCAAATGAACACACATGCTCATGGAGCATGTTTCTAAACCCTTTCATAAAACCTTGCAGAAAGTTGAACAGAGCAATGAGCCCAAGCTATGGGAGCAAGATTACTTACTTGTATTTCTTCTCTATCATCAACCCCATGTCCTTAACATTTCTACCTTACCAGGCCATAACCCTACATGCAGAAGCTCTTATTTTTCAAGATTGCTATAGGAGTGTTGAACTGGAGGTCATATGCCTTCCTAAACACATGCATATTAACCAAAGTTAGTGAAAGAGAAAGTCTTTCTTGGCTGCGTCTCCAGTTTATAAATAAGTTTTATGCTAATAGTTGGTATGTTGCTTGCTTGTGTATTCAGTAATGCAGCTCTTGGACAAAAACAGCTAGTGGTTAATAAAGGGCAAGTGGTGATGGGCTATGGTGTCTATATAACATTGTGCATAGACTGCTCCTTTGAAATATCATGATCGCATTGGTGACCCCTGCTTCCATCCTTGTTTGATATCTGCCACGTGGGCACATAATCTATAAATAACAAAGAAAAATAAAGTTCACAGGCCCTTGTGTCTAAGGGTGAGTCTGAACACAAATTGCACCACTATAAGATTTGTGGACGAAGTGCAGCTGAATTACTAAAGAATGTATACAGTATAGGTAGATAACCCAGTGTCATCCACATTGCCTGCAGGCTCGCTGCTTTATGAGAAATGTTTGCTGTCTGTTGTGGGATAACTGCCATGTATTGTGAGATGCACTATTACTGTAATCATGTTGGTCCCAGAGAGACTTTTTTTGTTTTGGTTTTCACCAGAAAGGTTAGTAGCGATTGGATGTCTACCATAGTGAATGCCAGTGAAAATGAGGTAGGATAAGAGCCTAAAATAGGCAAAGACCAAGTTAAAAATTACTTAGACAAGCTAGAGGTCTTCAGGTCACCAGAACCTGATGGAAATACAGTCTAGCATACTCAAGGAACTGACTGAGGGGATATCTGAGCCATTAGAGATTATCTTGGAAAAGTCATGGAAGATGGGGGATATTTCAGAGGACTGGAAAAGGGCAAACATAGTGCCTATCTATCAAAAGAGAAATATGAACAGCCTGGGGAATTACAGACCAGTCAGTTTAACTTCAGTACCAGAATGATGATAGAGCAAATAATTAAACAGTCAATTTGCAAACACCTGGACAATAATAAGGTGATAACAGTGAGCATGGATTTGTCAAGAACAAATTGTGTCAAACTAACATAATAGCTTTCTTTGACCGGGTAAAAACCTTGTGGATGGGGGGGAAGTGGTAGATGTGGTATATCTTGATTTTAGTAAAGCTTTTGATACTGTCTTGCATGACCTCCTAAACAAACTAGGGAAATACAACCTAAATGGAGCTACTATAAGGTGGGTGCATAACTGCAAAACCATTCCCAGAGACTAGTTATCGGTGGATCACAGTCAAGCTGGAAGAACATATCGCGTGGGGTCCTGCAGGGATCAATTCTGTTCACTATCTTCATCAATGATTTAGATAATGGCATAGAGTGTACACTTACAAAGTTTGCGGATGATAATAAGCTGGGAGGGGTTGCAAGTGCTTTGGAGGATAGGATTAAAATTCAAAATGATCTGGACAAACTGGAGAAATGGTCTGAAGTAAATGGGATAAAATTCAATAAGGACAAATGCAAAGTGCTCCACTTAGGAAGGAACAATCAGTTGCGCACACATAAAATGGGGAATGACTGCCTAAGAAGGATACGATAGAAAGGGATCTGGGGGTCATAGTGGATCACAAGCTAAATATGAGTCAAGAGTGTAACGTTGCAAAAAAAGGAAACCTCATTCTGGGATATTTTAACAGGAGTGTTGTAAGCAAGACACGAAAAGTAATTCTTCGCTGATTAGGCCTCAGTTGGAGTATTGTGTCTAGTTCTGGGAGCCATGTTTAGGAAAAATGTGGACAAATTGGAGATAGTCCAGAGGAGAGCAATAGAAATGATTAAAGGTCTAGAAAACCTGACCTATGAGGGAAGATTGAAAAAAACGGGTTTGTTTAGTCTGGAGAAGAGAAGTGTGAGGGGGACATAACAATTTTCAAGTACATAAAGGTTTGTTACCAGGAGGAGAGAGGAAAATTGTTCTCTTTAACCTCTGAGGATAGGAGAAGAAGCAATGGACTTAAATTGCAGCAAAGGGGGTTTAGGTTGGACATTAGAAAAAACTTCATGTCGGGGTGGTTAAGCATTGGAACAAATTGCCGAGGGAGGTTGTGGAATCTCCATCATTGGAGATTTTTAAGAGCAGGTTAGACAAACACCTGTCAGGGATGGTCTAGATAATACTTAGTCTTGCCAAATGTGCAGTGAACTGTATTAGATGACCTCTCAGGGTCCCTTCCAGGCCTATGATTCTGTGGTATCATAAGCAAACTAGGGAAATGTGATCTAGATGAAATTACTATAAGGTAGGTGCACAACTGCTTGAAAGACTGTACTCAGAGAAGTTACCAATGGTTTGCTGTCAAAATAGGAGGATGTATCTAATACTGGTCCTAGTCCTGGGTCCAGTATTATTCAATATTTTCCAAAATGACTTGGATAATGGAGTGGAGAATATGCTTATAAAATTTGCAGATGACATCAAACTGGGAGGGGTTGCAAGCACTTTGGAAGACAGTATTAGAATTAAAAATGACCGCGAGAAACCTGGAGAATTGGTCTGAATTCAGGAGAAAATTCAATAAAGCAGTGGTTCTCAACTTATTACACATTGTGGGCCATCCAGCTGCCTGCCCCGGACCCCCACCTTGCAGCTGCCCTGGACCTTGCAGGGCTGGCTCTCTACCCTGGACCCCAGGTGGTGGGCTGGCTGCCCAGACCCTCACCACATGGAGCGGGCAGCCATGCGGCTACCCCGGACTCCAGAGTTTGTGGGATGAGCCAGCTGTCCCAGAGCTTTTGTGGCTGGGCAGAAGCAGCCCCGGACCCTGCCATGTGGGGTGGGCTGGCTGCCCTGTCCCCCTGCCTCACGGCTGCCCCAGAGCTTGCAGGGATGGCCGGCAGCCCCGGACCCCACCATGCAGGGCTCGACAGGAGCCTCTGACCCCAGACTCCCACCATGTGGGGAGAGCCAGCAGCCCTGCCCCAACCGCGCTCGGCGACAAGAGGTAATTATCCCACTCTACTTTGCACTGTTGAGGTCTCATCTGGAGTAGTGTGTCCAGTTCTGGCTGCCACACTTTAGGAAAGATACGGACAAATTGGAGAGAGTCCAGAGGACAGCAACAAAAATGATAAAAAGGTCTAGAAAACCTGACCTCTGAGGGAAGGTTAAATAAATGGGGCATGTTTAGTCTTGAGAAAAGAAGACTAAGGGCTGTTATAAAGAAGATGGTGATCAGTTTTTCTCCATGTCCGTTGAAGGAAGGATGAGAAGTAATGGTCTGAATCTGCAGCAAGGGAGATTTAGGTTTATAGTTAGAAAGTTTTTCTTAATATTTAGAGTAGTTAAGTACTAGAATAGGCTTCAAAGGGAGTTGATGGAATCCCTACTGTTTGAGGTCTTTAAGGACAGGTTAGAGAAATAACTGTCAGAGATAGTTTAAGTAGGGGGCTGGAGGTCCCTTTTTCCCCTAGATTTCTATTATTCTGCATTACACAAATTATGTTAAAAGAATATTATGGATGCAGAGTCAAATACTCGGGAAATGCCACAATTACTTGCTGCTGCAACCTCAGTTGGGTCCTCTTGTGTGTATGCATTATTATGATATAGTAAAATTACGTGATCACAAACTATTTTTTATACAGGACCCCTGCCTCATTCAGCTCATAGGATGGACAGTATTTTGGGGATGAATCAGGGCTGTGTAGTGAAGGGAGCTGTTGTCAGTAGGACCCCTGCCTCATTTGTTGCAGATGCTGGAAGTTGTGTAGTGAATGTTTGCAGGAAGAAAAAGGATGCTTATGTGCTTAAGAAAGTTGAATGAAACCCTGGAGAAATTGGATTCTGCCTGTGCCACCAAGTTGCTGTGTGGTGTTAGGCAAGTCACTTTAAACCAGACTTTTAACAGGTGGCTACTGCTTGTGTGTCCCTCATTTTCCGGATGCCCAATGTCAGACCCTGGGGTCTGATTTGTGAGTGTTCAGCACTTGTGCAGCTGCAGCTGAAATCAATGGGAGCTGTGCTTTGAACATAAGACGTGCTATATAATGCTAAGTACTCTGAAAAATCACACCCAAGGCATCGCAAATTGTATCCCCAAAATTAGTGTGTGTTTTATTCTTTGTGGCTCAGTTCCCATCCATAAATTTGGGATAATACTACCTCACTTCACAGGGTATTGTGAAAATAATGTGTGTAAAGCACTTAGATACTCTAGTTTCAAGCACCATAAAAATGTTCATGAGGAAATGAATAACAAAGAGTAGGGGTTGAATAGTGTTCAGTACATAGGGCTTAGGGCCACCCACTGAGCAATGAAGAGAAAACATATATTAAATAGCTGCTCAAGTGAGCATTGACCATCCTGTGCACTAAATGAGGTAGGAGTCCTGTGGAAAAATATTAACCGATTATATAGATTGTCATAATGCACAGGCACTGAATTAAGGTTGAACAGGCGATCATAATTCTGGCACTTTCTAATCTTTGAATGCTTGATTTTCTTATTTTTTTCATCTTTAATGCTCTTTTAATGGTGTGTGTGTAATTTTCTAGGTTTTTTAAAAAGCAAAGTGAAAAAACAGTAATTCCATCATATGGGATCATACTGACGCCCATGTGGGTCATCAGCAGGGCTGGAGCCTTCATATCCTCAGTCCAGACCTCTGCCACTTGAGTTAGTAGAGCACCCAAAAGCCGCAGTAGATTGTCCTGTATCTGGACCAGCCACTAGAGACAGAAGGGGAATGAGACACACCCTTTGCTGACAGCAAAGGAATATTTTTAGGTTTCAGAGAAATCACAGGTTCTATCCTAGGCTTGAGGGGAGTGTTCTCTAGTGGTTTCAGACCCATCTGAGCCTGTCCTGTTGTACGTCCCCTGCCTCCTCATTCATTCTCAGTCTCCTGCCAGGCTCCTTGTCCCAGTCTACTCCCTCTGCCTTGCCCCCCATGTTGGCCCTTGTGTCCTCTGCAACTGCATCAGACTGTTTTCTCCTCCATAGTGCCTGGGCCCAGCAGGGGGAGCAAAGGAGATACAGCGTCCCTGTTCTCAGTTCCACTGCCTGGCATCACAATCCGGGAGCAGGATTTTCCAGGGAATTGGAGCAAGCTCAGTACAAAAGGAATCTTTGGAGAAGCTAACTGCCAAACCCTAACGAGTCTTCACTGAGCATTTGTAAACCATGATTTTTATTTTATTTTATTTTTTTTTAGATTAATGAGTTGGCCAGATTTGGGTGCCTTTTCATGGGAGCAGCCAAAGGCACATCCCTGTCACAAATTTCAGGTCCCTGCTCCGAAGCATGAAGGTACTAGAGCTTCTCAATGAGATGGTTGTAAGGATTTTTTAAAATATGGACAAAATATGTTTTGCCCTCTTCTCATCCTCAGCAATGACTGAACCATTTGTGCTGAAGCTTTTGAAAACAATTCCGCCTAAGTCAGACACCTGGCATGGAAAGCTTCAGCCCAAAGGGCTAAAGTTTGTCAAAGCTTAGACGCACCCGAGAACAGGATTTTATAATGCAAAATGTTGGGCAGTGTAAACTAAAGGTGATGCTACCAGCTCCGCAGAATAAAATGGTGATTTTTATAAAATTAACTAAGTACAAAAAAAATCAATTTTTTCTCTTTTTGTATGGTAACAAAAAAATCCAGACCTATTTGTTTTGTTCCGTGCCTGCAGAGAGCCCTTAGATGTTCTTCTTTCCTATGGTTTCACATTTTTAATACATTTAGAGCAGACGTCTTTAAGCCTTTTTTAAAAAAGGAAATACATTTATTTTCAAATAAGCTGTGAAATAAACCTCTTCAGAGAGATTATCTCTGCTGTGAGCAATGATAGATTTTCTTGAAAGCTTTTTGTAACTTTCTTATGCATGTGGTGGTTGTGTGTTCTGACCTTTTATGTTTGCTTCAGATGGAATAGCTTTGACCTTTTGAGATGTACTACAACTGGATAGACGTACATGTACAGATTCCCAGCGTGATGTTGTGCATTTCAGTTAGTCCAGCAAATGTCATGATATCCTTAGTGCAGGATTAAATACATCTTGTTTTAGTTTGTTTTACCTTTTCAGCAGGATTTTTCTTTTCCTGCAGCATAAAAGCCTGATTATCAGGTTATAAAATGAAAAGCACATGGCAAAGCGCGCTTGTTCAAGAGTCACTAATCTTCAGATTGTCATCATGGTATGGTATATTGACTAAGAAACTCTACTCCCCAGGAACAGGTTTCAGAGTAACAGCCGTGTTAGTCTGTATTCGCAAAAAGAAAAGGAGTACTTGTGGCACCTTAGAGACTAACCAATTTATTTGAGCATGAGCTTTCGTGAGCTACAGCTCACTTCATTGGATGCGATGAAGTGAGCTGTAGCTCACGAAAGCTTATGTTCAAATAAATTGGTTAGTCTCTAAGGTGCCACAAGTACTCCTTTTCTTATAGTAAGGAGAGTGATCACTTTAGATAAGCTATTACCAACAGGAGAGTGGGTTTGTGGGGGGGTGGGGAGAAAACCTGGATTTGTGCTGGAAATGGCCCAACTTGATTATCATACACATTGTAAGGAGAGTGATCACTTTAGATAAGCTATTACCAGCAGGAGAGTGAGGTGGGGGGAGAGAAAACCTTTTGTAGTGGTAAACACCCATTTTTTCATGGTTTGTATGTATAAGAACATCTTCTGTATTTTCCACAGTATGCATCCGATGAAGTGAGCTGTAGCTCACGAAAGCTTATGCTCAAATAAATTTGTTAGTCTCTAAGGTGCCACAAGTACTCCTTTTCTTTTTGTGAATACAGACTAACCTGGCTGTTACTCTGAAACCTGTTTTTATACCTTGGTTACAAGGTATGAGGAGAATGCACTCTTCTACTAAACCTTCCCTGCTTTTAAAGTTACTGATTGACAAGGTTACTGGCCAACTTCACTGGCTAGAATGAATTTACACACGCAACTTGGTAGATAGTGGTTGTCAGTGTTAGAAATGTGTAGTGTTATTGTCACACTTGTTACAGGAGCTGTTCCAAGTAAACGCAGTAATGTTTACTGCATTTACTCCTCCACCCTCCCCAAGTAGATCAAAAGTAGAAACAGGAGTACAGAGTAGGAAAGTGAACAAAATCATAGAGCCTCTCGCTAGAAAAGTATCTGTAGAGTTGGCCCAGAGCTCAGCTCATTAACACACTGAACCTTCCCCAGTGCAAGTGCCAATCAGGTCTTTTCAAACAGCAGGAGTTTTCCTGAGCAGCTATGTTTTCATTTAAAGGGGCCATTCCCTGTGGGCCAAACTGGCATTTTACACTGTCTCTGGCCTCCCAGGCCATTCTGGCTCTGCTGCTCAGCAGGTGATGGGGCCTCCTGCCCTAGGTAGCTGTGTGTATGTTTGTGGGAAGTCGTGGGGGCTTAGTCCAGACTCCAAAGGGGACTGAGAAGGGCAGACCCAGCCTGGCTCTCTCCCTCACGTTGCCCCTGCCCCAGAAACAGCTGGGACTATTACTAATAAATTATCCAAGTCCTAACAAATAATCCCTTGTTCTAAATGTTATAGATTCCTCTTGGCCTGCCACAAGCCCCAGTAACTCCTGTGACATTCCTTCCTTGTGAAAGCCCCTGGACTCTAGGAATTTGATTCCCACACTGGTCTGCCAGAGCCCAGACTGGTTAATCTGGGCACAGAGCAAACCCTATCTGTTCTGTAAGGCAGACTGTGGGATAGGAGGTTTGGTTACTTTTGATTGGCAGGTGGTGCACAAAACAATGTAAGCAGATTTCATTGCATTTTATTGTATGTTTTGTATGTAATTATTCTGATTTTTTTATGGTTGGAAAAGTACCCAGAGCCCTGAGTGGAGGCTTTCTAATTGGGTTATATAAAAATATATGAAAGTAAGTGAGAGTTTTGCATGCAATAAGAGTGGAGGATCAGAGAATAATAAGTATGTCCTATGATCACTCCTTTAGGTCTCCCACGAGACTCAGGATTTAGCAAAACTACTAAACTGTGCTCATGAGATCGAAGTTAGAGCCCAGCCAATAAACACTTCCCATCTAAGGATATTACACAGTAAATAAAATAGTTTTTTGCAATGCACATGGTTGCAGTTCCCCTCGGCATAGCTGAGTTGTAAGTAATCTAATATCTAAACAAATCTTTGGCTACAAGATAGCAATAGGCCGTCTAAAACTTCAGACACAGAGTCTAACTTTCTTCAGGTAACAGCAAACAGATGGCTCATCCCAAAGAGGAATATTTCCCCCTGGATCAATGGCACAGAGTTCTGCCGGGAGAGGATTGCTGCTTTAGCATCATCTTGGATGTTTGATGCCTTTTCCCCAGTGCCTTCTGTATGCTCCCCATTACCCAGCAGCAATGTCTTCTCCCTGTCAGCGGCTGGATGGGGAATAGGGGAAAGAGACAATAGACCTTCTACCCGGTGAGTGGAGAGCTCTCTTCCACAGAGCAGGTAGGAGAAGGGAAAACTGGACATCCACAGGCAGAGAGTAAGAACCCCTAACCCTGCCAGCACCTAAGAGAAGAGAGAGAAACCCATTGCTGGGTTACAGAAACCAGAGGGAGAGAGAGGACCCCAGCCCTCTCGAGGCCTGATCCAGAACTCATTGAAATCAATGGAAAAGACTCCCCATTGACTTCTCTGGGCTTTAGATCAAATCTATGCCATGAGACAGGAGGGTGAATGGAGCAAGTGGGTAGCAACTGGGCTGGGATTGTGAGGGTAGTAACTGGTGCTTGGGAGGGGCGGAAAGAGAGTAGTCACCACAACTTAACCCCTGTGTGAAAGGTGCTGTGGGTTTTTTCTTACTTTAAATGAATGAGTAGATGAATTACACACATGTTTTTTTCTCAGCTATTCCTATATGATCCAACAGTTTCTTCTCAAGTTCAGACTATCTAATAAGCTCCCAGAATATTTTTGCCAGACAAATGGGATCTAGGTGGGGACATCTTATGCTCCCATCCCAGCATCGCATTGGGAGTGAAGAGCCTGAGATCATGATAACTAAACCAAACCAAATCCTTTCAGTTATATCCTCTTGAGTCTCCCATGGAAAAGGGAGGAAAAAATAATCATCTGATTGCTTTAGGTGAAGTAGGGAGGAAAGTAGCCCACTGCCTGGTTGGGTTTATTTTCTCTATGGGAGGGGCTATGATATGTACAATAGAAAATATCCTACAGAAATAACATCCTGTGGTGATGCTATCGAAAGGGGAAGGTGACTGTTCACACTAATATGTGTTACACAAATGTTCACAAGTGTACACAAAAATTGTGTTAAATCTTGTACAAAGTATGCCTTGAGATATTGTTGGAAAAGTTATAATCTGCTGAGTATTATCTTGGTACAATCTGTGTATCGACATTGTGTGTGGAATTGTGAAATTTTGCCATATGTTTGTAACTCAAACATTTGAGCCTGAGAAACACCCACAGGTTGGCTCTTCAGGAATAACAAAGGAATTGTAAACAAGCGCCTCTCATGTCATTTCTGAAGTACCTCAAATGGCAGGTACACAGAAGGTGCAAGCAAAAATTTGCAATTCATATGAAGGACTGATGGCAAAGCACATACACTATGTAATTGCCTGACCCCTTGACACAGCCAGAATTTTTCCAGCAAGAAGTGTCAAGATCTAAAAAGGGAGGAAAAAAGGCCCCTGGCCACTCTTACTTTACCCCATCGCTGAACTGGTGAATTCTGACAGGAAATTTTAAACCAAAAAACTGTGGTCCCCAAAGACTATTTGGCTAACCCAGAGAGACATATAGAAAACTAACAGTTTTAACATCACTGCTATCATTTTGGAATACATGCTTTGATTCAACTGTAGTGTATTTTGTTTGTTTTAATCTTTTAATAACTCTCATTTCTTTTTCTTAGTTAATAAATCTTTAGTTAGTTTAGTAAAGGATTGGCTGCAACATTGTCTTTGGTGTAAGGTCCTGAGCATTCATTGACCTGGGTAAGTGACCATCCCCTGGGGCTGGAAGTCCTAGTTTATGATGATTTTGGTTTTAATAACCTGTCATAGAATCATAGAACTGTAACGAACCTCGAGGGGTTATCTAGTCCAGTCCCCTGCACTCAAGGCAGGACTAAGTATTGTGTAGACCATCCCTGACAGGTGTTTGTCCAACCTGCTCTTAAAAATCCCCAATGCTGGAGATTCCACAACCTCCCTCGGCAATTTATTCCAGTGCTTAACCACTCTGACAGTTAGGAAATTTTTCCTAATGTCCAACCTAAACCGCCCTTGCTGCAATTTAAGCCCATTGCTTCTTGTACTATCCTCAGAGGTTAAGAAGAACAATTTTTCTCCCTCCTCCTTATAACAACATTTTATGTACTTGAAAACTGTTATCATGTCCCCCCTCAGTCTTCTCTTTTCCAGACTAAACAAACCCAGTTTTTTCAATCTTCCCTCATAGATCATGTTTTCTAGACCTTTAATCATTTTTGTTGCTGTTCTCTGGACTTTCTCCAATTTGTCCACATCTTTCCTGAAATGTGGCTCCCAGAACTGGACACAATACTTCAGTTGAGGCCTAATCAGTGTGGAGTGGAGCGGAAGAATTACTTCTCGTGTCTTGCTTACAATACTCCTGCTAATACATCCCAGAATTATGTTTGCTTTTTTTTGCAACAGCGTTACACTGTTGACTCATATTTAGCTTGTGACCCACTATGACGCTGAGATCCCTTTCCGCCGTACTCCTTCTTAAGCAGTCATTTCCCATTTTGTATGTGTGCAACTGATTGTTCCTTCCTAAGTGTAGTCTAGTTTGAGACCTCATCACAGAAGTCTAGTTTGTCTGGTTGGTAATATAGGCTGGAGTGTGTAATGGGACTGGACGTGGCTCCCTGTTAAGCTACTAGAGCGATCCAGGAGCACACATTTGTTGCTGGTTTGGTTAAATTTAATTATAAAATATGCCACCAGTGTGAGAGTGTCTGCCCAGATTTTTGACACTCTGACCTGAGATTGGCCCTCTCTGTAGTGATCCATATCAGGCATGGTGGCACCAGCCTTCATGTTTTCCTTGTAGATGATGATTATTTCTATTACAGTAACACTGAGAGGCCCCAAATTAGGTCATGACGCTGCTGTGCTTGGTGCCATAGATACGCATAGTAAGAGACAGCCCCTGCTCTGACACACTTGTCTAAATGGCCACATCAGATAAAAGATGCATCATTAGATGTACTGTGTGCTGTAAAGTACATTAGAAAATAATGCCAGGGCAATGGCTAGAGACCACGAAGTGTCATCATTCCTTAAATATTGAAAACATATAGTCCATTATCCTTAGCCAATAAAAAAAGACTTACTGTACGTTGTCAAGGCTTCATCCAAACATCTATCCTGTAATTACCACGCGTTTGTACTGCCGGATTACCTACTTTTGTTTCAAATGGGTTTCATATTCAATGATTATTACACATGCTTCCCATACCAATTATTCTGGCTGTAGTTTAAATTAGGGCTGTCAAGCGATTAAAAAAATTAACTGGGCGATTAATCGCACTGTTAAACAACAATAGAATACCATTTATTTAAATATTTTTGGATCTTTTCTACATTTTCAAATATATTGATTTCAATTACAACACAGAATACAAAGTGTACAGTGCTCACTTTATATTTATTTTTGATTACAAGTATTTGCACTGTAAAAAAAACAAAAGAAATAGTATTTGTCAATTCACCTAATACAAGTACTGTAGTGCAATCTCTTTATCATGAAAGTTGAACTTTCAAATGTAGAATTATGTACAAAAAAACCCTGCATTCAAAAATAAAACAATGGAAAATGTTAGAGCCTGCAAGTCCCCTCAGTCCTACTTCTTGTTCAGCCAATTGCTCAGACAAACAAGTTTGTCTACATTTGCAGAAGATAATACTTCTTGTTTACAATGTCACCTGAAAGTGAGAACAGGCGTTCTCATGGCACTGTTGTAGCTGACATCACAAGATATTTACTTGCCAGATGTGTTAAAGATTCCTATGTCCCTTCATGCTTCAGTCACCATTCCAGGGGACATGCATCCATGCTGATGACGGGTTCTGCTTGATAACAATCCAAAGCAGTGTGGACCGACGCATGTTCATTTTCATTATCTGAGTCAGATGCCATCAGCAGAAGGTTGATTTCTTTTTTGGTGGTTCGGGTTCTGTAGTTTCTGCATCGTAGTGTTGCTCTTTTAAGACTTCTGAAAGCATGTGCCACATCTTGCCGCTCTCAGATTTTGGAAGGCACTTCAGATTCTTAAACCTTGGGTTGAGTGCTGTAGCTATCTTTAGAAATCTCACATTGGTACCTTCTTTGCGTTTTGTCAAATCTGCAGTGAAAGTGTTTTTAAAATTAACAACATGTGCTGGGTCATCATTCAAGACTGCTATAACATGAAATATGTGGCAGAACGAAGGTAAAATAGAACAGGGGACATACAATTTTCCCCCAAGGAGTTGAGTCACAAATTGAATTTACGCATTATTTTTTTAATGAGCGTCATCAGCATGAAAGCATGTCCTCTGGAATGGTGACTGAAGCATGAAGGGACATAGGAATCTTTAACACATCTGGCAAGTAAATATCTTGTGACGCCAGCTACAACAGTGCCATGAGAACGCCTGTTCTCGCTTTCAGGTGACATTGTAAACAAGAAGCATTATCTTCTGCAAATGTAAACAAACTTGTTTGTCTGAGCAATTGGCTGAACAAGAAGTAGGACTGAGTGGACTTGGCAGGCTCTAAAATTTTCCATTGTTTTATTTTTGAGTGCAGTTATGTAACAAAAAAAATCTACATTTGTAAGTTGCACTTTCACAACAAAGCGATTGCACTACAGTCCTTGAATGAGGTAAATTGAAAAATACTATTTCTTTTATCATTTTTACAGTGCAAATATTTATGATAAAAATAATATACACTTTGATTTCAGTTACAACACAGACTAGAACATATATGAAAATGTAGAAAAACATCCAAAATATTTAATAAATGTCAATTGGTATTCTATTGTTTAACAGTGCGATTAAACTGTGATTAATTGTGATTAATTTTTTTAATCGTGATTCATTTTTTTGAGTTAATTGTTTGAGTTAACTGGGTTTAATCAACAGCCCTGGTTTAACTCACTCTGCTCTACCTGTACATTTGTGCTATGTAACTGCTGATATGTCTGCACGGTTAGCACCGTTATTTCCTACTCCATAAGGATAAGGGGAAACTGGCATCTGAGATACCAATATGTGCAGTGGTAGTTAAAATAGGGAGCTCATATTAAGGTAGGGAGAGCCAGGGAAGGTCTTCCTCTGCTTTTAGCAAAGGGATGAGAGCTGTACGCCTGCCTTCTCCCCCTCAGTTTAACCCCAATTATGTGGTGGTTTGGCAAATGGTGACTTTTTAATGATGAGGACTCTGTGCATTTTGTAACACTTCTTTATCCCTTGTTCCTGTGTCTTTTTGGTTTGACTTCCACACTTTTTTCCAGTATTTCCCCAGCATCTGGAATTTTTATTTAAAATGGAATGAATTGCCAACGCTGAAAGAGATTTATTCTTAATACGGGTTTTTTTGGGGGAGAGGGGGAGTTCCTAAGTGCTTTGTCTTGGAAGCAAATGTTCAAAGGTATCAGCAGTCCCTTTAATCTATATTACATGGTTTATTCAGAGATTACGATATGAATTCCATTTATATGTTCACGGGTAAGTTTCCAGCTGCCCTCTTGAGGCCTTAAAAACCATAAGCAGCGCTGAAAAGGACACCTGTCCAATAGCCCCAAACCACACTGGATAACAGATGGCTGCAGAAGTGAATCAAATGCTGCATTTTATTTGAGGCACTTGGATGATACCGTAAATCTTGAGAACAGTTTAGGACCTTTGCCTAACCTTTATCTTTGGAATGTTCAGTCTTGTAGCTGCACCATGCCCCAATCTTGAGTCTGCTTCTAGACCCTTACAGAGCCCTTCAGGGGGTCTAGCAGATGGGAGAGATGGTGCTATAAGGTGACTGGTTCCCTCATTCTGCCTGAAGAGGGAAGAGCCTCAGTCAGTGACCCCTCCGTGCACACATTCCAAGGGCATATTGATCTAGCTTTTGCGTCTTTTGTGTTGCTCACAAGAAATGAGTCATTAGCTTAAAATAAAAAAGTTATTTCTCCACTGAGCTTCCCAATGCCGCCTCTCCACTCTGAGTGCAATCTTCTCAGGCCAGGGACTACCTAGTACTTGTGCAGAGCCTATCAGCAGCATGTTAAAACAGAGGAAGGGTGGTCCAGTGGTTAGAGCAGTACGCCAATCCTTGCTGTGTTATAGAGTTCCTGTGTGACTGTGCACATGTCACTTGGTCTTTCTGTGCCTCAGTTCCCCATCTGTAAAGCAGGGGTGATAATACTCCTCTACCTCACAGAGGTGTTGTGAGTTTAAATACATTGCAGGTTACAGGGTGTTCAGATCCTACCGTAATGGAGGCCATGCAAGTACCTAAGACAATAGAATGAACATTCGCCACTGAAGGCGGAGTTGTCACTGATCTTGCCAAGGTCTAAGTCCCAAGCTCTTGGCTTTTCTTTATGTGGTGATAAATATCAGCTGCATCTCCCACAATCCTTTGGGTGTGTCTGCATTGCCCTTGGTGGCCTCAGGATAAACATGCCCCAGCACGTGCCAGGTAAGTGAAGGACAAAATAATTGATAAAAATGTATTATTTTGGTAATTTTGAACAATACATATTCTGTTCCTGCTATTAAATTCAGTGGACCAGGACCTGACCGTCAGTGATTTTAGTTCTTAAATAACTTTCTTTACATAATAATACAAACTTTTTATTTGTTTGATTTTTCACCTGTAAGGACCAGTCTCCCATACTCAGTGAATATGGATCATGTTATGAATGGTGCTTTACTGTGACTAGATACAGAGGCTGAACTTTCAAATTTGGAGTTTCCAAGTTTTGTTTTGTTTGTTGTAATATTATCAAAACCCTCATTTCCTATATTTTGTTATGTGAATTGTTGCTGTTTTCTTCTTCACCTTACATTGGGCAGTTCCATGGAAAATATCTAAATACAACAACTCCTGATCTGTAAAGAGTCCACTACTCATTCACTAAAATCAGGGTGCTTATTTTGGCTGCATGTGTTCCCATTTACTGGTCAGACTTTTTCCTGACCTGCACAGTGAGGTTAATGCAATTAGACTGGGTCTAGAAACCTTGGCTCAGATTCTGATTTCAGCTACACCAGTGTAAATCCAGAGAAATGCTACTGAAGATGCTGGTTTACCAAGAGCCCCTCTGCACCCAGTGTTGGGCCTTTCCTCTGCCTCAGTTTCCCCTTACTGTCAGTCATTCACTGGCTCCCAGCAATGTCAGATTCTGCAAGGACCTAGCCCTCCAGCTAAATCCAAAAAGTCCATCCCATCCTGGTGAACCAGAGTCCAAATGAAACACTGTCCTTCTCCTGGGCTCTAGTCATACTATTCACCCTCCAGTTATTAGCAGGGGTTGCTGCACCCCAAGAAAAAGTGGCAGCAGAGGGGGAACCTACACCCACCCTCTACTATGAGTTCCCAGCTCTGAGAAACCTCACCAACCAGGCTATCTGCTCTTCCCTCATCGCTGAAAGCTGCCCTATTTTCTTCCCAAGGCCGCTTCGTATGCTCCGATTCCTCCGGGCTGCCCTCCCACACTTTAGCGAGCACTGACTTCCAAGTCTGCTCCTGTTTCCTCTCCCTTCAGTCCCCCTTTGTTCAGCTGTGTAGGCTGACCCACAGACCTGCTCTGAGTCACCTATTTGTCACTCACCTCCCCTATCTGGGAAGGTGAGTGAAGTCTGGCACAGGTACAGCTGAGCTCCAGCCCTCTTAAAGAGCCAGCCCATCCTGTGACAGAAGTCTGATGGAGGTACATTTGGGTGCCTGAGATCAGAATGGTACCCATCATGATGCGTGAGACGCGTGCAGCATTCTGTGAGGTTCCAGATGAAAACTGAAGCCAGTTTATCTGCCTGTGGCTGACTAACACTTGTTTGATAACTTTGATGCCAAAATGGCCCTCCTGCCATACATAAACTAGCTGATTGTGATGTAACCCCATCTGAGCCCGACACAGAAAACGAGACATGGAAGAGGATGATTCTTGTGACTGCTTTTGGTTCAATTCACTTTCACAAGGTCTGCATCCTGCAAGAGACTGCAGCTCGTGGAAAGACAATTTCCAAATAAAATGACATCCCAGTTCAATGCTTTGCACTTAGGAATTGAGGAGCCAGTTTTGTGTGTGTATCCGAGTGGCTTTGGGTGGGGTGGGGAGGCGAGGGGAGTGGGTGAGGAGTGATTAGATCAGTATTTTAAAAGGATCAAGAGCCTGATGAATGTTCCAATGAAGAAAGTGGAATATTTACATCAAATCTGGGGCCCTGACTGTGATAACGTTTTACTGGTGTCAGACAGGAGTCCATCCTCTAAAGCTGGAGGAGGTATACTGATGTAATCCTTGTGTAAGTCAGATCAGAATCAGATCCCTAAATCAGTGCTGGCTCCATTGATTTCATGATGACTTCTCTGGCATTGATGCTTTACTGCACTTGGAGATTAGCTCCAATTAAGCCACTGAAGCATCTCCGTGAAGCTCTGTGTCAGCTCCATGGATTTCAGTGGCGCTGAATTCCACATCCGCTAGCACAGTGTGGCTAAATTAGGTCCTGCTCGCTCTAAAAATAGCAAAAGGCAGCCGTCCTGATTAAAATCTAATTATGGTTGGGAGACTAATTCTTTCCCTCTCCGTTCTTTTTGGTCTCATCCCAACTGCTCCTGTGATGGCTCCTTAACATATGTCCAACCTCTTGTCAGAAGCAGGGACCACACCATTTGTGTTATTCTTCCCATGTCTCTCCTTATCGCCCATTCACCCAGCTCAGCAACTTTCATGCGGCTCCTCTCCTACAGACAGAGCTGGGGGACTTCCAGGGGTGCAGAGCAGAGCATGGTTGTTACATCTGCTGTGCCATGGGCGCCGAGCCTTCGTGTATTCACTTTAAAGCCCTGCTCTGTGAAAAGTACAGAGGGCTTCGAAGCAGCCTGGACTCGGGTGAGAAAAGGCCAGAGATGGGGGATGGGGTAGGAGAGAAGAGAGGTGTGGGTGGATGGGTGGAATGGAAGTAGGAATCTGGGGAGAGAAGAGGAAGAAGGAAGGGCATCGCAGAGATAAAGAAGAGTAAGAGACACAATAACAGGGAGGCTGCTGCCTGCCACCTCGCTGACACTGTTGGTGGTCTTGAGGTGCGATACACCATGGTCTCTCCCACCATTCCTCAGCATTCACAGTCTCCTTGAGGAGCATGGCTGGGTCAAGGAGACAGAACCTCTGTCTCAACAGACAGAACCACTTCTTTCATGGAATTGTAGACTATCATGGTTGAAAGGGACCTCAGGAAGTCATCTAGTCCAACCCCCTGCTCAAAGCAGGACCAATCTCCAATTTTTGCCCTGGATCCCTAAATGACCCCCTCAAGGATTGAACTCACAACCCTGGGTTTAGCAGGCCAATGCTCAAACCACTGAGGTATCCCCCTCCCTTTCCTCTGCTAGCTGTGCTGGCTGTTTGTGCCAAGTGTAGTAGGAAGTGCTGCTCATCAGGAACTGGGGCAGGAGAATAGACCATGATCCAGCAGCTCCTCCACACCGGCAGCAGGAATCAAGGGAGAGGTGACAGGATCAGAGGGAGGAAGCAAAGCTCTAGACAAAATCCAGATCTCCCTCCAGAATCCAAGACCTCTTCCCTCAGGATTCTGGTTGGAACTGGCAGCCTCTGCTCTTCATCAGAAGAAATGGCACTGATATCAGCTCCCTTGGCTGTGAAAACCTGCCCCCACTTTGTGACTCAGGTTTGCAAGGGGGAGCTTTTACTGGATCCTCAGCTGCTTCTCTGTGTGTAGGTGTCAGCAGCTGCCAAGGTTACTTTCCGTCACCTACGTTTGCCCAGGAGGCTAGGTCCTAGTGCATGCGAAGTTTGCCAGGGTGATTCGTGCCTTTGTCCCATGAAGCTATACCTGCAGACCGCTCAGAAAGTTCAGGTGATGCAGATGAGGTTGCTGGCTTGTTGGGTGCTATTCCGTGCAAGGAGTTCATCAAGCCAGTGCTCTGTGCCAACTTCCAGCCTGCTGCTAGGAACAATGGAAAGTGTTTATAACACATTTGAATGGTCTAATGGTCTGGATCCCACTCTCCTCATGTCATACCACAGCAGTTGAGGTCACTTCAGCACACAGTCCCCCATTTTTACTCAAAAGGCAAGAATGTTTCTTGACTTTCCCTATTAGTCCACAACAGCTCACGTTTGTTGACCCTCCTGGCCTATCTGTTCTCCCAGCTTTTTCTGTGGGACATTGGAGGGCTTTGAATTTATACATTGTTTTAAGTTATTTTGTTTTTATTGATATAGGGTCTGATCCTACAGAGGTATGTGTGATGGAACACACCCTTGTGTTCACACCTTCCACACGATTGTAACCTTTCTATGACGTATGCCTTGCAAAGTATCGTTTGAAAACTCGTAACTTGCTGATCAGTAATATCGTGGTAAAGTGCACATAGCAACATTATAAAGTTAGGAACATATGTTGAAATCATGACTGAAGTGTGTTTCCCAGATACATCTGGGAATAGCTATACCAGTTTCTCAAAGACAAAGTGCAAGGTGACGCCCCAGCCAGGTGTCAATGAAGCTGATGGGCCAGGCCCATTACCTTCGAAGTGGCCATTCTTTGGCAAGGAAGGGGGGCAGGGACAAAGAGAGCTACATCTTAGCAAAGAAACAGCACAGAGTCTCTGTCCCCCAGCAGACTGTATCCTGGTTCTCAACTAGAAATGTTTTTCAAAGAGGAAATAAGAAAACTATAAAAGGAGGGACAAATGCCCCAAGACATGCCCCCTCTCTCCTTGGCATTGCATCTAAGAAGACAAAGGAAAACAGCGGTTGGAGTTTTGGGGAAAGGATCCTGACCTAAAGAGTTTGGTCAGTAATACTGCTGGAAACATGGGGTGGGAAACTTTGCTTTGAATCTAATATACTTTGTTAAGTTAGTCAATACAAAGCATTTTATCTTTTTTTTTCTTGTAACTATTTCTGACTTTTATGCCTCATTACTTGTACTCCCTTAAAATCTCTCTTTGTAGTTAATAAACTTGTTTTATTGTTTTATGTAATCCAGTGTGTTCAAGTGTCTGGGTAACTCCATTTAGGGTGGCAATTTGTGTGTATATTAGTCCCTCAGAGGAATAATGGACTTACTATGTTCGTACGGTCCAGGACACACATTTCTGGGGGGAAATCCAGGACTGGGGGTGTGTTGGGGTCATCCTGCAGTATATAACCGAGGGTGGTTGAAAGCCAGGGTGTGACTGGCAGGCTGTATTTACACAAACATATGGGAATAGCCTGCATGCCGGTGGCTGTTTGTGACCAGTCCAGGTTGGAGCCTAAGCAGCAAGATATTGCAAGGCACCCTAGGTTACAGAACAGGGGTGACACAGCCCCCTACTGGTCTGGCTTGCACCCTGGTATGTCACAGTATGGAGCTCCAACTGACTATAGTGAGAGCTATTAGTAGGTGTTCTGTGGTACTCTTATCCACAGGATCTTGAGCATCTCACTTCTAATAACACATTCATCCTGACAACACCCTTCTCGTGTGAGACTGGCAAGTATGATTATTACAGATGGGGAAACTGAGAGGTTAAATGACTTGTCTGAGGTTACACAAGAAAGTCTGTGGTAGAGGTTGGAATAGAACTCAGCTCTCTTCCTTCCCTGTCTACTGCCGTAACTATAAGACCATGCCTCCTCCCTCCAGGGCACTCACTACCCACTAAGAGGTGCTTAGCATCTGACAGAATTGGGCTCACTGTTTTTATGTGCTCCCAGAGCTCTGGGTGGATGCATTTTAAACTGAAAAAAGGATGTGAGGAGAAAAATTACTAGTAAGAACATAACTCATAGCATAGCTCATCAGTAGGGTTAAACATAGGACCTTCAACACCAAGCACTGACCTCTACCACTTGAGCTAAAGAAGTAACTCCCTTACCTGGTAGCAGCAGTATGCAATTATCCTTCATTGAGGGCCGGGTTCTACTGGAGTGGAAAGAAAAGCACACTGTGCAATCATGCTTCAAGAGTAGTTATTAATATAAGCAACTCACGAATACTCTTCATCTGAAATTGTAATACAGTGCTGACCTGATGGTGACATTATTAAGCTAGCTGGGCTCTTCTGTAGTGTGTATGATGTGAACCAGAAGCCTCTGATTCAATTACAGGCCTCTGTACGACATGCTGATAATAGGATGGAAGCAACTACGTCAGAGCTTTGAGAAGCGTTTTCAAAATTCTCCTTAATTAATGAGTATGCACAGAGTTTTTGCCTGTGGCCGCCACCAATTATCAAGAAGGGGCTGAAAGAAAAACCAGGTGGGGGATGGGTGCTGTTTTGGCTTATGACCAAATAAAATTGAGCAATGAAAAAGAGGAGAAAGAGGATAAACAGGGAAAAAAAATAGAAAGGAAGAGGGAGAAAAAGCAGGCAATAGAAATGGGAAAGAAAAGGCAATAGAAATAGGATAGTGCTAAATGTTATATATACAGAGAACATGAAACAATGGGTGTTACCATACACACTGTAACGAGAGTGATCCGGTAAGGTGAGCTATTACCAGCAGGAGAGAAAAAAAACCTTCTGTAGTGATAATAATCAAGGTGGGCCATTTCCAGCAGTTGACAAGAACATGTGAGGAACAGTGGGGGGGGGGGGGGGGGGAATCAAAAGGTTTTTTTTCTCTACTGCTGGTAATAGCTCACCTTACCTGATCACTCTCATTACAGTGTGTATGGTAACACCCATTGTTTCATGTTCTCTGTGTATATAAAATCTCCCCACAGTATTTTCTACTGCATGCATCCGATGAAGTGAGCTGTAGCTCACGAAAGCTTATGCTCAAATAAATTTGTTGGTCTCTAAGGTGCCACAAGTACTCCTTTTCTTTTTGCGGATACAGACTAACACGGCTGCTACTCTGAAACCTGCTAAATGTTAGTCACTTTGATTGTATGGGCATATATTACTTCCTAAATTGTATTGCTCCAGAAGATAATATTTAGATGTCTCACAGCTCCACATGTTAGGAGGCAGATACAGACTAACACGGTTGCTACTCTGAAACCTGCTAAATGTTAGTCACTTTGATTGTATTGGCATATATTACTTCCTAAATTGT
The DNA here is from genome assembly GCF_965140235.1 of Caretta caretta. NCBI lineage: Eukaryota > Metazoa > Chordata > Testudines > Cheloniidae > Caretta > Caretta caretta. Next base: position 122,343,324 of record NC_134210.1, read on the forward strand.
ATTGCTCCAGAAGATAATATTTAGATGTCTCACAGCTCCACGTTAGGAGGCAGAGAAGGGGGAGGGGAGGGGGGGCTGCTATCAGGTTGCTGTTAATGGCCTTGGGAATTTCTCTTTCATTTCACTGCTGAGTGTGTAATTAGATACATGAGGTGTGTATTTTAAAAAGTTCTGTTCCACAGGTGAAATCCTGGCCCCTTTACAGTAAATGGCAACACTCCCATTGACTTCAGTGCAGCTTGGATTTCACCCCACATATCATAAAAACATTTACTCCAGATTGCAAGCCCTGGATAATTCTGATATTGAGGGGAAGTGGCAGGTCAAGGCATTAAAAATAAGAGATTATGACAGAAGAGAGATCCTTTGGGACCCAATCCTGCAGCCCTTACATGATTGCTCATTATTCCCTTCAATAAGGACTTCTTCCATGTGTAAGGGTTGCAGGATTGTGACTTTGACTTTTAAAGTATTAAAGAATTCTGTAGAATTGTAGTAACAGGACAGTAAGTTCTTACTGTAAATAATAATAAGAGAGATTAACAAGATTAACTTTATGATCAAATAAGCACTACTACATCAAAGGCAAGCCTGGAAAAAGCATTGTTTTGGCATTAATATGCCACCAGATTGCATCTATTACACTGTTGTTTAAGCAATATTGCCATTGAAGCTAGTAACGTGTTCGCCCATTCAAATTTCCTGAAAGTTGGCACAAGGAAGACAAGAAGAAGAAACCACTGGGTTCAGAGCAGACAGTTCTTTTTCCAGCAGCACCTGTCACTTTCTCCCTCCGGAGTGACACAATGAAGAAGGGAGGAAATCCCAACTCAAGAGTGGAACAGTAAAGAGAATTCAGTTTGGCAAGAGTCCTGTTCATTGCAGGAGAAACCAAACACAGAGAGATAATAATGCAAAGTCCATGTTCGGTTATTTATAATTAAATGCAAAAAACCTATCAGTGTAATGTTACATGTGAGATTTTTCATTACACACTGTGACAGATAAAGCAACTTCCTGCAATATCTTTGGGAGATCATACTGTATTAAGAATATAAATGGTTTATGTCTCATTGTGGGTCATGGATTGTATGCACTGCATGTGGGGAGGGTTACCACAGCTCTGCCAGGGAAGGAAAACAGTTGGGGATGATTAAGGCTAAGCACGCAGGTGTTTAGACCTCCAGAGAGCTACTACACCTCCTGGGGAGGCTTGCATATTCTGGTTCAAACTGTGTTCGCCAGAGGCCAGCAGACAAAGAAGGGACTTTTGGATAAATAACTCACGCTTAAACTGTCTTGGGACCTTCATTCTCGTTCCTGATCTAAACACTGATATGAACTTGGTGTGGCAGATGTGAGACCTGGGCGTCCAAAGGGCCATACTGAACAATGTGCCAGACAAGAATAAACTCTTTGAACAAAACATGTTAAGTAGCTTTTCTGGGGAATATCTAGGGGGAGGTGAATGCAAATTCTCTATCTCTGATTATGCAAAAATCCAGCTTTTTGAAGCTATCAATGTTTAATTTGTGCCAGAGCTTGTCAGGGCTGAACCCTGGCACCTCTAGCCTTGGCAGTTCATGGCCTGGGCACCTCTGGGCTCCCAGCCAGCAGCTGCCACTCTCTGGCCGCCCAGCTTGAGCCCCGGCATCTCTCTCATTACAAATTAAACACTGGAAGCTATTCCCTGAGGAGTAAGCCATTGTCTGCTGATTACCTGTTACATGAGTCCACGATCAAGGGCCCAAGCCATATAGAAGAAAGACTGGGCGATTCATGATTGTTCTGGTTCTGAATCTCGGACAGTTATGAACTTGTAACCAGGGGGAAAACCCAGTTGTGGGGTTTGAAAGACTGACACCTACCAAAGCCCTATGTTGGAGTTAGGGGTAACCACTGGAAGTATGCGTGTAAATTATTGTATTGTTTTTATATGTTTTTCTCTGTAAACCATCTATCTTAAGAATAAATTTGCTTGCTTAGAAGAAGCTGTGTGGTTGTAACTTATAACTGCTGGCAGTACTCTGGTCATAGCCCTCAGAGAGAAAGTGAAGTGCAGGTGCTGGACTTTTAGGCAGATGGACTTACTAGAGATATCACCGGGAGCTGTGCAGCCTTAAAACCCTGCTCAGGAGGGAGTGAGACACAGGTCTCCACCAAAGACTAGGTGATGGCTGGAAGCCAGAAACCTTGCAGTGGGTGTCCTCGAGGGACCATGGCAGGGGAAACACAGGTGCAGTTACCCTGAAACTGTGATGCACACAAGTCAGGAAATTCAATTATTTGGTTTCCACAGCGAATATAATTTGGCTTCTTGCATATACGGAGTATTTTTTTACGATATATAGTGTTATGTATATGTATGCATATATATGTGCATACATGTCATACACACATCTTTTCACTCACACACACACATATATACAAATGTTAATAATATATATTTATATACACATACAATGGCCAAAGTAGCAGCTGCTGTGGGAACTATGGGCCAGAACCTGAGCTGGTGTAAATCAACATAACTCCTCTGGAACAATTGCAATTTACATCGGCTGAGAATCTGGCTCTTTAACTTTGACACTCTTGACTTTTATATATTTAAAATTTCAGCAATAATCTTGCTTTTTTATTTCATTCCTTCTTTTGTTTTTTTTTTAGTTTTTTTTTATATTTTCTTTTTTTAAAACAACTATACTTATGTGGCTGTATTAAAGTCCCATGTTTGAATGATACTCCTTGTAGCTGTACATGATTTTCAAATATAGAACTGGACAGGGCCATATGCTACCCTGTGTTGGTTTTCCAGAGCAGGGTTTAGAATTCCCTTCAGTATCCACTTACAGTTTCCTCCATCATCCTGGTTTTGATCAGCATAGCACTTAAGCACATGCTTAACTTTAAGCACATGAGTAGTCCAAATGACTTCAGTGGCTCACTTGCTTGAAGTTAAGCATATGCACACCCAAGTTAGGACCAGGCCTGCCTTGCTATGTCTGAGGGCAGAGTACAGTCATCTAGCAGAGGGATTCAAAGAAGGCTGAGAAATGTTGGTTAAATACATGTTTGCATCTTTGGCTGCTATAGTAAATGCTAAAAGAAAAGGAGTACTTGTGGCACCTTAGAGACTAACCAATTTATTTGAGCATGAGCTTTCGTGAGCTACAGCTCACTTCATCGGATGCATACCGTGGAAACTGCAGCAGACTTTATATATACACAGAGAATATGAAACAATACCTCCTCCCACCCCACTGTCCTGCTGGTAATAGCTTATCTAAAGTGATCATCAGGTGGGCCATTTCCAGCACAAATCCAGGTTTTCTCACCCTCCACCCCCCCACACAAATTCACTCTCCTGCTGGTGCTAGCTAGTTAGTAAATGCTGCTTCTTTTACACACACACACCGGCCTGGTCTTCACTAGGAAAAAGGTGTACTTTTAACAGGTTAGAGTAGCCAAGGCAACTTTAGTTTTAACATATACTATTTGGTCAAGGTAAATGTTAAGGTTAGCCCTTGGAAGCTAAAATGTGTCAAAACTACTGTTGTTTTTTTAAAGGATTACACACACCCCTCTCTTCCCTCTCCATTTTTTTCTTCTTCACTCTTTCCTTTAGTTTAACAACAGCGTTTACCCTCCCACAGCCAAAGCTAGGAAAGGACAGGACAGGATAGGATAGGATAGGATAGGATTCCTGTGCAATTTCCAGCAGCTCCACCAAGCAGCAGCACCGCCTCATCAAACACAACTGGGGAGAGAGAACTAGCCCAGCACTTTAATTAATCCCTGTTTAACCCCCCCCCATCTCCCAAAATAAAAACCGCAAAGAATATGGCCAGAGCTGCTTTAATTTAATAAGAGCGAGGCACAGATGTGTCTCCCGCGTGCGCTCCCAGCTGCTTCTCCTTGGACCCAGAGGAAGGAAAGAGATTTCACAGCTGTCCTAAGGCGGGTATTTGCTTGACATTGTGTTTAAAGTGCTGTTTATTGCCTCGCCATTGAATAACAGGCTCCCTCCCTCTCCTTCCAGCTCCTCCATTTTTCTCCCTCCTGGATGAGATATTAACCACCACAGCCCTCTGGCTGTCACAGGGGAGGGGGAGTTTCTGCACAAAGCAATCACAGCCAGCGCCAAATGCAAGCTGCTTTCATCTCTGTAACTTTGTCCCTCCTCCCCGTCTAAAAATAATACATCCGAGGGGGTCGGGGGGGGGGGGGGTTGTTTTCCTGGGTGGGGGGTGGAATTAGCTGTTAGGAGCCCATTTTAAGTAACACTTTAAGTCCCTAAATTAGGGACACATATCGCATGATTCAATATTTACAATATAAATCTAAAATAACATTAAATGGTAGCTCATTGGGGGTGGGGGTTGGAGTTCCTACCGAGACCATGTGAACGGTGTCTGGCTCCGACTGAGGGGTGGGGGATTTTTGCATTTCAGTGAAATTCACAGTTTCGGAGAGCGCGTCTTAAAATCTCCTTCAGTCCAGTTGTCCTATACAAACTGTGTGTGTGTGTGTGTGTCCTAAACCGTGCGTGTGTGTGTAATATAAAATCTGTGTCGATATACACGTACACACAGACGCTACATGAGTGTGTACACTATATATTTATGTGTGTGTGTGTATAGGTGGTATATAACACATTGTGTGTATAGATCCTGGATATGCGTATCTATACACACACACACCATATGTGCGTTTAGTGTGGGGGTCTATACATGCTGCTATACAATGCAGAAGGTGTGATATTATGTACAGGATACATATGTGTGTCTATAAACACACTTTTAAGATCTATGCGTGTATCCCCACGCACAGCGTGTCTACATTGCGTACACACAGTGATACATGCAATAGGACATGCACTATAAGCTGCAGTGTGCACAGGTAGACTGTCCGGGGGCCACAGCGGCATTGAATGCGGATTTCTAGCTCGCACCTTTCTGGATGATCAGCCCCCCCAGGAGCTGTAGATACACAGACTATTATACTGCTGAGGCTTTCCTGTTATCCACCCCACCCCCTTCTGCAGGCAGAGTCCGGGCTGGCAGCTGGGGGGGGGGGGGGGGCGAGGGCAGGGCTGTGTGTGTGTGTGTGTGTGTTATTGCACACTTCCTGTGGTATATTTATGACCAGGGCTTCGATTTCCGGTAGCTGATACGAGCTCTCTCTGTGTCTCCCTCCCTGAGCATTGAATATCAGCGGGCGGAGGCGGAGGGGGGGGGGGCCTGGCGCGCGCGCGCACAGACAGACAGACAGACAGACAGTGTGGGGGGTGGCGGAGGACAGAGGGAGAAGCCAGTGACCGGGGGATGGGAGACACCTTCCCCTCCCCACTGCCACCCCCTCACCGTATCCTCCCGCCAGCCCCAGCCAATACAGGGAATAGACCACAGCCTCCCCCCCGCCCGCATTCCTATGGACAGACACCTGCAGGTAGGTGGCTGCGGGAGGAGGGGGACAGTCGGGTGTGGGACACCCAGTCTCTCTCTTTGTGCGCAGGGGAAGGAGGGCGCTTCGGAAACCTCTATACTCAGGGTCCCTCTCTTTGTGCAGGGGGCAGTTAGGAAGTGTGTGTGTGTGTGATGGAGATCCGTGTGTGCGCATATGCACACGGAGTGTCTCTCTTGCGTTTGAGGGCGAGGGGGGCGGTAGGATGGTTGTTGAATGGCGGAGAGAGGTATAGGTGAGAGAAGTTATGTACAGTGTGTGTGTGTTGGGGGTGAGTGGAGGAGGGTCAGGAGAGCATCAACCAAATGATTCAAATAAGCCAACACTAGACAACTTATTAGCTATCAGTTCTTCCTCTTCGCTTTTTGTTTTTGTTTTTTTACAAAGTTTTTAGGGCATAAATCAATCAGCGGACCCCACCTTTTCTTTTCGTATCCCCTAGTTCTTGTGCCCCTGTTTGGATGGCAGTGGGGGGGGGGGAGCTCTTGGGCTGTGAGATGTGTATTGGGAGGGGGTTGGCTGTGTACAGAGGTGTGTGTATGTGTTGGGGAGGAACGGTCGAGTGGAAAGGGGTGTGTGCTGAGAGGGTGGTATGGGGTTGTGAGGAGAAGAGACTGTATTGGGGAGGAATGGTTGTGTGTGTGTCTGTGGTATGGCTGGTGAGGGAAAAGGACTATATTGGGGAGGAATGGTTGTGTGGAGAGAGGGGTGTGTGTGTTGGGGAGGAATGGTTGTGTGGAGGGATGTGTATGGGGGAGGAATGGTTGTGTGGAGAGAGGGGTGTGTGTGTTGGGGAGGAATGGTTGTGTGGAGGGATGTGTTTGGGGGAGGAATGGTTGTGTGGAGAGAGGGGTGTGTGTGTGTGTGTGTGTTGGGGAGGAATGGTTGTGTGGAGGGATGTGTTTGGGGGAGGAATGGTTGTGTGGAGAGAGGGGTGTGTATGGGGAAGGAATGGTTGTGTGGAGAGGGGTGGTGTGTGTTGGGGAGGAATGGTTGTGTGCAGGGATGTGTATGGGGAGGAATGGTTGTGTGGAGAGAGGGGTGTGTGTGTGTGTGTCGGGGAGGAATGGTTGTGTGGAGGGATGTGTATGGGGGAGGAATGGTTGTGTGGAGAGGGGTGGTGTGTGTCGGGGAGGAATGGTTGTGTGCAGGGATGTGTATGGGGGAGGAATGGTTGTGTGGAGAGAGGGGTGTGTGTGTGTGTGTGTTGGGGAGGAATGGTTGTGTGGAGGGATGTGTATGGGGGAGGAATGGTTGTGTGGAGAGAGGGGTGTGTGTGTATGTGTGTTGGGGAGGAATGGTTGTGTGGAGGGATGTGTATGGGGGAGGAATGGTTGTGTGGAGAGAGGGGTGTGTGTGTGTGTGTGTGTTGGGGAGGAATGGTTGTGTGGAGGGATGTGTATGGGGGAGGAATGGTTGTGTGGAGAGAGGGGTGCGTGTGTGTGTGTTGGGGAGGAATGGTTGTGTGGAGGGATGTGTATGGGGGAGGAATGGTTGTGTGGAGAGAGGGATGTGTATGGGGGAGGAATGGTTGTGTGGAGAGAGGGGTGTGTGTGTGTTGGGGAGGAATGGTTGTGTGGAGAGAGGGGTGTGTGTGTGTGTTGGGGAGGAATGGTTGTGTGGAGAGAGGGGTGTGTGTGTGTTGGGGAGGAATGGTTGTGTGGAGAGAGGGGTGTGTGTGTGTGTTGGGGAGGAATGGTTGTGTAGTGGGGGGACAGACACTCTCTGTCTGAGAGATCAGGTCATGCAGAGGGAGAGAATGGGCTGATTTCCCTTTTTACTTCTACTTCTTGCTGCAGAAACGAACCGCTCTCTTTGACCCCCTGGCCCCTATCAAGGCGAGGGGGAGAGTTACCCCCCAGCTCCGAGTTTCCCACGCCCCCCAGTGGCGCGTGCTGCAGGGCAGAGCGGGGCGCGGGCCCGCTCGCTCTTACCCCTCTTTGCTGCGCGCTGGCGGGCTCCCCGCGCGGTGTGTTATTTATTGTTTCTAACGGGGGAGGAGGAGGAGGTGTCTCTGTCTGCGAGGCTGCGCACAGGGGTTGGTGTTTGGTGTCAAGGAAGAAACCCACCCAGGGGTGGGTTTGGCTGGGGGAACCGGCGAGAGGCTGCAGGAGTGGAGCTGTGTAGGTTATTTCAGAGCTCAGATTCCAGAGGAGGTGGCTTTGCTTTTGGATGGCTTGGATCGGTTTTATATCTTTGTATTTGACGCGCTCCTTCTGGAAGCAAAAGTTCTGCATTTTTTTTTTTTTTGCCATTGCTTTTAGGATTTGGGATGTAAAATAACCCCCTCTCCCCACCTGACATCTTTACACAAGTGGCTCGTTGAAGCGAAAGTTTAGCGAAGTGTTGTCTGTACATCTTTAGAGATAGAGGCTGAGGTATCTGCGTAGGAGGGAAACGTCTGGACGTGTTTTTATAGGGCAAACAGAGTTTCTCTCTAGAGATATAGTGCGTTTAGGTAAACAGCTTGATACTGATTGTGGTACCTTGAACATATGCAGAAACGATTAGAGGATGAACTGGATTTAGCTGTTGTTTTGCAGACGCTGATCAACCCTCCATCCCCTTTTAGTATAGCTTTGTGGTTGCAAGTATGGTTGTGTGGACGCAACCTTTAAATAGCTTGATTTCCCCCTCCCCCCCTTATTGAGAAGCAGAATCTTTTATAATCAATGCTCTTTTTGTAGTAAGTCTTGTATATCAAACGTTGGAAGCGTCTCTTGTGAATGATTGCAATGGCGTTGTTGCAGGAAATGCAAAAGATCCAATTGTTGGTAGTGAACAAGCTGTAGAAGCGTTTAAAACCATAACCCATCTTGAACCTGGCTTGTCAGAAAGACAAATCAGGAGTGACAGAGGAAACCAGAGTATTGTAAAGCAAATACAGAAAGATGCTCAAGCAAAGGAAAACAAAGAAACATTTTGTAGTGGAAAGATATATGGAGCCTTCTATGGTTTAATTTCGGCGGTTAAAAAAAACAGAATCTCTTTCCATCAGAAAGGACTAGTTAGTATATGTTAAAACTCACCTTCCTCCCTGGTGTTAGTGGTTATAAATATCACTTGTACTCAGCTGGATATTAAATAACACTAAATGAAAATTAATATGATTTCCTAAAAAAATCAAGCTGAGTTATTAGTGACAATAGGCAATTCAATGGGTAAAAATATAGGTTGGATTTCAATAGTAGAATTTTTATTATAAGATGTTTGCTTCTCTTCTCCCCCCTCCCCCGTTATATTATCAACATTAGTTGTGCTGTAGAATTGTAAAAACAACAGGAGGACTTGTGGCACCTTAGAGACTAACAAATTTATTAGAGCATAAGCTTTCATGAGCTACAGCCCACTTCATCGGATGCACTGATAAAGTGAGCTGTAGCTCACGAAAGCTTATGCTCTAATAAATTTGTTAGTCTCTAAGGTGCCACAAGTCCTTCTGTTGTTTTTGCGGATACAGACTAACACGGCTGCTACTCTGAAACCAGTTAGAATTGTAGATAGTCAGGGTTTGAGCTTGCATCATTAAGCTTAATTGGAGTTTTTCTATTGATCTTAATGGGAGCAGGAGCAAGCCCTTAGAGTGTACTTGCTAATATATACAAGAATGTGCAAAAATAATTGCGTCCCTTTGACATTCATTGTGCTTAGAGGTTTTTTTTATATTTAAAACAAAAATATCTTGAAAATGTTGACTGGGTGTAAGATCTGTTGGATTTTTTTTTTAAATATATAATAATCTAAATCCTTCTTTTTCCTAACTTTACAGTTACTCTAAAGCCAAAAGTACAACTAGTCTTATGACTTCCTCAGGCCCCTACAATGAATCTGCCACTCATCTTGGATTAAAACCCAGAGCATTGGCCTGCTAAACCCAGGGTTGTGAGTTCAATCCTTGAGGGGCCATTTAGGGATCTGGGGCAAAAATTGGGGATTGGTCCTGCTTTGAGCAGGGGATGGGACTAGATGACCTCCTGAGGTCCCTTCCAACCCTGATATTCTATGACTGCCTCCTTCTTATTTTTGACTTTAAGCAAAATATATTTTTCAATATTGTGCTAAAGTTTATCAGCCCTTTGAAGTATTATAAAAAGTAAACTAACACATTGAGTTAGTTGTTTACATACTTTACACCCTGCCAGCAATAGAGATAAGACTTAACAAAGAGATTTGTATAAACTAAATATTAACGGAAAGTGTTCAGGTGAATAATGGATTGTGCTAAATTATGTGCAGTTTAAGGCTCTTCTGAGATATGTAGTGTAGTTCTTCTTTGTAACAGTGACAGAAAACCAGTTGTCAGCTAAACAGCATTACATAGACGTTGTTTTCTGTTTAGAATAGCTGAATTTCTGCAAGTTAAACAAAATTTTGTTGAAAAACAGTAACACCTTTCTAGCATCTTTAACATTTTTTATTTGGTTACTCTTGATAGGCTGATTTTTACTGAGCAGATATATAGATAATGGTCTCTCTTTTAATCTTCTCCTGTATGCTCTTACAATTAATGCATTCTACGTTAGTACTGTAACTTCCAATGTGCATACACTAAGAAGTTCCCTGTATTTGAGTTCTTGGGAGGATATACTGTATATATGATGTATACTTTTTTGTACAGTTGCAAAATAATGGCTCACTGTGGCTGCGTTTGCAGAGCGCTAAAATTCAGTTTACTTTGTTAGCCTTTCACATTTGACAGTTATCAAATATACTGTACCTTCATTAAAGTGTGCCTTAAATCTCATCTTGATGTTAGTTTAGTTGAATGTTTTAAATGAGTAGTGTTGTGACTAATTTTAACTGAATGGAAAACCAGAGAGTTTCAGCAATATGATTGTTTGGCATGTCCAATATACCTCTTAACCTTGCAGCATGCTCATTAGCTTTGCTCTAGATGGTTGTCTGTGGTCTGATGCTTTGAACACGCCAAGGGGAACCAGGAAGATTCTAATACAGTTTTGTCACTAATTCTCTTTTATCCTTTGGCCGAGTCACTCAGTTTCCTGCATCTGTGAAATGGGGATAATAATACTTATTTACCCAATTCACAAGAGCATTGTGAAGATTAACTAGTGTTTGTAAAATACTTCAAAGAAATATATATGGAAATTAATCCTCTCTAGGATTATTATACATCTGATAATTCAAGTGATAATTCAAGATGAGTGCAAGGCTTTGCTTTCAAATGCTATCACTTAGAGATTTTTTTGCAAAACAAAGTAGAGGGAGGTGAATATGGAAGAAAAGGTAAATGAGCATGAATTCTAAACAGTTTTACACAGTTCACGTTTGTAATGAAAAATATTTTAAATAAAACAAAAACTGAAGTTAAATGTTTTCTTAATGTATCTGCATAGTAGCCCAAAGCAACTTGAAAGAGTTCTGTCTTTTTAAAAGACCCATGGAGAATGACTGCTTCATCTTAAATTATTTGACCTTGGTGCTAATTGGTTGATTTATGAACTTTATTTACCCACAGGACTGGAGAATTCTGTCGCAAGACAGAAATTACAGTGTACCAGTGCTCTAGTTCGTTTCCTAGGTAACAAATATACAGCACAGATTCCATAATGACGCCCTTGGTTGGCTAGTTATTGTGTACATTTCTTGTTTAGTAAATCTGAGTCCTGAAATAAATAAAAAAGTCTTGTTTATAACACAACTATCCAAACACAAACTATCAAAAGCAAAATGGAACTGGAAGGCTTCTACGCTGTGGGAATTTATTGCATTCTATCTAAAGTAATACATAGATATAAAGGAAAGTTTCAATATAAATGAATGTTACAGTTATACACTGGCCCTATTTGAAAAGTCTTTGGTGAAAAGAATAAAGCTAAAAACTGTACTGCATTTTACTCAAGCTTGTATACCTCTCTCAAGTCTGACATTACATTTGCAAGGCAATAAGTTATTTAGTATCTTCACTGTGCTGTACTCATTGGCTATAGTAAATGGTTCCTCATTTTCCAGTCCACCAGTTATCAAAATTCCATGCTGTTCGCATTGCTGAACAGTTCCTTCCTTTATCCAGTCCCCTTTTCTGTTACTTTTCCCTCAGTCTGTTGTCTGGTGCCTTTCCAGTGGAAACCTTTTAATGAGCAAAGGTTCTCATGTGAATAAGAATTTGCAGGATTGGGCCCAACAATATTTTAGGTTTCATTCTGTGATCTTTCCCAATAGGAAATATTCACTCATTCCTTTTTCTTTCCTATGATATGAACTGAAGAGTTATTATCATCTTAAAAATCACACTGTCTGATATTTATAACAGTAGGTAAAAAAACACCACCTAAAATAACTGAAAGAAATTAGAGGGGGGGAAAACAGTTTCTCTCTCTCTCTCTCTCTTCTACCTCCTCCCCCACAGTTAGTTTATGTCCTGCATTTGTCAGCTCTTTTTATGTACTCAGTTCATTGTTTCCCCTTTCTTACAGCAACAGGTGACAGAAAAACATTTTTAAAAATAGGAACAATTGACTCTAAATCCACAAAAATGGGCAAGTCTAGTACCTGAAACCACTTTACAACTCCTATTTTAAAACTGAGTAGATCTCAAGTTGATGATATCCTCTTCAATGATCAATACCATATATCAAAAGCCTTAATTATTTTCTACTCTCCTACTTTCCAGGTCCAACTTTAACCAGTAACTTCTTAGCAAAAGGCTGGGGCAACAGAAATCTACCAAAAAACTGACTTTTGTGGTGGTCTGATTCAAAATCTATGGAACTTCTGCAGCAATTTTTGTTGATTTTTATTTTACTTGGATATGTTCTTATACTGTAATGCCAAGGAGAAGTAGAGTCAATGAGAAAATATTTATTAGTCAACTAAACTGAAATGTTTCAGAGTAACAGCTGTGTTAGTCTGTATTCGCAAAAAGAAAAGAAGTACTTGTGGCACCTTAGAGACTAACCAATTTATTTGAGCATAAGCTTTCGTGAGCTACAGCTCACTTCACCAGATGCATACTGTGGAAACTGCAGAAGACATTATATACACAGAGACCATGAAACAATACCTCCTCCCACCCCACTCTCCTGCTGGTAATAGCTTATCTAAAGTGATCACTCTCCTTACAATGTGTATGATAATCAAGTTGGGCCATTTCCAGCACAAATCCAGGTTTTCTCACCCTCAATAAAGTTGGCAATGGGCTTTGTTGCAAGGATAGGTTCCTGGGTTAGTGGTTCTGTTGTGTGGTATGTGGTTGTTGGTGAGTATTTGCTTCAGGTTGGGGGGCTGTCTGTAGCCAAGGACTGGCCTGTCTCCCAAGATTTGTGCCCACATATCTATTCAGGGGACACCATCACAGGGCCTAATAACATCAGCCACACTATCAGAGGCTCGTTCACCTGCACATCTACCAATGTGATATATGCCATCATGTGCCAGCAATGCCCCTCTGCCATGTACATTGGTCAAACTGGACAGTCTCTACGTAAAAGAATAAATGGACACAAATCAGATGTCAAGAATTATAACATTCATAAACCAGTCGGAGAACACTTCAGTCTCTCTGGTCACACAATTACAGACATGAAGGTCGCTATCTTAAAACAAAAAAACTTCAAATCCAGACTCCAGCGAGAAACTGCTGAATTGGAATTCATTTGCAAATTGGATACTATTAATTTAGGCTTAAATAGAGACTGGGAGTGGCTAAGTCATTATGCAAGGTAGCCTATTTCCCCTTGTTTTTTCCTATCCCTCCTCCTCCCCTCCAAGACGTTCTTGTTAAACCCTGGATTTGTGCTGGAAATGGCCCACCTTGATAATCATACACAATGTAAGGAGAGTGGTCAGTTTGGATGAGCTATTACCAGCAGGAGAGTGAGTCTGTGTGTGTGGTTTTTGGTAAAAAGGGGGGGGGGGTGAGAAAACCTGGATTTGTGCTGGAAATGGCCCAACTTGATTATCATACACATTGTAAGGAGAGTGATCACTTTAGATAAGCTATTACCAGCAGGAGAGTGGGGTGGGAGGAGGTATTGTTTCATGGTCTCTGTGTATATAATGTCTTCTGCAGTTTCCACAGTATGCATCCGGTGAAGTAGCTCACGAAAGCTTATGCTCAAATAAATTGGTTAGTCTCTAAGGTGCCACAAGTACTTCTTTTCTTTTTTTTAAACTGAAATGCTTTCTCTGCTGCTGTACACCACCTGTTCCAAGAGCAGTTTTGAATTAGAGCTGATGTGATTAACTGAATATTTTCAGTGTTGGATTAAAATGGTAGGGCAATTAAAAAGAAAAAGTAACAACTTTGATCACGTAACAAATTTAAAAATCTAAGATGGCATCACAACTAAAAATGAAAAAGTAATAAAAAAACCTGTTTCAATTTGTAGCTCCATAATGACTTCCACCTTCATCTTAAGCTTGGTATCATTTTAAAGCACCAGTCCCACATGGTTTAGGGCTTGTTGGCATGTAAACAAACAGTAGTCATTTTTAAAAAAAGATGATGATAATGTCAGGTACTGTAAATTTGACCATAGATTTAGGATGTTATTTTTTAAAAGGTCTGCAAATGCTAAAATTCGTAGGCTGACCACATAGGCTACCACAATTGACCACCGCTTGGCTAAGAATTGTACATACTGCTAGTCAATGCAACAAATATAATACAATATTTCAGTACAATCTTCCAACTTTTCTCTCCCACCTCTTTTTGTTTTGTTTTTCAGGCCCTGATTCTGCTAAGACCTATGCACATGCTTAACTTTATGAACGTGAGTAATCCCAATAATTTCAATATGGCTATTCACATGTGTAAAATTAAGCATGGATGTTAATCTTTGCAAGATCAGGGACTTCGATTGTAAGGTCTTTTGGGTAGCATTTGTCATTTATTATATATAGGTATATAGTGTGTGTATATGTATGTGTGTATGTATAATATATTTATATTATATATATGGCCCATCCTGGTTGATGCCTCCAGGAACTACTGTAAATAATAACAAATATTGTCAGGAAATAGATTTTTTAAATGTCCATAGCCATTTTAAAAAGCTTTGTTTTACGATACATAAGGAAAAGATTTTGTCACTGAGGTCACAGAAGTCATGGATTCCGTGACTGTCAGAGACCTCTGTGACATTTTCTATATCTTCAGCCCTGAGCCAGGAGCGGTGGGGTCCCTGGAGCTCCAATTTGCCATGGGTGATGGGGGCCCTGGAGCTTTGAGCTGCCACAGGGGGCTGTAGTGCTGTCATTCTCTCCTTCCTACTCCCTTTCAGCTCTTCGTTATTTTTAGTAAAAGTCACAGACAGGTCACGGGCTTCTGTGAATTTTTGTTTATTGCCCGCGACCTGCCCTTGACTTTTACTAAAAATAATGGAGACAAAATCTTAACCTTAATGATGTACTTTTATGGATTTAAACATCCTCGTGCACTGTCTGAAACCCAAATACTTGTATCTGAGGCCTGGTCTACACTGGGGGGGGGATCGATCTAAGTTACGCAACTTCAGCTATGTGAATAATGTAGCTGAAGTCGATGTACATAGACCTACTCACCGCAGTGTCTTCACTGCGGTGAGTCGACTGCTGCCACTCCCCCATTGACTTTGCCTGTGGCTCTTGCGCTGGTGGAGAACAGGAGTCGACGGGAGAGCGCTCGGGGGTCGATTTATCGCGTCTACACTAGATGCGATAAATCGACCCCTACTGGATTGATCGCTGCCCGCCAATCTGACGGGTCGTATAGACATTCCCTTAGTCTCTTGCTAATACATGAGAAATAGCATTGAAACTGACTAGATACAGTGTGAAAAAGCCAACCTGATTACTCAGTTTTGTCCAAACTGAGTCAAAGAAACGAAGTATTCAAGCAGCATAAATAGTGAAAATTAAATAGTTGTTAAAACTAGGAGAATTTTAAATGATCTCAGGAATTGTATTTCCAGAGGAGTGTGATTTAGTGGGTAGAGTAGCTAACTATGGCTCAAGAGTCTGAATTGTATAAGTGATTTTGCCACTGACTTACGTGTGACCTTGGACAAGACACTTAATGTATGTCCTCAGTGCAGAGTAAACTCTAGTTACCCACACTCAAGTTGCTCCTCGCAAGTTAGCCTAGCTCATGTGAGAGGGGCTACACTGAAAAATAACACTCAAGTTGCTGTGTCTATGGCTTGCACTGTATGCTTTCATGTGTGGTACTAAGGGTACAGCTACACTTTGAGCTCGGGTGTGATTGCCAGCTGGAGGAGACATACTCAGGTGAGCTCAGACCAAGCTAGCATGCTAAAAATAGATGAGTAGCCACGGGGGTGCACATGGCAGAGGGGCTAGCTGCCCAAGTACGTACCTGGGGTGTCCGAGGGAACCCTCCTCTGGGCAGTTAGCTCCTCCTCCTGCTCATGCCACAGTGGCTAGACCTCTATTTTTATTGCACTAGCTCACTCAAATCTAGCACAGGTATGTCTCCTTGAGCTGGAAATTACATCTCCAGCTCAAAGTGTAGGTGTACCCTAAGGCTTTTGGGGTTGCATTGCAGTAAGCTGAGCTGCTCTATGAATTCTTTCCCTTTCAGGGCACATGGAGGAAATTGTGAGAAAGCATTGGAGGACTAGCAGCACCTAAGTGGAGGTAATCTGTGTCCACACTGCAGGGTTGCTAATAGCTTATGAGATGTGCTAACTCCAGTTTTAACCTATATCAGGGTAATCAATTGTTTTTTGCCAAGGTCCAAATTTCTTGGTCAGGGTATAGTCAAGGTCCAGACTCCAGAGAAAATTAATACAAAAATAATAAGGATACTAATAAGTAAAAGATGTCATGGTCTGTTCAAAAGCGTCTGGTGGTCTGGATTTGGCCTCAGTTCACCTGTTGACTGCCCCGGTATATCCTTTGACAGGCCAGCCAACTTGAATTAAAAGCACCAATGCACTTGGGTTAAGACCGTTTGTATAGGACAGGACCCAACTTAAAGGCAAACTCTAGTTAGCATTGCAGGGATGACAAGCTCCAACTGTCTGACCCTAGCTGTAAAACAGAATAGCCCATGTCTATTTCTCAGGGATATTGTGAGGAGTAATCCATTAATGTCTGTAAAGTGCTTGGAGTTATGTGGAAGAGCAGTGCTAAAGAAGTTCAGAGGAAATTAATTTTTATAATGTAACTTCTGTTAACCTAACCATGTCCCTTTAATAAATGGAAACAGAGGTGCTGGGCTGGGAAGCCAAAAGTGGCTGTAAAAGTTATAGGAAAGCACAACATTATTTTGCTGAAAATTGTTTATACTCCTGTTCTTTAAATCCTTTGCTATTGCAACAGATATATAAATACCATGTCTGCATTTGTGTTCTCTGCCTGCTCTCTCATTGGTGGCCTGGGTTGTTTTTTCTTGGACATGTCTTCAGCTTTATCCTTCTCATATATACCACTGATACTAGCCCCCCTCCAAAGATGGTCTCCAGGGGCTAATTCAGGAAAGTATGTAGGCAGTGGTTAAGTCCATCCTTATTCAGAACAGTACTTAAGCACATGTTTAAAGCTAACCACATGTGCAAAGTTAACCATGCTAAAGTGATGTCTACGGGACTTAAGAATGTGCTTAAGTGCTGTTCTGAATAGGGAGGTTTAGATGAAATGACTATAAGCTAGGTGCATAGATAGTCTCACCTTTGGTCAGAGTGTACGTGTGGAAAATTTCAGCCCAAAAGGCAAATGTTTTGGGATGAAATGTGAAAAAAGTGAAATTTGGGGATGAAATGTGAAATTGGTACTCTTTTATAACCTTACCTATAGCAGTTGTAGCCTGTACCTGCTTTACATCTTGGCATCTTTTCCCCATAGATCTTCCAAGTTTTCACTGGATTTAATTTATTTGCACTAACAGTTTGAAGGGATACTATTTAACTCTTTGTTCTAATTTCATATTGCCCCAGTATAAAATGCACTTGCACGCCGTGTGCTTCCTCATGCTGGTCTGAAATTTAACATACAGACTGGATTTGAAAAATTCCACTTGAACTTGTGCAGTTTTAGAGACAGCTATGAGGTGTCCATGACATGGAATGATTCTGTGCTGTAGCCAGACGTTTTTCTGTAGACTTCCTTTACGCTCACTTTGCTGAAATGGGTAATGTCACTGTAACTGGACAGGAATTTGAATTGGACTTATTATAGGGTAAAATGGAAGGTGACCCAGCTTTTCCCCATAGAGCCAAACCCTGGGTCTGCCTATGCTAGAGTGGGAAGGTGTAAATTCCAGCTTGAGGAGACATGTCAGCACTAGCTCTGATTGAGCGAGTGCACTAAAAATAGAAATGTAGCCATAGAGGCAGGGATTAGCTGCCCTGAGTATGATCCCATCTGAGTATGGCTAGCTGTCCCAACTATGATCCCCTCCTGCCACTTGTGCTCTCATGGCTACACTTCTATTTTAATGCGCTAGCTTGATCTGAGCTAGTGTGGGTGAGTCTCCTCCATCTGGAATTTACACCTTCCATGTAGACATGTCTGATGTCAGTGTAGACATGTCTGATGGAGCTAGAGGCTGCCACAAGTTGCTTCCCTACCAATGGTTGGCTGTCTGAAATGAAGCTGGCTCCATTCATTGGCATCTAATGTAATCTTTTGCCACAAGGAGAGACAGCTCAATAGCATGAGAAGCATCAGTGCCTAGTGGACTGAGCACAAGGGGCTCTTCTGTTTTAATTCCAGCTCTGACACTTACTTCCTTTGTGGCATTGATCAAATCACTTATGTTTTGTGACTTAATTTCCTTATCTGTAAAATGGAGATGATGATGATGATGATTATAATGCACACTTATTATACCCACCCAACAGGGATTTTGTGTTGGTGAATCAGATAACGTTTCCAAAATGCAATATAAAAATTAGTTTTGCCAACACATGAAGACTGGGGAAGACATGGGAGAGAGACGTGAAAACAAAAGTGGCAGAAAAATGGCACTCTGGAGCAAAGAACACGTAAAATAGAAGGGGGATAGACAATATAATTGGTACACTTTTTCTTCCAAGAGACCTGCATGCAAGTTTGTCCCAGGATGGTAGAGAAATATGTTAGTGAAAATTAGCTGACACACCTCTAATCCGGAACTTTTCATAGTTGTTACACGCAGTGTGGTTTTTTTTGGATCCAGGACTGACTATTGACCATTCTATACCTCAGACCTGTATGTTTTGGGGGCAGTGGAATTCTAAATTTGGTGGTGGAAGGCAAGAAGCAAAATGGGGGAGAAAACATTTCTTTGCACACTTATATTACATAGTTCTGATTGATTGCTGTTGAACTCGCTTGAATGCAAGTAATTTTACCAGGTGACCTGTATTCAGCGTAGGGAAATACGGTCACCCTAAATACAGCAGAATCTCCTCAGATTTCTCTTATCTGCATAGGGCATGAATGTCTTTAACGTCTTCTTTTGACTCTATATGGCAGCTTTACATGAACAAAATCTCCCATTTGAAACTTTTAAGGTTTATCCTCTGGCTTACAATCTGCATCCTGTTTGTATTTCTCTTGTTTGTTCTTAACACATTCATGAATAGTTTCATTGGAAGGTTTGGTTGAAAAAGGAGAACATGTAAGCCCTTGACAGGTAGTAAGTTGTGCATTGGCCTTGCGTCCTCTTACACAGTTCAGAGGATGATACTCTTGTTGTTGAGTGTGTAGTGGTCCTGTAAGCAAACGGTGTTTTGCGTAAAGCTTTCTATGGTTTGTTCATTCTCTTGACTAGACCATTGGCTCTCAATGGTATAAAGAAATGGTTTGTGCTCGATACCATTGCTATTGAGGTAGTGTTGCTTTTCAGCAAAGGTCAATTGCATTCCATTGTCCGATCCCAATTTCTTGGGAAATCCTTCTTGAGTGAAGACCAATGAAAGGAACTTTTATCATTAATTCAGTGGTAACCTTTACAGTGAATGTAACTTCCTACCACTTTGAATGATCTACCATTACTATGACAAACCTTTACATAACAGACTGATCTTCTTCAAATGATCCCATTATATCGAGAACCGTTTTCTTTCATGGACAATTGGGATTGTCAACTGGTGTGAGAGGGATACTGAAGGTTTTCCGTGACTTATAACTACTTGCACAAGCCATGCAATTCTTTATTATTTCCTCAACCTGCTTGTCCATCCCTGGCCATTAGAAGTCTTGTCACAGTTGTCTTTCAGTTAGACTCCTCCTGAGATGTCCTCCTTGTGCCGGGTGGATCAATCATTCTCTCAGACGTGTAGGCACAACAAAATGGCCAATTCTCAAAATGCATTCATTTACAAGGGACAGTTCTTGTGATACGTGTCTATATGGTTGCAAGTGTTCTGGCATCCTCATCTTATAAGGCCACCCATCGACTATATAAGGCTTTAGGTCCTGAAGTACCTTGTCTTCTCTCATGGCTGTTGCTCACTCTGATTCTGTGATCACTCCTTGAGTTGCAGCAGAGATTTGTGCAAAGACAGTCTCTTCATCATTGTTCACAATTGCACCCTCATGATAAGGTATGGGCAGGCCAAGCAGACAATCTTCAGTGGTGTTCTTGGCACCTGCAAGATACTGTCTGGAAATCTAAGTCCATTACTTTGGTGGCCCATTTGGCAATTCTTGGTGCTGCTAATCCAGAGCCTCGTGTGGTAAAGAAAACTGAAAGAGGTTTGTGATCAGATCTTAAGATAAATCTCCTATCCCACGGTAGGTTCTGAACGTTCTTACTGCCCAGAAACATGCCAGAGCTTCTTTCTCAATGACAGAATAGGAATTTTCTGGATGAGTCAGGGTTCTGGAGGCAAATGCAATAGTGACTTGTCCATTTTTTAGTTGAGTCAAGACAGCAGCATACTCTCAAGCATCTGTTGTGACAATTGTGTGCTTCTCAGAATCAAAAGGGCTAAGAGCTGGGCTGGTGGAAATTGCATGTTTTATCTCATTAAAGCTGTTCTTGCACACTTCATCTCATTCAATCCTCACATCCTTTTTAGGTGACGACTCAAAGGAACTACTTTTATAGTAAATTGCTGTAAAAACATAGAATAGCATTCACACAATCCCAAGAAGGATTGAAATTAGTCCTTGTTGTCAGGCTCTGGTGAATCATGAATGGCTTTCACTAGGTCTTCTTTTGGTTGTATGCCATTCTGAGAGAATGTGAGTACTAGATATGTCAGATTGTACAGAATTGCCATTTCTTGTTGCTGTTGGTGAGTCCTTGTGGCCAAAGCTTTTCTAGAACCTATTTTAGGATGACATCATGTTTGGATACATCTTTGTCATACACTAGAATGGCAAGGTAGGTGAGGTAATATCCAGCTTTTCTTTTCTTGGTCTGAGGAAGCTCGAAAGCTTGTCTCTCCCACCAACAGAAGTTGGACCAATAACAGATATTACCTCACCCACCTTGTCTCTCTAATATCCTGGGACCAACAGAGCTACAGCAACACTGCATATAAACTAGAATGTCATCTTGAAAGTAAGTAACGCCCCTTGTCTCTCCAAAGATCCCATGCATCATTCTCTGGAATACGGATGCTGCAGAGACTAACCCAAATGGCATCCACTTGAATTGGAACAAACCTTCTGGAGTGATGAAAGCTGTGTACTTGCGGGATTCTTCCATTAAGGTGATCTGGAGGTAAGCGGCGGATCAATCAAGGGTTGTAAAGACTCTTGCCTCCTTCAAGGTGAGCAGCATTTTGTTGATGTTGGGTAGAGGATGACAATCCACAACACGTTGGAGTTTAGCACGCTCAAGTCCACACACATGCAGATAGCACGATTAGCTTTCCTGGCAACAATGTCAGGAGAAACCCATTCTGATGAATCAACTGGTTCAATGATCTCTGCTTTGCATAGTTTCAGAATCTCCTCTTTGACTGGTTGTCTCAATGCAATTGGTATGTTTCGCACTTTATGCTATACAGGCACCACTTCGTTTTTTAGCTGGATCTTCTGCTTTGAACTTTTTTGTAACACCTGTGGTACCGGTGAAAACTTCTGGAAAGTTGGAGACAATTCCTGTTTATAGCCTATCCTCAGTTTTCAGGACAGGTTCTGTACTATTCAGATCTAATATCATCTGAAGATCCCTTTGATTCTTTCCTAAACTAGAAATTGCCTTTCGGACTACATAGATTTGTCCTCGGGTATTATGGCTTTTGTACTTGAGAGCAGCTGCAAAAAAGACCATTGATGGGGTTGGGAGATACCCAGGGTATGGTGTTCTTGTCTGGAGGATACAACTCAGTTGGGAGCTGGAAAATAGCACAGTTTAGAGGTGGCTGGGAATTATAGTGTAAGCAGAACCAGAATCCACTAATGTCCTCCTCTCAGGGCCATTGACTCACACTTGGTGGTGTGGTGATCTCCTCTCACATTCCAAACACCATCAGGATTCAGTTCACTATCATCCTCATGAGTGAAGACTCCAGATAACAACGCTGCTGGCAGACTTACAGACTTTTGCAAAATGTCCTTTTTTGTTGCAGTTCTTCCATACTGATTTCTTGGCAGGGCGTCCTTGAAAGTCTGCCTTATGACTTGTGAACTGCATCTGTAGCTTTGGTAGCAATGTGTTGTGTGGGAGGCAATGTGGATGTAGACTTGGGAACATTGCAGGTTGCAGTCTTGTACTGGACTGCATTAACCTCTGCAGGCTGGAAGACATCTGGTGTCATGGAAAGTGACTTAGAACAATGGATGGCACTTTCCATTCATCAGGTGGTTTCTCCAAGGTAAGTCCTTTTGTCATGAGGAGTCATTCACAAATCTGAAAACTGGTCGTCCTCATGACAATTTGATTTCTGATCATTTCATCTGGGAAACTGGCAAATTCACAGATTGCACTCAGCACACATAATATAGCTACGTAGTGGTTGATGGCATCTGTGCATCGGAATAGAATTTGGAGTGTTTGGCAGCAGCATTTAATAGAGAAATAAAATAACCATCCGGGCTCGGAAAGCAGCACCATACAGATCTTGCCATATCTTGTGGCAAGTCAGTAATGGGAGGCAGATGCTTGAAGATTCACTGCCCTTCAGGACCAAGGCAATGGAACAGTAAGGCTTTCCACTTTTCTGGAGTGTAAGTAGAAGGTTCTATAGCAAGCGTACAGCTGCTGACGTAACACTTCGATTGGAAGTTGTTCCCGTGGGAGTAGAGCAGGGGTGGGCAAACTTTTTTGGCCTGAGGGCCACATCGGGTTTCTGAAATTGAATGGAGAGCCAGTTAGGGGAGGCTGTGCCTCCCCAAACAGCCAGGCATGGCCCGTCCCCCACCCCCTACCCGACACCCCCTGCTTCTCACCCCCTGACAGCCCCCCAGGGACCCCTGCCCCATCCCCCACCCTGCTGCTCTGGGTCCCCTGACCACCCCCGGACCTCCCACCCCTAACTGCCCCCCCTGCTGCCCCATCCAACCCCCGCACTGTCCTGACTGCCCCCTCCGGGACCCCTGCCCCCATTCAACCCCGCTGTTCCCCACCTCTGACTGCCCCGACCCCTATCCACGCCCCTGACCACCCCCCAAACTCCCCTGCCCTCACTGCCTGGAGCACCGGAGGCTGGCAGCGCGGCTGCACCAGGACAGGCAGCTGCACCAGGACAGGCAGCTGCACCACACAGAGCACCGGGACAGGCCAGGCTCTGCAGCCCCGCCGCCCAGAGCATTGCGCTGGCAGCGAGGTGAAACTGCGGGGGAGGAGGGACAGCAGGGGAGGGGCCAGGGGCTAGCCTCCCGGGCCAGGAGCTCAGGGGCCAGGCAGGATGGTTCTGTGGGCTGGATGTGGCCCATGGGCCATAGTTTGCCCACCTCTGGAGTAGAGGATCGCCTGGAGCAGGCATGAAGAACAGTGAAGGCGGAACTTCTGCCATAGTAATAAGTGTGGAAGCAAGTTGGGGTTCTCAGAACTGCAGAGGAATGTGCTGGCTGGGAAAAGGGAGCCCTATATAGGCACGGCCCCTTTAAATTTCTCTTCTCAGCAAGCAGTATTTGCAGATAGCAGCAGCTTTAGACCTGTGGAGTTTTCCTGGGCGCAGCAACAGGAGATCACAGCAACAGGAATCATGAGGCACTTGGTTAAATTGGATTTCTGTTTCTCTGTGGTTCTTTTGTGCTTGTTGCCAGTTAGTTCTGTACCTGAACCCCTTTTGAGGAAGACTTGGGAAGCTTTGTAATAGCAAAGGGCAAAGTTTATTCTCCCCTCACTCTTTCACAGAGCTCACATTCTTTCTTTCCTTCTCCTCTCTCTCCTCCTCCTTCCCTGATGCATCCTGGGAATTCTTCTGTTGACCTAGCTACCACCTCTTAGCCCTGGTCTACACTGTGTGTGAGGAGGGGTGGGATCAATCTAAGTTACACAGCTTCAGCTACGTGAATAACGTAGCTGAAGTTGACGTACTTAGATGGACTTTCTGTGGTGTCTTCACTGCGGTGAGTCGACTGCTGCTGCTCCCCTGTTGACTCTGCCTGCACCTCTCGCGGCGCTGGAGTACAGGAGTCGATGGGAGCGTGCTCGGGGGTCGATTTATCATGTCTAGACTAGACACGATAAATCAATCCCCGCTGGATCAATCGCTGCCCACCGATCCAGCGGGTAGTGTAGACATACCCTGGGTGAGGTGAATTACATTTATCAACAGGAAAATGCCTCCCTTTGGCATAGGTAGTGTCTACTGAAGCTGTAGCACTGAAGCTGTACTGTTTGTCGTGGTTTAAGTGTGGACATACTCTACATTGCTGGATGAATTCTTCCATCAGCCTAGCTGCTTCCTCTCGAGGGAGTGAATTTACTTCAGTGACGGAAAAACCTCTTCTATCCCAGTAGCAAGTGTCTACACTATAGCCTTACAGCTGCATAGCCACCGCTGTGCCATTGTAGTGCTTGTAGTGTAGACAGACCCTAACTCTCCATGTAGACACCGTTACGGCGTGCCGAAAGTCGCAGAGTGCAGCAAGCTAGTGCGCTGTAGATTCACTTGGCTCGCCACACACTAACTCGCTGCACAGCCAAGCCTTCAGTGTCAATTAGCTTAATACAGGCTCTGGTGACAAATTCAACCCTAACACTGACAGACACAAATTCAAACATGCTAGAGCCTCATGCAGCTCTCTCATTTAATTGTATAAAAATATTTGTAATTTTTTATTCTGCCAGACCCCCCCATTCACACATCTTCCCTTCATGGAGTAATAGTCCTAAGAATTTTATTAATGGTACATTTTCAGATTTTACTACCTTATGAAATTTATACTATGCATTTAATAAACAACATATGTATATGGTGTTGGATATATTTTGGGGATATCGATTTAACAACCAAACAGGGTGGTTAAAGTTTTGTTGAACAGGTTGTGTAAATCTATTGGGATGATAATGACAGACTAAAGATTATATGCCTGTGGGGAATTGGCTGGATACCTTAGCTTTATGAATATTGACATTCTTGATTTCCAGTGTAAAAGCACTTCTTAGATTTATTCTCTATATTCTTTTGTTTTCCCTCCCATCTCTACCCCATAAATCAGATTCACTGACCTGGCTATCTGTCAATGCACTATGGGTTCAATCCTACATTGTGCTGAGCACGCTGGCTCCAGTCCAGCAAAGCACTTAAGGACATGCTTAACTTTAAGTGTGTGAGTAGTCCTACTGAAGTCAGTAGTGTGTATGTGATAGAACTGGTCAAACAATATTAATGAACAGTGTTACCAGGGAATTATTTTTCCTGTCAATTGCCAAATAATCTGGGAATATATACACTTTTTATTCATTTTTCTCTTTACTCCTGTGTCTAATTAATCTGTTCTGAAATGCAGAGCACTCTGATCATGCTCTGGGGGAGTCAGGCAGGCTTTGGGAGTGGTGCAGTCACAAAAAGCTATCGGACACACACAAAATAGACTTGACTTTACAGTTCTTTTGAAATGCGGGAATATTCATTACATTGAGCCTTGCAATGAAGCTGCTATGCATGATAGTAGAGCATTGTTGGAATATAGAAACAGACAATTTTGTATGGAAGATGGTTTTTCAATGGGGCATTAATTTACAAGAAACATTCCACACTTTAATTGAGCACTTTTAAATACACTGCATCTGCTTTAATAGACTGCTCTCACTGTATGCATATGTACAGTCTCATAAAGATGGATAAAAATTGTTTCAGTCTATCTGGAAACCAAGGAGAAATAGCAGCTTAGAGCCATATAGCTATGCATTATTAAACATTGGAAATTTTTGTTTTTGTGTTAACATCCAATACTTCCTTGTTGGCTAGTTAACCCCATAAAGCTAAGTGACCTGGTTTTCAATCAGACACTGAAAACTGTTTTTCTCATGTATACTGTCCTCCTAGCTACTAATTAAATTGTGCTGCTTTGTTAGATTAGCTCTTGGTTTTTACAGGCCATTTAACTCTTGAAAAAGAATTTAAATAGGGTAGTACAATGAGGATTAAAATGAGATAAATTAAAAACCAGGTATGATTGCTGATTGTTTGCTGATTGATTGTTACAAATTCTACCAGAATTCTTTGCTTTCTATTTATTTAAAAATGTAAAATGTTTTATAAGGACACAGAACTTGTCCTAGTGGCTCAGCCAATTTATTTATCTACTCAGGCTCCCTGCCTGAAGCAGAAGCCAACACCCAATGCTTCAGTGGAAGCTTCTCTCCTCGCTCCAGTATTTTGCTTATGGCCAAATCCCGATGCTAGTTCCCTGCCCATGTATCCGAACTGGGCACTGGGTAGATGTGCAGGGCAAGCAGACTTATTATTTAGATTTGTGGAGGTTTGGCTATGGATTTTATTATGTTTGTATTAATTATTGTTATTGCCGTGCCTTTATGTGCATTAAAAAGTTGCAAAGGTGAATACAGCTCTTACATAAGAAAAATCTAGCTGCACCGTGTCTTTGAGTAGCCTGTAAAATGTGTAATTTCCGCAGGTTGACAGTATTGTACACTGCTTACAGCAGGGTTTTCTTTTATTTGTTCTGAATGTGCTAAACTCTTGTTCTTGTGTTGTGGGGCAGAGTGAGTTGCAGGGCTGATGTATTTTCACTGTTCTATTTAACACTTTGACCACTTTAGTCAAATCCTCTCTAAATCTTCTAGGCTAAATAGCCATAAGGTTTTGCCATTCCTCTAACCATCTTTGTTCCTGCCCTTTGGGTCTCTTTAGTTTCCTCAGTATCTCTTTAAGGCAAATATTGTGGGTTTGTTTTTTTTTTTAAAGTAAAACTTTCCATTCTCATGATGTGAGATGCATCTTAGCTCAATTTAATATGATTATATTTCCTACCTCTTTCTTTTAGTGCCTTTTCTTAACTTCTGATGTGCACTGAGCAGACGGCTTCATTGAGCCTATCTAAGTTAGCCCTCCAGACTTTTTCTGTAGAGGATCCTGCATGTTGAGATGACCAACTTGCATTCCTCCTCCAAGTCATTAATCAGTATGGAGCCAATCATATGATGAGAGCATGAAGGGGGCCATTTACTAGTGAGTCACATGCCTCCTGTGCGGAAAGGGGCGTCAGCTCTCTCTGCAGCAGAGTTCCTCTTTGTCCCTAGGCCTATTGAAGAGGGAAGGGGCTTGTGGTACATGCACCATCCTAACTCCAAAGCTATAGAGAATTTCCCCATACAGGGAATACAGTCCTAGCCTGTATTAACTTTCTGTGCCCTTCCCCACTCCCAGTAAGGGAATGACCTCTGAGGACAGTGCCTGAGGCAGCCTCGAGATGTGTGGGGAAGCCCTGGCAGTACAGAGAGCACAGGGCTTCCATGTGGATGAAACTGGCTTCCTGCTGTTCCTCCAGAATTTGTGGAAATTATGGGCCAGCCCTATGGTAGTGGGGGTGTGGGTGGGGGAGGAGGAAACTCTGCTCCATGATACAATGGTTGGGGAGAAATCTTTTGAGAGAGACCTTGTGAGATGAGCGCTTGGGGCCTAAATACCCAATACCATCCAGGGACTTTCTACTATTAACGTGCACATGCCTCCCAATGCTGAGGAGGAGTTGTTCACCTTTACCCTTTGGGTCTGTCTGTGATAACCACGCCATAAAACCATGCACTAGGAGCTTCCACATTCTTACATGGCTCTTTATCTGCTACTCTTATGGATGGGAAAACATGATTGTGGAACTGTGTTTTAGCCTAGGTTAAGCTCGGGTCTGTAATGCGCTTCTAGAAATGTTTTCTCCATGCACCCTGGACATAAGAGAAGAGTTAGAACTCACTCACTCCTAACTAGCAGACAGCATCCTATGCTAGCATTGTCCTTCTTATAATGTGGGCAGGTCCTCTGTTCCCATCACTTAAATAATTTTAATTCATAAAGTTGAACCTTTTCTGTATGGTTATTTATTTTTCCTTCATAATATTTTATAAGGTATCTTATTAAAAGCTAAAAGACCAAGTGGCTAACCCGCATCCATTTTATCCACCATTAGCTACATTTATTAACTGTTTCTAAGAACTCATTAGAGACTAACAACTTTCCCTTTCACAAGCCACACAGGTTTGACCTTATCAGGTTATATTTGTTCAAGTGTTTCACTATTCTGTCCTTAATTACCCTCTCAGTCAGTGGAATAATATACCGCATATTCTGAAAGCTAATATGTGTATATCACTTTCTCTGTGTTTACAGTTATACTGTAAGGAGTTTCGTAGGATGTCAGCATAAGATTTCTGCTGATATGACATCTTATTTGAACAACGACGACTTGTTTTGGTAGGTTTCTGGGGATTGACAAAAGAAAACAACCTTACAGTTTTTCACATGGCTTGACCCACTCGGTTGTTTAGTGGAAAGTATTTGAGTAGGCGGCAAATGAAATTGCTTTTACATTTTCAAGACACATAAGATAGAAAATAGAAAAGACAGCACTAGATAAACGTGCTGCATATATAATAATATTACTGCCAAGGAAATTTAATTCAGTCTTCAGTGATGGGTTTGGGCAGCTGTGTTGCACTGAGTTAGAGATAAGGTAATGCATGTGGTGCGGTCTCAAGTAACTAGGAACGGAATGAAATTGATATTTTGCATTAGTCGTGTATTATTTATTGTATCTGATATAAGCGTACAGCAGATACCTGATACTGCCACCATCTGCATGATATCAGATACTCCCTGTCTATAGGGCAGGGAGGAATGGGGGCTATTTTAACTTCCTGCAATAGCCGATGCAGATAAAATTAAATTGACTTAAAAACTTCTACTGTTGCGTTAGTGCATGTTTGGATCAGCTATTGTTTCGCTGAGAAATGCTATAATTTAAAATCGGTGTTTCTACTTGGAGTTAAAAAGTTAGTCCCTAGTAAACTCAGTGCTGTCCTTCAGGGGTTGGTGGTATTAAAAAAATCAGCAATTATGATTAACCCTACAATAACAAACCAGAATTCATGTACGAAGAAAGGAGGAAAATATCTGCAAGAAGATGTTTCAATTTCAGGCTGTTTTTGAAGTTATGAGAGACTGGAAAAGGGGAGAGATTTTAACAGTTAAGATATATACTTTGACTGTATCCTATGAATCGATAAATGTCAATCATATCCTTAGAGGGATGATGAGAGAAGACAGAAATCGTAACTCATGAAACAGCAGGGAAGTTCTCAAACTCTTCAGGAGACAATAAGTTAATGTTAGAGGTTGTGACTTAGTAAAGACATCCTTACAGGCACATGCTTCCCAGCTTTATCTAATGGTCTAATGTGGTAAAATTCCAGAGAGCATACCTCAAAAGCACAAACAGAAGTGGGCATTTGAAGAAAGAGCTACTGCACCTAGACTTAAATCTCTTGTGCGCCAAAAAAAAAAAAAAAATATTGAAGCAGATTCTCATAATCAAAATACTAGCATTTCCTGCTAAATTATTTAAGGCATAATTATCTAGCTATTTTCTTACATGTCTTCCATCATTTATAGTATAGGCATGCATCACATATATTAATGTGTTTGTCCTCACAATACTCTTTGTGGCACAGAAATATTTCCCCTATTTTATAGATGGGGACCAGAGGCACAGAGAGACAAAGTGACTTGCCCAAAGTCAAACATGGCAGAGTGGGGAATTGGATCCTGGTTTCGCAACTTGCAAGGCAAGCACTGTAACCAAGAGACTGCCCTTCCTTTCTACCTGTCAGATAAGTGCTATAGGATAACAGAAGGAATCTAGGTGGTTCTGTAACGTAGTTTTCTAGACCTGTGCAATCCGTTCCAAGTTCACACATTCTGAAATGTGAAAATGTTTGTATTTTAATAAATGTTTTTCCTGTGGCCGAGTCTCACTGTTGAATGCAAAGGCAAAGCCTGGGTTTGACATGCTAGTTTTCTGATTCACTGATGGAACAGAACTCTGATTCAAGGAAAAGAGATTTCCCCTTGTAAAACTGGGCTAGAATTATTACATGAACCAAAATATAAATTAATAATGAGATGGTTCCCTATAAATGGGGAATTGCAGAAGGGGCAATGTTATAGGCCAGTCAGACAGACATGAAGGTGAGAGAAAATGAGTTTCCTCTAGCTCTTCCACCTGGATCAGAGAGCACAACTAAATTGCATCTGATCTCTGTAATTACCAGAAAATGACTTCTGCAGAGCTAGGCTGACACTCCCAATCACGTGGGATAGGCCCAGCCAATGACAGACACAGGAAAAATATATGTGACTTGTCCCATGTGATCTATTGCAGTCAGCCAGGCTCAAATTCAAAATGCATGACATACTGTAGCGCTGCTGAAACCTGTGCATCTCCAGATAGAGCAAAAAAGTTTGGAAAAAACGTCTACAAACAGTTCAGGCTGATTTTCAGGTCAAGCCTGTCAATCCATCATGAGGGAGGCTCCAGTGACAACAAAAAAAGGTGAGAAACCTTAAACCAACTGCCAAGAACCAAGCGGTACAAAAATGTAACAAAAAGATTTTATGTGAACAACTGAACTGCGGTGCCCTGGCTGTCTAGTGGCAACTTGTCATGTGTGAATCCACACTCCTTCCCTGGTGCTTAGGAAAGCTAGGAGTGTTGTGGAAGCAGAACACACAGCAGACAGGACAAAGAGAGTAACCTCAAATACCTCATTAGCGACGCTTTCTGGTGAAAGTATGGAGCAGCATTCACAGACTCCTGGGGGCCGTGCACAGCTGTTTCTTTGGAGAAGAGGTCTCTAGGAAGCTACACCTTTAAGACGAAGGGGTATGTGTAGTGGTTTTGGGGCAAAACCAGAGGAGAACGCGACACATCAAGTTGGAGAGAAGGAAGAGAAAGGGATTAATTTTACATGCATGGGACACACTCGTATGTTACGTTGAGGCAGACCATACAGTAACCCTGCCTTTGTGAAGGAAGGAAAATGGTTAAACTAGAGTAGACGCCCTATTTGACCCTTACTTGCCTAGCATGTCCCTCAGGGACTCTACTGAACAAGTAGGGGATGAAGTGGGTTGAGAGAATGTTGCAGGCAGTTGTGGGTTGACAGGTTCTGAGGATGTGGAACTGGCTGCTAGGAGTGAAAATCCAGACCCTGTCGTGGTGCCAGATTATTCCCCATAGTTAAGGCTATGTTTATGTCACGGAGGTCATGGAAGTCACAGAATTCATGGCTTCCAGAGACCTCCGTGACCTTCTCTGCTTCAGCCCCAGGGGCTGCAGGACTCTGGAGCTGACAGCCAGTGGGGCCCTGGCAGGGTTCCAGTGAGAGGCAACAGCAGCGACAGGGGGCCCCCTGCAAAATTCCAGCGACAGGTGACAGATTCCTGAGGGGGCCCTCCTCAGGGGTCCAGCGACGGGCAACAGCCTCGTGCAGGGATGGGGACGCCTCGGGCGAGCGGCTGGGGGAGTCCCATTTTCTCTTTGGGAAATATGGTCACCCTGCAGCTCCCAGCCGCCGTGGGCAGAGGGGGAACCCCACAGCTCCCAGCCAAGACGGCGGCGGGGGAAACCATGGAGCCACAACAGCAAAAGTCACAGACAGGTAACGGCTTCCGGGAATTTTTGTTTATTGCCCATGACCTGTCCATGACTTTTACTAAAAATAACGGTGACAAAATCTTAGCCTTACCCATAGTGAATGGAGAAATTCAGCTAGAAACTACCATAAAGGTAGTATCCTTATTTTGTGTGATAAGGCATCTTTGATAAATTCTGCAAGCATTACAAAGGTCGTCCTGAGTATGTCTATGTGCGCACAGCTCACATTCTACTGTATGAAGTGAGAAGTACTGGCAAGTCCAGTTCATGTTTTGAGCCAAATTCTATCCTGACTTACAGTCTGTGCCATCATTCAAATGATGTGATGTGCAGAATTGGTTATGATGGGCTATAAATTAACACAGAATTTGGCCCAGTGTGTAGTAGGTGTTGCAAGGGCTCTCATTGCCAGGGAAGCAAGTGTGACTAAATAAGCAAATCTATTGTACGCCGCTCAAAAATGTCACATCTGTATGCTCACATGGGAGCTTCCACTGATGTGAGGCTCACTTATGCCATGCATGGCATGAAACTGAGCGACTGAGCTGCAGATCTCTGTGGACCACCAGTTACTCTCTTAAGGAGAAATCCTGTCTCTCTTCCTCCATGGGTGTGGAGGAACCTTTGGCAGTGGAACCAAAATGGTTCCGCTGTGACTGTGTGGGGCTTGAGTTGTGCACCACCTGTGTGTCATGAGACCCCCATCTGCAGGACTTTGAGTGACCTTACACTGGGAGAACTGGAGGAGGGGCCAAGTTTCCACTAACCTCCCTCCTCCCTTCACCTCTGGGGGACTGTTAGGACCAGAGCAGCCTCAGCACACTGGCTCCAGTCTCACTATGGTCTGTGATGGACAGTTCCTTCCTTTTTGCGCCTTTAACCACCCCCAGGTTAGAGTAAAGGACTCTACGATTGTTTTACAAAAAGAAGGACGGGTGATCTTGTGATTAAAGCATTGGACTGGGACAGAGGCGATCTGGTTTCATTCCTGCCTCTGCCACAGGTCTTTTGTGTCATCTTGGGCGAGTCGCTTAATCTCTCCGTGCCTTCCCCATCCATGAGTAGGAATGATAAAATCAATAATACTTTGAAGCACTCAGATACTATGGGGAAGGGGGCCATAGAGGTACTTAGAAATTCTCAGTAGGCATGAGCATCACTAAAAGCTGATTAATGAATTTTCACGTTAGACAGGATTCTGATTTTTGTCAGTGTGCTAATTTTTGAAATGTTCTCTAACTTTTTTCCATATGCTTCATATATGTATTTAGTCATATATAGAGTGTGCAAAGAAAAATCTTACAACTAAGACAAATGATCCCATCCTCTGTCTTCATTGAAAAGAGCTGAGCACATGGCATCAACATTGTTTTCTCGATTGATGTAATTTATTAAGTTTGGGGCCTTTTTGCTAACATTCCTTCCTTAATTTTGATTTGCCTGACTTTTTTTCAGTTTGTAGTACAGCCTTAATTTGTGACTTCAGTTTCTACAGGTTGAACCTCTCTAATCTGACACGCTCGGGACCTGACCGGTGCCGAACCAGAGAATTTGCTGAACCACGAGAGGTCAATGCAGAGTGCCAGCAGGTCCCAATAGGCGTGGAAAGTAGGGGTGCAGGGGATGCTCCAGCACCCCCAGGCTTTGTGCCCAGCGCGGGCTCCGATGCCTGCCCCAGGTCCCAGCCACCGGCCCCTCGCATGGGGTCCCAGCCGCCGGCCCCAGGTTCTCCCCTTTCCTCCCGGGGCTTAAAAGCCGCGAATCAGCTGTTCGCAGCGCTCTGGAAGTGCTGGGAGGGAGGAGGAAGAGTTGGTAAGTGCAGGGCCGCTGGTGCGAGAGAGGCGTGGGGGGCAGAGGGGAGAGCTTGGTGCTAGTGGATACTCCGCACCCGCTAATTTTTCCCCGTGGGTGCTCCAGTGCCTATGCCTGACCACAGATGTTCCTGGTCCAGGGAGTGCCGGATTACAGAGGTTCAACCTGTATTAAATTCCTTGGCAAGAGGAAACAATGGGATTGGTATTTAAGCATGTAAATTGCACAGTAATAAAAAAAAGAAATTGACACGCTCATTTAGCCCAGCACCTAAAGCTGCACATCTGAGATGTGACTGTGATTTGTGGTTGCACAGCTTTCCTTTGGCAGGCAGGCAGGTTCTGTGTGTGTTCTGAATTATCTGGGCAAGGAAGACAAGGTGGGTCCTTCTAAATTGGTTCAATAAAAGATATTACCTCACCCACCTTGTCTCTCTAATTTTCTCTGACCGACACCGCTTCAACAACACTGCACACATCAGATAAGGAAGTCCATTTTAAAAGTCACCATGTGATTGGAACCGGGTAGCAGTTTGTCAACATGATACTCCACTCTGTGAATGTGAAACTGGGGGTCCATATGGCTTGATAGCATCTCATTCCACCAGGTTGACCTAAAAAACAACAACAAAAAAACCTTGGTGGGATTGAATTAGGGAATAGCAAAACTTGCTTTTCCTGCTGTAACCTTATCTCGTGCTTTTGGGTCCGGACTCCGTCTGTTAAATTACAACTCCAACCTCTGGCCAGCAGTAGCTCTGACTGTGCTGGACTCACGAACAATGGGCCAAATTTTCTGCTGGTGTAAATGGGTGCTGCTCCATTAATTTCAGTGGAGTCCAGAAGTTCCAGGGGAAGGCAGACGAGAGTGGTCTTTGAGACTGTGTGATTCAATCGCATCCTCACCTTTGGGACAATGTCCAAAATAATGCTGTTTGCCAGAAAAAGTTTGCCCCAAACACTCCTTTTACCTCCCCCCATTTACTTGTTTTGCATATTGAAGACACTGAAAACCAACATCTAGACGTCTTGCCTGTGTTTTTGTTTGTTGAGCATGCTGTTCTTAGCGATGAAGTGTTTAACTTGCACAGCTGTGTGGCAGAGAGAGGGTCTTTCTCACTGTCATTATTGCTATCTAGCATCTTTTAAAAGTAATCAGACAAGAGTTTTTAATTTGTTGCCTTTTTGGTTTTGGCAGAATTAATCTTCAGCTCAACAGTTATTCTAAACGCAAGCCTTATAAAATGCTCTACGTGGCTTTATTTTCGTATGTGTCCATTTTAGAACTATTTCTCAGACAGTGTGTTCCAATCTGGCACCTATTAAGCAGGCTAAATTTCCATTGTCTTCAGTGGGAGGGGTGCTTGCTTTGCAGACTTCAGAATGAGGCTCCAGCCTAGTATGTCATGGCCAAGGTGTGGCTCTAAATTGGATTTTTAACATGGTTTGCTTTACCATGTTAGGCCAAACTAAAGTGGGTCATAACCTGGACCACAACAGAATTTAAGCCCAGCAAACCTCATAGTCTAAGAAACTATGCTGGGGACAGAATGGTCTAAGTACTTGTTGGGGAGTGTGAAATGAAAGTACCCTCCAACAGAGTATGAATGATCAATTGCAAGATATTCAGAGAATTGTTTCACCTTGAAATATGTAGAAAGGGCCACATGGGCAGTGAGACGGTTGATCTGATTCTAATTTCCCTTACAGACATGTAAATCAGGAGAAGCTTCATGGAAATCAGTGGCGTTTTACTGCAGGAAAACAAGTGAGAGTGATACCGAAGGGAGATCCAGTTTCTTCATGTTGGGAATGCAGAACACTGCATGGCTGAGTTAGCTCATCATGGTTTGCCGAAAGCTCTGAGTTTTACAGGGATCTATGTAGTGGATGGTAAAAACCTCTCCCTACATTTGTGTCATTTTAGCAAGAGTGACTGAGAATGTTTTTTTCAACGGTGTAAGAATAAGACACAGAAACAGCTCTCAGAGATCAGATTCCACTTTGGGACCAAAAACCAGGACCCAAACTGTCTGAGGAAAAAATAGTTTGAATGCAAAATGAATGGTCATTTGTTGTAATCCCATGAATCCAAATTTAAAAAAGCATTGTGTTCATTTCACAAATTGATCAGTTCTTTCTCTTCCATGCTATGACTGTGCATAGATAGCAAATAGGAAGTTATAGTGGGTCTTTGTTTGAATGACCACCCTTGTGGGACAAAGTCACTTGGGGGGGTCTGTGCCAGCAGACGCACCAGAGATAGACAATCCAGCATGGGAGTGATTACTCCTCCGTACCAAAGACACACTGGGGTTAACACTGGCCAAAAACTGAGCAGCAATGGCCAGGAAAGGGACAAGGCCGCTCATCCCCACTTCAGCCTGCATTAGCACGGCTCTATAGGAACCCCCAACAGGATTTCAGTTTGTTTTCTCCCTCTCCAACCTTTTTGGAAGCCCTGAGAGAGGCAAGTGGGGTATTAAGAAGTGCCCTTCTTTAGTAGAATGCCCCCTGAAGTGCAAGAGGCCGGACTGGCACACAGAAATGTGCCATGTACGTCCCTGTGCCAGCATTAGTGAGTCTGGCCCCTTGTTTGCACACTTCTACAGAACGAATTTTAATAATTTTAGGCATAATCTATTTTATCCCTTAATTTAAAGTTTAGGACTTTCAAGGCTGATGATGAGGTTAGTGCTTTCTCTATGGGGGAAATAAGTAAAGAGTTATTAATGGAATATAAAAGACAGTGGCATGGTGTGATTTAAAAGTATTTTTTATCCATTAGGCCTTGATTACAGTATGTTACCCAATATTTCTAACTGGCTTTAAATTTGGATGCAAATTTTTTCATATCCTGGCTCATCTCTAGGAGAGCTTTCATGTTACTATTTTTTCATATAACTTCAAAGTCTTGTCTAGGAACTATTTTAGGGACTTAACTGCATATGATCTATTATGCACAGTTGCATACCAGCCTGTTCAAAGATTAGTCTTCTGTCTATTTCTAGTATTTTTGCAAGTCTGTACTCTTTTGCAATTTTTAAAGAATCTTTTCCCGCTTGGCATTTGAAAGAGAGAGCCTTGTATGTAAACTAGAGAGAATGACCTGCATGGTTCTGCTAGTATTCTAAAATTCCTGACCATTATTCATAATCTGCAAGGTTTAAAAGACAGCTTAGAATGTCACTTTTATTGAGAATTGAGTCTTCACAAATTCTCTTGCTCGGCTCAAAATCATCTGTGAATAAAAATATAACAATAGCTATTTAAAAAAATCTAAATTCTAGTGTAGAGCAGTTTCCTCCTCATGCAGAAAAGTTGTGAGTTCCTGCAATAGTTCTCATTTTCTGTAAAAGATTAACTCTATATTTAGTGTAATAGCTGCTAAATTGCAGTCTGTGACCATTCTGATGACACTTAAGCTGAACCAGTGGTGTAGCCCGGACGGGACACTTGGATGGGCCCTTATTTCAGGTGGGTGGTCAATGCCAGGCCCGGGGAGGCAAGAGGGATGGGGAAAGAGGGATCAGGGCTAGCTGGACAGGGTGAGGTGAGGCAGCCTTGCAGGAGGCGATGGACACTCTGGTCAAGACCGCTTCTGGCCCCAGGCGCGCAGCCAGGGAGTGGGGTCAGGGACTCATCCCTCTCCGCCCACCCAGCTCTCCAGATGGGGAGCAGGGTCGGGGCACAGGGGTTTACCCCACTCCACCTGCTTGGCATTCCAGCTGGGGAGTGGGCAAGTCCCCGTGCCCCGACCCTGCTCCCTGGCAGGAGCATGGGGCAGGCAGAGCAGGGCAAGTGCTAGGGCTGGAGCAGAGCCTGGGCTGGGGGTGTGGGCCTGGATGCTAAGTGCGTGGGCTGTGGCCCACCTGTGCCTACGCCCCTGAGCTGAACATTTGTCTATATTAAGAAAGTTTACACTGGTTACCCTTGTGCCAATTTCCTTATTGTAGACAATTGCATTGTAGTCAGAGAAATCCTACAAGTCAAAAAGACAAACCAACACTGAAAAAGTAAAATTTCTCTGGACGAAATGGTGCTCTCACTTATGCATGAGCGACTGCACTGGTTTTGCATACTTCAGATAGCCTAGTAAAAGAACTAACAGCATCAGCGTAGTATTTTGTGTGTATATTGATAATAGCATTCTTTTACATTTTCACAGATTAAGTATGGACTTTCTCTTTAGAGGCAAATGTTCTGGAAAAAAGAAAGAGAAGAGAAACATCTCACTTTCAGGTTCTGAATTTGATCCCTCTTATTACATTCTCATGAAACTAGAGATGACATACACTGATGATTGTGGACTCAGAAAATTATAAAATTTTAAAATCTTTCAAGTCTGTCACATTTTCATCATTTGGGGATGGCCATTAAGCACAGGCTATGGCAAACTTTGATAGTTTTGATACAGTAAACAGATAACATGTGACTTTATGTTTAGATCACACTGAAAAATTGTATAAAAAAGAGACCATGCAGGAGCAGATTAAAAAGAAAGGTTTGGTCCACAAAACCCCTTTTTGCTAGCTACATTTTTTTAGACTGTTTAAAATATTAAATTTATTTGCAACATACTGTTCAGTGATGATTTTACAGATCACATTATCTTCATCTAAAATGCCCATAGGGTGAACTTGGAACTAGTGAAAATGAAAGATTAATAGGAATGATTTGAGGTTACCACAGAGTTTTTTTACCCACCTTGGCAACATGCCTCCATGCTGACATACAACACCATTGCTATTTCAGTCCTGACACTCCCTTGCCTGTGACTGTCAGCTGCATTATACTATACATTGGTTTCTCCATTGTATTTGCAAAAACCCAAGCTATTTTATGCAGGGTTGATAACCATCTGTCAGAGATGATGCTGGCCTTGAACCGGCTGACTGAGTCCCGTCAACGAAACCTATAAGATTATTATACAGAGGTTTTATCCAAACATTCACTCGGCTGCCTTTGATATGTCTGATAGAGTTGCCAGATCTTTAGCATCCGGAGTGCTGTTAGAGTATGTCTACACAGCAGCTGGGAGGGTGTTTCCCAGCTGGGTAGAAAGATACACGCTAGCTCCGCTTGAGTTAGTGCATTAAAAATAGCAGTGCAGTCATCACAGCACGAGAGGCAGCATGGGCTGGTTGCCTGAGTACAACCCTGCTCAGCCCTCAGGGTATTCACTTGAGTACATACCCAGAGCTGCCACCAATGTTGTCTCGGTCACACTGCCATTTTTAGGTGCTAGCTCGAACATGTCGACCCAAGCTGCGAATTGCACCTCCCTGCTGTTGTGTGGATGCACCCCTTCTTTAGGTGAGGCAGTGTAGCCTTTAACATATGTTTGCTGATTAAGTTGCAGTCTAGGTGGGAAACCTTTTGTCAACCAGTTTTTCCCTTCTGCCTCTTTCAAAACTTCCTGGCTTTTCGTTCTCTACATGTGTCATGACAAGCTCCCATGCTCTGGTAATGCTTGACGTCTCAAACGCATAGACTTTAAGACCAGAAGGGACCATCACGATCATCTAGTTTGACCACCTGCACGTTGCAGGCCACAGAACCTCTCCCACCACTCCCACTCCCTAACCTCTGGCTGAGTTACTGAAGTCCTCAAATCATGACTTAAAGACTTCAAGTTACAGAGAATCCACCATTTATACTAGTTTAAACCTGCAAGTGACCTTTGCCCCATGCTGCAGAGGAAGGCGAAACACCTTCTTCCCCCTGGGTGTCTGCCAGTCTGACCCAGGGGGAAATTTCTTCCCGACTCTGAATATGGCGATCAGTTAGACCCTGTGCATGTAGGCGAGACCCACCAGCCATACACCTGGGAAGGAATTCTCTGTAGTAACTCAGAGCCCTCCCCATCTAGGGTCCTATCACTGGCCATTGGAGATATTTGCTGCTAGCAGTCATGCCATTGTAGGCAGTTTTCTCATATAATCCCCTCCATAAATTTTTCAAGCTCAGTCTTGAAGCCAGTTAGGTATT
The DNA here is from genome assembly GCF_965140235.1 of Caretta caretta. Classification (NCBI taxonomy): domain Eukaryota; kingdom Metazoa; phylum Chordata; order Testudines; family Cheloniidae; genus Caretta; species Caretta caretta. The sequence continues at coordinate 122,382,557 of NC_134210.1, forward strand.
TTTGCCCCCACTGCTCCCCTTGGAAGGCTATTGCAGAACTTCACTCTGATGGTTAGAAACCTTCACCTAAATGAAAGCCTGAACTTGTTGATGCCCAATTTATATCCATTTGTTCTTGTGTCCACATTGACACTTAACTTAAATAATTCCTCTCCCTCTCTGGTATTTATCCCTCTGATGTATTTATAGAGAGCAATCATATTTCTACTCAGCCTTCTTTTGGTTAAGCTAAACAAGCCAAGCTCTTTGAGTCTCCTCTCATAAGGTAGGTTTTCCATTTCTCGGATCATCCTAGTAGCCCTTCTCTGCACCTGTTCCAGTTTGAATTCATCTTCCTTAAACATGGGAGACCAGAACTGCACACAGTATTCTAGATGAGGTCTCACCAGTGCCTTGTATAATGGTACTAACACTTCCCTGTCTCTACTGGAAATACCTCGCCTGTTGCATCACACGACTGCATTAGTCTTTTTCACAGTCACATCATTGGAGTTCATAGTCCTCCTGTGATCAACCAATACACCCAGGTCTTTCTCCTACTCTGTCACTTCCAGTTGATGTCCCCAGTGTACAGCAAAGATTCTTGTTGCTGGTCCCTAACTGCATGACCTTGTGCTTTGCTCTATTAAATTTCGTCACATTTCTATTACTCCAGTTTTCAAGGTCATCCAGATCTTCTAGTATGATATTCCAGTCCTCCTCCATACTGGCAATACCTCCCAATTTTGTGTCATCTGCAAATTTTATTAGCATGCTTTTTGTGCATGGACCATTAATAAAAATGTTAAATAAGATTGGTCCCAAGACCGATCCCTGAGGAATTCCACCAGTAACCTCTCTCAAGCCTGACAGCTCACCTTTCTGCTTGACCTGTTGTAGTTTCCCTTTGACCAGTTCCTTATCCACCTTTCAATTCTCAGATTAATCCCCATCTTCTCCAATTCAACTAATAATTTCCCATTTGGAACTGTATCAAATGCTTTACTGTAGTCCAGCTAGATTAGATCTACTGCATTTCTTTGGTCTAAAAAATCAGTTATTTTCTCTTTCAATTGGTCAGTTCTTTCCTTGATCTTTCTCTAGTGCTGACAGTATTTTCTTCCCCACCACCCTGCCATCTTTTTTACATCACACACATCTTGGACAGGTTTTGCACTGTTTTTAAAAGTGTCCAAGATCAGTTTTTCCCTTTGTATAGCAAAGCCCAGGTTTCCTTTTGCAAATGAGACACCAGATGCTCTAACAAAGTCTACCCCACTTTCTGGGATTCCATATTTATTTTAGACTCTTACAGAACAAAATATGAAAAAAGCAAGCAAGCAAACAAACCAAAACCCCCAAATTCCAAAACACCCTCCACTGGGCCCTCTACCTCATCTCTGAGGTCAGATGCTTTTGTTATAGTCTTTAACAGCAGCAGTTTTAAGACACCCCCTCCAAAAATGTAGATAATCCAAAGTATAGAATTATCACTTCTCACAATTATCTGAGCTAGGATCCTTATTGTGAGCTCAGTGGTTGGTCTGTGAGCTCACAGGCCCTCTTTCCAAGGAAGATAAATGTTTCCTGGCAGGTTAATTGGCAGCATTATGAGGGTCTCCTGCCAAACAAGCCAACTTGTTGAACCCCTTGTTGGTCCTAGATAACCCCCTGCAATAGAGCCTGAAGCAGTGGGATTTCTTTCCAGGGAGTTTCTTCTAGTTTAGAATCGGTTTTTTTCCAGCCCAGAAGTATCATTTTCTTGCACCATGACACACCCCTAAAGCTAGTCTCACCAGACTGCATTTTCACAGACTGCTTAGAAAGCTCTGAAAAGGTTTGAAATGTGAAGAAAAGGTGACAGCCGTATCTAGCGAACAGACACCATTTTTCAGAGTGGTGTTATATGCACATGCTAAATTCTTCAGTAAAGTGTAATTGACGGTGGACCTCAATAAACCATCAGTGTGTTTCTCCTATTCTTGTCTAGACTTTGGGGCAAACGGGTTCCGCTTCCTACATGGAATGGATGAATTCCTTTAGAAATATCATTATTTATTTATTATTGTGGGTGATCCCCACAAGAAGTCACTGTGTTTCCTTGAAAACTATGCCAGGGCGGGTATTTAAATGAATATTTTCTGGTCTATCAAAGAACGTGGCTACAGTTCATTCAATCGGACAAGTTACAGGAGCAGACAGCAGTAATCAGCCTGGCCCCAGTACATAGGTTGAGATTTGTGAGTTAGCCATTTGGGGCCTGATCCAAAAAGACCAGTAAAGTTAATGGAAAGACTGCTGTTGTCCTCAGTGGGCTTTGGATCAGGGCCCAGATGCAAAGTAGGAGCTTAACTACCTTTGGGCATCTGGGCTCAGGAACCTGAGAGATTATGCCAGTGAACTTTACTTCTGGTAATTCAGCTAGGTCCCAACAGCTGTTTGTAACTGACTACCTAATTACCACCCTTTCAGTCTGCAGAGTGAATATTTAACACAAAAGGCTCTACTCTATCTCACAAAGACTGAGCCATGCTGAAGGAGACATTCAAAAACAGATTAGACTGCAGTAGCTGGGGGCACTTGGCCTCATTCTGACTGATCTCACAGCACCATGAAACTCCATTGACTTCAGTGGAATGAGAACTGGTTTACAAAGGATCAAATTAATCTGTTTTGTAATGACATTGGCTTCCATGGGCTTACACAAGGGATGGATTTTGTCCCATCCCTTCAGAGACACTAGCAGGAGCAAGATGAACAGCTACACCTCTGTAAAAGCTCATGAAAGCTCATGCTCAAATAAATTGGTTAGTCTCTAAGGTGCCACAAGTACTCCTTTTCTTTTAGCTACACCTCTGCTGGTTCTCGCATATATACAGGGAGAGTGGTGCCATGGCAAAGGGGGAGCCAGTCATATGGGCTGTCCTTGTTCTGGTTTGGTTTCAGATTGTATGGGAAGGCTGGGAGGGGGAAAGTAATTTAAAGTGAATAGCTGGCAAATTAATATTCCTTTCAGAACTATGGAGCTTACGTTGTTTTGATGGCTAAACGCAGAAGTTCAAGTCTCAACTGTTTTAGTGGAAACACAAAACTCTGAAGACAGTGGATTGTAAGTGGAGGAAGAAATTATTTCCATAATAGGTCCCTCTTCCTCCTCTCATTTTTGCCTGTGCATCATAGTTACACATGGGGTCACCTGGGCCCTTCTGGTAACAGTCCCTTAGGCAGAACATCTTGAATAGAGGGCCATTAGCTCTGAAAGCAGCTGGTAGTCATCAGGGCTTGGTGCAAAGTCCATCTCTGTTCTGAAGATTGCAGTGGGAAATGTCTATCTTGAGGAAGCCCATTATGTTATGTAAATGCACCTAGAGGATGCTTGATGGGCACATTCAATAAATATAATGTGAAATAATGAGCAATTTTGGGTTTGCTTTAAAATTCATTTGGTTATATTTTCCAGTCTACACTTACGTTTTGTTAATGATTTGAGAGCTCAGTGTTTTAAAAAATTAATCTTAAAATCTTGCAGTTTTACTCTAAACGTTCCTTATCATTCAAAAATTAGCATTAGCTTTTATACTATCGCCTGGATCCTGCCAGCCTTTACGTCGTGCGCCACAAGGAGCACAAAGGTTTTGTGCCTTAGCATGAGGCATCAGGGAGGGCACATGTAGGTGACAGTATAGCTAAGCACTGTGGGTTTGATTTCTAGAGAATCTCCAGTCATTGAAGTCAATAGGAGCTCTGGGTGCTCAGCAGCTCGGTGAATCAGTTCATAATTACAGTCCCCCAAACTGAGCAGTAGAAAGTCCAACGATCCTTTCATGTCTGGTCCCTTGGGCAGATTCTGCCACCATTACAGTAAGTAGTTACTGAGCATTCCTGCTCGTTTCAATAGCCCTACTTGAGGAGAGAGGTCATGCTCAGCATGAAGAAGGGTGGCAGAATCTGATCTACACTGCTGGGAACACAATGGAAGGAACTGGCCTATACTCTTGGGTTGGGAACACAAAAGCAAAGGTGAGCAGGGCAAAGGTGGAGAATGGGCATGTGTGAGGAGTCGTGGGCTTATGTGTGAACCTTGACAGACAAATAAGGGAGGAGTCCTTGTGGCATCTTAGAGACTAACAAATTTATTTGGGCATAAGCTTTTGTGGGCAAAAACCCATTTCATCAGATGCATTGGAGAATGCCTTCTTGTTATTTTTGCTGATACAGACTAAGATGGCTACCACTCTGAAATAAGGGAGGGATTCTCTCACCTAGTAGGGTCCAGCTGGGGAAGAATTCCCCTGAGGCAGCCATTGTGAGGGACAGCTGTTCATTACGCTAGTCAGGACCCCTTGCAAACCCTGACTTGAAACCACGTTAGTTCCCCTTCACCTTGCACTGAGCCTTTCTATGCCATGCCTCTGGAAGACATAGCATACAATGTCAGCCAAGGTGTTTAGCTTATGCTCCCCCTTGGCCTCAATTCCATTCCTAGGTGGGAGTAAATTATCATCTCCATAGCATTGTTCTCATTCGTGCCGGCTTGGTTCCTCTGCACTTCCTGAACTGCTCACTCTCTCTTTTTACCTTGCACTTACAACACAACACACTGCTGCAATCTTGCTGCTGCACCGAGCAGGTTCAAGGCCTACATAGCTGACATTTGTTTCAGTGTGAACAGAGTAAAGTGATGATAGCCACTTAGAAATAAATACAAGCAGTAACAACATTGTTGTTAATTGGGGGGGAATTCTCCAGGCAGTTAGTGGTTTGTAGAGGGTTTAATTTTGTGAAAAATACCAAATGCTTTTGGGCTAATAACCTGATGCTGTTCTTTAAAGTCAAAATAAATCATCTTCTTCTTCAGCTGGCTAAAGGAATCTCCTCAGCCAAACTGTTTGCTGCCTGTTAAGCACTTGTTGTGCTGGCAGCGGTAGTTGAAACTATGCCATACTTGGCAGTGAAAGAATCTTTCCTGAAGACATGCCATCAGCTGAGGAATAGCTCTAGGCCAATGGAAAGGGTGTGGCAGAATGCCATGATATTTTAATGAATGGAAAACTATATTGTCCATTAAGATGTTCCACGTTCTGGAAAAGAAGAATTCTTAGCACCATTTATTATATCAGTTACTGGTATTATTTTTTTGTTATGGGTGAAATTCTGATCCCACTGGAGTCAACTCCCATTGACTTCAGTGGGGCGAGGATTTTATCCTATATGTTTAGACACATGTAAAAATGAAAACGCTTGCTACCCAAAGTGATTTGATAGACATACACAATCGGGCCCACTTGGAAATGGTTTTTTTCTTTTTTCTAATCATTGTGTGCTTCTAAATAACTTCTTGTAGCACTGTTTAAAAACGTTAACAAATAATATAGGATCCCAAAATGTGTAGCTGCTATATGGGTTGATTATGGAGAGTTGCCACTTTCTATTTCTAGGCTGCTGGTTGGAATCCACACCAGGCTGCTAGGGAATACTGACTAATTATTAGTGTTGGGGGAATCTCTTGTAGTTCCAGGGCTCAGAAACTTGTCAAACTATTTTTGAGATTTGCAAAACTAGCTGAATCTGTGATCCCTTTCCCTGTACTTTATATCTTTTATTTTCCCAAGAGATAGTTACTTTAAAAATGTTTTTTGGGTTGAAAAGAATCATTGCTATTTATTAGGGGTGGGAAATTGCCGTTTACTCACACAGTAGCATGGCACAATCGGGTGTCTTACACATGGTCTATTATAGTGCAACTATTTTAAAAAAGTTTTTCTCTCTCCTTTCTGCGCCTCTCTTCATAGTCTCTCTCTTAAACATTATTGCATTTACATTCTGCTTGAGTCTGAATTCAACTTTCAAACCCCTAATGTCTGAGTGGGTTTGAAATTAGAGAAGTTCACCCAACCCTAGTCATTACTATCTGATGACTGACTGGTGGCCTGTGTGAAATGACTGAATCGTTGTCAATCTCGGTCCTAAGGGTTCATATCACAAGTGACAACCCTGTGGCAACTTCAGCAAAGAGGTCAAAAATTGGTGGGCCAGAGACTGAACTCTCACTGCTAGCGGTGGTTGCTTCAGGATGTGGGCTGAGACAGCAGCAGGACGCTGTGGGGAAGTTTGCACAGCTGCTGCCCTATTTTACAGATAAACAGAAGAGGGCTTGTCAATTTCTGTAGTTCTACAAGCATTACACATTTCACTTAAGAAAATAAACAAGCTGGTAAAATAATATATAATTGCCCAATGGCCAAAACTTTTAATCAGCTACAAGTTTATATCACATCAATAAAACTGCTAGTGTAAAAGTTGTGAGCCTTGTGGGTTAAAGGCTCAGATTTCTCTCTTTATAAGTATAAAAATAAAGAAACTTGCAAATGAAACTTCCGCTTCCCTTCTCGTTGGTGATGGAATAACATCCCAGTGGCAGCCACAGCGTTTGCTCATATGGAGGAGTCGTATTAAGGAAGTATGTATGTATTTCAAGCTGCTGCTTAGTGTGATTTAGCAGCTGGAAATGAGGAGTGCCAGCACGATGTGACCAACCAGCAAGTGTTCAGCAGTGGTTTGAGACCCACTGGTGTAGGAGTTCATACAAAATTGCCAGTCCCAGTGTTTAAAAAAAAATCACAAGTCAGGCCCCAAATATCATGAGATTGGCTTAAAAATCAAGAACTTTTTTGAAAAACAAGAAATTTGAGGGGGTCTTCTCATTTGCCTTCTGGTGTTGGAGCCATTAGGGTTCACATTTTCAAGCTTTTTACTGCAACCAGGAGGGTTAGAAATTTACTTTGTTTGTTTTAATGAAAGCTTGGTTTTTGAGTAATAACATGGTTCCAGGAACTTGGACTTTAAGCAAAACACTAAATATCGTAAGTCTCATGATAAATTTGTGTGAGATGGGAACAGTGTTGATAGAAATAGGTCATACTGTTTGCTTTGGCGCAAATCCATGGCAGAAGGCACTGTAGTCCAAAAAGATATGCCAGCAGTGCTAACGAATGCTGTTGTGACGTACAGCATGAGCCAGTGCTGATCTGGACAGAGTTAGCCATCAAAGGAAATCCATTCTTATCGTATGTGGCTTTGTGAGGGCAAAGCGTTGCATACTTCTGCAGTTTCCTATCTCCTTGGAACCATCTCCCCAGGTCATGCTTCAGGCATATACATGGTGTGGAGGGCACTGGTAGTGCTGTATGGCATAATACCACATAGCTGCACTTCACCTCATATATTCACAGATCTATCCAGTTCTGTGTATAGTCCCTAGGCCTCTTTACTGCCTCCTGTTCCTTGCCAGCGTGTCTCCAATGGAGCCGGGACCCTCAGTTTCCTTGCCGCCTGCAGAACCCATTCATGGGGTGATTTCAGAGCAAGGAAGGGGAACCTTGCCTAAGCCAACACTGACCTAATCAGCATTACTAGAGGCAGAAAAAAGTCAGATGTTGCTGGTCCCCCATCACTGTCCTCTCCAGCCTCCGGCCGACTCACTCCTCACTTGTCAAACCATCAGTGGGAGAGCTTGTAGACAGCCAAGAGGAAGGGGAAACGATGCAATGTAGGTGGCGCTCTCTCTTCCCCTCCCCTCTCTTTACCACTCCCTTTCTGAGGTATTCCATTCTTCCATCTATGCAAGCAGCCAGAGGAGACACCTTGGTATATGGCTGTCACCTTTGTCAAATGCATTCCATGGTGTAGGTTAGTGAGGGAGGAATTCAAGCCAGACTGGTTACTGGTACGGGGGCTTGCTATTGGACAGTGTTTACACTGGTGTATCATCTAGGAGAGAGCACTTTGGGGCTGCTTCCTGCCATCCTTTGGGCTGTCAGAACTCAACAGGAGTTTCACCTGCGTGAGGTGGCCTGACATGCTCCTGTGTTATAATGGGAAAGAGGGATTGTAAGAGATCCCTTTGCTATTATTTAAAATAGTTTGGTCATTAAATATGTACCGTGAAAAGAGACGTTCTGGGTTACAGCCAATCAAAGGATGACTTATTGAATGTCCTCCTTTGCCTTGAGGGAAGGGGGTTGCAACCTTAAGACAGGCTAGTGGAGGCTTGTGGTGTGCACTAAAATGAAAGTTTGCAGTAATCACCATAGCAGCTGGTAGTAAATGAGGTTAAAAAACTAAATATGTCAAGGCATGCTGAGATCAAGTCTGATTCTTAATTTAGGGTCCAGATTACTGTATTGAATTTTCAGCACCTATAGATGATTCACACAGGATTAGACATTGCTGGGCTCTAACCAGCAGAAAATCCCTCTAGAATAATAAGGCTTTGTGGTTTTTAATGCAGTTAAAATACCAGCATTATTCACATTGGAGACTTAGCTCAGTTTTGCCAGCTACTGTATGATTTCTGAGTACTCATGTAAGTAGGCTGTAAAGCATGAGTCATCTTATTGAATCCTGCCAGTTAGATAGAAAGACTTAAGCAACCTTCACGATGTGATTTAGCAAGTAAGACTGGACTGCCAGCCAGCAAAGAGCAGTCTGAATGAATGGAAAAACTACCCCTTTGGGAGGCCAATTCTTTTTACCTTTTTTTTTTCTGACAACTGAATATAATTTTCCCCCTCTTCTATGAAGTTTCCAAAATAAGCTTCTAGGGTCAAATCATTTCCCTTTGCTAAGAGAGAGGTTTGGCACAGGGTGGTAGGGGAAGCAATTTCTCTGTACACTACTGCAATGTCAGGATTGCAATAGTCCCTATTGCTTCTGCACCTTTGGTTTGCAGGAGGCTGTGGCCAGTGGGTCTGCAACGTGGTGGTTTCACCGGATTCATCCTTAATCTTTTCTAGTGTGGTTCTACTCTGCAAAAGTGGCATTATGGGGTCCCATGTTTATTTTCCGTGTAATAACTTCTGTATCAAATGTACTCCATTTACGAGTAAAAAGATGTTGTTTTCTTCAGACTTCCAGCCCTTCAGACTCAACCTGAGCTCCCAGGGTCAAGCTGGGTTCTTTCCATCTTCTGCATTGTCACTCGCAATAAAGGTTCTGCCAGCCAAAATGGGCCTCCAACCGCATCTGTGCAACAGCACTGCCCTCCAGTTATGCCCATAGCTACACCTGTGGAAGCCCGGGCTTGTCCGAGGATCTGCACAGGTGTAGCTGATTGGAACGTAGTGAACAATCCTCCTGATGATGTACAGACAGAACCCGCAGCTCATTCCGCCTTCCCTGTCCGCAGTGCTAACAGGAGCCAAAGGTAGCATCTGCTCATTTCTATCAATGAAGTGAGCAGATAGAATTCTGAGAATGGTTGAGTAAGAAGGTGCCACGTTTACAGAATTGCTTTTAAAACAACACTATATGGGGAAGAGCAGGGAGCCCTTGTGGGACTGGTCTCCCCCGTATGCAGCTGTGGTGAAGCACGGGTTCCACTGTACCTGGGGACCTCAGGAACCAGGGAGGTGGGAACAGGTCCTGTTTGCTGGTGTGAAAAAAGGGAGGAGAGAGTTGGAAGAGCAATCTAGAATGCGCCTGTCTGACGTCCTGAACTGTACTTTTACTAGGCTGTCTTTGCCCCTTTTTAGATACATTTTAATTCAACTTTCTCCAGAAGACCATTTTCTGCTACTGTGCCAGTGAAACGTATCTGACCTGAAATATCAAGAACATGCATTTACACTCTAATGGAAATACCAAAAACTTCACCTTTAAAAAAAAAAAAAAAAAAGCACAGATGTGAAATGTATGATACAAATTCTTAGTCCTGAGCATAGGATTTACTAGCTTGAATAGTGCCACTGAAAACAATGAGGTTACTCAATAAATTTGTTAGTCTCTACGGTGTCACAAGTACTCCTTTTCTTTTTTGCGGATACAGACTAACACGGCTGCTACTCTGAAACCTGTCAAGTGAATATACCCGGCAGGTTTTTCATGATCAGGCCTTTAATTGTATTTGTTATTTTCTGTATGTAGGTCCCAATCCTGCAATGACCTCTGGGTAGGCACTGGGAAGCAGGTTTAAAACAAAAGGAAGTATTTTTTCACACAGCACACAGTCAACCTGTGGAACTCCTTGCTAGAGGATGTTGTGAAGACTAAAACTATAACAGGGTTCAAAAAAGAACTAGATAAGTTCATGGGAGAATAGGTCCATCAATGGTTATTAGCCAGGATGGGCAGGGATGGTGTCCCTAGCCTCTGTTTGCCAGAAGCTGGGAATGGGCGACAGGGAGTGGATCACTTGATGATTATCTGCTCTGTTCATTCCCTCTGAACTTGGCATTGGCCACAGTTGGAAGAGAGGATACTGGGTTAGAAGAACCTTTGGTCTGACCTCATATGGCCGTTCTTATGTTCTTTATATACACAAAGCTCATTGTGGCATCAGGGCCACAGTTTGCAAAGCGTGTTGGGAATAAAAGATGCTGTATTATAAAAATGGGATTCTCTATGGTATGGTTTGAGCTGTTAAATTGGAGCCAGCCTTTTCCTAATGATAAAACATATTTGACATTCACATCATGTTTTAGCTATTTTTTTAGCTTTGAGACACACACAGAGTAGCCAAGTATTCACCTGTTGATGTTACCAGGTTAAATGTCAGTTGGATGCATTATCAAGGGAAGATCAGTAACAATATACTTGTCTTTGAGCAATATTGTTATTATTTTTGCCTCTAAAATGTTTGTGTGGGGATGGGTGGAGGTATGGGACATGAGGTGCGAGTGAGCTCCGCATCAAATTGGTTTTAGGAAACTACATAGGGCCTGAATTTCAAACATGCAAAACACCCATGACGCCAACTAAAGTCAGCAGGTGCTCAGCATCTCTCAGAAGTCAGGTCCATAGGGTTCAGAAATCACCATAAGGAAAAAGTAAGGGCATGCCTCCCTGCCAGTCTGTAAAGACTGAGCCCATCAGAGGGACCTGGTTATATTTAATTGGCTCAGGAAGTCAATGGAGTTACACCAGGTGTAAATGAGAAGCAAATCAGGCCCCATGTATCTCTTCTTCTATAGTGTCATAATTTCATGGCTATCTTCTGATTAAGTGACCTGTGGGGAGGTAGCAGATGGCAAGTTAGAGAATACAGTGATATACTCCGGAGAACATAAACTTAATCTCTGTTACTTTAGAAGAAGAAGAAGAACTGAGGACATTTAAATTCAATGTTGTGCCAAATAAAGGTGAAATTTCAAGTTATGTGCATTCCTTCTTGGTAAACCTTTCTTGAAATTGAAATAGCCTTCAGTTTTAAAGTAAGACTGCACTGTAAAAAGGGATACTGTCAAGTGAGCTTTTTAAGGATTTAAATTTTTTAGAAAGTGTTTTCAAACTTACATACTTCTTTTCAGAGTTTTTGCTTCAGAGAATGTTCTAAGTATCCCCACAGTTTGGCTAGATTTGCCATACAACTGCCCTTATTAAAGCAGCGTTGTGGTAGCCGTGTCAGTCCCAAGATATGAGAGAGAGAAGGTGGGTGAGATCCAGGGCTTTGGAGCTGTGCTCCAGCTCCACTCCCGCTCCACGCAAAAACCTGCAGCTCCACTGCTCTGGAGCTCCTCCGCGCTCCAGTGCTGGGCTCTGCTCCAAAGCCCTGGATTGGTCCAATAAAAGATATCACCTCACCCATCGTGTCACTCTAATACTTAAGGCAGGGCAATGGGAAAAAGGCTCCTTGGTTCCTATAACTCTTGCTGTTTGGAGTTGAAAAACTGCCGTGCTAAAAGAGCTGACATACTCATTATTTTCCAACTGGTTAAAACAATAGGCTGGGACAGCAGAGTTCTGAGTTCAATTCCTGGCTCTGCTCTAGATTTCTGGTGTGAATTTAGGCAAATCACATAAGGTGAAATCCTGACCATAATTGAGGTCAAAGGGAGTTTTGCCACCGACTTAACTGAGATGAGGATTTCACCCACAGTCTCGCTGAAACTGAGATGGGAATAATAGTACTTTCCCACCTCATAGACGTAGTACGAGGCTAAATATATTAACAATTATGATGGGCTCAGATATTACAGTAGGTAGATGAGATCATTTGACTCTATCTAGGTTCTTATATAGATTCTATCTTGAAATGAGAGTTGGTGGTTTTTTGTTTTGGGTTTTTTTTGTCATTAATCTAGAGTTGTATTGAACATTTTACTAACTGGACCTTATTTCCATCTCTGGCCAAAGGAGATTTTTGTTGCTTAATTAAAAGTGAAAAGATTTGCATAGCAAGATAATGAACATTGACTATAGATTATACAGTCCAAAATAGTGTTCACAAATACCACAACAAATGACTTTTCATTTTTATTTTTAAGTGAATTTGCTTTCAGTGTTTTTGCTAATTGTAAACATTCTGGTGAACAAGTTTACTGGCAAAAATGCAAAGGTGTTTTCTGGAACAGTAAATTTTATGCCAACATTGGATGCTAGCTGGAAATGCATATTTTGAATTAGTAAAAATGAGCATTCACATTGAAATCTTGATTCTAAATATTATATTAATCCAGTCAGAGAACAGAAACCTACTATACCGTATCTAATTGTATAATGAAAAACGAACTGCTGGAGCTTCAGTATCAAAATACTTTCAACAAACTGCTCAGAAAAATATCTACAGTACAAAAACTATATATAGAAATTACTTGTGAACAATTTCTATGCTTCTAACTCAGTTATGTTCCATTTCTTTGCTTTTCTTTAACATATCTATGCCAGCATTGTATGGCTCTGGATTTTCCCACTCCCTTATTGAATCTTTCTGTTTGCTTAAGTGAATGAAGCATCTATCCCATCTCAGATTGTCTGTTTTATGGCTGCACGTGATTGAAGGGGCTGAGAAACCATTATAAAATCTATTAGAAAGTTTAATGCTCGCTTGGCCAGGTGTAAACTTGCTGCACTCCTCAGCAGTCAATTGGGCTTGATCCTTAAAGGTGCTTAGCAGCCTCGATTCCTGCTGAAATCAATTGGAGTTGAAGGTTCTCACCAGTGGGATGAGATTTTGTCTTCAGGCTAACTTTATCTGAAAGATGGAACATGAGCAGGACATGCAATTTGGGGCAAGTAAAAGACTGAAAATTCAACAATTTCTTGTCCTCTGTGTGGAGTGCCAGAAATGATATTTTTCCAGTATTTATTAACTTGGCCCGAGATTTCAATTCCTCTTGTTATGGGTTCCTAGATAGACATTTTTGAGAAGAGAACAAACGCTGTGTTTTGCTATTGATGCCAATGGAATCAAAATTTGGCTCTATGAACTTGGAAGGTTTGATAAAGCAACAGAAGTTTTAATTGTCAATATTCAGTAGAATCACTCTTCTAGACAAGCTTGAAGCTAGTAGAAAGCAGGGATTTCTATTAGCCACTGGACACTTAGCTGTTACAATAGCCAGGTGGAAGATAACAAAGAACCAATCACACAGTTACTTTGGTTTTAATTCAAGGAAAGATTATCAGTTTTAGGCCCTCAAGTGGGTTTCTTTGCATTTCCTTTAAATAGGAAGATGCATTTCAAATAGTTCAAGAATTACATTAAATCTGATCAATGCGTGCGGAAGATTGAACTCAGTGCCTGTAATGCTAGTTTCAGATTCAGGCTAAAAATTATAGTTAGCGGTTTTTTAATTTTTTTTTATTAAGTCTATCAGATATAAAGATTTGTACATGCAACTGTTTTTTCGATTTGAGTGTCAACAGGTCGAATTAGATTGTCAATAGTAGCGATAGTTGCCTGTTTAAAAAGCTGTTTTATCTCAATGTAGATTTGAGGTTCATAGAGAGCTTTTTTTTGCTCCATTGTTTAAGACAGCATTTTATAGATAGAGTGAGAAGAGAGAAGGTGCTTAAAAATTAATGCTATGTTGACAAGCGTCTTTTAGAGCCTATTATATGATAACAAGATGGTTTACCTATAATTTGTGTATGGTTATTTGCCTTTGTAAACATTTTTGTATAAGGAATATATAGAAGTAGGTCTCCACTCCTTTGTTTGCAGAAAAAGAATGTCTTATGTTCTTATTTAACAGTACACAGTTACAACTGTTGAAAACATGTAACCTAAAAATTGCCTTTAATTTTCTTTTCTTTAGGAAAGGAGTTATTGATCCTATAACATGGAGGATTGCCTTCATACCTCTTCTGAAAACCTTTCCAAACTGGTCAGTTGGGCCCACAGCCATGGGACCATCTGCAGCCTCATTCCAAATCTAAAGCACTTGCTTTCTGAAGGTTCCCATGGCAACCTGACAGCTATGTGGGGCTGTAGCGCAGGCCATGCGTATCATTGGCCACTGACTGCTACCTGCAGGGCTGGGTCCCAGGAAAGAGTGTGTTTCCAGGACAACAGAAGCTTCAACTCGGACAGTCCCAGCATCATAGGTGTGCCCTCGGAGACACAGACTAGCCCAGTAGAGAGGTACCCTGGGAGACCAGTGAAAGCAAAGTTGGATTGCAACAGAACCAGGGACTCCTGTGATTTCTCTTACTGCAGTGAGCCTTCAGAGCTAGATGAAGCCGTGGAAGAATACGAAGATGAGGCTACCCTCTTTGACATGGTCTGCGAGTCCTCAGTGACAGATGAGGATAGTGACTTTGAACCTCATACCCAAAGATCTCAAACCATTTCCCGCAAAAGGCCTGGTCCGGGCCAATCCTCATCATCTCTTTCAGGCTCCCAGTCTCAGGTCATTGATGAAAGCTGTAACAATGTGATCGTCAAAAAGATTAAGCAAGAAATCCCTGAAGATTATTATATTGTGGCTAATGCAGAACTTACCGGTGGCATTGATGGACCTGCATTATCGCTGACGCAGATGTCAAAGCCCAAGCCTCAAACTCATGCTGGACCTTCGTATATTGGCTCCTCTAAGCCCACCCCCACTGTAGCGCCTTCTCTCAGTGCTGAGCTAGACTTACAAAACGTGTCTGTTTCTCCCCCTGTCATATCGAGGCCTGCAGTTCAGAAGCCTGCAAGAGTAACTCTGGCTTCCCCAAACAGAGGACCAGCTAGCACCCCTACAGCCAACCAACAGGTCGCGCTCCAGATGCCAGTCAGTACTTCCAATACCAGCAAACAGATTAGCATTCCTTTATCAGCCCTGCAGCTCCCTGGACAAGAAGAGCAAGCTGCTTCAGAAGACCTTCTCCAACCCGTGCCAAATCAGGGTCCAGCCGGCGAAGTAGCATTATCTCCTTCAATTAGCGCAGAGCCGGAAGTCAGCTCTAGTCAGCAACAACCTAACACTGCGCCTATCATCACCGCCGAGGCAACAGTACAGTCAATACCAGGTATGAAACTATGGGAAGCTCATACTGTCATGCAGGGAATTCAGTGTCATTCTAAAGGACACATTTCTAAAACAAGAATTGCAGTTGAGAAAGTGAAATATTGATCATGGTCACTATGGGTTACAGGAAGGTATTACTAGATAAATCAGTAGCTAAGCACCCTCTATTGGAAGGGTGTTTGGAAAGCTTTCATTTAATAGAGCCCATAAGCACTTGATGTAGGATCATGTTAATCCAGGGATACTTCATAAAGGAACCAGCAGACTTTTTCTCTAAAACAGATAGATCTCAGAGTAGGTTACATTTGACAGCCACATAGTTCTGTAGTGTAATATCTATATGGGACGGTATGCTATCTAGTTATACATAAGGAGTTTTGAGACAGAAAAGCAGACTGTTCCATTCATTTGCTACATCAGAAAGATAAAATCTTAGTAAAAGCAATCTACAGTAGTGGTCAGTGCTTTCCTCTCCTTTCCTTATTCCTATCAAGAGAGCTGACATTTGAAATGCAGAAGCAGGGGAGAGGTGTAACAATAATGGCTGGAGAGAAGTTTGTCCTATTATAAATCTTTATTACATTTTTTCACCAACTTGTAAATCACAGCAGCCTGGAGAGACTGGAGAGAGAGACATATACCTTTAAACCTTAAAGTAAGAGTGCTTATACTTTAAATGAAGCAAAAGAGATCCTTTCCCATTTTTAGTGAACATTTTCTTTTCAGCGTATCCTTGTATTTCTTTGTGCCTCCCCCTGCCCTCAATGCAATGATGATATGTCTAACCAGATAAGTATTATGAAAACATAAATTTCTCAAAACAACACATTTCTGTTGATTAATCTTTTCATGCCAGCAATTCTGGAGGGAAATCAAATGCTTTGCATGGGGAAATCTGGTTCTCGGCACCAGGTTATTGAACAGTTAGATACTACCTGTTACACTGTGATCTTTACTGTTGTTGTCAAACAAAATGTTAGCTGTATGTAAAATTTCCAATATTATTCAATAAAACCCAGCAAAGCACCATAAGATAGAAAATGCAGAAGTTAGTGTTTTTCATTTTGCAACTAATGACTCTCATTTCTATCCATTAGACACTTCCTCACAGCAGTCCTGTCAGGTATAAATTATTTGATGGGGATCCTTCTATAAAACCGCAGCTAAATTCAGATCTGATTCTGTAGGTTAAGTCCTAGGGAGATGGATTGGTGGGCAGAGGTCAGATGTGGTAGTCAAAGGTTCATGGAAAATTCATTTATCACATAGTTCTTCAATTCCTCAAATAGCTATCACCTTCACATATGTTAGCAAGCCAGGTTCTGCAGTCAGTGATATCTGTGGAATTTCAACTTGCTGAGTCACAAACTTCAGTGGGTGCACTGGTATAACCCAGGGCAGAATTTTACTCTGATATGTGTTATCTCTGAGATTCCTTTGTTTTCTACAGGGTAGTAAAAATAATTTCAGTCTGCTGTAGCCAGCAGTTAACAGAGGAATGACGTGCAGCTGTACATTGGCAATGTTTTCATCAGCTCTTAGAAACTAAGCAACGTCAGGCCTGGTTATTACTTGGAATGGAGACTGCTAATGAAAATCTGAATGCTGCCCCTGAAGTGGTGCTGGTTAGGTTGACCTCTTCCTTGTGAATCAGTTCTGAACTAGTGTCCTAGGGAGATAGAGATTTTCTCTAGGATAAGATGCAAATTCAAGGCTTTCACAAAAGATGTCACAGCACTTTTTCCAAAGGCAGTGATATTCTCTTAGCTTTCTAGTAGTTTTAGCTAACTAAAATATTGTATACTTCCTGTCTTAACTCTTATGTAGTATTCCTTTATGCTGTTAAGCAGCTTCCATGTTCCACCCCAGAGATTACTGCATTTCAGCAAAGGGTAAAGGGATTGCTGTGTAGGTAAGGCTTGATCCTGCAATCCTTAGTCATGCCAATAAACACATTGAATTCAATGGGGACTTCTCATGTGGGAAAGGAATAACTGAACTAATAAATGTTTGTTTGAACCACAAATTTGTATTAATAAGTGTTTGTACCAAAAAACCGCCACAATTCTGCAAAGATGATCGAGCTGCTAAAATGTGAGACATGGTTTTAAAACCGAGTGGGGTTAATTGAAAAGTGAAAGAGATTCCGCACCTATCATAAATTTTTTAGGCTGTCTCCGGGCTGGATTTCTTATCAGACAGTAATTCACTACAAGTGGTGAATGATTTCACATGGAATTTGAATTCCACTAAATCGTGAGAGGAGGATTGTCCATCCTACATGACACTTTTCTATCTGAGCTCCCTATAAACCAGGAGCAATATAACTTTTTACTCAGTAGGGAGAATGAACTGGATTTGAAAACAGGAACCTTTGCCATTGGTTTATAGACTCAATTATAGTGATAGTTTCCTAACAAAAATACTACTGAAAATAAACATGGAGTTTAAATTCTGTCTTTTCTCCAACAACTGCTTTCTTATTTCCAAAGTAACACCTAAGGCCCTGATCCTGCTAAAATTGGTGCACATGCTTAACTTTGTGCACTGCTGATGTCAGTGGGGCTAACTCAGTGTGTGAAGCAAAACACATGGGTGGATCTTTGCAGGATCAGGGTCCACGCTGGTTAGTTGTGATTACTAGCTGCAGCCACCACAATGAAGACATATTGTTTAACATATTCCTGTAACAGGGGATGCACTCTTGAGCAATTTTTTCCAAAGATTATAGTACATGCTTTGCAATGTAAAAAGGTTGATAATGGTATGTTTGGTATTGGACTGGATTCGGATCAGGCTCCAAAATGCGTGGTCATACTGTTTTTACAGTTCTTCCTTTCTATACCATCCACCCAACCTGACTGCCTGCTTCAGACCTGTGAAAGGGCAGAGGATTGAAGAATTTTATACTAGCACAAGATTCTTGTCCATTGCACTTCCCTGCTTGCTCATAAAAAGCTGGGTAGACAGAGTAGGGGGGCCTGTAAAAATGCAAACTTGGCCAGGAATCAGAATAAAAAACCTTTTCCGGCTCCCACTGAATTCAATGATAAAACTCCCATTGATTTTATTGGTATCAGGGTACTGCTTGTGTCTTGTAGATGGAGTGATGCAACTGGGATTCAACTCTTAGGTCTTGAAAGCCCTCAGACTTGTCTCTGCTTTAACTAAGGTTGTGTTTTTGAACAGATTTAGTTAAATCAGCTCAACCCTCGGGTCGTGAACTCTTATATCAGTTTTAAACTGGCTTAAATCAATTTAGCTTAATTCATTAAGAGATCGGCTTAAGTTGCATCGATATAAGCAATCAGTTTGAATGTCCACACTGGGGTTTTGCACTGGTTTAACTTAATCTAATTTTAAAGTGATTTTAGTTAAACTGGTACAACTTTGTATATAGACAGAGGACCAGATTTACAAAGATATTTAGGCCCCGAAAAATGCAATTAGACATTTACTGGGATTTATAAAAGCACTAGGTGCTAACTTGGAATGAGTTCAGGGCTCAGTCTGAGGATGGTGGCTTATGTTGAATTAATTTCTTAAATTGTATAGTTTATTTTTCGAGCATAACAAATAGGAACTCCTCTGTGTTTACAAGTTGATTACTGTACAAGTTGAAAAACTGATTACTGTAACCTGCTATACTCATTAACTCTGGACAATTCCCTATCTTATGCCATGCAAGAAATGGCTAATATCTAGGCTTTCTGTGTGGAGCGACTGAGGGAGCTATGTCCGAGAAGCCTGTGCTCCCAGAAAGATCTTTGTCACCTTTCCTGTTGCCAATTCCTGATGAGTCCTTCAGGGCAGGACCTGGCAAGGGGAAGGTCTGCTGCACTGCTGAAGCTGTAATGTGAACAGGAAGCATCAGGTTTTCAGAGGGCAAGGTGTGGCTGGGCGGGATGCCCTCTGAGAGGGTATCGCTACATGTGGAAAAGACCTTGTTTACTTGCTGGAGGGCAGGGAGGGAGCTGTAGCTCAGAGGGAGATGTAGGGAGGTAGCATTGCTAAAGTACTTAAGAGGAATGACTAGTCTTCAGCGCTGTGTTGCAGAACGCTCAGAGTGGGTGTGTCCTAGGAGTCCACAATGTCATAATTTATCTCTTTGGTCAGACACTGTCCCAGCAACATGAACACAGCAGAAGAGGGTTCCCTTAGAATCCATTGAGAGGGTTTCACATTCAAATATACTAACTGGGAAAAGGACACCAAGAATTACTGGGTGAGGTTCTATGGCCTGTGTTATGCAGTATGTCAGACTAGCAGCTGCTCATAGAGGTCCCACCTGGCCTTGCAATCTTCGAAATGTGAAACATATGTAATAGAGTAAAACCTCTGAATGGTAAGTGTGATCATGAGATTTGTCAGCTCCATGGCAAATCCTATCCATCCTTCACCAGCATGATGGTGGTTACAAAGTTGGGTGCTGCTTTTCCATGAAGGTAGAGTCAGGACAAGAAACGGGACCCCTTTAGCCACCATCCCTCCCTCCCTCTGGCAGAAGCCTCAAACATCCTTCCTCCCCACGTGGTTACCAGAAATTAGCTATACATTAAACATGAGGCCAGATTATGTGAGGGCCTACGCTGGATCTGTGCACAGCTGCACTGGCCCTTAGGGAGCTTTGGGAGGCATCATGCAAGGGGCGTTGGCCTGCTGCACCCTCCTTTAAAAGGATGAAGGATGCTGCTTGTTGTGCATTTGGCTAATCTTGCTGTCCCATGTGGGTGTACCACCTTCTCCTCATCCCAGGGGGTGCTAGCAGGGATTCCTGGATTCTGTATAGGCTCTTTATATCCTTCCCTTGCCGTGCATAGCTTATGCTGTTAGGTGCCCCCCAAAATCATGAGATTTATAAGAATATAATACATTTTTGGTTCTTTTTATTTGCCTTCTTTTTTTTTGAGCTTTTCAGGGACAAATTTTCAAATTTTTCTCTGCAACCAGAAGGACTAGAAACATCCTTTTTATATTAAATGAAAGCACATAATCATATGACTCCTGGATCTGGAACTTTCAGAGAAACACGAAATTATTACGAGACTTATGATAAAATCACAGGAGCTGGCAACAATATGACAAGGTCTAGCCGCAGACTGGCACTAAACTAAATCATAGGTTCCCCTTACACTGTAAGTACTATTTTATCAGGCTATTTTAAGGATATTCTCCTAATAAGCAGAGAAGCCGCCTCCTTGCATGGGTAAGTATATATGCATATGTATAGCTCTTTGGAAGACAGAGGGTCAAATTCATCCCTGATGTAACTCAGCTGAAGTTAGTGGAATTATGCCACTGGTACATGTAGCACAGAGTGATCAATCATGTGAAAGTTACAAAACCCAATTTAAAATCTTTCCTAAATACTAAAAAAAAACCCTGCTAATAGATCCCTGTAATTATAATTTTACATGGCAGAATTGATGACCTTTGGCTAAATCAGTTGCTGAAGGCTGCCTCTGGGGTCATATATTGCTGAAAGTGGTCAAATGAACAATTAAACCACTGTTGCAGATGTGTGAGACATTTTTTCTCTTAGCCTTAGAGTAAAGAGATCAGAGGCCACTGGCAACTCATTCAACATCATAATTTATTTTGATTCTAGCTCCATAGCTGAACTAAAAATAACTTGAGCAGAGATAAATCATATAAAAATATACCCCTATGTTTGTAAAAGCTGCAAAGACCTTGCTTACATGGAAGAATAAAATGAAATAATTATCCTTGAATCATCAGAAAATCCAATAAGTTAAATTAACCTCTCCTATATTACTACTGGCCTCTGATCTGCCAACACTGGTTTCACTGCTTGAGTCCCACTCATAGCAGGAATACACCTATGAAGATTACATATAATATTGCTCAGCAGAATATCAGACTCCGTATTTTTATAAGCACCCCCTATGTTTATGTCCCAAAGCAGTCAAATGATAAATTAATGTTTTGGGGCCTTAAATCTGGAAGCTCTGCTTCTCAGGCTAACATTTGAATTTGTCGGATATTGTGAAGGGGGGACCAATTTGAAAACCAAACAGGAACATATTAAAGAAAGTATATTTCACCCTTGAATAGTTGTATTGATATATTGTTTATGTTCTTAGTATCTACAACATAGCAATGGAAGTTTAATAACAATAATAGTCGTAGTAACAATAATACAAAATTATGCATTATTATGTGCTTCCTGCTATAGGTTTTTATGACGTCATCAATGTTTGCAAGAGAATCCTGAACTCCGCTCTCAGCAAGCATTATGAAATCTTTTAGTTTATTTTATAAATGTATGTATTTCAATTTTTAAGGTTCCATATGTATTTTCTCTGGTCAAAATTCACCCCAGGTATGGAAGGCTCATATAAAACCCTCTGCAATGCTGACAATCAGCAGTGGGGTGCCTATGCAAAGGGTGTCATGAATGATACATGGAATCACAGCCTACCTTAAACAGGAAGCATTTATTAAAAAAAGCAACTGCAAACTACAGATGCAAAAAATAGGTTTCTACACTGCTTGAGTTCTGCCTTTGTCTCCTTTGTTTACCAAAGACCACACCCTGTCTGGAACTCTGAACAGCAGAGACATCTAGTGGCTATATAATATATTGCAACATATAAACAGAGTGGTGTCTTCACACCCTGCTCAGAACTCAAGTAGGCTGGCATGTAAGCAAGGGGAAACAGCAGCTTGGAGATGTGCTGGGACCACGGAATCTGCAATTACACAGATCCAGAGGCCAAGAATTCTGATGTAATATCAGCAGCTACTATTATAGCTTATGAGGGTTCTCTGCCTGGAAGGGGGAAGGGAGTTGAATCTGTGCCCCTACACCCTCATAGAATTCCCTGCATTATGTGTGGTTTTCAGCAGTTTTTGCATTTATTTTCTTAAAATATATTTTCAGTTCAACTTCAAAATGGTGACTGTCTGCTGGGGAATGGTTCTTTGGGTTCTAAGGAGAATTGTTTTAAACACAGATCAGACTGCTGAGAATCTTTTAAATGAATTTTTAAATAGAGGTTTTCAGATGAAAAAACAACAGCACAAAATATCAAATGAGACGGTGTGAGAATGTATGAAAGAAAAATGGGCCATTTCAATAAATTTTGTAGCAATGCCACCTAATGTAAACTCAAAAAATACCTCCTCTCCTGCACAAATGAAAAAAGAAAGGGAATAAAAGTGGAGAAGAGGTGTAGTAGAAAACAACCATTTTTGCAGAACCCATATAAACCAATTTGTGCACTCTCTCTCTCTCTCACTCTGCCGGCTCTGCAAAAGGTTATCTAACAAATGTTATTGCTAGGAACATGCCAAGTCTTTAACGATACTGATACACACAGGAAGACAAGACTCATATGAATTCCAGCTCCATTGAAAACACAGGAGAAAACACGGGCAAGAGCCAGCATGTCTGGGCTGGACATTTATTTATTTGTTTTGTGGGGTGAGAGGTCACTTTCTATTCAATGTGATGCTCTTGGATAGTGCTCAGTGTTTGCTGTTGTTCCACTTAATACTGGGGCTACCCTGGTCTTACGACTTGTGGTGCCCAAAGCTAGAGAGAGGATGGGAGGGATCTGGTTGTGAGGTTCGCAGTCAGTGGAGCAGATGGGGTGGACAAGACAAGTGAGGCAACAAGACTGTTTAGTAGTCACTTGCTTTGCTGGTCTACTTAAGGCTGGCCCCATCTGCCTTGAAATAGGAACTGCAAATAGGGCCTGACCCAAAGCCCATTAACAGCAATGGAAGGACTCTCACTGATGTCTGTGGGTTTTGGATCAGGCCCATACTTTGGTAAAGGTGAGTATCAGAGAGTTGTCTGGTTTTGTTGAATCCTAACACTTTCAACAGCAACGGAGTCCCAGGAGGCTATGAGCCCACCTATCTGCGTGACGAGAGAATGCCACTTTTACAAGGGCTGTTCTACAAAGCCAGGGCATGGTGACCTTCAAGTACTTCAGTTTCCCTTTTATATTCATTACTTCGCTTGTTAGGAAGCTTGCTCTATCTCGTCTCCCTGTTTGTGCCCTTGCAATGTGCCCTGTTTGTGCCCTTGCAAAATCCACGTATAAAATAAAATGGAATTCTACCCATTGCCAAGAGTACATTGTTTTTTAGTTGTAGATACTAACAAGAGAAAGATTTGCTGAAGAGAGAAAATATGTTTTTAAAATTAGATTGGGAACACACAACCCCCCCCAGAAACCTGGTAGCAGATTTCTTTTATCACCTCTGGTGCAATCCAGTGTATTGTTTATTGAGGCCCCAATTCAGCAAAGCATTTAAGCGCGTGCGTAAGTCCATCCTTGTTCAACAAAGCATGTGTAATGTTAAGCACGTGCTTAAGAGTATTTCTGAATAGAGATGAACTGTTGTCTGGAGCATTACAGGTGAGCTGCAAGACAGAAACAAATTGAAGTGTTTGTTTCCTTAATTGCGCCATTATAAAATCAGACTTGTGAACTCTTTTCACCAAATCTTTTGGTTTCTCCTGCTTGTTCTGTCAGATGCCACCTCTTTTCTCCTTTGTGAGGAGGGAGAGCTGCAGCTCAGGTTATGGCCTTGTGACATCCCTATTCAGGTCCCCAAAAGATCTTGCTGAGACCCTTCAGAAAAGAGCGAGATGTGAGAACCTGACCATTCAAATGAACAAAACCAAGCAGAAAATAGGTATGAAGATATTTTACAAACATCACAATGGGTCAGTAAAAGGGCAAAACTAATTTCTTTTTGTTGTTGCTTTGCAGTTCATCTGTACGTTGAGAGACATGGGTAGCTGAGAGCCTCATAAATAAGCGTTAACATCTGCCTGTTTTACAGTATGATGTCTTGAAATGTTAAGATTAAGTGTAAAATCCTGACCATATTGAACTCGGTGACAAATTTACTGTTGACTTCAGTGCAGCTAGGATTTCACCTGCCACTGAAGGTGTATTATTTTTTAGCTTGGGTAGATGTACATGCACTAGCTTTGATTGAGCTATCGCATTAAAAATAGCAAAGTAGCCACAGCACCACGGGCAGCCGCTCAGGCTAGGCAACCAAGCACGATTTCTTCCAAAATCCTGAGTACAATAGTGTTCTGTTCACCAGAAATTAACCTTTGTGGCTGATGGCTCATGGAAACTCCATTCGTCTGTTAGTTACAGAGGTGGTTCCCTTTTTATTTCAAGGGGTAGGGGTTAAGAACATAAGAACGGCCGCACTGGGTCAGACCAAAGGTCCATCTAGCCCAGTATCCTGTGTTCCGACAGTGGCCAATGCCAGGTGTCCCAGAGGGAATGAACAGAACAGGTCATCATCAAGTGATCCATCCCCTGTCGCCCATTCCCAGCTTCTGGCAAACAGAGGCGAGGGACGCCATCCCTGCCCATGCTGGCCACTAGCCATTGATTTCCCTATCCTCCATGAACGTATCTAGTTATTTCTGCAACAGTAGTGGCTGCCTAGTGCCTAAATTGACATGACATGGACAACTAGTACTACTTCCTTTCAGGACATAAAATTTGCCATGCCTTTATAAAAATTGGCTCAAAAAAATGATCTCACATTGATTATAGTCAGTTTGTCCCCTCCTGGAGAAAGGAGTCTTCCCTGATTTTTAAAAAGTTAGGTATGCAATTGTACATGCACAACTTAGCAAATAATTGTGCACCTGCTATGCACATGCAATCACTGTGATTGCACCAATGCCCCATAATATTAAATGGGATTTACATGACACAGCTCATTTGCTTTTAACATTTATCTTGAAATATTTGCTGTCTTCTCTAATGAATATCACAAAAACATTATGTTCAAATATTCTTTCTATTCTTGAAAAGAACAGACACTGTTTTCTTATTTCCTTTGTGCGGCTACTGGAGTCTCAAATGCCATATGTAAAATTACTCTGGTACCTTACATTAATTAGTAGCAATTTTCTAAGATACGATTCTATCATATCTTTTGGCCTACTTACAGAAAGTAGCATATCTGTACCCATTAGGGTTATTACTTTCTTGATAGATGATAATGAATGTTAAGCTTTGCATATAGGGCCTAATTTATTAGCGTGTATGTCTCCATTTCTTTGCAATGTATCATGTGTTCATTTTTATATTTTTGTACCTTACATCTTTGTTTGGAAGCTGCCCTTGATTAGTAAGAGTTGCCTCACAATGCCATTCAAGCCACAGATGAGAGTATGTATGTTTAATAGCGGACACTGTCAATTTAAAGCCACAGGGGGAAGTAATCAAATTAGACCATGCAGGTGAGATCCTTCCTCTGGCCTCTTTATGCTGGATAATAGGACTACAGCTGCAGAAAGGAGCAATAAAAGCCCTATTTCTGGCCAGGGGAGGGATTCTTCCAGTGCAGACACTGCAGAGAAGACAACCATAAGGCTATCCTTTGTAGACAACCACCCTGCGACAAGCCAGAGGCAAGACTGGTGTCCGGAGAGGTGTGTCAGAGCAGGGATCCAGCCCCAGGGCTGTCTAAGTTATACTGGGGGCCTCTCCAGCCCCTGAAACTGCCAGCAATTGAGCAAATGCAAAGGTGGCTTAAAGCTCTTCTCCTGGGCTGCAAGTGAGAGGCCCAGCACAGAATCTCACCTTGCATCTCCCATAGGAAGGTATGGGACAGTAATTAGTCGCCTTAGAGTGACAGTATTTTATCTTCATGTTTTGATAAATAAGATACCCATTTTATGTCAAATCCTGGTCCAATTGAAATCAGTGGGTGTTTTGCCATTGGCTTTGGAAAGACCAAGATTTGGCTATTTATGTTTAACCCTGGTAGGTCACCAAGCTCCTAGTTCAGGAAAGCACTTAAATACATGCTTAAATCCACCCTGTTTAGGAAGGAATGGATCTTAAATATATGCTTAAAGTTGAACATGTGCTCAAGTGCTTTCCTGTATAGGGATGCTCACCTGAATCTGGGACTAAGGGTTTGTCTGCGCTTGAAATGTTACAGTGGCATAAAAAGTTGGATCCAAAGTGGCATGGTTTAAATCTAAATGCAAAGCACATTTTGAGTAACATATTCTTATTGCAACAGTTTTGTTGAACATTTACTCTCTTTTTTCTATTTGTTCCAATTTTACAGAAATGGTTGAAGTAAAAATTATTTTCCTTACAAATTACACTATGACCATATTGAAATATTTTAATCGTTCTAGATTTTTAAAATTAACTATATTGTAATAGAACATTCTATTCATTTTTGAGGAAAATATACAGCAAACCTTTCAAAATTTCATGCTGTTATTTACACAGGATATATAATAGAGATAATTACCAGTGAAAATTTAACTCAAAAGTCATAGAATCATAGAATATCAGGGTTGGAAGGGACCTCAGGAGGTCATCTAGTCCAACCCCCTCCTCAAAGCAGGACCAATCCCCAACGAAATCAAGTCCACTTGGAACATTCTGCAAGGGTCAGGCTTCTGGGTCTGATGGGAGCAGCTAAGTGGAGTTTGCAGGGGACAGCTGTCCAAATCGGCTCAAAACTATGCTCACAAGATTTTCGAGAGCGGGGACTGAGGTTTGCAAATGGTGCGGACTTTGAGCTCATGACTCTGCTCAAATGGATTTCAGCTTCAGGCCTATTGCCTAAACCACCAAACAGCTGATCTACAGATAATGACTTTTGATAACTAATAAACTGGGCTGGATTAGAACCACTGACCTGCAGGTAAAAGATTCTGTGTTTAATCAGATTTAGGCCAGTAAGTGTGTTGGCTACATTTTGCTCTCAGCATGTACCTATGACTCCCATTAACATTAATAACAGTAAGGCACATGCAATGAGAGAAGTATATATGCCTCCACACTGAATAAATTTACTATAGGCTGTAGATTAACAATAACCCTGTATTCTGCTATTGTTTTTCAGTAACTACATATGCATGATGAAAACAACCTTTCAAGCTAAACATATAACCATTGGGGTAATACTTAACCATTAATTTGCTAAAATATCTATGTACGTGTGTAATTATTTTGTTCTGTGTTTGTACAGCTCTTCGCACAGGGAGATCCTGGTCCATGACTGAAACTCTTAGGTGCTACAGTAATACAAATTAATAATGATATTGTGATGACTAAGGCACCATAGGCATTCATGGCACTTCAAAGAATGAATAAAGACAGACAGCAATCTAAATTAAGACTCTTGTCAGGAGGAGATAACGGCATAGAACTGGGGATAGAGAAGAGGAGGGAGAAAGCAAGAATATGGAATTATGCAGTCACTAAGGAAGCCAGGGTGGGACTTTCAGAAGTGCTTAGTGATGGCCTAACT